>NC_082688.1:43904536-44524687 GCF_949987515.2 Delphinus delphis | reverse complement strand
GACTCTCAACCACTGCGCCACCAGGGAAGCCCCTGTAGGACCTTTTAATATATTCTGGTTATTAACCCCTTATCAGATATATGATTTACACATATTTTCTTTCATTCTGTGGTTGCCTATTCACTCTGTTGATGGTGTCCTTCATGCACAAAAGTTTAAGTTTTGATGTAGTCCAATTTATCTACTTTTTTCTATGTTGCCTGTACTTTTGGTGTCATATTCAAGGAATCATTGCCAAATTCAATGTCATGAAGCTATTGATATGTTTTCTTCTAAGAGCTTTATTGTTTTAGCTCTTACTTTTAGGTCTTTGAGCCATCTTGAATTAATTTTTGTATCACTTCTTTTTTAAAGCATAAAGAGTACTACATTTTACAGATGTAACTTGCTCTGTGTAAGGCATTGTGCCTGGCACTGTGTGGGACTCAGATATATGACACATGATTCTGACCTCAGGAGTTTAAAAGATGAGCACACAGTAGCCATGCTATGAAGCAGGAAGTGGACTTAAAGGACAGGTAGAAATAAGCTAACTTCACTCTGGTTTCTTATAGTAACATGGGAGCTTCAGGTTTTGTAGTGTACTTTGTGCAAATCATAGGCCAAAGACAGCACAGAAAAAGGTCAAAAGTGGAAGATAAACTGACAAAGATGTGATGGATGACAGAGTCAAAGCCCCTTTGTGTAGAAGAAGCTGCTTATTGGGGTTTATCTCCCTCCAGGCTCCAGCACTGCAACCATAACTATCAGTAGCTCTGTCCTGTTCAAACACCATCAAATAATACCTGAATGGGCTATTTTAATTCCAGATTTTATAAAGTGGCAAAAAAAGGCTTGTTGAGAAAGCAAGCACAGACATATAGACTGATAACTTCGGAGCAGATCACTTCTTATTAAGAGTGGCTAAGGAGAATGCCTTTACACTACCTCTGTCTGGATCCTCTTCTGGAGGGCCTGGTTCCACGTGGTTTCTTGATTTGTTTCTTGGTTCTGTGCTGTTCCACGTCAGTCCATGTGATACTAGTCACTACTCTGACCCAGGACAGCTATACTTATTCATTACAGGGAATTCTCAGTTTCTACCTTGACATTTCTTGACATTTAAAGAATAAAAATTTTATCATACCACGTTAACCCTTTTTATTTTATCCATAATTCTTTTTCTATCTCAAATTGTTTGTGTATTTATTGCACCCCTAAATGTAAGCTCCATGGAGGCAGGGGCTTGTGTCTCTGCTGTATCTAGCACTTAGAATCCTATCTGGCACATAGTAGGTACTCAGTAAATATGTGTTGAATAGATGAATGTATAGGTAAGATTTAGCTGTTTTTGTTCCTGTTTGGTACTGCACAAGTCTGTGCAGATTAGAATTTCTGAGTGTGCAGCATTGTTCTAAATGTATACTTTCTAAAAGTGTGTTCTTCTCTGTGTCCCTCTGTGCGAGGGTTTTTCTTTTTCCCCGGTTTTTGGTAGGAGAGAGATAGCTTGTGTAATAAGCCTCATCAAGAGGCTTCGCACTGTTCAGATGTGTAATCCCTCTCTGGGCACTTCCTGTGCCACACCATTAAATGTCTAGCCTTGACTACACAGTTGGATTCTTCCACTGTCTCTTTGAAGTTATACGGTTTAGTTCCTGAATTCCTCTGGCTGCATACACTTCAGAGCAAAGTGCCTGTTCTGTCAATAACCAACACCTAGGTAACCTGGGCAAGTTATAAAATTTCTTCGTGCCTTATTTTTCTCATATGTAAAATGGTGATAGTAATAGTATCAATAATTAAAATTGGTTGAGTTGGGCCCTGTTCTAAACATTTTACATGCAATAGACTTTAATAATATTTAATAACAATGAAGTGGGTACTATCATTATCCTCATTTTATAGAAAAGGAAATTGAAGTACAGGAAGCTTAGGTGCTTGGCCCTAAGTCTCATAGATAGTAAGTGGTGGAGCTGGAATTCAAATCCATGGAGTTAGACTCCAGAGCTAGCACTTTGGGGCATAGATCTCTGATCAAGGGCTTATGCAGAGGATAAGATAAAAAATGTAAATTTCTTGGCATAGTGTCTGGACCACAGTCAGCACTCCATAGATGTCAATTGTTCTTTTTGCTAACGACTCATCTCCCTCTGTGACCAATACAAGGAAGCCCTTATGACGACCACAAATACCAGCTGAAGAGTACAAAGGGATAAAGAGTAAGTGGGCAAAGAGTGAATAGGGATATTGTAATTGGGAGCAGTTTTAATGGAAGGGTGAATCCTGAGTAGAGAGTAGAAGATCTAAATAAACCCAGTTCTTACGTAGTAAGAAGCTTAAGGCCTTAGATTGAGGCGAGTTTGAGAAAAGTCTGTGGAGACAGTGGCAGCTCTGCGTGTAACACCAGTGAGGGAGGAGGGTGCCTGAAAATGGGGTAGTGATCCCACCCTCTGTTCTGAACACACCGGCTATGGGAAGAGAGGATTTCCATGACAGAAGTTCCAGGCAAGTGGGCGTTGGAGCAGGAAAGAGAGTTGCTCCAGTCCCTGAATAAAAAATGCCCACTGTTTATTATCCTCTTACGTGTTTACTGTATCCTGCAGGTATGTATGTTCTTTGAAATTCCAGCAGGAAGATGAATGGGGGTGATTTCAGTAGGGGAGAGGCAGACTACGGGTGCATCAAGTAGATATGATGATAAGATATGGCACCTTGGCACAAAGCAAGGAAATATATTTAAAGAGTTATAGGATAAAAAAAAAAGAAGAGTTATAGGATCCTTCCCGTATATTAGGAAAAAATATGTTTAGGTTATACTATAGCACATTGCTTAGAAGGTTGAGAGACTTGGGAGATGACATGCAAAATAGCATACAAAATAAATTATTTCAAAACTTGCTTTAAGAACATAGGAATGAAGATGTCTAGCCTTACATAACACACTCCAGAGCTAGAAAGTTCATTTTAGGAAGAGCAGGAGAGAAATTTAACTTGACAAAATCTAAACACACCCAAAAGAAAAAACTATTTAAAATAGGAAGTAAAAGAGAATAGTGTGTAAGTTTGGGATGTGGGATGGGATGACATCAAAATGCTTTTCTTTGTGGTCTCATATCACCACCCCACTTTTCAGGAGACTGGAACCTTTCTTGGACAAACCATTTCATCAAAGGATCAGATTGTCTAGTTCTTAGAGGAATGTAAGCCACAATAAGAAAACAAATGGGAGATCAGGGTGGTCGTAACAGAGCCTAGGGCGAGGTATAACCCTGGGTCTTTTGCTTTAGACCAAGCAGGCTTCTCTAGCTTTATTGTGCATGTGAATCACCTGAGGAGCTTTTCAAATGCAGATTCTGATTCATTCAGTGGTGGTGGTGGTGGTGTTCTGATTAATTGTGTGTGTGTGTGTGTGTGTGTGTGTGTGTGTGTGAGAGAGAGAGAGAGAGAGAGAGAGAGAGAGAGAGAGAGAGAGAGAGAGAGAGAGAGAGACAAAGTGAGAGAAAGACAGACAAAGTTGAGCTCCTTTCAGGGCAGCTTTGGAATTTTAGTGAGAGACAAAATTAAAATAGGAAGAAGGACAGGAAGGGTGGGAACATGGTAGCAATTAGACAGTGAGGCCAGTGCCCCAACATGACTAGCATCTCTGTGCTCCGTTCTTACTGGACATCCTTCCAGCATTCTCTGTTCCATCTCATTTCATGGATGTGTACACCCCATTCCCTCTTTTTGAAATGTGTTTTCCCTGCCTTCATCAGATCCCTTCATCATTCAGAGGAGACTTTTCTCATCAGGCAAGATCTTCAAATGTTCCTACAGCATATAGTCTTTTTATTACTCTTTTCATACTTACAAACGTTCATCATTTTTCAGGTACAGGGATGGGTCCGTTTTGTTCTTTCCAGCCTCCTTACGCCTAACCTAACATAGTTCCTGGCATGTAGTAGGTGTGCCGTGTACATTTTGAATGAATAGATGAAATAGTATGGATGATCATATGTCCTAGATTTTCTGGGCCTTAGGCCTTTTAGACCATGTGTAACCCCAAATGAAAAATCTAGTCCTGGAGCCATCAGAAAATATTAACAGGATGAATTGAAGGGTAAAGGAGGAAAAAGCAATGAGTGGACACAATTAGTCAAATTTAAGGTAGGAGAAAAACTTGGATTCAGCCAAAATATGTAGGAGGAAACCACCAGATAATAATATGAATGATACTATTTTCTTAAGCACCTAGTATGTACCAGACATGGTCATAATGGTCATAATGTATTCAGTTTCATCTCGAATCCTTACAAAAATGTTGTTAGGTGGACCTTAGGTGGCAGAAACTGTGGCCTATAGAGGGTAATAATTTTCCCAGGTCACTTGGCAAGGAAGTCATGAAGAAGGTTCGAATTCAGAGGCCTTGGGCACTTGACCTTGTCATTGCATCAGTGTCTATCATCTGCCTTCTCCAGTAGCCTGTAAACCCCATGAGAGCAAAAGTGTCTGTTCTGTTCTTGGCTGTGTCCCCAGCACCCAGCATATTTTTTCACATGTATGTACTCAAAAATAATTGCTGAATGAATGGTCAGTACAATTTGAAATTACATGTCCTTTCTATTTTTTGTGTTATATAACCATGTATATATATGTAAAATACTAAAAAGGAGCTTTGCCAAAAGGCACGTTTTTTTCTTTGACCTTGAGTTGTGTTTCTGAAAACTCCTGTGTTAGGTTAGAGCAATGTCTTTCAACTTTTTTTCAGTATTTCCCCCTACCCCCCACCATTCAAAGAGCCTTCTGAGATTTTTTTTTCTAGAAGCCTCCCCCATGAAATTTTAATACCACAGTTACACTGTATATCTGTTATGTATTGTATGTATATTTCTGTGTTTTATACATAGTAAGAGTAAGATTTTTTTTGCCCTGCTTTTCCCCTTGCAAGAACCAATTTCACTCCCTTGGGAGCCATATCACCCTGCTGAGAATGCATGGATTAGAAGGTGGCATATTGGAGTAAAACTGTGAACGCACTGAAAACATGTTTTATGTTCAGTTCACAGAGTCGCAGTGATGCAGGAGAGATTGTCGGCGATCTCCCCATTGTCATACTTCTCTTCTTCTTAAGTAATCAATTGCAAGTTTTTAGCTAAGCATAACCATCAAACTAGAGGACTGTATATTCCCTTGTCTACCCTGACACCTCCTTCCCTTTGGCTAGCTGAGCACAGTGACACTGGGCCAAGGTACTCCCTTTCTTAGCCTTCCTTATAGACTCCCTTTGGCTACCTGACCAAGTTAGAGCTAGTGAGCTAAAAGCAGTGGGAGAGAAATACATTCTCTACATTAAGTTATTATATTTTGAAGGTCTCTGTTACTCACAGCTGAACCTAACACTAGTACAATCCCATTTTCATTATACTTTAAGTTATTAATTATTAGTTCTGTGTAATTAATTGACATTTATCAGGCCACACGCCTTATAAATTTTTCAGGATTTCTCCCTATGTCCTTCGTTTGTGTCCACCTTCATAATTTTAATGACTTGCATTAAACATTTGTATAGAGACAAAAAAAAATGTCATGGCATTTTGCATGTATAATATTTGCTACAAATCATGGTGACTACAACGGAAGTCCACTAATTTTGAATTTATGACTCACAGTCCGTATATAATTGAATTTTGAATAAGAGGAGTTCTCAATTAGGTAAGGATCATTAAATACTCAGGAATAATCGGGAGGTAGTTGGAAAAGAGAAAAAGGAGGAAAAATAATATTAGATAAAGTCAGGAACAAAAATCATTTATTCTTTAGATTCATTTAGGGAAGAAGGAAGAAGAGAGGAAGCAAAGGAATATTTGGAAATTCACTTTGGGTTGCTCTTGATTAGCAGGAAAAAATAAAGATCTAAAGGTCAAAGTAAGCGTCAGAGAGAAGAAAAATTCAAAAACATAAACCCGTAAGGAAAGAATGTGCTTGTGCTGATTTGAATTAGGGATTTGCCCACTGCTATAGGAAAGCCTCTGGAAGACTTGTCACCTGCAGGCTTGGTACAAGAGCCATCAATTATTTAGCCTAAAAATGAAGGGTAAGAGATGACATCAGGAATTGGGCATTATTAAGTTTTTTTTCGTTGTTTTTTTGTTTTTGCTGGGCATTTGATTGCAAGGCCTTTTATAATGGTAACCAGCAAAATGACTCATAGCAAAGTACAAAATTGGGCAATGAAAACTGTAGACCTTTCAGAGTTTTTAAAACAAATAACAAAACAGAAAAATTAAGAGAGAGTTTGGTTGCTTTGTAAAGCTGGATCAAGAGAAAACGTTAGACAGGATGGAGCTATCGCTTAATTTAAGATCGTGTAAACAAACGGGTTCTCTCCCCCAAGTCATAAATCATGCAAAAAAATGTTGTTAGTCATGCTATATGTACTGTCTGTATGGCAGACATTGTTAGTATGTAACCAACAGCCATTCCCCTCAACGTCCTTGTTAAGCAAACCTGCATTTTGGTCAGAAAGGTCAAGTGCCCTGCCTAAGGATTGAGTCAGCCTTGACTCACATGTCTAAGTGAGTCATGGAGCTTGTTTCCCATTTGTCAGATTTTCCCAGACACCACTGCAGCCAGAAGTGATCATGTGACTCAGTTCTGCCCAATAACCCGTCAGTAGGAAGTCTGCTAGGGAGCATTTGTGAAATATTTTCCTGTTCAGATAAAAGGATTTACAGAAGGAAGTTTGTCCCCTTTGCCCATTTTCCCCTGCTCGGTATGCTGGTGTGATGAAATGATGATTGGATCTGTATGGGGCAGCTTGTGTGACCTTGAAGTGACAAACAAGAGATAAAAAGCATATACGTAGAGACTGATAGAGTTTAATTTTCTAAAAAGTCTGTTTTGTTTGGAGTCTGGGTTTTGGAAGACATTATTGATCTGCTAACTTACACTATGGTTGCTCTTGGGTAAGATATTGTAGGTTTGATAATGCAGTGAGAAATAGAACATGGAAATAACTAATTGGGGCAGCAAGAATTTCCTTATATGATAGCAGGGCAGACCATTTTGTGTGGTAGTTACCCTCTCTCCCAGCTAAATGGCAGTGAGCAGACAATTCTGATTTCCTCTAAGTTAGTGGTTTCCTTGTATTGGCACCATCCTTTGACACCAAATTTGGAAATACTCTTGAGAAACAGGGATGGGGAGGCATAGGAGAATTACTAACTTGTCTCCCTGGGTTCGTGTACATTTAAAAAATATTTTTGCCAATTTGGTAGTAAGTGAAGGGCATAGTAAAATGAAACTAGCCAATTCTGAATTGTTCTCACCAATCTTTGAGCCCATACCAGCCTAATTCAACTACCCTCATGGTTTAAGCCTCTGAGAACTGGGTCATTTGTTACTTGTAGACCAAAGCATATTTAACGAATGCCAACAGAATTCCAACAAAGAGTGGCTGGATTGTAAAAGAGACAAGGGCCACTGGAGGGAGTGGCCAGTATCCAGGCACTCTCATTTTATATGTTGACAATGCCGATCAAATGAAAAATTACACAAATGAATAAGAGTCCTGAATGATGTACAGATATAGGAGAAAAGAATATGTAGATATTGACCTAAGTCCAGCCACGTCCTGGCACTAGAAGTGGTAGAAGTTCAATACAATGGCAAGAGTTGGAAGACCTGGGCTTAAAACTCATCTCCCCTACTTACTAGTTGAGTGACTCTTAGTAGATAGATCACCTCTCTGAGCTTTAGACTCCTTATTTGTAAAAAGGGCATAATAATATCCACTTCATGGGGTGGTTGTGAGATAGTTTGAGATGTCATACAGTAAGTTTATGGTGGCCAGTATGTACTAGATTCTGAGCAATAGAGGATAATAAGCTGTTTTCACATCTGTGATGAATATAGAAAGTTGGGGCCTTTGAGAAAGTCGCTTAAACATCTTTGGACCTATATTTCATGATCCATAGAAATTTAAGGTTTGTACTAGATGTTTCTTTTTTTTTTTTCATTTTCTGGATTTATGCATTTATTTCTAACTATACAGGAACAAATTCAGTAAGTAGGGAAAGACAAAGAAAGAGAAATATGAAGAGAACGAAGCCTGTGGGAGACTGGCCCCTTAAACAGGAAAAGGGCTGTAGGCAAATTTCACCTTTGTACTTTCCTTTGATCCTCACAGATCCCTGGCTGGGCCCCATCTCCCAATGGTTTTTTTTGAAAAGAGAGCTTCAGAGGGCATGCATAAAGTGAGTGGAGGGGAGGATCGAAGCAGTGGCTCATACACCAAGTCTTGTGTTTGGAGGTAAGAAAGCTTCTTGCTTCACATCTTGCTTCACACATGCACACACTGCAGTCCCAACACCACACAAGGGGGCACTGAGATGGGATTTTAACACTCTCTGCTGGGTCATTGTGCAGTCAAGTGTGGTGACACCGTATGTGGTTATGCTGACACCTGTAATACAGATTCTGCCAGGTGTGGTGGGAACTAGTGGGAACTTTAGGGAAATGGAGTGAGCAAAGTAAGCTGGGAGGCAAAAAGACACCTAGGGGAATTTTTGATGAGGATGTTGTTGGATGTGCAAGTGAGGAATGAAAAGAACCAAGTAATACTGAACCCTGAGAGTGAGAGACTGTGAGAGATAATGAGAAGTGGTGGAATCTGTGAATCTCTGTGGGGATGGGTGTCTTAGATAAATGATGTTAAAGGATATTTTCATTCCAAAGTTGTGAAAACATACACTGTCTAGTGCTTAACATTTATTTCTCCAAAATTGCTAAAGACTCGTGGGCTCACCTTTAATTCTTCACTCTATTTCAGCCCCTAGAGCTGCTCAGTTACAATGTATTTATCCCTCTTTTGGTGCACTGCCTGGGATTCCTTATTGCGTGGTCCTGAATTCACACCTCATCATAGGCTTTCTGGTTTATGCCAGAAGCCATCAAACTCATCTCTCTGTGAGAGGGATTTCCCTCCACAATGATATCTGGAGTCATAACACTGTTAATAAGAGCAACTATTGCTCTAAATGTGCTATTAATATTAACTCATTTAGTCCTCCAAATAGCCCTGTAAGGCAGGTATTATTATTATTATTCCCATTTCATGGATGAAGATACTGAGGTAAAGTGACTCACCCAAGTTACAGAGCAAGTAGGTGGTAGAGCCCGAATTCAAACCCAGCCTAAGCCTGGCTCCAAACCACTGTGCTATGTTGGATCTCCTTATGTGAGATGCTGTTTTCATGATGTTTCTTTCCAGCTTCAAAATTTAATCAATGTAGCAATCGATTAAAGTTTGCTCAGAGTTTTTTTTTTTTTAAAAAGCTGTGTCAAGGACTATGTCTTGTATCATGAACTAGGTTTAAAAGTTCTCTAACCATGATGAAGAGTGGCCCCCGCTTGCCACAACTAGGGAAAGCCCTCGTACAGAAACGAAAACCCAACACAGCAAAAATAAATAAATTAATTAATAAACTCCTATCCCCAACATCTTCTTTAAAAAAAAAAAAAATTTCTCTAAGGCAAGAGCCAGGTCTTCTACATAAATCCAAGTTTTCCAGGTTTCAATTTTTCTCCTTTATAGCATAAAAAGAATTCCTAAGCTCTTGTACAGTTCTGGAGTTCTGTCTTGTTTTCTAGACGTGTTCGAACATGAGGCTAAGTGCTGGGAAGAAACAGATGGTTATTAAATATCCATTGGTTTGACTCATCCTGAAGTCCTGCCAAAGTCCAAACCAAAGACCAAGATTTGTGCAGTTTGATTAGAATTATTTTAAAGGTTTATTAATTATTTATTTATTTACTTTATTCATTTTGGCCTGCGTTGGGTCTTAGTTGCCGCACGCGGGATCTTAGTTGAGGCATGCGGGATCTTTCGTTGTGGCGTATGGGCGCTTCGTTGTGGTGCACGGGCTTCTCTCTAGTTGTGGCGTGTGGGTTTTCTCTTCTCTATTTGTGGTGTGCCGGCTCGAGGGCACGTGGGCTGTGCAGTTGTGGTGCGCGGGTTTCAGGGTGCGTGGGCTCTGTAGTTTGCGGCAAGCAGGCTCTCTGGTTGAGGTGCGTGAGCTCAGTAGTTGTGGTGCACTGGCTTAGCTGCCCCGCAGCATGTGGGATCTTAGTTCCCTGACCAGGGATCGAACCCGCATCCCCTGCATTGTAAGGTGGATTCTTTATCACTGGACCACCAGGGAAGTCCCAATTATAAATTTTTGAAACCTAGACTCACTGTAAGTTTTCAGCTCCTATTTTCCGTCATGGAAAAATGGAAGATAAGAATGATTGTTGGCTGAATTTGTCTGTCACTCAGCATCCCTTTCTAGTTTCAACTGCTTTGTCAACAGCCATGACTTGGGAGAGCAGGACTGGATTGTTCTTTGTGCAGGGAAGGTCTGGATCCGGAGTGTGCTTTAGACTTAAGGCAGCCCAAACCCAGGAGATGACCTTGAAAAATGATAGGGTTCAGTAGATCAGATGGTCATGAGCTGAGCATATTTGATTGGCTGCCTCCAGAATTAGACTACAGGATGGGGAGAAGAGTAGGTAATAGGAAGAAAGTAAGGAATGAGAGAGATGCCTTTAGAGGTAGAGGTAGGGAGAGAGAGAAAGAGGAAAAAGAGACAGACAGACAGACAGACAGACACACTGAGAGAAGGAGAACAGAAAGGACAGCCAGGCTGAGAGCTGTCCACATTCAGTGTAGCTTTTTATTACTTTGAATATACATGCTTTTTGTCATTAAATTCATTTAATTAGCCATGTGGTAGTTACACAAATCTGCCAGTGCAAATAGTACTTTGCATTAAAAACAAAACCAAACCATCTTTTCCTTAGAGATATCTGTTAAGCACCCTGTATCTTAAATTAATTGTAATTCAAGAGAGAACATTTTATTAGATGTTTTCTTTTCTTTTTCTTTTTAACTCAAGAAACTATTTTAGAATAAGACTTCAAAGAATCTTCCAGGGGGGAAAAAAAAATCCCACAACTCATGAATTATAAAGAAAAAAGGGTTTTGTCTTTAAAACAATATCTTATGCAATTAGGGGCCAAGTGAACTTAATTACCATGTGAATAATTCAAAGAAGCAGATTAACTGCAATAGGAAAAATTTTGGTCCAGTGTGGTCCTCCATATTCATGCAACTCAAACGATCTGTGATCTAATCCTGGAACAGTCAATTTAGGCTTCTGAAACCTGGTTGTTACATTCAACAGATATTTGTTGTTCAACTTCTGTGTGTCCTTATAAGGAAACTGTCATGAAGTATTTTGGTCATTTAGTGTTCTTTTTGCTTTGCTTCTATTTACCCCTTTCCACTGGGGCAGGAACTGTAGACCTTCATTTCAGCATTTGCTTTCCCTCCATCCTCTTCATTTGCACCCCTGCAACCTTCCACTTTGTACCAGAGTGGGGCAGAAGAAAGGAGCATCAGAATGGCAGGAACGTGGCTTGTCACTTTCAGCCAGGATTGAAGTTGCATAGCAGCGCTCCAACAAAGTGAATTCAATAAACATGTGTTGAGGGCGCTGCCTTATAATAGACTTCATGCCAGAGACTGTGGGGCAGTCAAAGAAACTAAAATACTGTAGTGTTTTCAGATATTGCATTAAATGGTAAAGACAACAGATCTGCCCATAAAGCACTGTAATATAAAACAAAGGGATGTGTGCCTTAACAGTGGCCCAAGGAAAGGCAAGAGGACAGATGAGGAACATAGACATGGAAAAGTGTCCCTGCAAACAGAATTTCAGATCTCCCTCTGAATAAAAATGACAGGCTATTCACAATTGAGGATGAAGGGCAGGTAGTAGGATGTCACACTAGGGGAAAACAGGATAAGTAAATGTCTGGAGGCGGAGAAGCGAATGCACAAGCAAAAGAGTGTGTGTTATCAAACTTAAAGATTCTTTGGGTGGCTGGGCACAATACACTGACATTGGAGTAGATGAAAGGCAGAGCTCTTTGTTACTTACAGCTACAAGGAGAGAAGGCTGTTTGTAGGGCCACACAAAGGGTTGCACCAGGGGACAGGGTAACACAAGCTAAGCTCTGGGTGGGGTTTGTGCGTAGCAAGCAGAGTGGGTGTGGTAACTAGGTTTTGCAGGCTTCCTAGAGGATTGATTAATTTGAATAATTACATGGCTCTGGAGCATAGAGGCTTTCCTTAATTGTTTAGTACCTGGCCTGGGAATGTGGAAGCCTCATAAGGGGGTGCGGTTGGCGTGTATGCCTAGTGGCCCTGGAGAGTGGGAGCCTGGTAAGCAAAGTGTTTGGTGTGCAGCTTAGCAAACTGCCCATGAAGGGGAATTGAGAATTTTTAGATATGACTTCAAAAGTAGATCAAGACAGCACTTGTGAAATATATTACAGTGTACATAAGCACATTGCACCTAGCTTGATTCAGGTTAGGGGAGAGGTAGGTGGGAAGGCATGAGTTAGGACATTGGATTATAAAACTAATTAGATAGAGAGCAAATCTTAGAGAACATTGAACCCCCGGGTAATAAATGATGTTCTCATAGTAGGGTAAGAAATGTGATTTTCTTGAGTAAATAAGGTAGATATCAAAGTGATATACTATATTTACCATAATTTTCTTACAGTTTACCTTAAAAAAATGGACACATTAGGTGGCACAATATTATATGGAATTCTGTAACCCTGAAGAACATTATTTGATCAATGAAGCAGGAAATGTTAAAGCAATAGTATAACAAATTGCAGACATTTTACAATGACTGCTGTATACTTGTGAGATGAGATGAAGTTGTGAGGAGAGAAACTCTCATCCGAGAGGCCAAAACTTCTCATTCCTGAATGCAAAAATTATTGTATTTGCCAACTGGAAAAATTGTTCATGTACTTATAGTGGTCCTCTTTGAAAATTACCATGCTAAAGTCCACTGAGCATCCAAGTTTCCAGATAAAGTTGTGACATGATAGTTTCCATAAAGGCATAAGGAAGTTTTAGAAAACCTGGAAATTATTGATTCATGCTAATATTTGTTCTAAGCGGACAAAGTGAAAGTTTTAGTCCAACTAAAGCAAGTGCAGTGGATATAGTGGTGCACCACTCAGACCCACCCATTCAGGACCAACATGTGCTCATTCCCTCAGTCGTTGCAAGTGTTGGCTGAGGATAGCTCACAGTTGAGTCTCTCCTGCAGACTTGTCCTTGGCCTGCAGGAGCTGATTCACCCAAGGTGAGATTCCCTGCCCATTGGCAGTTCTGTCTGTGAGGATGTTTCTAGAAGACATTAGCATATGAATTGGTGGGCTGAGGAAACTAGATTGCTCTTCCCAGTGTGGGTGGGCATCATCCAGTCTGTTGAGTCAGAATAAAACAAAAAGGTGGAGGAACGGAGAATTCTCTCTCTCCCTGACTGCTGACCTAGGACATCAGTCTTTTCCTGCTCTTGGATTGGGACTTACACCATCAATTCTCCTGGGTCTCAGACCTTCTTGGTCCAGAACTACACCACCAGCTTTCCTGGACCTCCAGCTTGCAGACTTCTTTGCTTTCATAATCACATGAGCCAATTCTTCCTTATAATAAATAAATCTCCATCTATCTAGCTATCTTTCCTTCCTATTGGAGGTAGGTGATACATGTATCTTCTGTTGGTTCTGTCTCTCTGGAGAACACTGGGTAATACGAAGGACAACCCTGGAGGGCCATCCTAGCTCTAGTGCCCCTACTCCTTTCAGCTTCCCTCTCCATGCTCCATCCTGCTTCCTTCACTCTTCTACAGGTCAGTGCTCCCAAGAGCACTTCCCAATAAATTCCGTGCACTCAGGTCTCCATCACACAGTCTATTTCAGAAAATCCAACCTATGACAAATGCATCTATAGAATGACTAAACAATTCCCGAAATAATGTATACATTCTGTAGTCTCCTGAAATTTCTTTTATTCCAAATTGAGAGATGAGTTGTGAAAGAAAGAACATATATAGGTTTTTCAAAATTTTATCTATCCTTTAATATAAAAAAATTCGATGTTATTCAAATTATTCCAGGCCATAGAAAAGGAGCAAAGGCCTCCTGATTCTTTTTATAAAGCTAGCATAACCTGAATACTAAAAGTTGATCAATAGATTATAAAAAAGGAAAAACTATAATTTTCTATATGAATATAGATATAAAAATTCTGTATAGCATATAAATTGATTCCAGCTGCATATTATGAGAACTGTATAATATAGACTTAGTAGAGTTTATTCTAAGACCATAAGGGTGGTTCAATATTAGGAAATCTATCAATGTAATTTATTACATCAACAAATTAAATGAAGAAAGTCAATGATTATATCAATAGATGCCTGAAAGCCATCGTAAAATTAAAGTCATTTCTAATAAAAATTCCAAGTAATTTAGAAATAAAGGAAACTGTTTAAGTATGATAGATTCTTTTTACCAAAACCCAATAGCAAACATTATAATAAAACGCAAAATAGCTGAAACTATTTCCATTAAAAAATAGAGCTGGTATCTTGTTAAATTTAATTGGTAGTGAAATTGGTCACACCTTTCTCCTACCCCCGCCAATCTAGGGCATACTCCTAATGCAGTGACGGCAAGGATGTATTTAAACATCTCTTCATCCCATTATACTGAGACTTCCCAGAGGCAGGTGTAGGCCTTACAAATTTTTGTATCCTTTGTCCCTGACAGTTTCTGGCACAAAAAAATTTCTAGAAGGCACAAGCAATTGAGTGAGTATAATAGCAGAATTTATACTTTACAAAAGACCATTTTCCCTTCACCACAAGAGAATTGTGAGATGCTGAGCACGCCATGAGCATAATTTGCAAAACTTTTCCAAAAAGTTATAATTATATCAGAATCAGGCAGTAGAGACCGATGAGCCCATTTTCACTTTTTATTTTATTTTTTCTTGAGATTTAAAAAATCTCACATAGTTTTATCATTTTTGAAACTCCTTTCATGATTGTTCTAGGATTTATTCATCGTATTTAGAAGTGGGCTGTGAACAGCTTGGAAATGCAATAATCCAAGTCATTTAGCTTAAGTCTATATATACCTTAGAAACCATAACAAGATTAAAAACAAACAAACAAATGAAAACCCCCAAATTACTTGGGAAATGCTTCTCTAAAAGGAATTTCAGTTTCCCATCCTTCCCACTTTCTAAAACCAAATTTTCTTTTAATATGTTTTTCTTTCAAAGTGGCTGTTTAAATCTGAGGACACCCACGTATTTAACTTCTCTAGAACCCTGAGTTATTTCACTTAGTATTAATGGGCCAGGCCCCTTTGCCCATACTTGCTGCTACCTATTTAGAAGCTACTGCCTCCTCCTGTTGCATCTTTCTCTCAACAGACAATAGATGTACTACCCTGAGATGGAAAACAGAGGTTGGATTCAGGATTTCACTCTGGAAGGGTGGCCATAGAATTAAGGGAGATTAAGGCAAGTTCCCCCAGGGTTCAAGGTTAAGGGAAGTTCCTATATAATGCCCCCATTATATGAGAGAAGGATTGAAACATGTCTATGGGATTTAGCAGCAAGGATGATGTTACTGATCCTGGAGAGAGCAGTTTTAAAGAAGTGGTGTGGACCAAAGTCAAATGGCAGTGTGTTCATTCAGGAGTCAGTGGGGGCAGTGACAATTTTTAAAGAAGTTCAGCTAGGAAAGATAGGAGAGGTAGAGACAGAGACAGAGATAGAGATAGAGGCAGAGAAAGAGAGAGAGATGGGATGGAACCTTATCTCAGAGGCTACCCATTCACCCAGCGTAGTGTAATTATCTTTTCTAATAAACGTGGTAACTTGATATCACAAAAGTTGCCTTCATAGTTCTTTACTCTATATCTCCACTGCCATTTAGATTTAAAGACATAAAAGCATAGCCTGTCGGGAAGTTTAAATTTGAATCTTGTGCTTTAAAGAGGCTTACTAATTTGCTTTGTTTATGAACTGAGACCCAATCTGTGTCATATATAGTCCCTCATATTTTCTTCCTGAGTGGAGAGAAACATCTTCCTGGCATCATCTCTTCGATAGCTGGAGGCATCATCAAAAATTGAGATAACTACCCTTAACAGGAATAAATGAATTTTGAGTATAGAGGCTCCCACCTCTTAAAGCAGGGCAAAGGAGGTAACAAAACAGAGCGACTCTCGGCTGGAGGAGTGCACGTAAGTCATTCTTAACTGGAGGTTTCACCTTTGTTCCTCTGAGCAGCTGCCAGGGAACTTTCTACATGTGACTTGAGATAAACGAGCGAGTCAGGGAACAGTTTGCATCTCTAAGATGAACTGCTAGGCTATTCCTTTGAAATCCTAAAGGGGATGGTGGTGATTAAAGGCACATTTTTTACAACTTAATGTAAAAGACAGTTAAGAAGTCCTGAAGGAAGAGGCAGGGCTCAGGCAAGTCCACTACCAGTGACTCTGCTGTATTTCACGTTGTTTTCCTTATTAATGCTAGAGGGAGGCTGATTTGGAAGATACACCATAAGGAGAACTGTAGAGCATGAATCAAAGCGTCACTACTTTTTTGTTAAAGAACCAAGGAAGCAAAAGGAAGCCCTTGAAAGGAGAGTTATACGGACACACTTTCTTCTGCAATAATCTCTTCTAATCCTTGAGGGAGAAGACTGAGCCATCTTTCTTTCAAGTCTCTAGCTGCAATAGCTACTGTCAAATGATGCCTTAGAATGCAGTCAGATGATGCCTTAGAAACAGTTCTGAGTGGAGAGTCAGGGATCTGAAGTTACAGGTCTAGCCTGTTCACTTCTCTGTCACTAATTTGGCGACTTTCGGCAAGACCCCTCAGAACTTCCTATTCTCCCATGTGTAAAATAGTAGAAAGCAAATGGCCACTGGGATTCTTGCCCATTACGGGGTTCAGAGCATCTGGAAAGATGGACAAAAGAATGTATATCTGTAATAAAGAGGCTCAAAAGAAAACAGCTTCTTGCGTATTTTGCTTTGGGAATAGTATGTACCATTTGATTATATGGAAAAAGAAAGAATGGGTGTGAAACCCAGACATTGGCGCATGCAGATAATAATATTCTTGTATAAAATTTTGGATAAACATTTATTATACACTTGCTTTTACCCCAAATATTTGGATTTCAATTTCTTAATCTTCTGGAATGCTGGAAATTACTTTTGGCATTTTCCCCATTCCTGGGGTACAACTTTATGCTATTTGAAGCAGAAATGGTTTCGGCCCCAAAATAGCACAGTTCCTGCTAATCAACTCAAAATCTTCCAAGGCACACAGGCTTTCGGAAGCCAGAACCGATTTTTCTGGACAGGGAGTATATTTGCTCAGTCCATGAAATTGAGATCAAACTTGGATATTATTTTCCAGATCCTAGTCTTTGCAAAGCAGACGGAGAATACCCTGATGGCATGAGATGTTTGGTGAATAGCAAACTCTATAAACATTTTCTTAGGAACCACATTTTGTCCTGTGAATAAGTTAGGTAGGTCGTGTGTATATTTTCATGCATTTCTTTTATGCTTAGTGTGGGGCATGGCACATATTCAGCACTCAGAAATATTTGTTGAATAAATGAATGAATGCATACATATATGGCATTTAAAAGAGACTGTGAAATCTATCATTAGGCGTTTTCCTAATTAAAATTTAATTATTGCTATCAATTTTTATCTATTATGTATATAAAAGGATTGACAGTTAATGAATTTCTGAGTAGATTCTTCTGAACTCTTCTTGAGATGGTCTTATTAACTTTGAAAGGCTTCTAATGACATTTGGCTTTCTTAAAGAAAGAATCAAGAAATAAGAGGATCAGTCTGGTTATCCAGACACCTATGGGCTGGTCAGAGAATGATTTAATCTGGGAATAGCTTCCCAAATTAAGTGGCCTCTCTGAGAGGCCTTTCTCAGTTAAAACCTTCTTGAGTCCCTGATGGTACGATTTGAATTGTGGCCACACTTAGATTCAGAGAGAGATCTGGAAAGGAAAAGTATTGATTAAAGGAGGGTCTGATCACTTTTGACACTAAGAGAGCACATTCAATGATATGAGTAGTAGGTGCTACCTATTTATTTATTATTCTGGCCTCTGATTAAAAATGTGAGAGAAGAATCCTCTCTGTATTCCATGGGCTGCAACTTGGCAATATTTAATTTTGATCAACTGTTTTCCTTTTTGATTCAGACAACTTTTCCTGGAGGCTTTGCCTATGGGAAATAAGTGCTGAGATTCCTTGCTAGAATGGAGGTTTCCTCTGATCATTGAATGAATCCACTGAAGGTGTGCACTACAGGCAACTCTCAGATTGGGACCAGAATGTCTAAAGGACCTTTTTGCATTTTTTTTTTTTTTTTTTTTTGCGGCACGCGGGCCTGTCACCGCCGTGGCCTCTGCCGTCGTGGAGCACAGGCTCTGGACGCGCAGGCTCAGCGGCCATGGCTCACAGGCCCAGCCACTCCACGGCACGTGGCATCTTCCCGGACCAGAGCACGAACTCGTGTCCCCTGCATCGGCAGGCAGACTCTCAACCACTGCGCCACCAGGGGAGCCCCCTCTTTGCATCTTGACAGTTGACATTTGTAGTTTGAAATCATTCCAGGTCTGTTTGATCACACATGTTTATTAGAAGAGTAAGATGTTTATTTTTCCCCCTAGAACACCAGGGTTAATCAGCCAATCCAACATCCTCGTTTTATGATGTGAAACTGGGGCCTGGAGCGGTGAAGTTACTTTACCAAGGGCACTATTAACTAGAACTGGAATTCAAGTCTCCTGATGTTTTTGAAATTTGTAACAGGCTGTACTGCCACCTCTTAGCAAATTTTATATAAGTTCAGTACTTTTACTGAGGTTTTACTTGAGGTAGAAAATGGTATTTTGAAGAGCTCTCAAAGTGTGACTATTCCTGTTCTACGATTTTTTCCTAATAAGTCATAAGCTCATATAGCTCAGGATACCTTCTTTCTTTGAATCTGACCCCAGGTCATAAATGCAACAACTAATCTGTGTATAACTACAAGGACAGCTGCAGCAGCTTTTGGTGTGGTAGCAGGGTCAGATTCTAAGGGTATATAGACTCACAAGCTGCAAGTAAACTTTGGGACATCGAACTTGTTTGCCTCATTTTCAGTTCTTATCCAGTTGATCTTCACCTTGGTGAAGGGCTGCAGACTTTGACTTCAGATCAAGTCCTCACACCCTGGTTCTTGCCCTCTAGGATTGGATGACAGTGGGGGTGGGGCGGGGAGTTGTCTGGTCACCAGCACTTACCAGACCCAGTCTCCGCATTTCCCCTGGGGCAGGGTGTTGCTGCCTGCTGCACTCTCCCAGCATGGTAGGAAGGCAGATACTAAAGTGATGAGGCCGCACAGAGCCTCTGAAGCCATCTTGGGCACACTGTCTCACCTTTCTGTGTCTTGGTTTCTTCATCTCTTAATGGGTATAATAATAGTGTCTAAAGAATAGGGATATGTGGAATGATATGCAGGTTTGTCCAAAAATGGCCTTGAGTGACTGTTCCAGATCGTCTGGTGCAGGCTGGCTCAGACTGCCTGTTTGTGCTAGGTGAATCTCATGCTTTATGAAGACAGAGCAATAGGCTGTAGCGCCCTCTGCTGGAGCAGGGTCTTTTTATTGGTGCAGAGTGCCTCCAAACAGGGCCCTGCAGAATGCTACAAAATCAGTCTGTTGTCCAAAATCAGAATCTGTTGTCCTGGGCTTCCCTGGTGGCGCAGTGGTTGAGAGTCCGCCTGCCGATGCAGGGGACGCGGCTTCGTGCCCCAGCCAGGGAGGGTCCCACATGCCGCGGAGCGGCTGGGCCCGTGAGCCATGGCCGCTGAGCCTGCGCGTCCCGAGCCTGTGCTCCGCAACGGGAGAGGCCACAACAGTGAGAGGCCCTCGTAATGCAAAAAAAAAAAAAAAAAAAAAAATCTGTTGTCCTGATGTCCAAGTGATGCTTTTAGTGTTTACCCCAAACCCTTAGAGTATTAGGCTGTTTTAAGGATTCAATTAATACATAAGAACCACTAAGGACAGTGCCTGATGTTCTTAGCTTTCAAAGGGACATAATCATTCAATTGAAAGTACCATAGTGAGATAACAGATGTAAAAGCCATTTGTAAACTATTTAGAGCACACATACAAGTATTAGCTCTTATTATTATATAGCTGTATCTGTTTTTTGTATCATAAAATTCTCTTCATCCAACCTGCGATATAAAAAGAAATGGGGGCCATGTCAATATTTACTGGAGAATGGAAAGAAATGGGGTGTATATAATAGTGAACAGTTAGGCAGGAGGACTTCCCAATTAATTGTTTTTCCTCCTAATATTAACGTCCTTATTTTTAAAGGATCTACATGAGTTGGAAGAATTAGACTTGTGTTCTGTCTTAGGATGAGAAGATTCCTTTTTTCTCCTCAGTCAGTAACTACCAAAAATCACATCTTTGCCTTCCCACAGAAGGTGGTTAAAAACTCAGTTCTTTCTTCCTCATACTTTCAGATGTATAAATATATCATTATTGCTCTAACACAATCTCAATATGAATACAAGAAGGATAAATTCCTGCTAAAAATACCACCAGGTTGCTACTGCCTAGAATAAGAAATATGTCAATAAGCTTGGAACATGAATCTGATTATCTCAAGCTATGTGTACATGAATGCTCTACAGTGACTGCAGCATCAAGGAAAAGACTCAATTGACTAAAATTACCCATGAACAACACCTCCAGAATCCTGAGAGCCAGGTTTGATTCCCATCCTTCCCTCACCCTCCACATGGAGTCTTTTCATTTCTACCATCAGTACATCTTTTTTTTTTTTAACATCTTTATTGGAGTATAATTGCTTTACAATGGTGTGTTAGTTTCTGCTTTATAACAAAGTGAATCAGCTATACATATACACATATCCCCATATCTCCTCCCTCTTGCATCTCCCTCTTGCATCTCCCTCCCTCCCTCCCTATCCCACCCCTCTAGGTGGACACAAAGCACCGAGCTGATCTCCCTGTGCTATGCGGCTGCTTCCCACTAGCTATCTGTTTTACATTTGGTAGTGTATATATGTCCATGCCACTCTCTCATTTCGTCCCAGCTTACCCTTCCCCCTCCCCGTGTCCTCAAGTCCATTTTCTATGTCTCCATATTTATTCCTGTCCTGCCCCTACGTTCTTCAGAACCAATTTTTTTTTTTCAGATTCCATATATGTGTGTTAGCATACGTCCACCATCAGTGCATCTTAAGGCCATTCACTTCTCTGCGTTACCTCCACTGCTGTCTTAGCCTAAGCTCCGTCATCTCCCACATGAACTACCACAAAAGCCTTCTGTCTCATCTCTCTGCTTATATTTTCGTCCCACTTCAACTAATTCTCTACAAAGAAGTTAGAGTAATCTTTTAAAACATAACATGTTTTAAAACATGTCTCTCCCTGTCTCTGGTAGCCTTTCACTTCAATACGGCCTACAAAGACCTGCGTGAACTCACAACATTCTCAGCCCTTGTGCGGGAAAGTGCAGCTACACTGGCTTTCTTTTAGTTTCTTCTTTAGTTCCTGCAAAGTGTTAGGCGCTCAGAGTGTTTGCACATGCTGCTCTTTTTTATAGGACTACTTTCTCCCCATTTTCCTTCTAGATCCTCTTTACTCCCCTGCTAGTGTCAGCTCACATGCCTTCTCTGAGACGCGCGCACACACACACACACACACACAACACACTCCCATCTAAATAAGGTCCCCTCCTTTATCCTCTATTTGAGTACTCTGGCCTTTTCATCCACTACACTTAGAGTATATAAGTGTATCTGTATTTGCCAGTGCATTTATTTAATAGTTTTCTTCCTCAGTGGATGGCAAGATCCAAGAGGACAGGGACCATGTCTGTTTTGTTCACTTATGAGTACTTAGTATTCAGCACAGTGCCTGGCGCATTGTAGGTGCTCAGGAGACTTTGATAAGTGAACGAATATTCACATGGTTACAAGTTGTCATAGTATGCTCCAAAAGCTGAGGAGACTCAGGGATTTCCATTGACCTATCAGTCTGGTGTGTACAGAAGGCGAATGTATGGAACCCATTGGGAACCTGGACTCTAGATCTGTCAGACCTCAGGCAAGTTACTAAATTTCTTTGAACCTATTTTTATCACTGATAAGTTGGGGAAAATAAAGAATCATACTACTCTCCTTTTCCACGCCTTGGAAGCGTTGTGAGGATCAAATGAGAGACTTGTTATACTAGTGCTTTAGAACCTTAAAATATTTATACAGATTTACATTTTGTAATTTTAAATGGAAAATTGTGTCTGAAAGCAGAATAGGAAAAGAAGGAAACGCAGACAGAACAAGGAGGGACAAATGGAATGACAGTCAAGAGGTCACTGGGAAATGAGGACAGTGGTCTGGAATTTGTTGTCCATCCTTTTAAATACCATTGTTCGAGAAAGCCCAAACCAATCAAATCAATCAGAAAGCACTTATCGTATGGAGATTTTAAGGCTGCTTCCATCTTTGGCAAATGTCCTCACAAATGAGTCCCACTCGAGTGAGAGCAGGTGTTATCTGTATTTTTAAACTTCTTAGATCTTCAGGATTTTGCATATTGTATCAACATGCAATACTTATTTTGTCACATGTTTTTTCATATCTTTCCCAATTTTTCTTTCCTTTGGTAAATTATATTCTAATTTCTAAACCTGTATGAATTCTTTTATGATGTTAATGATTCCTTTTCTTATGCCCATTTAATATACCTAATTCTGAAATTCTCAACTCATCAGGCAGTTTAAGCAAAACCTATAAAACATGCATTATAATCTGCCTCATTGCATTTACTGTAGATGGTTTTAGCTCAGAGGGTATTGGTTAAGCCTTAGCTGTAAGGTTGAATCGTGACATCATTCGACTCCTGATTTCACAGTGGATTTATGTGATGACCATCATACTTATTTCTGGCCTGAAATACTATACAGTTCAAGTATGATGGAGAAACCTCATCTTTGGTTTCCAAATGAGAAAGAAGTCACCGTGAATGTAACACTTTAATTAGCTGTCATTTTTTCAAATAATGAATCAAGGAAGTGTCTTATTTCATTTGCTCTGAATTTAAACTCTTTAAAGAAAATGTAGATTTGGCATGTAGGAGGTGCTCCAGGTATACTTATGAATTCACCCATCTATTTATTTGGTAAACTACTTATAATGTGCCAGAATTATTCTAGGTGCTAGGCATTAAAAAAAGCAAACAAGATGACACTTGACTTTTTTTTTAACTTTCCTATTCGTTTTCATCTTTGACGTAGATTTCAGTTAGGTAAAATGCATAAAAATCAGACTCGGTAAGAAGATTGTTGATCGTCTAGACACTTATTAGGCCATTAACAAATGCTTGATGGTTGATTCCCAATGCAGGCTTGCAAAACCTGGGTTGTCACTAGTCACACACTAGTGTACACAGCCCCTCACACACCTAACCACTTGTTTAAATTCACTTTAATTTTCCAAAAATAAGGATGCCACATAGTACCTTATTGACAGGCTATATTAGTCGGGATGCTGGTTTGGCCACTTTAATAGAAACCATAACAGCAGTGGTTTAAACTAGATAGAGGTTTCTTTCTTTCATATATAAAAGTCTAGGTTGGCAGGGTGTTCCCGGGGAAGGTTATCCAGGGATCCAGAGTTCTTTCTGTTTTGTGATTCTCATCTTCTAGGGCATTGCCCTTCAACAGCCTTGCTACCACATTTCTGTGCTCCAGCCACTAGGAAGGGGAAAGATAAAGTGGAAGACACAGTTTGATTTCAAAAACATAACCTATGATTTGCTCAGGTTACTTCTTCTCACACCCCATGGTATAGACTATGTCATTTGACTACACCAAGCCACAAGAGAGGCTGGGAAAGTTAGTCGTTAGTTGAGCAATTAGTTGTGGCCAGCAGAAGTCAGGAAAAAGAGTAAAATGGATTCTGGGGAAAAACTAATAATCTTTAGAAGATGTCCTGATTCCCTCTCCCACCTGCCACATATAAGGAGATTTTGATTTTATTTTATAAAACAAATTTAAATATAAAAATGTTATATAAAGTTTTAGAATACTCACGATCCCAACATCCATGATCTACAAAAGTTTCATCCTACTTTTTGGCTGAGTCCCGAGGCGTGAAAGTTCAAACTCCTGCATAACTTCACTTGTCCTCTTTAGTCTTAAAAACTAGTAGTATGGGCATTTCCCCCCTCACCAGTCAGGGACATGCCCATTGGGAGAAAGAGGGCTACAGCAGAAGCAGCCTGTTACTGACAAATTATATGACGTTTTACATACTCATTAAAAGGTATGTAAACGGTAGCATATCTGGAGCTGGGGCTGAATTTGATCACCTCAGTAGCTGAATCCTCCTTGCAATCATTTATTATTTCTCTCTGAAATCAATCTTGGCTTCTGGAGACTCCTTTGAGTATTCATTTATTCATTCACTCAGTCAATATTTATTGAATAGCTGCTGTGTGCATGGTACTGTGCTGTCTGTTGGAGGGGTGTGGATAAAAGAGTGAAAAAATAAACGATCCTTTCCCTTACAGTACCTGTCATGAGAAAGAGAAGACAAAGGATCTACACACTTAATTAATCCTGTAATGTGTGACGAATATCAAAGCTATGGGGAGGGTGGCAATTCAGAAGCAGACACAATCTTATCTAGTGTGGTGATCTGCTTTAGGAAAGAAATGGCTGGTTAGAATGTAGAAGTTTTTTTAAGGTAATGGCAATAGAAGACTCTCTAGGAAGTGGGAACAATATGAAGAAAGTGGTAGAGTTGGGGAATCTAGGAGTGATATTACCCAGGCTGAGATTCTTCTAACCTAGGAGACAGGTGGGAGCCCTGAATGGCATGGTAAACACAGATGGTGACCTCTTAAGGCAGCTCTGTCAAGTGATGCTGGGGCAGGCATCTTGAGGATTGTGTCTCCAAACTCACGCTACCTGTCCACTCCACAGCCTCCCAAGCCACAGTGCCCTGCGCAGGGACTCTCAAGGCCAACTTCCATGTCCTCACGTGTCTTCTCAATGTCCCTGCAGTCTCCCTCCCTTCCAGCATAATTGAGCTCATTATTTCTGTATGTAAATGAAAAGTATTTTAAGGCTTGGCTCTCCGAGTTAACTTCCAAACATCAACATGGTCCAATACACTTCTTCTTGAAAAATAGAAGGTTCAGTGTGTTGCATTTTTATTTTTAATTTTGTTTTTGTTTAACTTGCAAATGACAAATCTTCCTCTACTGTAAAGCATAGGAGGACTTGTCCTTCTGCCACTGTTTGAGCAAGTTCTGTGAAAACAGACAGACAGATGTGATTTAGGAAGGTAAATTATCCAAAGGTCACTTAATAAACATATGTAAAAGAAGACTACTTTTATAATCTTTCAGAGTTCTCAAAAGTGAGACTCTCATGAGTTAACTTCTCAGATATAGGAGAAACACCAAATCCTCAGAGTGCCCAACAGTCTTAAAAGTTAAGTAAAAACATTTGAATTTCCATGCTGAGCATAGAGTATTCTGCATGTGACTCTTGCCTAAAACAGTGCTGGAACCTGAAACAGAACAGAGGCAAAATTTTAAAATGGTATTAAAATGATAATTTCTCTCCAGTATTTCCACTCTTAACAGTTTCTGAACTCACTGAGTTGAAAAGAATGGTTTCAACTTTGCCACAATAGGACAACGTCTGACTTTCAGTCTGGAAGAAGTTATTGATTTTGATTTACATTTAAATGAGGCTCCTTGCAGATAGAAGACTTAAGAGATGTCCTAGCAGGAGATACAGATGCTGACTGAGGAGGAATCCAAAACAGAGAGGAGGAATAGGAGGGCCTACCAAGTAGCTGATTATCTGGGTCTTATCTTCTCATCTCAGATCTCAACAGGGATAAATGCTAGTCTAGGTGAAATGACTTGGCCTCCCAGGAAGAAAGGGAGTAGAACAACCCAAGGTGGCACGGATACCTTTACCATTATTTGTGAGGTTTAAAGCTGAGTGAGGAAGCCCCAAGAAATTTTAATGTAGGTCTCTTCTCTAGGTGGGAAATGCACAGTCACCTAGTGAGAGTGGGTGGGAACGGCTGAGTGCTTTCTGATTTCATAACCAAAGCCCTGTTCACTTATTTATCGGCTCTCTTCTAAGTATCTAAGGCTGAATGTGTAGATCGTTTGTGGGGCAATTTGGTGAGTAACAGACCCACGAACAATAGATCAGCATTAATATTCAAATTAGACTCTTCTAACCTTTCCTACTCCTCTGTTAAGCGCTTCTTGAAAACTTCTGTCTCCCAGGATATTACTGTGTATCGGAGGAAGACTTGTGTGTGTGTGCCAAACAACATTTGGTAGACTATCGAAATAGACTCATTTTGTCAGTTAGGTTGACTTGCTTCAGTCCAGCTGAATGAGTGAAGCTGGGAAGGAAGGAAGGAAGGTGGATCTCAAATTTCAGCTCAGCTGACTCCAAGTACCCATGGGATGAGTTCAAGGCAAATATCTTGATATATGATGGGTTTGCAGCCGAAGCAGATAGCTTGTGCTGCTTTCCGACAGACCCATTTCGAAACACCTATAAGCTGCTTTTCACAATGAGGATAAAGCAGCAGTTCCTGGGAGACTTAAAATGACCTGCAAGCAGACAGAAGATGCCTGTGTTTGGCTGTAGTTTTTTATCCTTTGTATTGATTTCCGATGGTCAAGCCCCATGTCTTTGGGAAACCTATAGTACAGTTCTCTACAGTAATACGCATTCATCCTAACTAGATAAGACCTTCTGTAACTTCTGAGACAGAGGTATCTCGGGTTTGTGGGCCCCTAGAATTGGTAGCTCTTGCTTGTGTCTATCGTGGAGTATCTTTCATGAAGCCAGCAGAAGCAGCTCCTGGGACACTATTAACCTCGTTTTCCA
Source organism: Delphinus delphis (assembly GCF_949987515.2). NCBI lineage: Eukaryota > Metazoa > Chordata > Mammalia > Artiodactyla > Delphinidae > Delphinus > Delphinus delphis. The sequence continues at coordinate 44,497,793 of NC_082688.1, read as the reverse complement.
CTATGGGTCTCGTGCTATGAGTGTGTAGAAGAAAAATATGATGGGCTGGAGGGACCAAATAATGAAAAGAAAAAATTTTCTTTTATAGACAAAGCCTGAGGAAATCCCATTCAAACTCTATTAGATAACCTGGAGACCGATGAGTACATCAACTTGGTAACAGTGACAGTGACTAGAAATGATCCTCACTGACTGAGCCTCACACCCATGTTCTGAGCAGGAGAAGGCTGTTGTATGATTATTCTAGCATTTTCTCATTGACTAAAGGGCAATGTGAAGTTACTGTACTTAGGAGAGAGGAAGCATGACTTGGCTAATATTGCAGAGGACTTAGTTTCACAGCCTGGCATCTTGACAATTTCCCCAATCAACTTTGTATAGATTGTATCAACATCCACCTCTATAGCTTCTTAATCCTGCAGCTCTTCAACCCTTCTGAGGACTGACCTCCTCCAAAATGTTGACACCAAGTTCAGGAACCTGCCATTCTCTGTCCCCTCTTAGTCTCTGGCTATCTCTTCACTTTTCCATACATTTTTTTCCCTCAAAATCATCTTCCCATGGCCACCACTGGAGCACACTTCCCCTCTGGAGTATAATCTCTCGAGAGAGTTTAGGCTTTTATTGTAGATGAGAATAAACTATGAATTGAAGAAGGAGCATATGCTTTTCATACTGAAAAAATATTCCCAAGGCAATGAAATACAAAAGAGTTGGAAACCTGCTTAGAGTGAGGGGTGGGGAGGGGCGCATGGGAAATACAAAGAGAACAAACAAAACACCTCAAAAATTGTTCTGTCATACCAGTAAATTTCAATTTAATTCAACAAAAATTTATTTTGTACCTTCTGTATGCTAACCAAAGAGACATCATGATTAAGGGTACGTGAGCTTGAGTGAACAGTTTGTGTTTAAAGATCAAAAGAGTGCCCAAGATGGTCAATATATAAGCCACAGCAAGTGGTGATGGTGGTGGAGGGGGAGAGGTTCATGGGAGGAACAATGAGTAGGGCCTAGCCAGATCATAAGGGTCTCTGAGTACCCAGAGTTTGCTTATGATATTATAATCAACAGATGCTATGGAAATATTTTAAATCAGAGACTTGATAAGATCATGTCTGTGTTTTTAAAGAAGACCCTGGTCACACTGTGGAGGATGAGTTAGAAGGAGGCAATGAGTCCAGTTATGAAGCTTTGCTTCTTGGGAGATGATAGAGCCAGTCTCCCACCAACATTCATTTTATTTGCAGGGCGTGGGGCAAGAGTACAAATGGAGACCACTTCCCCACTCCCAAGACCCCACTCCACCAAGGCCTACCCTCTTTTCTTCCCATCTCCTGTTCAGGGCACTCACATGCCTGCATCCACATGTCCCGACTCCATCTGTCTGCCCCCCAACCGCCATCCCACAAACAGCTAGCTCTTTGTCGCAGCTCAGACCTGGGGGCATGCACATGGGTTGCATTGTCTGCTCTCAGAAGGATACTCACTTGTAGGAGGCTGTACAAGCCCCCAAATGTATTCTGGGCTATTTGGGCTGGGAATTCCAGATCACAGGTACCCAGAATGTGGTTTACAATCGGGTATGGGCTCCAGATCGGCACATACCCTTCACCCTTTGGACTCCTAGCTCTTGCCCCATAGCAGACCCAGACAGGGCCCCCTAAAGCACAGGGCCCCTGGAAAGGGCCCTAGTTGCCTGGGCTCTGGATTTAAGGGAGGTACTGGCGAAAGATCCAAAGTGTATTTTTAGGAAATACACCCATTACCAATGTGTAGAGAAGCCACACAGAAAAAGCACACCTTAGTATACCTGAATATGAATTAGACAAAAAAATGATGCCTCTGACTATGGTCTGGTTGCCATCATGCTATTCTCTTGTTATAAAGAGATAATGCTAGAGAGATAATAACAAAGATTCCATGCTCTTCTAATAGACTCTCAGAAGGATTCCAGTTACTTTTTTCTCCTTCTTTAATTGACCAAGGCGTTAGCAGATTGAATTTCCTCTTTATCTGTCCATTGGATAAAAAGGTCTAAAAGAAAACCAAGAGTTCTTGCAGAATGCAACAGATCTCAGTGTACCAGTTCAATTCCATTGTGAATGTTTACCGCATTCTCAATGCAAGACATTCCCTACCTCGATCCACACCCAGCAGCTCTTACTTCTCTTTACAGAACCATTGCTTTAAGTATCTATATAATGGTGTATGTGTGGTTGTGTGTGTGAGTGTGTGTGTGTGTGTGAGAGAGAGAGAGGGAGAGAGAGAGAGAGAGAGAGAGAGAAAGACAGCAAGGATGAGAGGATAAAACAAAAATGCTCTGGAAAAGGAAGTTCCCTCTTTATTATCCTCTTTCCATTTGTCCAACAGTAATATAGAGATGAGTATTAGAGGAGCAAAGTTCTAGTTCTGAAACCCAGTAACTACCCAGTGACATGGACCAGTCACTCACCTTCTCTGTTTATTTTCTTCTTTTGCAAGATGGGAGTAGCACATTGAACCAAATGAAAGGTGAGGCTGACTTTGAACAGCAAAGGAAGCCAGGACTCTGAGCATCACCTTAGGACTTCCTACTATTGCCCTCTCTGTTTTTCTCCAGTTCCAGCAACTGAGTTGGGTTGCTGGGATAGAAATAGAGAGTGAGGGAAGACAGAATCCTGGATGGTGGAGCATTGTTTGTCTTCCAGGACATATGCTCCCTCTGGTACCAGGAAGGCCTCACACAACTATATCATGAAGCATTCTCAAGTCCAGGTAAGTTCTTATAAGTCTTTGAATCCTCTTTATTTGACCCTCCCCTCAACAAATCAGTTATTTGTATGGGTGTATCCTTACCATCTGGTTGTGTTTCTGCTGTTTGTCCATGTGATTATCACCCAGAGTTGGGTTTGAGAACGTGATGTCCGTTCTCCTTCACAATCCACTCTGACTAGTCCTGGGCTTCCTACAGTGTTCTAGCTACACAGACAGGGTCTATGCTTTCTCCAGAGATTCTAGAGGGAGCAAATCAGCAGTCAGTATTCTCCCCCAAATTGTACTGTGGAATGTAGTGAAGAGTAAATGAGATTGTTCCAAAGCAATCTCTTTTAAAAATTCTATTTTATTGAAGTATAGTTGATTTACAGTGTTGTGTTAATTTCTGCTGTACAGCAAAGTGATTCAATTATACATATATACACATTCTTTTTAACATTCTTTTCCATTATGGTTTATCACAGGATATTGCGTTTTAGTTCCCTGTGCTATAGTAGGACCTTGTTCTTTATCCATTCTGTATATAATAGTTTGCATCTGCCAGTCCCAAAGTCCCAATCCATCCCTCCGCCACCCCCTCCTCCTTGGCAATCACAAGTCTGTTCCCTATGTCTGGGAATCTGTTTCTGTTTCATGGGTAAGATCATTTGTGTCATATTTTAGATTACACATATAAGTGATATCGTATGGTATTTGTCTTTCTCTTTCTGATTTACTTCACTTAGTATGATAATCTCTAGGACCATCCATGTTGCTGCAAATGGCATTATTTCATTCTTTTTTATGGCTGAGTAATATTCCATTGTATGTATGTGCCACATCTTCTTTATCCATTCATCTGTCCATGGACATTTAGGTTGTTTCCATGTCTTGGCTATTGTGAATAGTGCTGTTATGAACATAGGAGTGCATGTATCTTTTTGAATTATAGTTTTATCTGGACATATGCCCAGACGTGAGATTGCTGGACCATATGGCAACTCTATTTTTAGTTGTCTGAGGAAGCTCCATACTGTTTTCCAGAGAGGCTACACCAGTTTACATTCCCACCAGCAGTTTAGGAGGGTTCCCTTTTCTCCATACCCTCTCCAGCATTTGTTGTTTGTTAAACTCTTTAATGATAGTCATTCTGACCGGTGTTAGGTGGTACCTCCTCATAGTTTTGATTCCAAAGCAATCTTAAGAAGAAAAATTACTTGATTTTTGTTGTTGTTGTTGCTCCAACTCAGTATGAGCCTCCCGTTTTAGGAGCTAGGAAACCAAGCTGCTTCTTGTCTTCTTACATATCTGTAAGCATCAGAATATGGGGTGGAAAAGAAGTTGAGAATTCAAATTCTGGCATCACAGTTTGCTATTTGATATTGAGTTTTTTCAACCTCTTTGAACCTTAGTTCTCTCATTTATGAAATAAAGTTAATAAAATATATCTTACAAGGTTGTTGTGCAGCTTCATATAAATGGTACAGATGTACATGAAAACACAAACAGTAATCTACTAAATGTCTAGTACATTTCAATCTGTATGTTAATTTTCAATTCTGTCTTTTTGCTTACTCTTTGATTTGCACAAAATTTATGGAGCAAATAGTAATAATGCATGTTGGAGAGAGTATTTGCAGGGACACACAGTGTTTGGAATGTCATATTATTTGTGTGTGTGTGTGTGTGCGCGTGCGCGTGTGTGTGGGATGTGCTCTAGCTCTTAGTCTAGCAGGATATCCCACTTTTGATTGAACTTGGTTTATTTTTCTGCTCTAATAAAAGAGGTAACAAAGAATCATCTTGCTCATTATAAGGAAATTAAATCATCTTTCTCATGCTTACATCGGTTCTTCCCTAAAGAAGGGGAACCACTTCCCATCCCCAGATCATCAGGGTATACACCTAAGGAGGTGGTTGGCAAAACTTAAAATCAAACCTCTTGTGTTTTGAAGCTGATGGATCCTCTAGAGGCAATCTGGGTGGCCCACTTAGACTGTGAATAGGTAGCTCTCTTGGCCACCAAAAGTATAGAGTGAGGCACTTTGTGTTTCTGGGATTAATGGGGAAAGCTACTTGATCTTGGGGAGGAAAGAAGTAGTGGATCCCTGGGAAGGAGAGAAGACAGTAGCTCTGGTTCCCTAATAGGCTGAACCTTGAACCGCTGTGACAGTGCTGGGAAATGGGGCTGATCCTTGCAGGGATGGCTGTGCAGGGAAAAGCTAAGTACTCAGCTGTGATTCTGGAAACCCATGATGTTCTGGGTCAAAAGCACTCTTGAGGGAGCAGGATCATATTCCCGTGAAGATCCGGGGTGATCTCTCTAGGGACTCAGGTCAGCAGCAGGCCAGGGTAACGATGCTGGCCCAACACCAGGTAATGATGAAAAGCAGAGGTAGCTGTGGACCCATCTAACTTCAGGATCTTTCTTCTTCAGGTGAGGATGTCAGAATTGCCTCACCCCTCTCCCAGGCCTTCTGAATGTTTTAAAGAGGGTGACAAGAGGAAAATACCAGACATTGTACTAATTTGGCACCAGGGGCTCCAGACAGATTTATTTAGGGAAAAATAAAAGATGTGTGATACTAATTGTACCTTAAAAGTGTGGAGCAATTTGTCTCAGTTACGTGGATCTGCATTAGCGTTGGTTGATTTTTCCTTTTGCCCCGTATTTCAAATTTTGTTGCTGTTTTCTTTTTGGTCTGTGTTCATTTTATTTTGCACACAAAAAAAGGCCTGTATGGCAGACAGATCACGTTCGGGAAACAGGACATGCTATTATTGTTGGTTAACTTGTCTTTCACCAGTGCTGGTCATGGGTTATGACCTGTGCTCTCAGCTCTTGCTGGGAAATTACCCTTGTAGACCACGTGAGCAGCTGTGCCTTGCTGCTCTCCCTCCTGTGTCTCAGAGCCAATACACGTGGAGGAAATTCTTCTGTTCTTCCTAGGAAATCCTATTGTATTATTAACATTTTTTTCTATTAAGTTGCAAATTACACTGTCTTATTGCAGTGCTATCATTAAATATATTGAGCCTCCTAGGAAAGATATGTCTGAAACACAAATAAGAGGAGTTATTTTGTAAATAAATTATTAGACTACAAATAATTTTGGCTGGCAACAGGAGAAGGAATTCCTCCCCACGAATAAAATATCAACTGTAAGATGGCAAGGCAGGGCTGGTCTTTTCTGCTGAGGAGCATGATGAATGATTCTGTTTTGTAGTTGTTTCTGAAATATAAACGTTTTCAAATCACTGATACGGTGTTTGGTCCCAGGAGAACAGTAAGAATTTCTGAAGATAGTCTCACTTTCCATGTACAGATTGTTCAAAGAGGAACATTGTGTCCTGCATACTGGGTTGGACTAGTTGTGTCCTTTGAGAACAGTGTAGACTTGATGTTGACTCAGAAAGATCAGTGATGCTGCTGTAACTTGTTATATGACCTTGGTCAAGTCATAGAACCTCTTTGTTTCATTTTTTTATTGTTTTAATTTGTATAATTTGGGCCTTTGGGTAGCTCGAGATTTTTTTTTCAGAACTCTACAAAATCAGTTCCACTGATGGGAAATAGAAAACATTCTTCTGGGACTTTTACAGGTGCCACTTAGGCATCGAGACTGTGTGAGTAGCTCTGAGAGTGCACATCCCAGGAAGACACTGTGCAGCCTGGGGCAGAGGCATTTGGACACAGAATCATCCCACAGTGTTTTGAGAGGGTCACTTTTACCTTCTCTGCTCAGATCCCCAAGAACGTCATGAGATATCAAAACTGAGAAGTCAAAATTTCAATAGTTTACTTTTAGAATAGAAATATACAGAATAACCAAACATCTTTATCTTTTCCTCTTTTTAAGTGTCTTACTCTCTTCCTCTTCCCCAGGTCATATGCTCGGGTAGATAAAGGAGCACAGGGGAAGGTGGTCACTAGTATTGACTAATCTTCTCTAATGTGCCAGGTACTACACCAGACCCTTAATGACAAGATTTTATTTAATTCTTGTAATATCTCTTTAAGGTAGCTCAATTACGATCTCCATTTCATAGATGAGGAAACTGAGGCTTAGAGCATTAGTGTATCTTGCCCAGAATCATACAACATAAGAAACAGAGTCAGACTGAAACCCAAATATGTGTCAATCCTCAAAATTTGCACTTTATTCCTGTACTTTTCCTTTTTATTAATTTTTCTTCATTTTTTTGGTAACCCTTTTTTCTCCAGTGACTTTTCCCCCCATTACTCTAATCCCGTCTGTTTGCCCAGAGATCAGCATTTCTAAATCTCTCCCTGCCTCTTTCTCTCCCTCTTTGCTGTCCTATTCCTGTTCATTTAGCTGGCTGCTAGCCAATCTAATGAGCTCATTTCCATCACAGTGTTTAGTGACAGGCAAGGATATAACATTTTGCTCTTCCAGCATAAAGTCTACATTTTATAATAATTTTCAGTTTCCACGGGAGACTAGATGTGGGGATGATCTGGAAAACCACAAAGTCAGTCCACCTCAGTGAACCCACAAAAAGTATATGAGTATGTATTTCTAGTGATGCCTGGAGGAAGGTCATTTCTAGTTAATAATGGTGTATCTTACTACACAGGGGACCATGAGAGGATATTAAATAAAGATTTTCCTTCCCTTTCTGGTGTGAGGATATATATAAAAAGCCATTTTGAGCATGTAAAGGGATTTTGACTTCTAATAGACTTCCTAATTGATCTTACTTTTGATCCAGGTACACCCCATCCAACTGTATGTGTATAGATGTCCCCAACTCTGGTCTACGTGAGGCATAGGCCCTAAATGCACCAGTCCCCCATATTCACCCCAAGATTATTCTACTTCTTGTGTGATATCATGTAGATGTGAAAAAAACTTCAGTTTTAAATTTATTTTCCCTTAGATAAATGGTGTGAATGTAGTCTTTGAATTTCACAAGTCTTCCACAAAAAGAAAAAGGAAAGAAAGAAAAAGAAAAAGAAGTTTAATTAATCTGTCCCAAAGACAGGTTTTGGTTGACAGAAAGGAAGAAATCCTCTTCCTTTGCCTCCCCTTCATCGACTTCCCTTCCCTCCCACACTCCTTGGAATGATTTTCTGCATAGGAACATTTCCTCAACAGAGGGATTCTCCATCCCTGGAGCATAAGAACAGTGTCAGGAAGAGCAATATCTTGTCCTGCCCTGTAGCCTCCTAACTGGCTTTGCATTGTCTATGCTCACCTTCCTCCAGCGAAGTGCTCCTCAAACATGAGTGTGCATCACAGTCCCCTGGAGGGTTTGTTAAAGCACTGATTGCTGGGCCCCACCCCCACAGTTTCTGATTCCTGAGGTCTGGGGTGGGGCCTGAGAATTTGCATTTCTAAATAGTTTCCAGGGTGATGTTGCGGCTGCTCTGGGAACCCCTCTTTGAAAACCGTTGCTCTAATCCATTAGTATGCAGTATCCAGAATAATCTTTAAGCATATAAATTAGATTATGTCATCTCGTTTAAAATCCGTGCATGTCTTTCCATCTAATCAAATGCGTTTCCATGCCTGCAAGGCCTCGCATGGTTGCCGGCAGCTTACTTCTTCAGGCTTATCTTCTCCTGCTCCTTCCTCTTGCTCACAAGGCCCAGGCCCTCTGGCCTTCTCCAGGTTGCCCTCGAAATCGTAGAGCTCTTATTCCCCTTCGAGACCTCAGGCTCTTCATTCCTCCTCTATTATCCAGCAGATTCCTTATCAACCCTCAGGTTACAACTCCAATGACCCTTTGTCCAGAAGCTTTTGCTGACAGTACCATGCAGTGGAATCACTGCAGTCACTTTGTCATATCGCCTTATTTTCTCTATAGCAGGTAGCACCATCTGAAATGAAAAATGAAACCATATTGATTCAATTATTTGTTTATTATCTGCCTCCTTCGTCTAGAGTATAATAAGGTCTGTGATGATAGGATCTTATCTTGCTGACAGCAATATCCCCAGTGCCCACAAGAGGTATTTGATACATTGTAGGTACTGGGGTAATTTCTGTTGTATAAGTAGTGGGTTTAAACAAGGAGTCTGAATTACACTCCATAAGTAGGGCAGGCTTTGGACCTGTGTGCCTTCTACAGTGTGGCTGGAAGTAGCCAATCAGTGAGAATAAGCCAGTCCTTTCTAATGGTTTAAGCGCACTGGAAGCAGGACCAGTCCAGAGAGGCTAGGCTGGATAGTGGGATCTTTGAAAACCCATGATGACGCTGGTGCTGTTTCCACCACACAGCAGTCTACTAACCCAAAGTGGGGAGGCTTGGAACGACAAGATTATCTCCTTTGCAATTTTCCCAGCGTTGCTCCTATAGCCATGATGCATCTTGGAGTCCATATGGTTTTTAGGAAGGGTGTACTGGAAAGTTACAGCTGAGACAACACTAGATCCTCTTTGATAGCCTTAGGAGAAGAAGGAGTCCATCCTATTGGGCTGACTGCCTTGCTCCTGGGCAGGAGGGCCAGCATTCCTGTCACTGGACAAGACTAAGACTGGAGCTTCAGCACTTCACTCCAGGAAAGGAGAACGAGTGAACTTTCAAAGTGGGCATGGGGAATATTTTGAAAATGAAGATTTTTCAGTGTTCTTGGGTTCCCCACAAACACAATGAAACAAAAAAGTGATCCTCCCACCCACAAGCCCTCAGAGACCCTCAGGACTTCCGATTCTACTCCATCCCCTCCAGCAGCACGCTATTTGGTAACTGAGTTAGTGGCCTGCGGCAGATAAAGTGACTTTAAAACAGTTGTGTTAATATTAGAGTCTCACATCAGAAAAACTGCTGAAAAACAATCCTGTTTCCCAGCACTCTGCTCACTTTGGAAGAGAAGAGTCTCATCTAGGCCTGACCCAGGGAAAACACAGATCCGAATATGGCCTGGGATCCTCTAAACTGGGAATAGTCCAGCACCAAGAAAAAGTGAGTGGTTGCAGTTCTTTCTAGAAATAGGCCCATTTCTGGAAGAGAATCACTTTTTTAGGTGCTAGTCCTTTCAGAAAGACGTTCTAGTTCTAGTTGTATCAATAAAAGTAATAGATGCCCATGCACAACTCCAGTGGGCACTGTTCAAATTGAAATCCGCCACAAGTGCCAGGAATAACATGATGATCAGGGTGACAATGTGTCCAGGTTTGTGTGTAATCCTGAGATGGTTAGTTTTATGTGTCAACTTGGCTGAGCTAGGGGGATACCAGATAGCTGGTAGAACATTATTTCTGGGTGTCATTGAGGGAGTCTCTGGAGGAGATTAGCATTTAAATCAGTAGAGTGAGTGAAAAGATCACCCTCACCAGTGGGGTGGGCATCATCCAATCTGCTGCGTGTCTGAATAGAACAAAAAGGGGGAGGAAGGGAGAATTCTCTCTCTGCTTCAGCTGAGATATCCATCTTCTGCCCTCACACATCCTTGCTCCTGGTTCTTGTGCTTTCTGACTCAGACCAGGACCTACATAATCAGTTTTCTGATCTCAGGCCTTTGGGCTCAGACTGAATTATGCCATGGCTTACCGGGTTTTCCAGCTTGCGAATGGACTCCTTGGCCTTCATAACCAGATGGCCCAATTCCTATAATAAATCTCTTCTTGTATATATCTATATATTTCTTACTGGTTTTGTTTCCCTGGAGAACCCTGACTGATACATCCCAGCATAAATTTTTCATGGTGCCCCTTTTCACACTCTGCAGTCTCGGGATAAGCATTAATGTCTCTTTTCTCTCTCAGAAGTGTTCGGACAATAGGCTATATCGTCATAATACTGATCATACATACTCATCCCTCTCTTAATAGTTACTAAATAGACCTTCATCTGGAAACTCCAGAGCAGTGTGTCCAATAGAACTTTCTGCAGTGACCGAAATGCTCTGCATTTATGCTAACACTGTAGCCCTTAGCTGCATGTGGCTATTAAGCTGTGCGAAATGTGGCCAGTGTGACAGAGGAACGAATTTAAATTTTTATTTAATTTAAATTAGTTTCACATTAGCTGTAAATAGCCGCATGTGACTGGTGGCTACCATATGGGACAGCACAGCTCCTGAGGCCTTTTGTTTAAGCCTCCCAATCTTCATATCTCCTCTCCTCTCCTTTGGTAAATTCCTTCTGGAATAATCACTATGGTACCCACCCCCCACCCCCCCAAAAAATAGTCAGGTAGCACACAAGAAGAGATAAGAGCCAGAGTATAAGGGGAGTGGAGTACAGTGACATTTGTCTGTTGGGTAAAGAACCAGAACCAAGAGTTTTAATATTCCTATTACTTTCATTTGTCTGGGTTGAGCTGAGGAGGAAGAGCCTGCTGAGGTTTGAGGTTTTGCCAATATGATAATCCACACATGTGACAGTGGGGGAGCTTTACTGTTTCCCCGTGGTTTTCATTCCTCTTAGCAAGCCAGATTTGCTAAATTGAGGTTAGGGAGGGGAGAAGTTGGTACAATTTTGTTACCTGGAAGTCTTATTTTTAAAACAGGTTTGGATAAAACTACTACTAAGAGCATTGGTGGATGAATGGATAAACAAAATGTGATATATACAAGCAATGGAATATTATTCAGCCTTAAGTAGGAAGGAAGTTTTGACACATGCTACAACATGGATGAACCTTGAAGGACCTTGTGCAAAGTGAAATAAACCAAACTCAAAAGACAAATACTGTATGATTCCAGTGAATGAGGCATCTAGAGTAGTCAGGTTCCTAGAGACAGAGAGTAGAATGATGGTTGCCATGCTCTGGGGGTAGGGAGAGGGAAGAGTTATTGTTTAATGGGTATAGGATTTCAGTTTTGCAAGATGAGAAAGCTCTGGAGATAGGTTGTACAACAATGTGAAAATATAACACTACTGAACTGTACGCTTAGGAATGGTTATGATGACAGGTTTAATTTTTTTTTTTACCACTTTTTAAAAAACTGCTAAAACATATGGTAGTTCTGAGATTTTTTTGGCTTCTTCTTAAAATTTGAGTGGTTCATTTAAAGAAGGAATTTTTAAATGAATAAACAAAAGTTTATAGTGAGCTAGGTACTATAACCCCTTTTGCTTCCCCCAAAGATCTTTCTATGGAAAAGAGGCTTTTTGTTTGTTTCTTTGTTTGTTTTTCCTAGCCATAAACCCATACAACTTTGGGGAAGAAAGGAAACATTTATTGAGCATCTACAATTTGCTTGGCACTGTGCCTGGCCCTTTCACAAATTTACCTCATTTAATATTTATAATAACTATTTAACTCAGTTTATAAATAAGTAAATCCGAGAGACAAGAAAGGTTCAGTTATTTGCCTAAAGTCACACAAAGTGTTGATACTACTAAGAATACCAGCAAGAAGAGTGTTTGACATTTATTGAGCCCTGATTGCTGGATCTCTGACTGCCATCCCTCATTTGTAGGTGACGTGACTGAGCCTTAGATTCAGTGATGTGCCCAAAGTTACACACTGCTTAGTACCAGAGCTAGGCTAGGACCAGAGGCCATATCAATGCTGTTTCCAACTCATGCTCTTTGCTATTCCTGACTTTGGGTAAAGAAGTATAATCCCTCTTTAACTGGAAAACAAATTTATTGGGAAATCTCCTTCAAATGAGACATTTAGTAAACTGAATCAGTTTCATGAGTTGGTATTTCCCTTTGGTGTGATACTTACCAAGAGTCATCTAGACCAAGAATGAAGAGACAAAGTGATCACTTTCCTGGATGCGATTTCAACTCTCAAATGGTATACAAAATGCAACTTTATAAATATACTGTTCTTAATTTTCTGGGTTAATGTGGTGATAACCAAGTAGATAAATAAAAAATTATTCTTATTTGTATTACAAAGCATTTTTAGTGGCTCCAGTGTGTATGTCTGACTTATGAGAAGCCGCCGCATCTCAAGAGAATAATAAATTGAGGCATGAAGTTCTTGTCTAGGATGAACTGAAAAGTTTTCCGGTACCACATTCTGCCTCATGACTAATTCTTTTTTGGTTTTGAGTAAATGCCATTGACTCTCAGACCAAGGCCATGCACCAGCTTGAGCTATGCTGCTTTTGCTCTTTCTTTGCCTTCCTTGCTTTGTTTTTGCTTCTCCTCAGTTCAGGGTGGTAACAGTGTGCTTTTATTTTATGATACTTTCTTGGTATCAGAGCTAAACATAGCATCTACAGAAACCTCAAAAATTCCAGTTTCCTGCTAGAGTCAAGAAGAATTCAGATTTGGAATTAATACATGACATGTCACAAAAGAATTAAACAGAGGAGTTGGTAACATAAACATGTCTCTTTCCTCCCTTAGGTGTAGCTTTGTCTAAAGTGATAGTAAAGGGAAACTTACTGTGAGAAGGCAGTTTACCCCACTGCCATTTAACCAGACATTCAACTGGTTTTACAACCCAGATTGTAACATGAATTAAACCAACATTATTTATTTGCTTTCAGCATTAAAAAATGAATCTGTCTGTTTCTAAGGTGGTTATTGCAGTATTTTTGGAAGAAAAGTCACCCTGAAATATTACCTTTTCTGTGTTTGAAGCATAACATTGCCCTTCTTTCAGAAAAATCAAATGTGTGTGTGAGACACACACACACAAGCACACAACACGCTTTATTAGTTAGTCCCTCTCCTCTCCCCCACACACTGAAGGGATATATAGACAGTAAAATGCCATCCACACAATTCGGCAACATTCACTGTGGGCTTCTATCAATACTTACTACCGATGGGCCCCGGGGCTTCTTGCAAAACTACCTCTGGCCTCTAGTCAAAAAACCTTTGCATTCTGACTCTGATTCCAACGCTATTCAATTTCCTGACCGTGGAAAAAGATTTTCATTAAATTTCCCCTGCATAAACCTGGAATTGTAATAAATGTATGTTTCCTTCTCACCACCTCCTACCTCAAGGACCTCCTGGTATCTAGGAGGATTCAGTAATATCTGTGAGAAACCTTGTACCTGGGATTATCTCTCGTAAGTATGCTGAAGTTCAGGTCATTTGGTTTTTCTGCTCTATTTAAGGGTTTATTCCCTTGGATCAAAGCTTGGATAGGACTTCTCAGAGATTTAAGTTTCTGTCTTTTGACATAGTGCCTGAATTGGAAACACTCTACTTCTGCATTTAATCAAAAGTCAGTTTTACTACTTTATTTACAGTCAGTTTTGATACTGTCCATTCTACTTTCCATTTAACTTTGTGTCATCTCCACAATCTGGGCAATCTCTGAAATGAGACCAGGTATTTACTCTTCTAATCCCTGGTGCAGTGCTGACCCTGCTACTATATTGGTGGTGGAGAGAGGGGCATGAAAGGACACAAATGACTGGCAGTTCTTTTTGTGGCAGAAAAACAAATTGTTGAAAATGAGACAGTTCCTTCCAAACGTGATAATGTGGCTGCCTCCATCTCTTCTCTGGTTGGCTTTTTCTTTTGAAGTAGGGCAGACCACAGTGATGTTTGAGCTCCCAGAAGACCTAGGCATACGTAGTAGGAGAAGATGCACAGCCAGAACGAAAAGAACCAGTTCAAGACTGTGGTCCAGGACTTGGAGGTCACGTGGGAGCAGACTGAACACACTCTGGATCCCCAGAGGGTTAAGGCCAGCATTCTCATAGTTTGTGATGATATTCTCCTACTGGTCTCCTTGCTTCAGGTCTTTCCCTTGACCTTTGAATAGTATAAGTGGGATCTGCTATTTAAAACCTTGCAGTTGCTTCCATTGCCTTAGACCAGGACACCAAATTCTTAACTAAGGCTAGAAAGGCCTTGTGTTGCCTTGTCCCTCCTAACTCTCCAACCTCATTTCACTTTCTTTTTCTTCGCTACTTTCCAGTCACATTAACTTATCTTAATTTATTTGAATTTGCCAGACTCTTTCCTGCCAGAAGATCTTCAGTCATGTTGTTTTCCTTGCCTGGAAAGCTGTTTGTCTGTTTTGACTACTACTGATCCTTTAGGGTTTAGCTTAAATGTCACTTTCTCGGAGAGGCCTTTCTTGTGGATCTATTTCAAAGCATTTTGGTTTTTTCATGGTACTTATCATAAATTGGAATTATATATTTATTTGACTTTAGGATTAATATTTGTTTTAATTGTTGGATTTTAAGATTTGTAAAGGTAGGAGAGTTGTTTGTTCACCATTGAACCTCCGATAACTGGCACATAGTAGGTACTCAAGTAATGTGTGTGTGTGGATCTTGGGGCTAAAATCAAAATAAACAGTTCAGACTCGTATCACCTACAGCACAGGGCCAAGAAATGAGATAAAAACAGGCAAGCTGTCAAACACCAGGGGACCCAGCTCTTCAGAAGCAAGGTTGCATATCAAAGACCTGGCAAATAGCACAGGACTAGGAAATTTGTGTGCTCTAAGTGCAGAGTAGAAGTCTAGATAAGCCCTTGGGAAAGCTGGATGTGCCAGACAGGGTCAGAACCTTAGCAGAATAGTGTAGTAAACACATGGCACCGGCAACCAAGGAGACCACAAAACAGAAGCAATGTTGTGACTCAACAAGGAAGAGTCTTAGAAGATGAGAGCACCTGGATTTCACTGCAGTGATTCAGCTTACAAGGCCTTGCTGAGGTTTTCTACAACAGCTACCAGGCCTGGTGGGCCTGACATCCCTTCTTGCCTTACAGACTACCTGGAATATCTGCATTTGATCACTCATCTTTGCTGTGAAAACTCAGTCTGCACACGCCTCATCCTAGCTAGCACCAGCCATGCAAATGCCGCATGACAATTTCAGTATTCACCATACACTCCGCAATTATGACAGCTCCCTTCTGTTCCCAAAGGCATTTAGACGGGGTGATAGAACGTTCTCATCTATTTTGAATGGGTTGTATCGGATCAAAAGATCCTGGGGCTGAAAAGCCCACACAAGTAACAAAGAAAGAAAAAAACATTCCAGGGTACTTTGACAAAATGAGTTTTTGCTTTGTGAGGGCTAACCAGCCTGATCAGCGAAGAGAGAAGCAGAAAGGAATGGCCTGGCATCTTACTGGGTTCATGAAACAAAGGCTGTTTGAATAGGACCTTCTAGACTGTTTTCAAATTATTTATCTTGGGCTTCCCTGGTGGCGCAGTGGTTGAGAGTCCGCCTGCCGATGCAGGGGACACGGGTTCGTGCCCCAGTCTGGGAAGATCCCACATGCCGCGGAGCGGCTAGGCCCGTGAGCCATGGCCGCTGAGCCTGCGCATCAGAGCCTGTGGTCTGCAACGGGAGAGGCCACAGCGGTGAGAGGCCCGCGTACCGCAAAAAAAAAAAAAAAAAAAAAGAAAAAATACATATTGTTTATCTTTCTTGGATAAACTTATCAGCTTTGAATGAATGGGTTAGTATTATCATTATTGATCAGTCTTTTTTTTTCAGGGTTTTTCCTCAACTGTTCCTAAAGTAGGAAAAGACACAAAAACTAAGATAAGGTCAGCCCAGTTTTCTTTCCATTTCTCCCTCTAATTCAGTATGTATTTTAGTTTTCTTGAGAAGGAAAGCTTTTCACTTCCTGACATAAAATTGGCCCAGTAAAGTGCATCCCACATCGCGTGGTCCTACCTTTTGCCTGTGTGGACACTTTGTGGGAAAGCAGCGTCCATTGTAAAAGCAATAATGTGTGAACTAGGATGGGCTTTCCGAGCAACAAGTTTTTATGGGTGATCCAACGCAGCAAAACCAGAGGGGGAAGAAAGCAGTTGTTAACTTTGGCCCTGAGTGAGCTCAAAGCCCTAGGGGCTGAGGGCTGGCTGAACATTCTGGACAGACAGGCTGACCTAGCTGAGTTGAATACCCCATCCACTGCAAATAAACACCCGAGGAGCCATAAGCACTCATACTGAAGACTTCTCATTGCAGCATCTCAGTGTCCCTCAGCAGGTAAGCACCAAAGGCCCAGCGCATGTGCACCCTGTGAAAATAGGTCTGGAGTGGGTGATGGGATGGCCACATATTTCAGAAGGAAGGTAAAAGTGTTTAAACAGAAGGTAACGATGACTTCTGAGCTGTAGTTGGCAAGACACATGGAAGAATACAACAGATTCTCATTTTCACTGCACACTCAACCAGAAAGGAAGGACGAGACACAGCAGTTACTTCTGGAAGTAGTACACGTTATTTATTTGCTGTGGATTCATCAGGATATTGCACTGTGTGGTTATAGAATGCTGCTTAATGAAAAGCCTCATGAGGAGTTGGATGCCCTCTTGTTCTATAATTTAATACATGGTGCTTCAGTGAACACAGATTTAACAAATGATTTTGGTCTTTAGGGACAGAAGCAGAAAATTTTATTTACAGATGTATATCTATATCCAGGTACTTGTAAGTATGTTTTGTTCTTTTTCTTGCCCCATTCCTTCCTCTTCTCCCTCCCCTCTTTTCCCAACTGCTTCTGAAAATAGCCCAGGATTAGATGACTCCCTTGGTATTCCGTAGGGATGGAACAGTCATTTCCAGCCAGCAGTTCAGCTTATCAGAGGAAGAGTAAACAGGAAAATAAGCGGAAGCCCGTTTGGAAGTCCTTTATTGACAGGCAGGCACATCTTCTTCCTCTGCCTTACAAGGAGAACTTTCTCACCCACGTCCTTCGTCTGCCTCGGAGCCATCCCTTTCCTACAACTTGTCCTGCTGCTCCAAAGAGAATTTGCAACATCTTCTCACCCAAGCATAATTTTTTATAAAAAAAATTCCCCCAGCTTTAAAATGACAGCTGAGCACACAGCGTGCAGAGCTACTTGGAAATTATAGTTCTTGCCAGCTTGGATGGCCCAGCCTAGACTATTTGAGTTGAGTCTGAGGGTTTATAAACCACGCTTTGTTGGACTCTCAGAGGGGTGAGAGGAAATTTCTTAACCAAGAACTCCTCATGGAAAACACTGTTTCTGTAACAGCCTGAGGTCAAACTCTGGGACTAGCTAGCAAGAATTCCACTGGCAGTGTTCAATTGTCTTGAGGTTATAAAAGGAGAAAGGAATCCCTTTCCCCCTTTCTCCCCTCCAACATTCAGGGGGGCCTGGATTCTGAAGAATTTCGTCTGCCTCAGCCATTTTTGAAGTGTTCATAGAATCAGACAGTTTGAATTGCAACCAAGGTTGTCTTTGTGGTTAAAGAACTCTTGGGCCTGAGGAAACACTGTTTTTTTTTAATTTGCAGGTAAGAAAAGATAGAGACTGGAGCTCCAGAGGAGCTGCAGACCTCCAAAGATCTTGCTTTATGTGCTTAGAAAATGATAGAGCATCATATGTATTCAAAGGTAGTTATTTCCTATGAAATAGTCCTACCAGGATACTCTTAGAACAGCTTGAAGTCAACTCCTTTGGAGACCACAGTCCTAGGCATTATAAACTCATCAGGGGGACTTTCAACTGTTTTCAAATCTTATTGAAAGAAGTGAAGAAGAAGCGGCTCTTACCAAGTTTGGGGCTGAGAAATCCAAATGTAAGGAACCAGGGTATTTGTGGCGGGTGGGGACACTCACCTGGGAATGAAGGTAAAGCACCAGGAGAAGAATCTCTGACTTGGTCAGCAACCCTCTTCATTGTTTTTCCCCCTGAAGTGTCTCACTTCTACCCTCCCCTTCTAGAGGATGAGTGACTGGACCAGGAAGGAGGCCCACCCAGTTAGAGGTGTCTGGGGTTTCTGCACATGCTACCTTTGGGGCTGGTTTTAGACTCTGCCTCAAGAGCAGATCAATACACAATGGCCAAGGTCTCCCAAGTGGTAGAGAGCAGGGCCATGCTCACCTTGGAGCTCCTAGGGCACTGACTGGTGCAAACTTGCTGAATGAAAGTAGGAGGGAAATGAAGGGGGTGGGGGGAGAGAGAGAGAGAGAGAGGTCTGAAAAACCATTTGACTTACTGACTTGAGTTTACGAAATAATGGCTTTGAGGAATCGAAGAAGTGGGCAGGGATTTAAAAATACTTTATTTTCCATTATAAGTTATTACAAGATATTGAGTATAATTCCCTGTACTATATAATAAATCCTAATCTAAAAAAAATATAAATGAATCACTTTGCTGTACACCTGAAACTAACACAATATTGTAAATCAACTATACTTCAATAAAAAATACTTTATGTTTTAATCTTAAATAAGCCTCCATTTACATTTTGGACTTACCCAGTAAAAGGATCTTTAAAGTTTAATTTGTGAAAACACCAGGTTTTTAGAATTTGCTATCTTCTTTCACGTATTCACTCACATATAGCTACCCTCCCTCCCACTAGATGGGCCTGAAATTTGGGAGATGAGAAAAGAACAGGTTTTTAGAATGAGATGCCTGAGGTGAAGGATCAAGATATCCCTTTGAGGGACCCTCTCGATAGCTCTCATCTTTCCTATTCCCTCACGTTTCAGTCCTTGTTTGGGGGCAAAAACCAGAGTCTAAACTATTTTCACAACAGACCGCCATGTCTAGGAAAGTGATAGAAATCCACCTGGATATGCTCAAAGATGAGCAAGCAAGGACTATGTGCCTGAAATCTAGAGAGAGGGCAAGAGATGAAGCCAGAGAAGTAGGATCTGAAGGCCTTTCATGTCATGTGCCTCATTGCCAGGGTCTGAACTCCTCTTCCAATGGTCAGATCCAGAGACTTTTCAGTCATGAACGTGATCTAGACAGCAACAAATCAAAGGTAGGAGTGCTGGGGACATGGGTGTATGGGAGGGCTGGGGCCAGGTTCATGACTGAGCTCGGGAGGCAGGCTTTAATCTCTTACACCATATTGATTTGCATGTGATTATTAATACTCAGTCCCGGGAGTTCCCTGGTGGCCTAGTGGTTAGGATTCCGGGATTTCACTGCCTCGGCCCGGTTCAATCCCTGGTTGGGGAGCTGAGATCCCACAAGCTGCGTGGTGCGGCCAAAAAAATGAAGAAAGAAAAAAAATATTCAGTGCTGGTTTTCAAATGCCTTGTAGTACTTTGATTAAAAAGATCAAGACATGGCGTTTTTTTACTTGGACTTTTTAATGACTGTGCTTTTGTGAGTCATTTTATGTTTTTAGATATGGAATATATATGATCCTGTAATAAGATTTTATTGGGCTCCTTTTTGGAAAGAGAGCTGGGGGGATTCATTGCATGAGAGATACACAGTGGTTTGACACCTTTTTTGAGCCCCTGTTCTCAGAGGCGGGGCTGAAGAGGAATCAGGGCACATGTAGGTGTGTACCACTTGACCTGCCTGCCCAGAATGAGGCAGGTAAGCCTGGCGTTTCATGAATGATATTCTTGCTGTGGACGATATTCTGGAAGACAGAATATTACTTTCCCATAGCACCTCTCATCATCATAACTGGAGGTAAAACAAGACCCTCCCCAGAATTAGTCTGAATAAAAGGAGAAAAAATAAGCCACCCTTTAAAAAGCAATATTGTGGAGAAATGTGACATTAGCCATGCTTTCCTACCTTTGATTTGCTACAGTCTAGATTATGTTCATGACTTTGAAAAGTTTCTGGGTCTGATCATTTGAAAAGGCCTTGGCAACAAATCACATGTCGTAAAAGGCCTGGGTATCTACCTCTCTGGCTTCCTCTTCTGCTCTCTCTGTGCTTTGGGCACATTGAACTTTTCTGGGACCTGAAGGTGCCTTGTCCTCCCCTTCGCACTTGCTGTCCCTTCTGTGTCAAATGCTCTTCCCTTACCATTCACTGGCTAACTCCAACTCATTCTTTGTTTTTCTGGGAAGCCTTTCCTAACCCCCAGGCTGGCCTAAGAGCCTACGTAGTCCTGTGTTCCCTCAGGCCCAGTACTTAACACACTGGATTGGCAAGGCTTATCTACTTCCCTGTGTCCCGTACTAGACTCTGGGAAAGTTTTACTTCAGTCGTCTGTGCCTCAGTGTCCTTATCTGCAAAATGGGACCATTAGTTATACTGACGTGGCACGTGTGAGGAGCAAATGATCCAAGTGTGGCACTAGGAGGTCCTCTGGCACATACTAAGTGCTCAGCCAATGTCAGCTGTTAACTGTATACATGAGGACAGGGGCCATATCTGTTCTTTTTATGTTCTTAGAGCCTGCCTCAGTGCTGGCACAGAATGAGTTGCCAAGACCTATTTATTAAATACATGGGAGAAGGTCAAGAACCCTGGAAGGGCTAATCATGGACTTAGGAACATTGATGCCTCTGGTAAGATTCCTGCGGCTTTGCAAATGTCCAGACTTAACTCAGGTTGTCTCTTAATGTGTGGTGGCAACAAGGCCTTGACCCAGAACAGGCTCTGGGGGAATGACAGAGGCATCTTCTCTCAGCAGTTGGGAGTCTGCTGAACTGCTTGCGGGACACTACATACCAAAAGAGGCTGAAGCTTGGAGAGAGCTGAAAGGTACTGACCCACATGCACTCACTCAAAGCATCTTAAGAAAGATGGTAAATGCAAGAGGCAACATGGTGATGTAACAGGAATAGAGCCTGGTTTTGCATCTCAACTCTGCAGTGTAACCAGCAGTAGTCTAGTTATTAACCTCTCTCAGCCTTAATGTCTTCATCCATAAAATAGGAATTATGGGCTTTGCAGTTAGCTGGACCTCAGTTAGAAAATTACTGTTAATCTAAAAAAGAGTGGATATATGTATATGTGTATGTGTAACTGATTCACTTTGCTGTGCAACAGAAACTAACACAACATTGTAAATCAACTATACTCCAATAAAAATTAATTTAAAAAAAGAAAATTAGTTTTGCTATTTACTAGTTGTATAACATTGAGGCAGATATACTTCAAGCCTCAGTTTTTCTCATTAATAAAATGGACATAATAATAGCATCTGATGATAAGGTTGTAGAGCAGATTAAATGAGACACATATAACAAGTTAACACAGTTGAAGTGCTCAGTAATGGAAGCCTTGCCTGTGTGTAGTGGTGGCATAAATCATTTCTTGAAATATAGCAACTACACATAGTAAAAAGAATTCTGATCTTTTGAGCAGAAGCTTAAAGGCATGTCTTTCCAACCTCAAACAGCACACATTTCTCTTAGGAGACAATTTTATTACAATGAATGGCAACCCAACTGGAGGCACAGATATCCAATTTGTTTTAACTCTCTGTAGCATTCAGATTCACTTTTAATATTCTGTTTGCTTTGGTGATTTTTAGTTATAAGTGTTTTATCACATAGAGAAACACATCAGTGACCATCTTCTCCTTAATAAACCATGTCTTTAGACACAACATTCTGCAATATGATTACAAACCATTACTGCATGTTCTTCTTACTAGGAAAAGCAATGGAGCAAGTGATGTTAACATTATTGGGATTTTGCCCAGCTCAGCTGAATCTCAATAATATTTCCCTTTAGAAAGTGCCCAAGAATGGCTGGTATATCTCACTGCCAGCCTGGCTCGACATTCTTCAGACTACACTTTTGCATGTTTCATGTCTTGGAACCAAAACACCCTTAAATTGTTCCATTTTCAACTGCTGGATTTTATTCCATCTTGAGATCACACTGAGGGAAGGAAAAAAAAACTTTAGCAAAATTTTTGGTTTAGCTGCTTCACATTCTTCTGCTTTACAATGCAAGCATCTCATTTATGTCTCTTGGCGTCTGTGCGTAGAATATCGTGTATTTAGTGGAACCTGAACAGGCAACGGTGTGTGCCGCTGAGTAATTTATTGGCACTTCTCCTGCAGTGGACCCATCCACATGACCATGTGGCCTAATTTCTAATTCCAGGGTTTGAACTGGGAATATCTTTGGGACAGTTTCTAAGATAGAAGAAAAAGAAGGTGTAAGAACATCTTTGCCTTGGAGCCCTGAGGAGAAAGGCTGAATATAAAATGGTCCGCACTGCGTTTGACCATCCCCATCCTGTGATAATATTCTTGTATTTACCTTCTGATGCTCCAGACTCTGCTTTTACCAAGTTTCTGTAAGTGCCTTGTCTCCAAGCCTGGGATGTTCTACAGGCAAAAAGGAAGTCCAGAAGAAAACCACTGTCTGAGAAGCTTTCATTCATCCAAATGTTTCCTCTGCAAATGCTATGTGCAGGGCCAGGGCAGGTCCTGGGGATTCAAAGGTGAAAAGTATAGGACTCCTGAGCTTCAAGGACCTCAGTGGGGGACACACACATGCAGTTAGTTAGAGTATGATGTCACGTGTGTCAGAGGAACTTACTGAAGTGCTTGGAACATGCACAGGATGGAGAGGAATTCTGCCTGGAAAACTGGGAAGCTGTCTTCAAGGACATGACAGTTGAGATAGACCCCAGAGGACGTCCCATGCTCCAAGGGTGTTCAAAGGCTCTTCTGTCAGATAGAATCACACACAGTAATAAGAGTGTAGTTTTGTGATACATTATACATCTTAGGCTTGTGAGGGAGACCGGACAGGTGGTATTATTTCCAATTTGCAGAAGAAATCATGTTCAAAGAGACAGGATGATTTTCTGAGTTCCTATGGGTAGGTGAGGGTAGAGCTGGGACAAGAGCCAGATCAGGATCCGTACTCGGGTCCCATTGGTGCCTACTTGGTCAGTGTGCTCCTACACTCAGCACTCGTGAGAAGACAAGGTCTAAGTGTGTTATCAGTCATGTAATCCCCCTAAAGTGTCCCAGTGCTGGTGGCCTAGATTGGGCCAGCCCACGCCAGAGTCCTGCACTTGGGAATTCCTTGATGGGGAGAAAGCTGAAACCAGGGGAGGAATGTCTCAAAGGTTATGTGGCTCTCTGCACTTTCCTCTCTGAGACCCTTGGTGAGAGTGTCACTAGGGTACCTGCGAGCAGCCAGAGACTGCAGGAAGGGGGTGAGCATCCTTAGAGCCAGGGTGCTTTATCTTCATGTGAATTATTTCATGAGCTTTACAGCAGCTCCGTGATGAAGGTATAACAGGATTTTCTTGCTATGGCCAAAGATATTAAAATACAGAGAGGTTAGATGACCTGCTCATGGGACAAATAAATCATATAACTGGCTGGAATTCAGATATTCTTTTAGTCCCACTAGCTTTCAGTCAGCTGAGAGATGTGGTACCTCCTCATTTTGGTTTCTGAAATTCCTTTGATAGGAAACAATGCCATTTACTCTGAAATTGAGCCAAGGTGTAAGACGAAATAATTAGTCTGCTTTCAATTCTTACCAAACCATAAATCACCTATATCAGATCTCTCCCTGACAGCAGTTTTGATGAGTGGGGAGGGCAGCAGGAGGAGATACTGGACACCAAGCTTCTGAAGGGATGGTAAGAGGAAGAAAGAGAAAGTGCCAAAGTGGGTATGTGAAAACCAGAGTTTAACTCCCAGCACGCTTGCCTGTGACCCCAGCATCCCCCTAATCTACCTGTTCTCTACTTATCTATTCTACACTAGCAACCCTTCCTCAAACATGATTCTGCTTCTCCAGCTTGACTCTGTGATCATCTTGTTTCTCCCAGCATCTCCACCTGTAAACATGTCACCATCTTTCCAAGACCATTTCAGATATTTCTTGATGCTCCTGCCTGGATTCATTCTCTTTTTGTTTTGACTTTGGTATAAAAGGTCTGAGCACTTTAGATGCTTTTGGCACCTGCTGAATTGTGCCTTGAACTAGAGTTGAGTAGTGTTCTTGTGTGATTCCCTCACTAGAGTACAGAGGGCAAGGCCTATGTCTTAGTCTCTCTAGTATATAGTCGGTAATATATATACACACTTACTTCAAATACATAGTAAGTAAGTGCTCAAAGAAGAGGGGCCATCTTGAGTTTTGGAATAGAATTCATGATGTTGCTTAAGGTCAGCCCTGCTCCATTTGGAGGCCCAGTTATCAGGCCATAATAAGGACCTGTACCTTAGAAGAGGGGTTGAGTGTCCTGAGTGAGCTGCTTGGATCATGGAGAAGGGCTGGGTGGCAGAGAAAGACTTCTTTAAAGAGAGTGCCTACATCCAAATAGTTGACCATCTGAGACTCTTCTCCAAGTCCGTAGCTTACTCTGTTGGATTCAAGTTCCTATTCAACTAATTCTCTGTAGTGACCTGTCCCTTGGTGATATAGTCAAGGGAAGAGAGAGACCACTGTGCTCTTAATTTCCGACTTTAAAGTGCAGCTGCTCAAATGCTCTTTACTTGTGAACTCATTGACTTCTTTCCAGCCAATGTTTGGAAGTCTCTGCCTTGTGAATGTTACTTTTCAAAATGACCTCAGTGTGGTGGATGAGAAAAGGCCACTCCAGGTGTAGGTGTTTCTGAGTGCAAACAAGTATCCTAGGATGTCTCAGCAGCTCACTGCATACGCCTAGTGCTTAACAGCTTACAGAACAGTTGCACACATCTTACCTCATGTGGCCTCTACAATTACTTCCAGAAATAAGTAGGGCAGGGATTACTGCCTCCTCTTTACAGATGAAGCTCAGAGCCCAAGAGCCTTGTCTTTGCTCTCATGGCTAATGAGGGGCAGGGCAGATTCCTGAACCCAGAATTTTATTTGCCAAATCTGGGGCTATTTCTGCTATCCTCCAAGCAGCGTCGATAATACCTACTACCACTACCAAAATGAAAAGGACAGGACGGCCAGGAGGTGAAATAAACAAATTTAAAAAAAAAGAAGAGAACAAAAAGTGAAGCTGAGAATATGCAGACTAGAACCAGTCCCAGGAGGAATGTATTAACTTTGTTTTGGCAGGTGATTTTTTTCTTTCTTTTCTTTTCTTTTTTTTTTTGGCTGCGTTGCTTCTTTGTTGCTGCATGCGGGCTTTCTCTAGTTGCGGCAAGTGGGGGCTACTCTTTGTTGCGTTGCACGGGCTTCTCTTGTTGCAGAGCACAGGCTCTAGGCGCGCAGGCTTCCATAGTTGCAGCACGCAGGCTCAGTAGTTGCGGCCTGTGGGCTCTAGGGTACACGGGCTTCAGTAGTTGTGGCGCACGGGCTCAGTAGTTGTGGTGCACGGGCTTAGCTGCTCTGCAGCACGTGGGTCCTCCCGGACCAGGGATCAAACCCGAGTCCCCTGCACTGGCAGGTGGATTCTTAACCACTGCGCCACCAGGGAAGTCCGATTTTATTTTTTATTTACTTACTGATAAAGATAATGAGAAATATGCAGAAGGAGGGATATGGTTGTCTGCCCCATACTTCTTCCTTGATACCAGCATTCATCTCCAATAGAGGAGTTAGAAATAGCCGAGACTGCTTTCCCAGCCTCCCATGCAGAAAGGGCATGAGCATGTGACTTAATCCTGGTAAATATGACCAGAAGATGAGTCTGCTGAGAGGCTTCTGGGAAAGGTTTTCCTCCCTGGTAAAAAGAAATATAAGAAGAAAAACTGCCCTCTTGCTTTTGGACAGCATTGTGGAGGATATAATGTCTGAAACTGCAGCAGCTATTGTACTTTGAGATCATGAAGTGAGAAGTTTAAGTGCTGAGGATGGTAAAGCAGAAAAATATAAAAGATGCAACTTCTATCTTATTTTTAAGCTACCTCTAGATATTGTCACGTGAGCTAATAAATATTGTTATAACCACTTTTAGATGGATATTCTCCTTTTTTTTTGGCTGCACTGCACAACTTGTGGGATCTTAATTCCCTGACCAGTGATTGAACCTGGGCCCTCAGCAGTGAAAGCGTGGAGTCTAACCACTGGACCACCAGGGAATTCCCTAGGTGGATATTCTCTTATTTGAGGCTGAAAATATTCTAACAGATTCATGGAGCAATAGCCTATGCTCAACAGAGTCTCTGTCTGGGATCCTGGCGCTGTAGGACTCTGCCAATCTGTATTGAGAAGGTTATTTAAAGCCCATCCTACACATTAAACAAGACCCTCATCTAAGAGCTATGAAAGGAAACTTAGAATTAAAATATTGCAAAAGTTAATAATAACTTTAATAAGTTATTAAAGTGCGGATAATCCATCTCTAGTCTCAATGAATTGCTGCTTAATAATAACAAAAATCTCTTTTATAACAGTAATTACATTTAAAAAATAAGGGAGTTTCTTAATTTTGTTTATTAAAATGCTACCAGACAAATAGCATTGATTTGAAATTAATGTTACGACATTCATTACTAGCTCCTTGCTGATGCAGACATTCAAATCTGCATCTTTTTGTCTATATCTTCTTGCAGGATTTTGTTTTTTTCTTACCTGTTTTATTTATGTAATCATCACTCTCAGGATTTTGTCCATCCTTAGGCGATTTTATATACACTTTAATTTCTATAACACAGTAATCCAAGAATTTGAACTTCTTTGCAACTGTAGTATAAATTTGCCACATTTCCCAGCAATGAAGAAGTAAAAGATGTTTTCATTTCCTCTGTAGTAGTGTAAGGAGGCTACCAAAGAAATGAAGCCTGTGGGAAAGCACGGAAAAGAGCTTTCAGATCTCTTAGTCTCATGAATGAATGTCCCACTACTTAATAGCAAATACCGCATTTGAGAGACAAAAGACAGAAAGCAAAGAAAAAGTGATTTGTGGAAACTGCATATTGCCACTGATGTGATAAACTACAGCCTTCGTGTGTTAGTGTGCACGAGAAATGGTTTCTGGAAGGCCTGTCCTGAAAAAAACTCACTGCCCCACTGCTGGGTTTGCACCTGGCTCAGCTCAGCACTTGTGGGGTTCATTGATAATGTGAAATACATCCAATTGGCCTCTAAAGGCCAATGTGATGCAAAGCTTGACTGAGAGAAATAAATGTGCTGTATGATCCAGAAGCACTTTATTCCTGATGTTGGCTTTTCACAGTACATCTGTCTGGTAGAAGAGCTTTGTGGACACTTTTAAGCCTCTTGCCATGTGTGTACATGTGGAGCATGTAAGCCTGTAAGTATGTGTGAAAGGGGTGCTGTGGCATGAAGCCAACTCATGAAACATGGGCTTCAGAGTAATAAAGATGGGAAGCTAATGAGCAGGCCTCATGGTAAATAAGTCCCCTTTTCCTATACCCAGCCTGCAAATGTGACTTTCCTGAAATTTTGCAGCCCTGCCCCTTGTCTTCAGCAACTAATGATATTGTCAGGGCTGCAACAAGTTCAGTGTTGTAGCAAGTGGGAGACTGGTAAGAAACAGTGAAGAGTCACTAATAGCTTTGGCAACAAAACATGTTACTGGAGACAATTACACGCATCTCAGGGGCATTCGATAGACTCTAGCACCGACTTTCATGATCCAAGAATCCACTTGCCCTTTTCGTTTTCTCTGTTATCTCCAAGTAATGAAAACATTGAGAAAGTTATTGTAACTGTAAAATTGCAGCAGAGTTCGTTTTTAAAAAAATAAAGTTTGATTTATCCTGTGACTTGGAAAATGGTTCATTACGCTTCAATTCAAAGGGAGAACAGAACCGAGATAGCAGGACTAGCTCATTCTGTCTGGTTTACTTGGCACCAAACCATTTGGGCGTCAGCTCAGGAGGGGTGGGTGTTACTTCACCACATTGGAAATGTGGCAAATTTATACTACACCACTGGAGGGAGCCAGTTTCTCGCTCCGTTTTCAGAAAGTCTCTAAAGGCCAATGATCAGCTGTAATCTTACTGATGCAACTTTTGAAGACTTTGGAAAAGGCTTTCTGAATTAGATGAGAAAATAGTCATAAAATATCAGATGTAGTCACCAAACAATTATCCACATAAGTAGGTCCCTCGTTTCGTCAAACAACTGCCGTCGCCTGTGTTGTGTTTTGTGCCGCTGCTAAGCTGTATCTCTGTGAGTGATGCTGCCCCTCAGGATCATCTGTCACTTACTCTCTGGGAAAGTGTCTGAACTGTCTTACAAGGCGAACTTGAGCTCTCCTTCATCAGTGATTCTACAGCACCTTTTAAAAACATGCCTATTATAGAACTTGTGACATTTGTCCAGAGATGGCATTATGGGTATGGATTTGTTCTTTGAGGGGGAGAGAAAGGAGGTAGAGGGGGCCAAAATTAACCTCTCAGTGAGTAAGTATTTAGGTGGTGGAGAAAGAAGCAAACCCAGTTAAGGAGAGCAAGAAGGAATAGAGAGCAGGAATGCAGTGAGAGGGAGGTGTGTTTCATTACTGACACTGCATGGGAAGAAATTTCAAGCTGCTTGTTCTAGACGATCAAAGCATCCCAGTGCTGACAGGAAGGTTGCTGGCAGCATGATCATTTGTTCCCTCTCATTCCGCTCGGTGTCCTAGCCTTACTCTTTCTCTGGTAGCTCTTGAGTTTCCCAAGAAGGAAAAGGTATTGTTTACATAGGGTAGTTAATTTCCAAATAAGCCATCCTTGGGGTAGAAACGGGTATCTTTCCTGCTGAATGATGCTAAGTAAAGTGATGGCTGTCTATGGTGGAAATTTCTCACTGGACACCAGTGAGAAGGGTACTGATGTGTGTTATTCACTAGAATGGAGACTGGATGGTCAGGGGCATAGGCAGGGCTCACACATATTCTCTTGTGCTGACAAGAGATTATCAGGCTTTAAAGCAGTCAGTAAGGTCTTTGGATATTGACTCTCCTCATCCCTGCTTGCTTTTTCTGGTCTAGGCCCTACCTGGTCTCCCTATTATGGGTCCTACCAACTTTTCTTCATTGTTTCTTTTTTCTTCACCTTCCATAGTTCAGAGCTTTATTAAAGGGTGAGAAAAATAATGGCTTTCCTATTCATGTAGTCTTCCAAATGCCTTTGTCTTACACCTGGAACTTTGCTTTGAAACTCTAAAACAAGAATATAATTATTTGGTCTCTTGTCTTGCTGTGATAAGGGGTGAGATGTTCCATGACTAGGCAATATGAACACCAGAGGAATAAGTTGATAAATCAGTATATAAAAATATTATTTACTAATCAGGATAACACAGAATCATAGTTGCTAAGGAAGGGGAGAGTTTCAAGAAGGAAGGTGTAATAAGTACAACAAATTTATGCACACAGTTAAGGAAAAATTAAGGTAAATATTAGGTTTTACAAACTAGTGACAGTTGAAATTTATTATTAAACCAAAGGGGACTGAAACCAGATTGCAGAAAGTTGGAAAGAAAAGGGGATGAGGAGACAAAGATAGACTCTTGGCATTTTAGAGGCATAAATATTCTGACAGACTTTCTCATTAAATACAACCATGTGCTGGAAACATTACAACAAACATTTTTCAGTGCATTACTACATTTATTACAAATCTTGGAAGTCTCCAAGAGGGGGTGGTAGATTAGAACAATGAGCAAGGCCTCCGTATGTGGTTGCGTAGACTGCAAATGCCACATTTGCATGTGGAAATCTGGAAGGTGACATTCACGTCATAGGTACGTGAGTGCCACCTTCTGCAGTTTTCAGGGGCTGTGGCACTGAGAGTAGTGAAAGAAGAATAGTGAGCTGAACATTAAGTGAGCACAAAAGTAGTGTTTTCCTAAGAGCAATGCCATACTGTGACAGGAAGACTAAGTCAGGACAAGAAAAGAGAGCTGAGATTAAGCCCTCTTCATTAAGCCAGGGCCTTCAAAATGGGCCAGAGTAATGTCAGATGAATAGTCCCCACTGCCTCTCAGCAGGAGCAAATACATGTCTTCCCTGGAGAAAACCATCTTTTCTTTAGCCCTTAGGCTAAAGTTTAAGTTCTATAAATATGACCTCATAATAAAAATTTAACAAAATACAGAAAGGTAAAGTGTTACATGATTGAAAATCAAGGGAAAGAGCAGAGTTAGATCTCCCCACACACTTCAGATATCAAAATTATCGGATACTAAATATGAAGTAACGGCATTTGAATTATTTAAAGAAATAAAAGAGGAAAATAAATAAGCAAACAAACAACAAACCAAATGAGGAACAATAACAAAAATTTCCAGGCAGATTTGAAAAACAACCAAATAGAACTTTACATATAAAAATATAATTGACAAAATTAAAAGCTTAATGAATTTGTTAAATTGATGAAATTAGACAAAGCTGAAGAGAGAATTAGTGAACTGGAAGATAGAGCTGAAAAAATTACTCAGACTGTAGCACAGAGATCAAAGAAGATGAAAAATATGCAAGAGAAATTAAGAGACATGAGGATGGAATGAGAAGATCTAACATAAACATAGAGATTAAATCAATCCAAATGAAAAGTTCAAAAGAAGCCAAGAAAAAGCAAAGAAGTAGAAAAAAAGGAAAAAAGAAAGAAAGAAAGTATGTGTCATGCTTAATTTTATGTGTTAACCTGACTAGGCTATTGTGCCTAGTTGTTTGGTTATACACCAGTCTAGATGTTGCTGTTAATACATTTTTAGATGTGATTAACATTTACAGTCAGTAGACTTTAAGTAAAGTAGATTACCCTACATAATATGAGTGGGCTTCATCCAATTAGTTGAAGGCCTTAAGAGAATAAGTTAGGTTTCCTAAGGAAGAAGAAATTATGCTTCATGACTGCAACACAGGGACTTTGCCTGAATTTTCAGCGTGCCTGGTCTGCCCTGAGGATTGCAGATTTGCAAGCTCCCATAATTGTGTGATCCAATTCTTTAAAATCATGCTCTGTCTCAAATATCATATTGGTTCTGTTTATCATGAGAATCCTGACTTAAACAGCATGGGTGGTAGAATTCCATGTGTATTAATAGTAGCAATAAATATAAATGGACTAGAATAGAGCTAAAATATACATATTATCATGTTATAGAAAGAAACAAAATCCAGCTAAATATTCTTTACAAGAAACCCTCTTAAAACTCAGGGACACAGCGTAATTAAAAGAACAATAACTAAATAAAACTAAGCTGAAATAGTTACTAATATTAGATAAATTTAAGACAATAAATATTATTAGGGATAAATAGAGTCACTACACAATGATAAAGATTATGTTCACAAGGACAACTCAAAATTCCAAAATTCTATAAATTAAAAAAAAAATCTCAAAAGTTATAAAGCAAATATTGATGGAACTAAGAAGGAAATTGACAAAATTACCAACATACTGGGAGCTTTCAACATACATTTCTCAATCATTGATAGATCAAGCAGGCTGAAAATAATAAAGACATTAAAGAGTTGAATAATGCAATTTACAAGTTTATTTTAAAGGACATATAAAAATGTGTCTCCAGTTGGATTATACATCCTACCAAAGTACACATGGAACATTTATAAAAATTGGACACATAATAGACCATAAAACAAACTTCAAAAAATTTTTAAAAAATGGCGTCAGTCAGATCATGACCTCAGATCGCAATGAAAACTGTTGTAAATCAAAACCAAAAAAGTAAATTAAAAAGAAATTGTAATATATTTGGAATTTTATAAACACACTTCTAAATAGCTCATTAGTCAGAAAAGAAATCACAGTAGAAGTTTAAAAAAATTATTCAAAACTAATCATACTGAAATGCTGCAAATTAAACTTGTGGTATATTTAAGTGTCAAATTTTATAGAGTTGAATGCTTATATTATAATTGAATTGCTAAAATTTAATGTTAGGCATTCAACTAAAAATTTTCTAAGTAATAAGATTAAACAAACCAAAATAATTGAAGGAAAGAGATAACGAAGGTAAGACCTGAAATTAATGAAAGGGAAACAAAAATGTGGTTGTAAACATCAACAAAGCTAAAAGTTTTTTCTTTGAAAAGATTATCAAAATGGATACTTATTTTTAGATTGATTAAGAAAAAAAGAGGAGACACAATAAGAGGAATGAAAAAGATGTTGTAAGTAGAGAAATAGCTAGAAACAAGAGGATAATTATAGAATACTGACTAAACTTATGTCAGTGCATTTGAAAATGGAAAAAATACAAAAATTCTTCATAAGTATAGCATACTAAGTTTGAAAGAGAAACAAAAGCTGAAATAATTAAGGATCTTCCCAGCAAATAGAACATGAGGTCCAGATGATTGTATAGGCGAATTCTATCAATTTAATAAGCAAATTATTCCAATAGCATATAAATTCTTCCATAGAACATAAAAAGGGAACCCATCCATTCATCTTTTGAGGCCAGTTGAAGCTTAATATCAAAACCTGATAAAGACATCACAAGATAGGCCAATTTCACTAAAAAGCAAAGATGTAAATATTTTAAACAAAATATTAGCAAATGGAATACAGCAGTGTATAAAATAATGATGCAGTATGATCAGGTTTAGTTTCCACTGGGAATGAAAGAGGGGCTTAATATTAGAATATCTATAAATGCAATTTTACTATTAGATAAAAGCCAAAAAATGTGGTCATCTTAATAGATGCCTATAGGAGATAGAAAATATTCTTAGCAAATTAGGAATACATAGAAATGCCTTGGCATGATAAATGGTATCTACCCAAAATATAACATCAAGTATAATTCTTAGTGAAATGTTAGTGGTGTTGACTTTAAAATCAGAGTAAGAGGATGTCGACTGCCATGACTTCCATTCACCACTAGAGGTTCTTGCCAGTGTAGTAAGATGTGAAAATAAAATAAAAGAATAAGGATCAGATTTCTAAAGCCAGCAGCAAACAGAAATATAATACAGAAAGAGATACCAGTGACAACAAACAAATGGAGTCTAAGATTACATCTAACAAATGATGTGCAGGATCTGTGTGGAGAAAATGGTTGCTTGTATATGAATAAAACTTTATTGAAAGTCACTGAAAAGACCTAAATAAGTTGAGAAATATACCATTTTAATGTACAGAAATCCTCAATATTACAAAGTTGTCACTTCTCCCTAAATTGAATTATAGATTCAGAGCAATTTTCATCAAAATCCCAACAGTGGTTTTGGAAGGAATTTGAAAAGCCAATTACAAAATTTAAATGAAAGAACAAACTCCCAAGGAGAACCAAGACTGTGCTTAAGAAGGAAACAATGG
The DNA here is from genome assembly GCF_949987515.2 of Delphinus delphis. Taxonomy (NCBI): domain Eukaryota; kingdom Metazoa; phylum Chordata; class Mammalia; order Artiodactyla; family Delphinidae; genus Delphinus; species Delphinus delphis. The sequence goes on along the minus strand of NC_082688.1, from coordinate 44,464,338 downwards.
AAGGACTTGCATCACCAGATAGCCAGGCATAAAGCTATTGTAATAAATGTAATATATGAAGTTATAATTCACATGGAGTAACAAATTAAACTAAATAAGGTGAATAGACAACTCAGCAACCAATCCACATAAGGAACATTATATGACAGGTGGCATTGCAAATGACTGGGAAAGGAGGGTAGTACTCAATAGATGGTACTGAAAGAGCTGATTATCCATATGGAAAAAAAGTTAAATTTGGGTTCTGTTCTACGCCATAAAGAAAACCAATTCTAGTTGGATTAAAGCATATATATGAACAGCAAAACTTTTCACAGAATGTATAGGACAATATACATCCTGGGGTAAGGAAACATTTATTCAAATAAGACACAGAAAGCACTAACCTAAATTTTTAAAAATTCAACCACATTAAACTAGGAACTTCTGTTTATCAAAGACAGCAAAAAGTGAATGAAAATACAGGGAGATGACATTTGCCTGACATATAACTGAAATAGGATTAATGTTTGGATTATATAAAGAATTGCTCCAAATCAATTACAAAAGAGATTATCAACACAACAGAAGAAAGGGGGAAAAGACATACTACTGAAGAGGCAATATGAATGGCAAATGTGTATAAGAAAAGATGTTTAACTTCATTTGTAAGCAGGGGATGTAAATTGAGACCCCTTTTTATAAAGTTCAAAACCAGTCAAGAGTAAATAATATATTGTGCATTTATAAATATATGTGCTAGACATAGAAAACAAACGATGGTTCCTAAGCGGGAAAGGGAGTGGAAGAGGGATAAATCAACAAGATCCTACTGTATAGCACAAGGAGCTGTATTCAGTAGCCTGTGATAAACCATAATGGAAAAGAATATGAAAAAAAAATATATATGTATGAATATATATACATATATATCTGAATCACTTTGGTTTACACCAGAAACTAACACAACATTGCAAATCAACTATACTTCGATTTAAAAAATACCTATATATGTACTAAAACTAAACGGCAAGTCAGTGATTAACATCAAATTCAGTACAGAGTTCAGCTCTGGAGGGAAAGGTGTAGGGTAGGGGCGGAGCAAAGCACACAGGTGGATTCATTGCTAAGAGTAAATCCCTAGTACCTATTAAGTTCATTGGTAGGCTCATAATGTTCTTTTTATTATTATACAGTCGGCCCTCCATATCTGCAGGATCCGCAGCTGCTGATTCAACCAACTTGGGTATGGAGTGCCAACTCAAATAGCCATTTTATATAAGGGACTTGAGCACCTGTGGATTTGGGTACGGGGAGGGAGGTGACTGTATAATGTCCTGAGACCAATCCCCTGTGGATACCGAGGGATGACTCTATTTTATAATTCACATATTTGCTACATACATCCTTTAGTATATATCAAATGTTACATAGTTTTTAAAAGTCAGTGAAAAAAGGAAAGAAAGTGAAGAAAAAGACTGTGGAAACAACTTTTGCCTGCTTCCTTGCATCTCCAGTCCCATCTTGGAGGATGGGCCCTTTGAAACTGTAAGTGAAAAACATCGTCATGTGCCATATCTATTTTAGGGTGCCAGATAGAACAGAGCCCAACTCTCCTGGCCCCTGGTAAAGTCTCTGTGCAGACTCCTGACTCTCCGGCCTCTGCTCTGTAGGTGATAGAAGTTGACTCATTGTTAATTGATCGAAGCAAAAACAGTGAGGGAGTTGTTGCTGCAGAACTATACTTCAAACAGAGAATGGCAGTTGTGCTTTATTGTACCCAGCACCACCTGCAGATGAGTGTTTAATAAATGCTTCTTGATAACGGCAATGATGAGGAAAAGAATCCCTTTGAGAGAAGTTGGCTTGTGCTGTTAAGATCATGAAACTTATAAATGAGAAAAATATTCTGGCATTTGAATGGTCACACAGGCTTACAAAGCCTGGGCTGAGAGCTCCCTTGATTTTTCATGAGATTGCCTCTGATGGCTTAGCAAGCAGTTTTACCATAAAGACCATGCCTCTGAGGGTTGTTCTCCTCTGGGGATCATGGGGACATGGGGGAACATCTGTGTTAGTGCCAACTGCCCCTCTTCCTCACCTGCAGGTCCCAGAGTCCAGCTGGAAATAGAACGAGGTGGTGAAAGTGAGGCTGTCAGCACTGTTTTGCTTATTTCCTGGCCTTAGAGAATTCTCAGCCTAGCTTTAAGGAGAGAGAAGGAGAGCGTGTTCTCATTCTCCAAAGGAAACTCAAGCACTCTCAGGCTAGATTATGGAAGGGAAAGGACATTTTTGAAATGTATCTCTACAGGTAAAACTCTCAGGGTGATGTGTCTGAACGCTGCTATAATTCTTTTGCCCAGGGTGTGGCAAGATCACCTGCTGCTTTACTTTTAGGATCAGTTGCCTAAGAAAGGAAAAGGAGGTATGATTTGAATTCAATAAATACAAAACAGAGACCCCTAATCCTCGTTTTTAAAGCAAAAAAGAATGAAACTTAACAGTGACTTTGAAGACAATGCAGCAAGCTTGAATTGCTTTTATTTGCTGGTGTTTAATTTCTCTCTCCGTTCTGATCCACATTTCATTTCTTTTCTACTTTTATTATGTAGTAAGCCCACCCCTGCTTCTGTTCTGCTTTTCTCAACCTTTAGTAGTCCCATTGGAATCCCACTTCTCTATGCTCCTGAATCCCTTAGAGTGAGAGTGAAAGGGTCTTTCCTTTTGTGACTGTTAATGGAATTTTTTTGGTCTGAACAGTGTTAACAAACCTTGTTCTGCCTTTGGATTTGGGTTGTTGCCAAGACCTGTTATTTTAATGCAGGGCATGATACACCAGACAGAACATGAGCTTTGGAGTCAATTTAATCCAATTTGTTTATGTAGATCCTACTTCTTTCCAAAAAAGAACAGCAAAAACATAAAGAAGACAGTTGCAATAAAATTAACCACATAGAAGAAATATGCCAATCACAAAGGATAAATAGAGCTGAATACCTGGCACTGAGCCACCTGTCAGCACTGTGGAAAGAGAAACATGACACCATTGAGTTCTGAAAAAGTATTTAGAGTTACATCTGGATTTCAATCCCAGCTCTACCACTTACTAGACATGTATCCTAATCAGTTGCTTAAGCATCTCCAAGATTTGGTTTTTGTGAATATATAAAATGGGAAAATACCTAATTGAGTTATTGTGAGGATTAATACTAGATAAATGTATGTAAAGTATCCATCAAAGTACATGGTACATAATGGCTAATATCTATCAATTTGTCTCTCTGTCCACATGTCCGTCCATCCACATATCTATCCATCTATCATCCCTCTCTCTCCTCTCTCTCTTTTATCTCTCCCTCTATCATCTAGCTATCTGTCCATCTATGCATTACATTCACCTCTCTCTGTTTCTGTCCCTCTCCCTCTATCATCTGTATCTATCTATCTTTCTATCTATCTATCTGTCACCTCTCTCATTCTCCCCATTCTCCGTGATATCATTCCCCCTTCATAAATCATATATTGTTAGTTCATTTTTCATAGTTTAGGAAGTTTTGTTCTATGAGATTATAATCTTTATTATAATATTTTCAAAGGCAGGGACTGCATCTTATTCTTTTTATGCCCTTTCTTTCCTGTAGAGTGCTGTTGTAAAGCTGGCATCCAATAAGCATTTATTGGTTTGGTTATTCTCATGAGAAAGTCTTGGATTCTCATTTGCTTCTGTTTCTCAGGAATACTTCTCATCTCTGTTAGGTTTCCTTTTCCTCTTGACTTTAATGATGAAGAAAACATTCCATTTGCCTGGACTGGGCCCCTGGGCTAACTCCTCTCATGGTAATGAGTCTCCAGGATTTTCTGGGTTGCTTCCATAGAATGGTGGGCACTGGCTATGGCTCTGCTGTATACATTGTTGGGCTCCGTTGATGACCAGTCCAACAGAAAGGGGAAAAGTGGCAAGTGGGCTCATCTAATCCAAATTCTAGGCAATCAGAGCTGCTGTGTGAGAGTGACCTCTCAGCAGGTGTGTGGGAACATACCTCCCTGAAAGGAACTTGGAAGCCTTTTGAATCCACAGGAGTCCCAGGCTGTTATTGTACGTAAGGGTGGACCTCTTTCAGCAGTGGAGAATGTGAGAGTCCTTGCTCCTGCTCCTGGGGTAGCTCTGTAGTCAGAGAAGGCACAGAAAACTATGATGTCATTCCGGATGCATTGGCATTCAGATCTTCCCATGGATCCAGCCAAGCCTTAATGAGATGACTCTTTCTAAGCTCTGAAGTTCAACTCTCCTTTGAATGCATGGTGCCATGGGCTCCCCCATCCCCTACACCTTGATTCCCAGAAGAGCTGCCATGGGAGCTTTTAGCCAGCTGGAGGGAAATAGAGACCCTCTTGAATTGTCTTAAACTGTGCTTTCAAAGAAGGCTCACTCCATACACTTCTCTGTGGCACTGTAACTCAAGCCTTCAGAGCTGCCCTAACAGGTTACATCTCCTGTATCATTTGATGCTCATGACAACTCCTTCAGGAAGGCATGATCCCCCAATTTTGCAGAAAAGAAATTCAAGGATAGAAAATACTGGCATCAACACATCATCTTTCTCACTTCAGAGCCCATGGTTTTTCAGTGGGCTGGGCTGCCTTCTTTCCAGAATATAGAAATTTAATGTTTATTAAAAAATCATTTAACATTGCAACTCCTCCACTTAATTAGCACTCCTTTTTTGGGCTTGCATTTTTTTTTGTTTGGGATGCCATATGACAAATAAATCCAAACACGTTTTGGAAAGCCAGAAGTTGGAAGCTTAAAGAAGCATCGTGTATTTAGAAATACAGTATCTTAGCAGTGAAAATCCAAAGGAGAGTGGCAGAAGGTTTGTACATCAGTGCCAGCTGTTGGGACCTATTGACTCATGCATACTCCCTTTCTTCCAGATGGTCTTCTCAGATCCTAGTAGATGAGAATTCATTACACATGGTGCTTTTGTAAATAAATCTAAGGTCTCATGTGTAAAATGAACATTGTATTATAGAGAGGAAAAAGGGAAAAAAAGAACGAGAGCTTTTTCTTTTAAGTCCTAAGCATATATATTTTTTACCTTTATATTTAGTGAGTCAGGGGTAGGGGGGAAATATTTGAGTTCCATTAGTTTCCCGATGGAATCTCTGTCTTTTTTTCCTCTTAATTAGTTGTGTTTCTTGATAAAACAGCTGTAGTATCGGGGAATTTCTTGCAGTATGGATGTCATGATTCTCAAGTTCAAATAAAGTCGAATGAATAACTTGAATTGTTGGGAGGTGCCTTATACTCTGTAGATGAACACAGTTCTTAATAATGTTGCTCAGCAAAAACTACTATGAAAATGAGTATTAATCTTAAAAATATGCACAGTAAACCAGGGGCAAAAATATTAAGCAGAAGCCTGTGCTGATTAACGTAAAAGTATAAGTTTAAAGAATTCTTATTAGAAAGGAAAGAAAGAAATCTTAGAAATGCCATAGCTGCAATTTATTTTCTTAATGAAATTTAAAAATTAGTAGTAGTAGCCATATATTGGAATAGCTAATAATTATTATCATTATTAAATTTTATTACAAATAACTGTAACTAGATTTCAGGGTGTGACCTTTTTTCTGGCTTGAATTGATGCAAATCAACCTTTTTCTCGGTCTCTCTTACGGTGATGTCTATTGAGTTGGTTCTGTTCACTGCATTGTTAGGATAGTTCCTTGAACAGTGAGGCCTGCATTTTAGGATCCTGCTTCCCCTAACATAGACAGGCCTTGGAAAAACGCTGATTTTTTTTCTAACTCTCTCTGGTCATGTAGACACAACTTTGATCTTCAGTTGAATTTAGCAGCCATAGAGTTCGAAGCTCTGTATAAAGTCATCCAGATGGGCAATACCAGCCACATAGTTGGGACTGATATTACAGGGAACAAACAAGAAGCTCAGGGAAAAATGAATCAGGCACAATTGCTGGAATTGCTATAATTTTCAGACATATTCTCACCTTTCTGAAAATTTAAAAACTGCTCCTTAAGAAACCCATTATTTACAATTAGTCTTTTAGGGTCTTAATTTAATTTTCTTATGTCTTTATATGTTCATTCTTAGGGCCATTAAAAAAGAAAACCAGACACCTGTTCACAGCCATTACTTGTATTCAACTCACTGCTAAATCTACCATTCTTTTTGCTTTGCTCTCTATATCCTTATAAAAAGAAAATACTAAAAAACCACCCTCTAATCTTTTTCCTCCATGAAAGAACTACTTTTTTTTTTTTTTTTTTTTAAGTAAGTAAAGCAACAAGGAACGAGGAGATTCATTGTGTTGATTCTGGAATGAAAGTGTGATAGTAGATTTAGTGCATGTTATTCAACTCTGAGAGTATATTGACGTCAGCCATGTAAATCAGACTGTTTGTATAACCAGACCTCATCAGGAAACAGAGCCGAGCAAACCCAAATTTAGCAAGCTTTGCTGCTCTCTTCAGATATTAGAACTTTTATAAGATCTTCACAGGAATGTTGTTCTATGGGAGTGCTTTTAGCACATCCATCTGATCTTTTTTTATAAGGAGACAGTCTAAATTCTAAGTTATATATCTGACACACACACACACACACACACACACACACACACACACACACACACACACACACACACACACACACACACACACACACACACACACACCCCGTTTCCTCTGTAGACAGCTGCTCAAATGTTTTCAGATGCATGTTACTTCAGATCTAACTTCAGGGAATGGTATTGAACTGGAACCCAGATTCCTCTTGCTGTCTGGTCATTCTGCCGGTGGATTATGGGATCCTTCTGATGCAGAGTTGGAATCATGGCTGGGAGAGGCGTGATGTTTTAATTTGGGCTGCCGAGAGTCTGTCTCTGCCCTGTCACAGACAGCACATCACTGCAGACTGCATCACACCAGAATGAGGAGAGTCCTAATTTAATTCAGTACTACTATACACACATACATTCACATACATTTAAACTAGAACTCTATGGAATATCATGGGAGAAAGTGGCACTTGACATATGTAGGGGTAGATGGAACACATGGGCTTTTGGACAGGCTTTTGGTCTCTCTCTCTCTAAGACTGGTTTGTTCTTAAATTGATAGAATAATCCATAACTGCTTTGATCATCAATATTTAATTCTTCACTTTGGGTAATGGGTATATATGGTCAAAATATATCTATTTAAGTTAAATCAGTGGTTACAAAATATCCAATAAGCAATTCTGTTAAAAAAAGAAAACCAAATTCAGTGATAGTTGTACATAGTTGACTAACTCCACTGACTGTTTTATGGTCATGTGGGCCCAAGCTGGAATCAATAGACCAGAGATCTCAAACTCAGTTGCTTAAGGGGTTAAACATGTAAATAAATGAAGTAAGTTGAATTCAACACAGTCCGCATCCAATGGGAGACCCCACTCAGTTGCAGTAATTATGGCCATATGTAAGAATTTGGGCCTGGTGATGCCAAATCTTCTGATTTTCAAAGAGAGTGCTGACGTCTGCCATATAATATGTCCCTACCCATTCACGTGTATAACTCCTACTCATCTTTTATTTTTTTATTTAATTTTTATTTTGTATTGGGGTATAGTTGGCTCCTACTCATTCTTTAAAACTTTGTTCAGATATTAACTTCTCTGGTAAGTATTTCCTAAGTCCCAAGGAGAGGATGAACTGCCCACACTCACTCTCATACCCATGGCATGTTGTACAAATCTCCAATATTGATTGCTCTTCACTAATGATAGAGTAATTTCATGTTTAGTGACTGTTTCCCCAAGTATACAGTGAACTTTCAAGGGCAGGCTGCAGGTGGTACTCCTGAAGCACGGTGCCTGCCCTAAGTAGGTGCCAAATAACGCTGAATGATTGAAAGAGGGTTATGGAGGCAGGATCTCAATGGAAAGCTCTTAGGTTCTTACAGTTGATTTGGTGATTTGGCAAATACTGGAAACAAAGAACGAGAAGGGGGTAGGCCTTGTCAAAGTTTGTCATTAGCGTTCCTCACCACCTTCTTTTTTTTGTTGTTTTTTTTTTTTTTTTTGCTGTACGCGGGCCTCTCACTGTTGTGGCCTCTCCCGTTGCGGAGCACAGGCTCCGGACGCGCAGGCTCAGCGGCCATGGCTCACGGGCCCAGCCCCTCCGCGGCATGTGGGATCTTCCCGGACCGGGGCACGAACCCGCGTCCCCTGCATCGGCAGGCGGACTCTCAACCACTGCGCCACCAGGGAAGCCCCCTCACCACCTTCTTAAATGCTCTATTTTTCAGTGCCACCTACTACAACCCATATGGCACTTCCAGTCTAGCCCTGACCTCTGCCAAGCCTATTAAATATGACGTTAGACGATGCATTTTTGAAGGGAGGATATTGATGTATTGACCTTTGAACCCTAAGAGTCTAGTACAGTGCTTAGAACGTAGCTCAATAAATGTTCTTATGAATGAAAAAGTGAATGAACAACTAATACATTTATCAGATTGTTTTCTGTTTGGGGCAGCTGTCTGAGAGCAAACCTGTAAAAAGATGTGATCCTGGGTAGGCAGAGAAAAACAGGCCATGGAATAGGCGGGGAGCAGAAGATTCCTAGATATGAAAATTGTTCACATCATAATTTCCTTAGGGGTCGGACTTAATTGGGAGGAGAACCTGACCCCCAGAATGGAACCATAGCTGATGCTTTTATTTGCTGCTTAATTTTATAGTTAGACTCTAGGTTTCTAGAATCCTACTCTTTATCATATAAATAGCAAGTATCTGACCAAGCTATAAGCCACCCTGCATTGCTCTACTTCATTTAGCTCATCTGTGAGATGATGAATCAAGGACATCTTTCAAACAGCCATTTGGAAGCTCATTTGGAGGTCTCTGGTGTGGAAGGGATATCAGGGCCAGCTGATGTTTGAGCTGCCTACTCAGGCTATAATTATTTTGCCTCAGAGCTGAGTTAATGCAACATAGAATATGTTTTCCTCTGAGGCAAAGCAGCTTGCTGTGTAGCAGACTATGCTCCCTCCTTAGTATGAATCATAAACAGATATTTCTCAAGCCACATCACCCCCATTATAAAAGACATTATTGCATTTTTAGTCTTGGGTGAGGAGAGAAAAAGTAGCCTGCAGCCACAGATCATAACAAAATGTTCTTGTCAATTACTGGTGCTTGCATGATGGGTTGATATTACTCACTGGTACTAAAAGTAGTAATTACATTATAATATTGTCCCTTTGTGCCTTAGAACGGAATCGTATGAGTAAGGAGAGGGTGACTTAATGGTCTGCTATGTTCAGTCTGTCTGGGTTTTCATGGTTTTTAAGTTCCAGTAAGAGGAATTTAATTGAAATATAGTAATAAATTAATAATATTGCAGCAGTAATTGTAACAATAGAGAGTGAGTTCGATTTTCCCCCAGTTTACTATATATAAAAATATGTTTCTATGATACTGCTTGTGGGAAATGTGTGTCAACATCAGTAGATTACCACAAAGCTCCAGTTCTGGCCACCTTTCCGGGCACAATCTTGTGAACTTGAATTTATATGCTCCTCAACATAGGACAAAACTGGGGAATCAATAATAATCCTAGGAAGTGGGTAGATAGTCAAGAAATATTTGCATAATTGAATAGAGCCCCATGTCTATTTGTTGCTGTTAATTTTTTACATCTTTTTCGTATCCAAGATCGCTTTTATTTATTCTCCCTCCAGCATATGAATGGGGTACAGTGTCAGTATTCTTTTTTACATATAGAGGAATAAAGCCACAAAGCACTGAGTGACTTGGCCCAAGTTACCCTGATTTCTACTGGCATAATCAGGAGGAGAACCCTGAACAGTATCTAGACTCCCATCTGACGATGGATGTGGTTGAAAGTTGCAAGGAGAGAGTGTTCAGAAACTTTTAAATAGCACATTTGTATTTGTATCTGGAGTTGTTCAGGGACATTGCTGCCTGGAAGCCAAAGAATAGAAATATGACCTACATGCCTCTTTTGTACAAAAATCAAAGTCCTAGATTATTTCATGTGGGTAATAACTGTGTTCACATATTAACAACTACAGGCTGCCGAGAACCTTAGTTTCCCTACGAGATCAGTTTCCAGGAGACTAAGAATATCAGTACAAAGAAACAAAGGCAAAGAGAATAGGGCTTTTATCCCACCTCTGTCCCAGTGTGCACACCTGCCCAGGTTAATTCACCTACCTGGGGAAAGCCATGAGTGCTCTCACTGAGGCCATATTATTTCATGTGACAAGTCAGCTTTCCTCTATGCGTTCTTCGAAAGAATCACGTGCCATTGTTGAATAAATAGACTGCTTTAGTCAGGGACTATGCTTCAGGGTGTTAACCATTAGAGAAGCGCTTAGGGGAAATCACTACTTGTTACATAGAGTATCTGCTCTTTTAACTTTTGATTTAAGGCTCATATTTGAAACTTCTGTTTGTTTTCTTGATCCATGGCATCTCTTTTCTGATGGGCAGTCACATGACCTCTGTCACCCTGTTTCTCTGGATAGATTGTGGTCTCTTGAATGTGCCTCCCAGAGTCTCCCAAAGTAGATTTCATCAACGCCATATAGCCTGTAGTTCAAGCTTGACCATCCCAATATGAACTCCAAACCTGGTGAAAAGCCATTTCATCTGATGTGGTAAGATTGGCATGGAAGTCTGTTTTTCTTTACATAAACTGCAAAATCATCTTATCTAAAAGACAATTATGGCTTCCTTTTATAGACTCCTAGATGTACTTAGGTATTTGGTGGTCAGATTCCATGTATTAATCTGGGCCTGCTTTCTTGAACTTTTAAGGTCAAGTTTTGAGTTCCTTTTCACCCTTTTTTAAATCTGTGGCCCCCTAAATTAGTGTTTCTTGAACAGGAGTCTGAGAAATACTGGGATGTCTAAGGACCACTTTTGCAGGGTCTGAGTTCTTTATAATAATTTTTAAATTGGGGGTTCATATCTTAGTAGTAACCCGAACATGTTAATATAAACATGTTCTAGGTTGCTGCATCGTGGACCTTTATTGTTGGTGGTTTGACACGTCTATTCCCATTCTTTCTTGATAACAGTACCACTGATTTCCTTTATAAACCACTTCTCTCTGTTTTTCAGGCACACAGTTTAGGTGAGAGTAATCCCGTCGCTAGCTCCTGGCATTAGCTCTGATTGTGATCAGTGCATTGTATTCCATTGGCCTCAGGAATGAGCATGTAACCTGTCAGAGCCAATGGGGGGTGTTTGCCAAAGATTCTTTCAGCTGTGACCCAGTTTGAGTTAGATTTTTTTTTTAAATTTATTTTTGGCTGCGTTGGGTCTTTGTTGCCATGTGCGTGCTTTCTCTAGTTGGGGCGAGCAGGGTCTGCTCTTCCTTGCGGTGCGTGGGCTTATTGTGGTGGCTTCTCTTGTTGCAGAGCATGGGCTCTAGGTGCGCTGGCTTCAGTAGTTGTGGCACACGGGCTTAGTTGCTCTGCGGCATATAGAATCTTCCCGGACCAGGGCTTGAACCTGTGTGCCCTGCACTGGCAGGCAGATTCTTAACCACTGCGCTACCAGGGAAGTCCCTGAGTTAGAGTTTTTTAAAAAATTTAGAACTAAAGGAAATCCTGACAGGTATATAGATCATTTGGATGAATTTAGTGCCCATGTTCGTGCTCATGTTCCTAGTGTCTTTAGTGCCAACTGGTACTACTTTAATTATCTTGAGCTAATAAGAAAATAATAGAGGCGGATTTAATATGTAAATGATGCAAATACGCATTTTGTAAATGAAGGTTTTGCAGTAAAATCCAGTTGAAGGAAGGGACTCATCAAATGGCACCTATTCTTTTTTTTTTTTTCTGCGGTACGTGGGCCTCTCACTGTTGTGGCCTCTCCCGTTGCGGAGCACAGGCTCCGGACGCGCAGGCTCAGCGGCCATGGCTCACGGGCCCAGCCGCTCTGCGGCATGTGGGATCTTCCCGGACCGGGGCACAAACCCGCGTCCCCTGCATCGGCAGGCGGACTCTCCACCACTGCGCCACCAGGGAAGCCCGGCACCTATTCTTTTTAAGCCTGCCAAACTTGAAAGGACCTGTACCATAGATACAGATTCTGAGTTCAGACTGCAAGGAGTGATGAACTCTCAGCAACACACTATTATCCATCACATCAAATTAAGATTGCTAATTAAAAGTTTACTGGCTCAAACTTTTGTCTGTATTTAATTTTAAACATTTTTCAGCTGTCCAAGAACTATGAGCATAAGGGCTTTTATACCTGTTAAGTTTAAGGTTGTATGCGTTTGAGTAACATTCAAATAAAATTAAGCTAACACAAGGGGCTTAAGGGGAAATGTGTTTTTTCTTTACAGGGAATCAATCTGTTCATTTCTTGAGTTTTAGAAGTGTTGCCATAAATGGTAAAAAGGTGCACTTATGTTATAAAAAAAGACAGACTTTGGGATTGGATAAACATCCTCCTGTCTAGAACATTAGTGAATTGTACCAAACTATATAAAAATCTAACTCTAAAATTCCAACCTTTAGAAAGGAGCTTCTCTCTTCTAAAGAGGACTGAATGTCTTGCAAGCATAACTACTATCATTTTCAACTCACTGGTGTGCAAGTTTATTCAGTAAACTCTTGGATCAGATAAGAAAATGAGCCAGAGCTCAGCAAGTGGTTTCGCTGGTTGCCTCAACCTCTTCTGTAAAATTTGCTTCTAGAGAAAAGCCAAGTACTGGCAGGGTTTACTGAGGATGAAGTGGGTTTGTGTAGTGGGGTGGAATCTGAGAGTGACTTTTTCTGTAAGAAGGCTCTGAGGGCTTGACTTCTGCTAGGTGGATCCCCAGCACGTGGACGTCACAAGTTGTCTCATGCAACAGGCTAAGCTGTGATCTCCTATCACTTGCACCCTGTCAAACAGGGAACAACCTTCTTCTGGAAGGAGCCTCCAGGTGCGTACATGAGAGGCGGTCTGCTTCTACCTGGTTGAAGAACAAGTTCAGGTCAGTTTAGGTCGGCTCAGCAAATACTCTCCGAGTTTCTATTACATGTCCAGCATTATGCTGTGTACTTAGGGGATACAAGGGAAGACTAAGACACGATCCTCTCCCTCAAGAGGTTTGTGGTGTGCAGAAAACACATTTCAATACGAGGTGGCAATCCAACAACAGGGATGATCACTGAATACTAGGAAAGCCCATCTGCCAATTCATAGGAAAAAAGAGAGATAACACTAGTTATTTTCACTGCCTTACACAGACACATCCAGTTGTCTGACTATTTGGGCTTTACAAGTGGTTGTGCTGGTATCACCTTCGATAGACTTAGTGACAAGTGGAAGATGGATCAACAACTGTGCTGCACAGTGAATGAAAACCGCTGCTGATTTCTGATTCCCATATTTTAAAGTTGTCAGCAGTGTTTTTGGCTGGTTTAACATTGCTGTTGAAGAGAAACATATTTGGCGAGACAGTTACAGCTTTTATTTCCACACCTGTGTGCATTGAAAAGTACTCTTTCTTGCCAACAAAGCTATAGTGCCAGTTTCCTGATGATGCCCTGTCAGGTTGAAGGCAGAATGTGCTCTGAACACAGCCTTCTGTGCTCACTAATTCTGGGTAAATTTGAAGTTGCTCCTTCAAGCGCTGAAACCCTCGGACGTGGCATAACAGGATTAACATGAGGAGGGGCGGTTGTCTTTGCGGGAGCATTTTGGAGGAGAGAAGGGCTGGGGTGAGGGTATGGGTATGTGGTAGTTGATGAACGAACAAGAAACCTACAACGTTTAGGCCATTATACTTATTTTCTGAGCATCATAAAGAGAGTCTTGTAATTTCAGTGCTGAATTTTCCTCTGTTTTGCTTGGCTTCATAATTTGGGCCAGTATGTCTGGGTTGTCAAAAAACCACATCCTCCTTATTTAAAGTCTTTCCATTTTTACCTTTCACTTCCTTGCCAGCCGAAAGCCTTCTTGTGCTAATTCTATTGATTCCTTCCTTTTCTTATTTGGAAAAAAGCACCTTGAAAGGCATGCCATGATAATGTGGGTAGCATATGTCTGAGGGGACTCTTCTATAAAACTGAGAATTTTGAATGCAGTGGTAAGGGCTATTCTTCTTTAAATTTCTTTTGGGGTCTTATCTAATACCACATTAAAGGTTGGCTGGGTACTAAATTTATTGAGAAGTCCAGAAAAAGTGCAATTTAATCTAATAAAGATTTAATTATGCTGAGAAATAATGAGGTCTAAAGATCCCAGTGGAGTGCTCTGAGTTAACTTACTCTTATGATACATTTCTTAGCACTGGCATAAAAAAAAAATCATGGTGTTGGTGTGGGAGACACTCCCTGTGTGTGCATTCTTTTTTGGAAGAAAACGAGTTTATATGATGTGTGTGTGTGTGTGTTTGCCTAACTGTTACCTAAAGTTGTTTATGAAACAATAGATCTGTGTTTGTGTAGTCTTTTGAAAGGGGCCTCGATGATTATAGTCTCTAAGAGAACAGTTGTAGACGAGGAACTAATCCTGGTTTGTCCAAATTATTCATCTGTTCCTCCACCATTTATTGAATATGCTGGGGGTGTGCAGAGCAGTATAGCCCAAGGCAGCTCCTGCCTGCGTTGCTCAATATACTTAGTTCAAAGTTTTGCAAATATAGTTGTACACTAAAAAATAAAGGAGAGGGAGGGTTGGTGGGCTAGAGGGGACTCGGGGTCAGGTGTTAGGAAAACACTGCTTACTTATACCCCTCTAGGAAATGGAGTAGTGCATTAGTTAAATACTCTGAGACATTTTTCCATAAAATAAGTACTTTACTTAACCTAGAGATTCTAGTTCTTATTTGACCATGGATTTCCATTTTCTTACTGATGAATACCTATGTATCTCATGAAACACAACCTAAGAAAAAAATTGCCATACCGGTTGTTTTCGTCATCTGAGATGGTCGGCTGATATGTCGTGGTGTTGTACGGATACAGAGCAATGATTCTCAAAATGTGATTATGTTCATGATAAAAGAATAAGTCTTTTTTAAGTCAGGGTTTCTCCACCAAAGGCCTGAGGAGCAATAGCCCAGAATCCTGCCTCAGGGCCCATGTCTGATTAGCCCTGTGTCTCTTTAGCTAAAGCACTCAGTGCCTCCTTTCCTCTCCTTTCAAATTTAAGGATATTCCTGTGTCCTGTCACACAAGCCACTAGAACTAGTCCCTATTCTTTCTTCTTAATGTTTCCCCTCCTTCTTTGTTCTGCTTCTGCCAGGGAATGAAACGTGTTCACTCATTGGGTTCTCTATGTGGGTTCATTGTGAGATAGGGACAACTTTTTCTACTCTCTGCTTCTCCCCATTCTCAACCTACTTCTAGAAGTACTTATTTTAAGATACAAGAGAGGAAACGAAAACTCAGCAGAGACAAAAATGTTTTTCTTCATAAGAACTATTTGAACGATTTACTTTAAGACATCCCAGAGATAATATTCCTTTTATCTGTATATTATTTTCAAGGATTTTTATGTGCATTATCACATTTGATCTCACTAAATTCTTGAGAGATAGGTGGACAAGAAGGTTCTTAATCTGGATGAGAAGAACTAACACTAGATTAAATAGATTTAGAAACTGATAAGCACCCAAGTTGAATGCCCTTTCTTCGATACCAGTTTCCCAAAGGCTAAGTATTTTAAGTAGGGCGTGAACATGGGACTAAATGCCACTGAGTCATAAAGTCAGAATGTTAGAAATGTTTCACTTCCTTTTTTTAAATTAATAAAATATATGTTTTAGGGCAGTTTTAGGTTTACAACAAAATTGAATGGCAAGTACAGAGTTCCAACATAATCTCTGTTCCTGCACACGTACAAGTTTCCAGCTATCGACATCCCACACCAGAGTGGTACATTTGTTACAGTCGATGAACTTACTTCGACACATCGTTGTCACCCATAGTTTATATTAGTCCATAACTTACATTAGGGTTTACTCTTGGTTTTGTACATTCTATGTGTTTGGACAAATGTACAGTGACATTTGTCCCATTAGGGTTTCAGAATATATGTATATATTTATATTTATAACTATACATAGTTGCAGAAAAGTTTCACTACCCTCCAAGACCTGTGCTCTGGGGCTTCCCTGGTGGCGCAGTGGTTGAGAGTCCTCCTGCCGATGCAGGGGACACAGGTTCGTGCCCCGGTCCGGGAAGATCCCACATGCCGCGGAGCGGCTGGGCCCGTGAGCCATGGCCGCTGAGCCTGCGCGTCCAGCGCCTGTGCTCCACAACGGGAGAGGCCACAACAGTGAGAGGCCTGTGTACCGCAAAAAAAAAAAAAAAAAAAAAAGAACGCCTGTGCTCTGCTTACTCATCCCTGTGTCTCCTCCCTTCCTTCCAACCCTTGGCAGCCACTGATCTTCTCACTGTCTCCATAGTTTTTCCTTTCCCAGAGTGTCATATAGTTAGAATCATAATACAGTATGTTGCCTTTTCAGATTGGCTTCTTTTACTTAGTAATATACACTTAACTTTCCTCTATGCATTTTCATGGCTTGGTAGCTCATTTATTTTAATGATGAATAACACTACTTTTTCTGGATGTACCACAGTTTATTTATTCATTCACCTACTGAAGGGTGTCTTGATTGCTTCTAAGTTTCGGCAGTTACGAAAAAAGCTGCTGTAACTATCTGTGTGTAATTTTGTGTGTGTGTGGGCATGTTTTCACTTCATTTTCGATAATAACAAGGAGTGTGATTGCTGGGTCATATGGTAAGATTATGTATAGTTTTTTAAGAAATCACCAAACTGTCTTCCGAAGTGGCTGTATCCATTTTGCACTCCTACCAGCAATGAGTGAGAGTTCCTGTTGCTGCACATCCTCGCCAGCATGTGGTGCTGTCAGTGTTCCAAAGTTCAGCCATTCTAATAGATATGCAGTGGTATCTCATTGTTGTCTTAATTTGTATATCCCAGGTGACATATGATGTGGAGAATCTGTTAATATGTGTATTTGCCATATGCATACCTTCTGTGGTCTTTTGCCCATTTCATTCATTTCTAAATAGAGTTTTACAAGTTCTTTGTATATTTTGAATAATGGTACTTTTTCCGATGTGTTTTTTTGCAAATATTTTCCTCCAGTTTTTGGCTTGTCTTCTCATTCTCTTGATCAGTTTCTTTTCTCAACACTCCCAAGTACATGAAGGAGAAAGTCTCTTTTAACATTGACACATCTCCCCTTTCAACAAATACAGAGCAGGATACGGACAACAGTGTATTAGTTCCATTTCACAGTTACTTTCTATTAGTGGTAATGTAAGCTTTTCTTTTTATTAAAATATTTTATTTTAAAATGATGGAGCAGAATATAGAGGCCAGAAATAAACCCATGTATATGTGGTCAATTAACTTATGATGGAAGAACCAAGAATATACAATGGAGAAAGGACAGTCTCTTCAATAAATGGTTTTGGGAAACTGAACAGTCACATGCAAAAGAGTGAAACTCAACCATTATCTTACACCATACACAAAAATTAACTCACAAGGGATTAAGGACTTGAATGTAAGACTCAAAGCTGTAAAATTCCTAGAAGAAAACATAGGCAGTAAGCTCCTTGACAGTGGCCTTGGCAATGATTTTTTGGATTTGACACCAAAACTAAAAATAAACAAGTGGGACTACATCAAACTAAAACACTTCTGCACAGCAAAGGAAATCATCAACAAAATGAAAAAGGAACCTACTGAATGGGAGAACATATTTGCAAATAATATATCTGGTAAGGGATTAATATCCAAAATATGTAAAGAACGCATACAACTCAATAGCAGAAAATGAACAGTCGGATTAAAAAATGGGCAGAGGATCTGAATAGACATTTTTCCAAAGAAGACATACAGGTGGCCAACAGATGCATGAAAAGATGCTCAACATCACTAATCATCAGGGAAATGCAAATCAAAACCACAATGAGATACCATCTCACACCAGTCAGAATGGCCATCATCAAAAGGAACACAAGTAACAAATGTTGTGGAGGAGGTGGAGAAAAGGGGACCCTCGCTCACCATTGGTGGGTGGTAGCCACTGGAAAACAGTCTGGAGGTTCCTCAAAAAAATGGTGATCCAGCAGTTCCACTGCCGGGTATTTTTCTGAAGGAAATGAAGACTTATTGAAAAACATATCTGCACCCCCATGTTCATTGCAGCATTATTTACAATAGCCAAGATTTGGAAACAACCTAAGTGTCCACTGATGGATGAATGGATAAGGAAGATGTGGCATATATATATATATATACACACTACACATATACATATACCTATACATAATGCAATATTTTTCAGCCATAAAAAAGAAGGAATTTTTTCCATTTGTGACAACTTGGATGGACCTTAAGGACATTATGTTAAGTGAAATAAATTAGATGAGAAAGACACATACTGTATGATCTCACTTGAAATCTAAAACAAAACAAAAAACAGAAAGAAAATACCAAACTCATAGAAACAGAGAACAGATTGGTGATTGCCAGAGGGGTTGGGGAGGGCAAAATGGGTTAAGGTGGTCAAAAGGTACAAACTTGAAGTTATAAAGTAAATAAGTCCTGAGTATGTAATGTACAACATGGTGACTATAGTTAATAGTACCGTATTGCTTATTTGAAAGTGGCTAAGAGAGTAGACCTTAAAAGTTTGCATCACAAGAAAAAAGTCTGTAACTGTACCTGGTGATGGATGTTAACAAAACTTATTGTAGTGATCATTTCATAAAATATACATATATCAAATCATTGTAATGATATATGTGAATTATATCACAATAAAAATACTTTATTTTATTGACCAGATAGTATATTCAAATGGTACAATACTCAAAAGTACAAAGAGGTATACCCTTACCTTTTCATCGCCCAAATTTTCTACAAAGACAACTACATTAAACAATTTCTTACTGGTATTTTCAGGGATATATTAAGTTCATAATAGTGTGTGTGTATGTGTATTTATAGATAGTTTTTTTAAACCTAACTGATAGTATATTATTCATGCTATTCTGCACATTGCTTTTTTTCTATTAAACATTTATCTGGAGGTCCCAGATGTGGCAAAAATATTGAAGCTAATTTATGGATGGTTGAAGATTGGTCAACTGTTTACACTATATTGTCACTTTCCTATTGCCCTTAAGTGAAAACAGGATATGTTGCTGAAAATTTTGCTCCAAAAATAGAAGTTAAATAATTAAATGAGGTCTAATTATATGGCTTTTGTTCCCACATTTGTTCCTTTTGCTCTTTGTGTTGTCTTTTTCCTTGAAGTCGGGGAAGGAATAGAGCCTCACTTACCCACCAGAGAGATCTGCAAAGAAAAAATAGTGTTAATGAACATTTTTATCCCTTACTCATTTAGAGGAGTCTGGAGCGTGAATCAAACTAACAGAAGGGGAAATGGTTTTTCCTAATGGCTTTTGCTCTGGAAAGCTAAGGCAGATTTAACAAAAAGATGCCAATAGTCTGATTTGCTGAGGTCCATGCAAACAAGTCCATAAATTGCAGCAGCTCTGGAAAACTGTTCTATTCAAGTTACAGGCAATCAACCTGACACAACCTTTGGACTCACCTGTTTTCCTTATCTCATAGGCAGTGTTTTTGTCTGCAACTAGGTTTTCACCAAAAATATGTTGAGCCAGATTCAAAGCATTTTTAAACCAACTCAGGTGCCAACCTTTATGAATTTGAGCATATTCAGCTTCAAATGGGTATGTTTTCAGGGGGTCAGAAATTTCAGCTTCACTGTGGTCTGGGCTAGTTGGCTCTGTTCCTTAGTGGAGGTAGCCAAGGTCTGGAGTTAAAGTTCCAGGTGGGGCAAAGAAAAGCTGTTCATCTGCTCTAAATGATGCCATGAATCTCAGCCAGTCTTCCACCGAGTGCAGGAGGTTTTGCTGCAGGCATTAAAGGCAAGTTAACAGGTGATCTAGGACAGACCTAGATCATTGGGGCAAGAATCCAATAAAGTGAAAGCACGTATGATTAATTAATTTGTTAAACATCGCCTTAAAATTTTCAAAATGCTCTGTTAATTCTAAAAAACATCCTGAGTGAATAATATAATAATAATATCGACCATGATTATTATTGTTGTTGTTATTATTACCATTTTATCTAGTTCAGGAAGCTAGGGGTCAGAGTTTAGAAATTGGACGATATTCATATAGCTAGAGGGCAAATCCTAACTCAAATCTGGGTCCTTCAACTCCAAATCATGAGTCAGTGACCTCACCATTATACAAATAGAAAAATCATGTTTCTTAAATCACCTACCTGCTACCTCAAACTGACTTCGGCCAGCATCTGTGTTCTTTAATATCATAATCGCATATAAAAAACTTAGGTGGGATACAGTTGTATGTAAATCATGATGTTTTCCTTTATTTTTTTAAAATCCCAAATGGTAGCACATTATCACACTGTTCTGTTCCCTGCTTTTGCCGATTAAACGTGTATGGGGTGGGTGGGGGAAGCTGGATGTGGCAGAAATGTTGCGGCTGCTACATGAATGAGTGAAGATCGTGTGAGTCATGTCTGCTGAAATATTCAAAAGAAGATTCTTCTTTTCCTCTGCATCATAATTATGAAAGGAAGACGAAGGGTTTTATAAGAAACACTTTGTCTCGAGAAAAGTTCCAGGGCTGTTGAGGATTTGATCCCATGATTTCATGCTCAAGTACGAAACTTATAAAGGGGTGAGCAGGGGTTTCATTCGTGTTCAAGCTATTTGAGCTGAGCCAGCTGTTTCCAGAGCAAAGATTATAATGCAGGAAGTTCATGTGCTAAAAGAAAATGCCAGAGTACAACAATGAGGAACGGTAATTATAGTCCCTGTAGATAATGCTTCTTCAACTCGGGGTGTAAAGATGTCTGCAGTGCGAACAAGGCCAGGGCCATTTTCCATGTAGCAGGTAACTCATTCCAGCTGTTTGGCCATATCTTCCTCTGCCAGAGCCTTTCCCCAGAGGTAGCATTAGCTCCAGGTGCTCTAAGCTGAATACTGTGAGAGATAGCGATTTTGCAGCCTGTCTGGTAGTTTCTTCAAGGAAAAATATGTTCCCAGCACCAAGTCTCTACTACAGGGAACACAAATTCACCTTGATGCTGCGCTTTATGGATAAGAACACTTGACCCTGCAGACCCAAGTGGACTGCATTTTCTGCCACTTCATCGCTGACCACACTTTCCCCAAGACATTTGATTGCAGCAAAATATAAAGGCATTTGTCCAAAATTTTTGAGACCCACCCAAGGGCCAGATAAATGTCGTCGTGTTTATCTTCTGGAATCAGGGCTTAGGGACAGGGTTAAGGGAAAGATCTCTCCCGTTTCAAATCAAGTTTACTGGAAATGAAGCAGTGAAGCAATCGTACTTCACACAAAATGCTGTGTTTCTGGCTCTGTGAGACATGATCGTCAGGCATGCTGTAATGACTCTTCAGTTGTCTTACCTTTGAATGTCATACACTTGTCTTACTTATATTCTTGGATGCAGTATTGCAGAGGACAAAAATTACCAACTTGGGCAAGGCAGGTTTGCGTAGATCTCTCTGGTTGTGGGTACCTAACACTGACAAATCTATCTTTTTTAAATCCAGGGTAAGTACATACCCAGCAGTCTGAAGTGTGCATCCTTGTACATGTTTGAGTCATTTTTATAATTCTCTGGAGATGAGAACAAACTTGTAGCAGTAAGTACTTTAAAAAACAAACTACCGACACATTATGAGTGTGTAAACTGTTGCAAATTATACAAAATTCAGAAAATAAGGAGACTAGAGAGTAATGTAAGTAAGTCGTGGTATCATTGGCCCCTCACCCACCCCCCATGAGACAAATATGCATTGCATGTTGAACCTAACACTTACACATGGTTGATTCGGCAGCCCCCATCTGGTGGATGGTATTCACTGTTTTCCTGGACACACGATGCTCTTCACCCCTCTTTGACTTTGCACAAAGTGTTCCCTCTTGTGGATATTGTATTCCTCTTACTTCATTGATTAAAATCTTACATTGGAGGAAACTGTTATTTATCTCCCCTTTCTAGAAACCATCTTCAGTATTAGTTGAATGTGGAGCTGGACATGTGGCTCCCCAGAATAAACACTACATTTTTCAGCTTCTCTTGCATTGAGATGTGACCCTGTGACTGAGTCCTGGCCAATGACCTATAAGCAGAAGTGTCCAGTAGCAGCATCTGGAAATCTCCCTTATTCTTTACCCCTTTTCTCTCCACTGCTGACCAGCATGGAGACAAGGTGGCTGGAGCTAGGGCAGCTATCTCGGTGGCATTGTGCTTGGAGTTAATGCTTGGTGAAGCATTAGGTAGAGGGAGCCTGAATCCCTGATACAGACATAGGCTGCCCAGCGCTGGATGCCTGCCCTTTGACTTAGAAATTTGTTTTTCTCTACAATCTAAAGTATTTAAACCATTGTTATTTTGGGGTTTCTGTCATTCATAGTGAACTTAATTCTAACAAAATCGACTGTCTTATGCTTTAAAGCTTTTTTTTTTTTGACCGTGTCACATGGCTTTGTGGGCTCTTAGTTCCCCAACCAGGGATCGAACTTGGGCCCTCGGCAGTGAAAGCACGGAGTCCTAACCACTGGACTGCCAGGGAATTCCCTAAAGCTCTTTTTAATGCTAGTGTCATGTGTAGGAATACAGAGCTACGGGCGAAGGCCATTGATTGCCCCAAATTTCTTGAGCACATGGAGGTCTTTTTGGCTCTCTCTTCTTTTCTCGTAGACTCCTCAAAGCCCCCTCTTCTCCAGTCTCCCTCTCTAGTCAGTGTTCTTATTTTCAGAGCGGGGCATCATCCCTTTTAAGGAATTTTCTGGAATACCAGGTTTTTACTTTGAAACAGGCTTGTAACATGGTGACCCAGAGGCCTCATCTCTAGCTCATTTGACCTCTCACCTCCAGTCCTCTAGAAACTCTGTGGGATATTAGAAGCTCATGTTCCCTAAGTCTACTGGCCCATAACCTGTATCTCCATCTGTGATTCCAGGGCCCTCGATGTCCCTTCCATGCTCCCTAGTGCTCTCTTTCCCACTCTCTGTGGTTTCCAGGCCCCACACCAGGGCTTCAGGCACATCCCCTATGCCTCTCTAGCATTCCTGAGCCCTCATTGTGCCAACGATCAGTGCAAGACATCCTGTAGTCACATTTCAGGGCTCCAGGATTCATTCACATTTATACCCCAGAGGCCTTTTTCAATGCAGAGATCAACACCTGGCTCCATCCGTCTTGATGCTTTCTATACGGTCAGGTTAGCTTTATCAGAATCTCTCACAGTCAATTTTTATTTTTATTTTTTTTGCTGGATGGTAAAAGTAATAAATACTGTAGAAAATGTGGAAATACAGAAACATATAGAGGCAAAAATGAGTCTCTCAATCTCTTAACCTAGAGGGAAGCATATCTAACATATTTATTTCCTTATAGCCTCTGTGTGTGTGTTTGTATATTCTTAATTTTACAGTGGTAATCTCATACTTCCTATGCAATTTTATGTCTATCTCTCAGCTATAACACCTCACTCCCCTAATAATGTCTCACCACTCTCTTGTATGCCTAGAATTTTTGTATTAAAAATATTTACCAATGTTAAGGTTAAAAAACGTCTCATTAAAAAAATTTGCATTTCTTTGATTACAACTGAAGTTGAATTATTTTTGCTGTTCATTATTAATTTGTATTTCTTTTAAGTTTCTTTATGTCCTTGATGATTTATCTGGGATCATCATTCTTAACATTTGAGGAAACAATTTAAAAAAGAATTTTAACCCTTTGCTTCTCCTATTTAATGAATATATTTTTCCCCCAGTTTTCTTTTTCTTTTTTTAAAATATAAATTTATTTATTTGTTTTTGGCTGTGTTGGCTCTTCGTTCCTGCACGTGGGCTTTCTCTAGTTACGGTGAGTGGGGGCTACTCTTCATTGCGGTGTGTGGGCTTCTCATTGCGGTGACTTCTATTGTGGAGCACAGGCTCTAGGTGTGGGCTTCAGTAGTTGTGGCACATGGGCTCAGTAGTTGTGGCACATGGGCTCAGTAGTTGTGGCTCATGGGCTCTAGAGCGCAGGCTCAGTAGTTGTGGCTCACGGGCTTAGTTGCTCCACGGCATGCAGGATCTTCCCAGACCAGGGCTTGAACCCATGTCCCCTGCACCGGCAGGCAGATTCTTAACCACTGCACCACCAGGGAAGTCCCTCCCCCAGTTTTCAGTTTGCCTTTTAATTTGGCTCATGATAGTTTTGATTAAAAGCCATGTAAATGATTATGGAATCAAATGCATTTTTTCTGGCACTTTTCATATATTTTAACTTTAGAAAATCTTTCTCCACCCCTCACCCCCAAAGCTAACTGTTACTAACTCAGAAATTCTCACTTTTCTCCACTTGTTAACAGTAATACTTTCATTAAATTTTATTAAATTTCCTGTCTCCCAGGGATCTGTTTTGGGCTTTCGTTCAGTCTCATTTATCTTTTCATTCTTGTATCAATATTATTACCTTCATTATTATAGATCACAATTAATAAATTATTTCATCCCATAATTACTGAAAATCTAATTATTGAACATCTACGTTCAACATCTGTTGAACGTCAGAAACTGTGCTTGACATGGGGATACAGCAGTGCACTAGGTGGACATAGTTCCTGCCCTCACATTCATGGTTTCTAGTGCAGGAAACTGGAGAGTAACTGACATTTTACATGTCAACCCAATGAAACATGAGCAATGAGAAGAGAGGCACAAGGTATTGAGAGAACATATGGTAAGGGTCTACCCCAGCCTTGAAGTCAGTGAGGCCTCCTCGAGGAGGAACGTCTAAGTTTAGTCCTGAGGTTTATAGTAGGCAGTCACATATATAAGAGAGAAGTTGAAGATGAATGGAACAGCAGCTAGAAAGCCCAAAGGTCAATAGAGAGCCTGATGCATTTGAGAAATTGAAAGTACTTCTGTGTGCCTAGAACGGAGTGCAGAAGGTTGGTTCTGGACAGGGGACTGACTGGTCAACAGGGGGCAAACCACATTAAGGAGCATGGCCTTTAACCTGACGGTCATTAGGAATCATCGAAAAGGTGTAGGTAAGAGTGACTTGGGGCTTCCCTGGGGGCGCAATGGTTAGGAATCCACCTGCCAATGCAGGGGACACGGGTTGGAGCCCTGGTTCAGGAAGATCCCACGTGCTGCAGAGCAGCTAGGCCTGTGTGCCACAACTACTGAGCCTGCACTCTAGAGCCCACGCACCTAGAGCCGGTGCTCCAAGACGAGAGAGGCCACTGCAATGGAGGCCCGCGCATGGCAATGAAGAGTAGCCCCCGCTCACCGCAACTAAAAAGAAAGCCCACGCACAGCAACAAAGACCCAACGCAGCCAAAAGTAAATTAATTAATTAAAAAAAAAAAAGAGTGACTTCACCAGATTCACATATAAGTAAGATCTGTCTGGCTGCAATATGGAGGATCAGTTGGAGTGGATGCAAAAAAATTGTGGCAGGAAAATCGGTTGTTCTAATAAATCAGAAGAAAAATGATGCAGGTATGAGCTAGGATATTGGCACCACAAATAAAAAGGTTTGGATGGATTTGACAAAGGTGGTATATTTGGATGATATTTGGGAGGTAAAATTAACAGAATTTGGTAATTGATTAGACATGTAAAATAAGAAGGTGGGAAGAATCAGAGCTGACACCACAGGGCCATTGGGTACACATTGATTCCATTCACTGAGAGGGAATGCAAGAAAGATGAGTAAGACATGGGAGATGATATTTTTTGTATATGTCAAGTTTGAGATGTGTGTGGTACACCCAAAACTACATGTCCAATAGGCTGTTGAAGTCTGGATTAGAGTGAGATGATCTGGAGTGCAGATTTGGGTGTGTTCAGTATTTAAAGAGTGGATTAAGCTATAAGACTGAATGTGATCTCCCAGGCAGAGTCCACAGAGTGAAAATAGCAGAGGATCCAAAGAACATGAAGATTGAAGGTGCAAGCAGAGGATGGAGAGCCACAAAATGAGACAGAACAAGCCGCCAGAGGGAGGGCAGAGAAACGGGAGAGTGTGGTGTCTTAGAAGTAGAGGGAAGATTGTTTCTTAGAAAAGGGGACTGATGATATTGTCAGATACTCCTGTGATAATCAGTAACATCCTGTGATAAAGACTGTAAGATTGTCCTTGGCTTTAGCAACAAGTATGTTGCCTTGAAGGGAACAGTTTTGGTGGCCTAGATAGAGGAACAAGACAGATTGTAGTGAACTGGAGAGTAAATGGGAAGGAAGGAAATGGAGATGGACACTGTTGACAACTCTAAAAATTATGACTATTAAGCAAAGAACAGAAGAGAGTGATAGCTAAAAGGAGATGTGAGAACAGTGCAAATCAGTCTTTCCATCCAGGAATATTTTTATGACTCTCCTTCTATTTTCTCAAATTTTTTGTAGTTCTCTGGAAAGTTTACAGCTCTCTGTGTGATTTTGCGAATTTCTTGTTATGGTTGTTCCTGGCTAACTGATACTTTTTTCTCTTATTTTAAATATAATTTTAAAATTCTTGTGACCTCATAGTTACTATACTGCTGTTGCTGGTGTACAAGAATCATATAGATTTCTTAGATAGAGAGATGAGATAGATAAATATAATTATCTTGTTTCCCTCCACTCTATTGAAATCTCATATCATTTAATATATTATTATATTATTTATTAATAATAATTTGATATATTATTTTAATAGTTAAAATTGATTATCTTGAGTTTTCTGTGTATGTAAGTACTGATGATTTACTTATTTTTTATTATTATAAGTGTTTTATGTCATTTCCTCCCATAGTTTTAAGGAAAAGAACTATGCCTTAGAATATAAAGTTAAAAGAGACCTTGGAAATCACCTAGACTAATGTTTTCGTTTTTAAAAAAGAACTGAGGTTAAGAGCAGTTAAGTCTCTACAGTCATTCATGTGTTTTCCTGGTACTGTTACAACACCGTAAAACAAATGTACATTCACTTTCCCCGGAACATGTCAGCTTTAGGATGGGGGAGAGAATATTAAAGGTTTATATTATATTCATTATAGTAATAAAATATAACTAATTCAGTGGAACCTCCAGCAACACTTTCAGAAGCTAATTAAATTTTACTCTTGCTGCTGGTGCCAACATGCACTGCTTGGTGGCCTTGACTGGCTCCTGCTGCTTCTCTCATCTCAGCAAGATCACATGGGTGGATTTTGTGTCATCACCACTCTCAGGTTGCCACCACTCACAGGAAGAAAGTGTTCTCTCCCTTTCTGTTGGCACTTACACTTTTTTCACTGATTTTGCAAAGCAGCATCCCCACTGCCAACAAATGTGGTACAGGTTCCCAGGCCCTAGGTTGGAGGCCCTTTGAAAGGCCTCCTGTTGCTGTGGACTGAATGTTTGTGTCCCCTCAAATTCGGGTTGAGGCACTAATCTGCAATGCGATAGTATTTGGAGGTGGAACCTTTGGGAGACAATTAGGTTTAGATGAAGTCATGAAGGGTGGAGCCTCCATGATGGGATTAGTGCCTTTATAAGAAGAGGCCAGAGAGCTTTTGCTCTCTCTCTCTCTTTCTCTCTCCCTCCCACCAAGTAAAAATATACAGCAAGATGGCTGGAGGCTGTCTCTGCAAACCAGGAAGATGGCCTTCACCAGACATTAAATCTGCTAGCACCTCGATCTTGGACTTTTCAGCCACTAGAACTGTGAGAAACAAATGTTTGTTGTTTAAGCCATCCAGTGCATGGTGTTTTGTTACAACAGCCCAAACTGCTATAGAAAGACACAGCTCTTCCTTTAAATACTTAAAAGCCACATTTATTGAACCATAATTTATGTTATAAAAAGGGATCTAGGTATATGAATGAATCTCGACGAATGTATATACCTCTGTAACCATTCCAGTCAAGCCATAGAACATTTCTGTCACCCCCAAATTCCCCTGTGTCCCTTTGCTGTCAATGCTTCGTCTTCCCACCTCCACTGCATTTCCAGGAAACCAGTAATATGCTTTCTGTTACTATAGATTAATTTCGTTCATTCTATAATCTCAAGTAAATGTATTATAAACTATGTGATATTTTTGGTTTTTTTTTTTTACTAAGAATGATTTTTTAGTTTATTAATGTAAAGTGGTCAGTAGTTACCTCCATTTTGTTTCCATTTATGACTATACCACAATTTGTTTATCCACTCGTTGATGGATGGACATTGGCCTTTTTCTAATTTTTGGCTAACATAAGTAAGTATAATGTGGGTAATCATTTATAAAACATTTCTCACAGGTAAATACTCTGGACTAAAACTGCTGGATTGCAAGCTAACTGTACACATTTCTTTGCCCCTTTCCTCTTCCAAAGTGCTTGTAGATTTTTTTTTTAACATCTTTATTGGAGTATAATTGCTTTACAGTGGTGTGTTAGTTTCTGCTTTATAACAAAGTGAATCATCTATACATATACATATAATCCCATATCTCCTCCCTCTTGCATCTCCCACCGACCCTCCCTATCCCACCCCTATAGGTGGTCAGAAAGCACTGAGCTGATCTCCCTGTGCGTTGCGGCTGCTTCCCACTAGCCATCTATTTTACATTTGGTAGTATATACATATCCATGCCACTCTCTCACTTTGTCCCAGTTTACCCTTACCCCTCCCCGTGTCCTCAAGAGCATTCTCTACGTCTGCATCTTTATTCCTGTCCTGCTGCTAGGTTCTTCAGAACCTTTCTGGTTTTTTTTTTTTTTAGATTCTATATATATGTGTCGGCATATGGTATTTGTTTTTCTCTTTCTGACTTACTTCACTATGTGTGACTCTAGGTCCATCCACCTCACTACAAATAATTCAATTTCATTTCTTTTTATGGCTAATATTCCGTTGTATATATGTACCACATCTTCTTTATCCATTCATCTGTCGATGGACACTTAGGTTGCTTCCATGTCCTGGCTATTGTAAATAGAGCTGCAGTGAATGTTGTGGTACATGACTCTTTTTGAATTATGGTTTTCTCAGGGTAGATGCCCAGTAGTGGGATTGCTGGGTCGTATGGTAGTTCTATTTTTAGTTTTTTAAGGAACCTCCATACTGTTCTCCATAGTGGCTGTATCAATTTACATTCCCACCAACAGTGCAAGAGGGTTCCCTTTTCTCCACACCCTCTCCAGCATTTGTTGTTTATACATTTTCTGATGATGCCCATTCTTACCGGTGTGAGGTGATACCTCATTGTAGTCTTGATTTGCGTTTCTCTAATGACTAGTGATATTGAGCATCCTTTCATGTGTTCGTTGGCAATCTGTATATCTTCTTTGAAGAAATGTCTATTTAGGTTTTCTGCCCATGTTTGGATTGGGTTGTTTCTTTTTTTAATATTGAGCTGCATGAGCTGCTTGTAAATTTTGGAGATTAATCCTTTGTCAGTTGCTTCATTTGCAAACATCTTCTCCCATTCTGAGGGTTGTCTTTTTGTCATGTTTATGGTTTCTTTCCTGTGCAAAAGATTTTATGTTTCATTAGGTCCCATTTGTTTATTTTTGTTTTTATTTCCATTTCTCTAGGAGATGGGTCAAAAAGGATCTTGCTGTGATTAATGTCATAAAGTGTTCTGCCTCTGTTTTCTTCTAAGAGTTTTATAGTGTCTGGCCTTACATTTAGGTCTCTAATCCATTTTGAATTTATTTTTGTGTATGGTGTTAGGGAGTGTTCTAATTTCATTCTTTTACATGTAGCTGTAAAGTTTTCCCAGCACCACTTATTGAATAGACTGTCTTTTCTCCATTGTATATTCTTGCCTTCTTTATCAAAGATAAGGTGACCATAAGTGTGTGGGTTTATCTCTGGGCTTTCTGTCTTGTTCCATTGATCTCTATTTCTGTGTTTGTGCCAGTACCATACTGTCTTGATTACTGTAGCTTTGTAGTATAGTCTGAAGTCTGGGAGCCTGATTCCTCCAGCTCCGTTTTTCTTTCTCAATATTGCTTTGGCTATTCGGGGTCTTTTGTGTTTCCAAACAAATTGTGAAATTTTTTGTTCTAGTTCTGTGAAAAATGCCATTGGTAGTTTGATAGGGATTGCATTGAATATGTAGATTGCTTTGGGTAGTATAGTCATTTTCACAATGTTCATTCTTCCAATCCAAGAACACGGTATATCTCTCCATCTGTTTGTATCATCTTTAATTTCTTTCACCAGTGACTTATAGTTTGCTGCATACAGGTCTTTTTTCTCCTTAGGTAGGTTTATTCCTAGGTATTTTATTCCTTTTGTTGCAGTGGTAAATGAGAATGTTTCCTTAATTTCTCTTTCAGATTTTCCATCATTAGTGTATAGGAATGTGAGAAATTTCTGTGCATTAATTTTGTATCCTGCTACTTTACCAAATTCATTGATTCCTCCTAGTAGTTTTATGGTCGCATCTTTAGGATTCTCTGTGTGCAGTATCATGTCAACTGAAAACAGTGACAGCTTTACATTTTCTTTTCAGATTTGGATTCCTTTTATTTCTTTTTCTTCTATGATTGCTGTGGCTAAAACTTCCAACACTATGTTGAATAATAGTGGTGAGAGTGGGCAATCTTGTCTTGTTCCTGCTCTTAGTGGAAATGGTTTCAGTTTTTCACCGTTGAGAATGATATTAGCTGTGGGTTTGTCATATATGGCCTTTATTATGTTGAGGTAAGTTCCCTGTGTGCCTACTTTCTGGAGGGGTTTTATCATAAATGGGTGTTGAATTTTGTCGAAAACTTTTTCAGCATCTATTGAGATGATCATATGGTTTTTATTCTTCAGTTTGTTAATATGGTTTATCACATTGATTGATTTGTGTATACTGAAGAATCCTTGCGTTCCTGTGATAAACCCCACTTGATCGTGGTGTATGATCCTTTTAATGTGCTGTTGGATTCTGTTTGCTAGTATTTTGTTGAGGATTTTTGCATCTATGTTCATCAGTGATATTGGCCTGTAGTTTTCTTTCTTTGTGACATCCTTGTCAGGTTTTGGTATCAGGGTGATGGTGGCCTCGTAGAATCAGTTTGGGAGTATTCCTCCCTCTGCTATATTTTGGAAGAGTTTGAGAAGGATAGGTGATAGCTCTTCTCTAAATATTTGATGGAATTCACCTGTGAAGCCATCTGGTCCTGGGCTTTATTTTGTTGGAAGATTTTTAATCACAGTTTCAATTTCAGTGCTTGTGATGGGTCGCTTAATATTTTCTATTTCTTCCTGGTTCGGTCTTGGAAGGTTTATCTTTTCTAAGAATTTGTCCATTTCTTCCAGGTTGTCCATTTTATTGGCATATAGTTGCTTGTAGTAGTCTCTCATGAACCCTTGTATTTCTGCAGTGTCATTTTTTACTTCTCCTTTTTCATTTCTAATTCTACTGATTTGAGTCTTCTCCCTTTTTTGCTTGATGAGTCTGGCTAATGGTTTATCAATTTTGTTTATCTTCTCAAAGAACAAGCTTTTGGTTTTACTGATGTTTGCTGTCATTTCCTTCATTTATTTTTCATTTATTTCTGATCTGATTTTTATGATTTCTTTCCTTCTGCTAACTTTGGGTTTTTTTGTTCTTCTCTCTCTAATTGCTTTAGGTGCAAGGTTAGGTTGTTTGATATGTTTCTTGTTTCTTGAGGTAGGATTGTGTTGCTCTAAACTTCCCTCTTAGAACTGCTTTTGCTGCATCGCATAGGTTTTGGGCCGTCGTGTTTTCATTGTCATTTGTTTCTAGGTATTTTTGATTTCCTCAGCGATCTCTTGGTTATTTAGTAGTGTATTGTTTAGCCTCCATATGTTTGTATTTTTTACAGTTTTTTTCCTGTAATTGATCTAGTCTTACAGCGTTGTGGTCAGAAAAGATACTTGATACGTTTTCAATTTTCTTAAATTTACCAAGGCTTGATTTGTGACCCAAGGCATAATCTATCCTGGAGAATGTTCCATGAGCAATTGAGAAGAAAGTTTATTCTGTTGTTTTTGGATGGAATGTCCTATAAATATCCATTAAGTCCATCTTGTGTAATGTATCATTTAAAGCTTGTGTTTCCTTACTTATTTTCATTTTGGAAGATCTGTCCATTGGTGAAAGTGGGGTGTTAAAGTCCCCTACTAGTATTGTGTTACTGTTGATTTCCCCTTTTATGGCTGCTAGCATTTGCCTTATGTACTGAGGTACTCCAATGTTGGGTACATAAATATTTACCATTGTTGTATCTTCTTCTTGGATTGATCCCTTGATCATTTTGTAGTGTCCTTCCTTGTCTCTTATAACAGTCTTTATTTTAAAATCTTTTTTATCTGATATGAGTAATGCTATTCCGGCTTTCTTTTGATTTCCATTGGCATGGAATATCTTTTTCCATCCCCTCACTTTCAGTCTCTATGTGTCCCTAGGTCTGAAGTGAGTTTCTTGTAGACAGCATATATACGGGTCTTGTTTTTGTGTCCATTCAGCCAGTCTGTCTTTTGGTTGGAGCATTTAATCCATTTACGGTAATTTAAGTTAATTATCAATATGTATGTCCCTATGACCATTTTCTTAATTGTTTTGTGTTCGTTATTGTAGGTCTTTTCCTTCTCTTGTGTTTCGTGCCTAGAGAAGTTCCTTTAGCATTTGTTGTAAAGCTGGTTTGGTGGTGCTGAATTCTCTTAGCTTTTGCTTGTCTGTAAAGGTTTTAATTTCTCAGTCGAATCTGAATGAGATCCATGCTGGGTAGAGTAATCTTGGTTGTAGCTTTTTCCCTTTCATCACTTTACATATGTCCTGCCACACCCTTCTGGCTTGCAGAGTTTCTGCTGAAAGATGAGCTGTTAACCTTATGGAATTTCTCATGTATGTTATTTGTTGCCTTTCCCTTGCTGCTTTTAATATTTTTTCTTTGTATTTAATTTTTGATAGTTTGATTAATATGTGTCTTGGCATGTTTCTCCTTGGATTTATCCTGTATGGGACTCTCTGCCCTTCCTGGACTCGATTGACTATCTCCTGTCCCTTATTAGGGTAGTTTTCAACTATAATCTCCAAATATTTTCTCAGACCTTTACTTTTTCTCTTTTTCTTCTGGGACCCCTGTAATATGAATGTTGGTGCATTTAATGTTGTCCCAGAGGTCTCTGAGACTGTCCTCAATTCTTTTCATTGTTTTTGGTTCATTCTGCTCTATGGTAGTTATTTCCACTATTTTATCTTCCAGGTCACTTATCCATTCTTCTGCCTCAGTTATTCTGCTATTGATTCCTTCTAGGGAATTGTAAATTTCATTTACTGTGTTGTTCATCATTGTTTGTTTGCTCTTTAGTTTCTCTAGGTCCTTGTTAAATGTTTCTTGTATTTTCTCCATTCTATTTCCAAGATTTTGGATCATCTTTACTATCATTCCTCTGAATTCTTTTTCAGGTAGACTGCCTATTTCCTCTTCATTTGTTTGGTCTGGTGGGTTTTTACCTTGCTCCTTCATCTGCTGCATATTTCTCTGTCTTCTCATTTTGCTTAACTTACTGTGTTTGGTGTCTCCTTTTCACAGGCTGTAGGTTCATAGTTCCCATTGTTTTTGGTGTCTGCCCCCAGTGGGTAAGGTTGGTTCAGTGGGCTGTGTAGACTTCCTGGTGGAGGGGACTGGTGCCTGTGTTCTGGTCCATAAGGCTGGATCTTGTCCTTCAGGTGGCAAGGACCAAGTCCGGTATTGTGTTTTGGGGTGTCTGTGAACTTATTATGATTTTAGGCAGCCTCTCTGCTAATGGGTGGGTGTATATTCCTGTCTTGCTAGTTGTTTGGCGTGGGGTGTCTAGCACTTGAGCTTGCTGGTCGTTGAGTGGAGCTGGGTGTTAGCGTTGAGACGGAGATCTCTGCGAGATCTCTCACCGACTGATTTTACATGGGGCCGGGAGGTCTCTGGTGGTCCAATGTCCTGAACTCAGCTCTCCCACCTCAGAGGCTCAGGCCTGACACCCGGCTGAAGCACCGACACCCTGTCAGCCACACGGGTCAGAAGAAAAGGGAGAAAAAAAAGAAAAAAGTTATTAAAATAAAAAATAAAACCACATGTTATTAAAATAAAAAAAAAGAAAGAAGAGAGCAACCAAATCAATAAACAAATCCACCAATGATAACAAGCACTAAAAAACTATGCTAAAAAAAAAATGGACAGACAGAACCCTAGGACAAATGTTAAAAGCAAAGCTATATAGACAAAATCACACAAAGAAGCATACATACTCACAGAAAGAGAAAAAGGAAAAAAATATATATGTATGTATAAAAAAGGGAAGAGAGCAACCAAATCAATAAACAAATCTACCAATGATAATAAGCTTTAAATACTAAACTAAGATAAACATAAAACCAGAAACAAATTAGATGCAGAAAGCAAACCCCAAGTCTACAGTTGCTCCCAAAGTCCACCACCTCAATTTTGGGATGATTCGTTGTCTATTCATGTATTCCACAGATGCAGGGTACATCAAGTTGATTATGGAGACTTAATCCCCTTCCTGAGGCTGCACGGAGAAATTTCCCTTTCTCTTTGTTTGCACAGCTCCTGGGGTTCAGCTTTGGATTTGGCCCTGCCTCTGCATGTAGGTTGCCTGAGGGCATCTGTTCTTCGCCCAGACAGGAGGGGGTTAAAGGAGCAGCTGATTTGGGGGCTTTGGCTCACTCAGCCCGGGGGGAGGGAGGGGCACGGAATGCGGGGTGAGCCTGTGGCGGCAGAAGCCAGCATGACGTGCGCCTCAGGGCACCGTGCGTTCTCCCCGGGGAGTTGTCCCTGGGTCCCGGGACCCTGGCAGTGGCACACTGCACAGGCTCCCGGGAGGGGAGGTGTGGATAGTGACCTGTGCTCGCACACAGGCTTTTTGGTGGCGGCAGCAGCAGCCTTAGCATCTCATGCCCGTCTCTGGGGTCCGCGCTGATAGCCGCGGCTCGCGCCCATCTTTGGAGCTCGTTTAGGCAGTGCTCTGAATCCCTCTCCTCACGCACCAGGAAACAAAGAGGGAAGAAAAAGTCTCTTGCCTCTTCGGCAGGTCCAGACTTTTCCTCCAACTCCCTCCTGGCTAGCTGTGGCGCACTATCCCCCTTCAGGCCGTGTTTACACAGCCAACCCCAGTCCTCTCCCTGGGGTCTGACCTCTGAAGCCCGAGCCTCAGCTCCCAGCCCCCGCCCACCCCGGCGGGTGAGCAGACAAGCCCCTCAGGCTGGTGAGTGCCGGTCGGCCCCGATCCTCTGTGCGGGAATCTCCCCGCTTTGCCCTTCGCACCCCTGTTTCTGCGCTATTCTCCGCGGCTCCGAAGCTTCCCCCTCCACCACCCGCAGTCTCAGCCCGCGAAGGGGCTTCCTAGTGTGTGGAAACCTTTCCTCCTCACAGCTCCCTCCCACTGGTGCAGGTCCCATCCCTATTCTTTTGTCTCTGTCTTTTCTTTTCCCCTACCCAGGTACGTGGGGAGTTTCTTGCCTTTTGGGAGGTCTGAGGTCTTCTGCCAGCATTCAGTAGGTGTTCTGCAGGAGTTGTTCCACATGTAGATGTATTTGTGGGGAGGAAGGTGATCTCCATGTCTTACTCACTCCTCCGCCAACTTGAAGTTCCCCCTTCGCTTGTAGATTTTTATTTCTTCATGTAATTCTGTCAAATTTCACTGTCTACATCCTGAATGAATGTTATTAGAGGGATACAAGTACAGAATTCTAATAAATTTGTTCCCTTTATCATTGAATAAGACTTTCCTTTTTCTAATAATATTTTTTTCCTAAAACTCTGTTTTGCCTGATATTAGTATTGATTTCTTTGGTTAATGTTTTAGTGGTATGTTCTACTATTTCTAGCATTGTAAATATATATAAACATTTCCTTAAAAATGATATATGACCACAATTTAAAAACCCAAATTGTGCCACAATGTTCAACGAAATCCTGAAGTCCTTTTTCTTCCCATCCCCCAACCACAATCCTCCAGAGGCAAATAAAATTATTTTCAGTTTTCTGTTCCATATTTACTTTCATATTTTAAAATACCATATTTAAAATATAATTTAAAATTTTTTTCTTTTGGGGCATTATCTACTGATTTCCAAGTATGGTGGATGAGGGCCTATTCACCTACATCTGTTCACCCATCCTCCTACTATGGACAGTCACAATTCTTGGTTAAATCATTATTCAGAGTTTTTATCTCATGAGTATTTCATGTTGTTTACATCTGAAACATAATATTGTTTTACAGTTGCATTTAATTTTTGCATAATGCTGTTCTTCCCAGTATCAACAACTGCTTCATTTTGCTGTTTTCTTTAAAAAGCTATTACTATTTCTTCCTCAGAGCTTTCAACATGGTCATACATTTTGGATAATCCATCTATTCCATTTTCTGTCTTTGTGATGTGCTTTCTGGAGCCCTCCGTTCTTCTCCGTTAATCCGGACTTCTGGGTCCAGACTGAATTCTGGATGCCTTTTTTTCTTCTTCTCAGCCTTGAATTCAGCTTCTTGATTCATTTTTATGCTGCCTCACCCTCCTCCTTCTTAACAGGATTTCTGTCTCTTCTGGCCCAATATACCTACCATACCAATTCATATTTACTCAGTTCACCTCCAATTTCTGAAATAAGTACAAATCCTCCTTCTTTGTTTTTTGTTTTCAAATTGCAAGTGACAATGGAGAAAGAGGGTAAAAAGGCTGTTTAAGGGTTTTAAGCATGGGAGCAGTGTGTCAAGAATTTTGCTTTAGACCATTACTAGAAAACAAGGGGGCAACTGTGGATGCAGCTACTACCATAGTCTAGTCACGAGAGGATGGTGCCCACTCAGACTTAGGTGATAGTAGTGGAGAAAACTGGACATTTTGAAAAGATATAAAAGAAGCAGCATGCATAGGGCTTGGTGATTAGATGGTGATGGGGGGAGGGCTATGAGAGGTCAGGGATGACTCCGAGGATTCTGGCTGGATGGGCAATGGTGCCACTTACCGAGATGTGGAATACTGGAGGTCCTGGGTGAGAAGGAGGAAGAGGAGATGGATGAAGAGACCATGTGCAAGTGATAGTGATGCGACCTACTGTAGATCAGCCATTTGTTGTGTATATTTTCTAAATGTGCTAACTTTTTTTTTTTTTTGCGGTACGCGGGCCTCTCACTGTTGTGGCCTCTCCCGTTGCGGAGCACAGGCTCCAGACGCGCAGGCCCAGCGGCCATGGCTCACGGGCCCAGCCGCTCCGTGGCATGTGGGACCCTCCCGGACCGGGGCACAAACCCGCGTCCCCTGCATCGGCAGGCGGACTCTCAACCGCTGCGCCACCAGGGAAGCCCTAAATGTGCTAACTTTTTGAAGCCGTGGGTAACAGCTAAAACAGACTGGTTCTGGCAGAAATAGGATGGGAAGACCTGTTGTCCTGCCTGTTTGGTCCATGTGGGTGACTATCAGTTAAACCCCACTATTTTTCAAGGATCAAAATACTAGTATAATTGATTACCTCAATTAATTGCTTCTGTTTATTGTCTGGGATACCATTTCCCATTGAATTTTTTTTCCTCATACTCTTTCCTTCCAAGTAGAAAAGATCAGCCTATTTAGCAAGCAGATAAGGTTGGAAACAGTGGAGCAGTTACAAAAATAAGATGGAAAACAAAATGTGAAGGGGTGCAGAGCTTGAATTGAAAAAAAACCCTAGAAAGAAAAATGCAATAAGCCAACTTAAGGAGCCAATCAATTTCAATAGGAAATTATTGGGAAAAGAATTTTCTTTGAAGGACATGTAGGGATATTTCACCTTCACAGAGCATGGTGCCAAAAGGCTACTGGAAAAAAACAAAACAAAACAAAACTGTGCAGGCCTGTTCAACCAGCAGAAGGGAGAGGGTTATGAAAAATAGGACTGTCATGGGTCTCTAAATTTCTCACAGAGTGAAACAGGATCAATGATTTCTCTTAGAGCTCATGTGCTTAAGTCACGTAATCTTACAGCATTACGTGTGTGTGTGTGTGTATATATATATATTCTGAGTTATAGCACGTGCCTTGAACCACAAGGGAGAAGACCAAGAAAGAGACTTCAGCATTGATCATAGAGGCACGACTGGTATCATTATAGAAATAGAACTGTGTAATGTTCATTTGGATAACTATAGAAATGAGCCAGTTCCCCTGTTGAACCCTCATCATTGAGGAAAGATTGTAAAGTAACATTTTCTTCATTCTAAATTATGTGCAGACTAAATCACACATTTACTCATAAATTCAGACGCTTTAGTGTCTGATAAATTTATAAGGAATAAGAAGCAATCCTGAAAGATGAATCTACCTCTACTGAATTTGTGCTTTGCCCACACATTGCTGTTGTTATTCATTTTGTTATTATATTATTACTGAAACATATATTCCCTTCCCAAGCCACTATATCTTAATAAAGATGATAGCCTTTTAAAGTAAAGAGATAAAGAATAAAGCACTATTTTTTCTCTTCTCTGGATATGATGCAAAATAGTATGTTGACCAGCCAAGAAAACCCTGATACAGTATTCAGATTCATTTCCAGCTAAGGGCCTTCTTTGTTGCAGGCACTGTGCAGGTGATAACATACATATTTTCTCATCCAGTAATGCGCATTGGAATTACATTCTCAGAGTCTGAGCAAACCCTGAAGTTTCTCTAGGACTCTTGGTTAGGGTTTTCAAGGGTTGGAAGTTCTGACTATGCTGAAAAATTCAATGCCCACATCATTGAGGAAAATCACACAACTGCAATCAAACTGAGCTCTCTTATTAAGTCATTCTCTGACAAAGGCAAAGAATAAAACCTACTCCACTATACCATTGAAATGTATTATCCACATGGTATTAATAACCATGGATGCCTGTTCTCAAATATCAGAATGTTCAGTATAATAGAGGCAAAATATTCAGAGGGTATAAAGCATTTTTATTTTGTTTTGGTGATATTAAGTAGTAAACAGGTCTAAACAATGAAGGCATAAATTTGCTCAAATAATTTATTTGTTTATTTATGAGTTGGCTTTGGTGCTACTGCTGCCCCAAGGAGATGCTGCATTAGTGTGAATAGTTCTAAATCCATAAAAAGCAGCAGAGACAGCCGACAGATCACGACATTCACAGTCAAACACCTGGGCTCCAAGTGAGGCACTGCCACTTGAAAACCCCATGATGCTGACAAGTGTCAATTAATCTCGCCTTAAAATGGGAACGATAATAACACCTGGCTGCTGCCTCACGTGATCGCTGTGAGGGGTGAAGAAACCAGACTGCATGCTTTGTGAATCATAGTCAGATGTGTGTTTCCTTGTCTTTTTTTCTTTCTTTTTGAGTAGAGTGTTTTATCTGAATTGTGACCCCAGTGGTGAACTGACTTTATTGTTGAGTTATCCATAATGTTCATTTGGAAATGAATATTCTGATCTCTTAACGTTTAGTGTGAATTCAGCTGACAAGGTTGCTGGAAGGGAGGGAAGCAAAGCTGATTCTAGATTCTTACAAAATGAAGCAAATACTGATGCTCGAGGCAAGTTGTTCTGTAGTTTGACACCATATGTGTTAGTTTTGCTATAATGATTCAAATGTTTCCCCTGAAGAAAATTTATGTTGGGCACGCAGCTTTAATTTCATATTCCGAAAAGGCACTCTGGAGTCCGAGCAAGGAGACACTGAGACTCGTAAGACAACCCATCTGCACTCCCTGATTTGTAATCTGGTCGGTTCCCTTGTGGGAATTTTCAGAAACCCTGAGCAGAGAGGCCATAATTCTGTCAACACCTCACGCCCCGGGAGCAGGGGTTAGGACTTGATCCCTGGAAGCTGTGCAGTTAAACTTGTACCATAACGCGGGGCTAGAACACACAGGCTGGGTAGGATCTGCCCCTGATACTGCAAAAGCCGTTGTCCTGAAGAGCTGTCAGAAGCAGCCAGCTGCCCAGCACCCTGGCCGCTGGTGCTGCACTAACGATGCTCAGTGGATGGCCCAGATCTCCAGGGAAGGCGAGAGCCAAACAGTTCTTGCTGAGTCACTGAGCTGAAGCAGGGAGTGTTTGCAACTGTCTCCTAGCACTTGGAGCATATTGTTATGTGAGGTTCTGAGTTCCTGGAAAATCGCTTACTTCATGGCTGGGGTGATCGGAATGAGTGAGAATTAAAATGTTGATGTGACCCAGTCAGAGGGCTGTGTGTACATTGTGTATATGGGGACCATTCCCTGATGGGCTGCTTTCCACTGTCCCCCCTTCTTTGCCCTGCTCCAGGCCCTGGGAGGCTGATCTGTAAGGACAATATCCACTGGCTCTCTTACAGTCTGGCTTCAAGTCACATGGCCCAGTGGGAGTCCCAGCAGGCGATCCATGGAGGGAGGAGTGGGGAAAAGTGTTTCTCTAGTTGTCTCCCTGCAGGGTGGCCAATGGGAGGTCATAGCTCTGTTAGGTGCCTGTCCCACACAGCATTTGGTTCCAATAGCAACACTTCCCCCCACCCCTTCAGGCCTACCTAGGGGAGTGACAGTACACTGTTATCACCAGCCCTGGGTTACTGCATTCTTCCTCATAGTTTCTCTATTTCCTGCTTATAAATAGGAAATAGTCCATTTATTAAATTTTCTGCACATATCCCAATTTGAGGGTGCCACCTTTTTCCTGCCAAGACTCTGATATACCAGGCAAGCTGGGATTACCACTGGCCTACAAATTAGGACAAACCAAAACTTTAGGTGCTAAATAACTGTTGAATAGAATGTCATTCAATTTCAATGACAACAGGTGCTCCTTTGTTTCTATTACTTTCTTGATAAAGGTTGGTTTCTCTTCGCTTGGTCTTAAAATGTCATATCAAAAGTGCCTGATTATGTGGTGAGGTCCAAGTCATTTATTGAAAGGAGGTCGTGGGTACTATTGTCTGATCCGTAGTATGGTTTATTTGATATATTTATTTTGGGTGGAATAAAAAATGAGGTACTACTTTCGTTATTATGAAAAAATCAAATCCTTTTCCCTCTTCTTTCCTTGTTTGCACTTTCCTTTCCTTCTTAATTATCTATTGCTTAAACCTAGGGCACGGGTCTGTCATTCAGATACGCGTACTCTGAAAAATAAGAAGGAAAAGAAAAATGTAGTGAGTTTTCAATGTTTATCAGTATAAAACATTGTACTATTTTATAAATTTTGGTGACAGGGTTATGTGGATCAGCTCATGTACAGACATATTGTTCTAGTCAAATGATCAATCCATTCAAGTTGCCTTATTTGATTTATGTGTATGATAATATCATATGTTAAAAGTTTCAGCACATACTGTTATTTCTCTGAAAAGTACTATTGTTGCATGCTCCTGTCTTTTTAGAGGTGCATTAGTCTTGAGCCTTTACCTCACTCCTCTAAATACTGTGTGGGTGAAGACATGAAACTAATTAAAGTATATCAGAATTAACTTTAGTTTGTTTAGAGAATACTGTGGTACCCTGTGATCATAGTTCAGTGATCTAGGTGGTCTCTTCTGTCTTGTACCCTTCACTCCTCCAGCAAAACATTCTCCTTCTCTTGGGCATTGCTTTTTCCCCACTCCAACCGTGTGGTTCCTCAGGAGCTGCCTTCCTATTCCACGACGCTGCCTCACTCTGACCATAAGACCAGACAGTGGTCATGGCCAAAGCTTAGACGAAAAGAATTCTCTCCTGGGACTTCTGTGAAAGGGAGAGAGGAAGAGAGTCAGCTCCTCTCTGGAGATGGGAACCACAGTTTATAAAACTCAGGTTCCCTTGGCGGCCACTTCCTCTCTATGTGAAGGAAGCCAATTATTGGCTGTTGAAATTATAGTGGACGCTCAGAGAGAGGGAAGGGGGGGGATTCAGAGCAAGTCACTGTCACATTCAAGTGCTTGGTTACAATTGTTCCTGAAACCCAGGTGCATTTCTGCCTTGCTCAGGTTTTGATTGTTCAGATACCCTTCA
Source organism: Delphinus delphis (assembly GCF_949987515.2). NCBI lineage: Eukaryota > Metazoa > Chordata > Mammalia > Artiodactyla > Delphinidae > Delphinus > Delphinus delphis. The sequence goes on along the minus strand of NC_082688.1, from coordinate 44,422,319 downwards.
GTTCTGTGAGATATATTCAGTACTGTTTACATAAATTTCCCATTTGCCTAAGTTAGTTTGATTATGGTCTCTGTCAGGTACAATCAAAAGCATACTGACGGGCTTCCCTGGTGGCGCAGTGGTTGAGAGTCTGCCTGCCGATGCAGGGGACACGGGTTCGTGCCCCGGTCTGGGAGGATCCCACATGCCGCAGAGCGGCTGGGCCCGTGAGCCATGGCCGCTGAGCCTGCGTGTCCGGAGCCTGTGCTCCGCAACGGGAGAGGCCACAACAGTGAGAGGCCCGCATGCCGCAAAAAAAAAAAAAAAAAAAAAAAGCATACCGACTAGAACAAATGGCCATAAATATTCAGTTTAAATTCATTCAGCAATTTTTGAGTAGGTATTTTGAGCAAAATTCTCCAAGGAAAGCAATGCAGGATAAAACTTTGTCCCTGTTCTCTGTGTGCTTACGTCATGGTAGGAGAGATAAGAATGATAATGATAACAACAACCTTGATAATATAACCACCACAATATTTTGAGCATTCCCTATGGGTCTGCTAAGTATTTTACATGCATGATTTTATTTAATGCTCATAATAACTCTGTATCTGTGATGTCTCCTCTCACATTTTAGAGATGATGTAATTAAGGTTCAGCAATCTTGAACCATATAGCAAGTAATGGTAGAGGCAGAATTTGAACTCAGAACTATCGGACTTCTTGGTCCTAGCTCTTCCTTACTATACCATACCTCTTGTAAGTAAGGAAACATATGTGTGACGTAAAGAGAAGTTCAGAGAAGACAAAGATAATTCATTTGGAAGGATCTGAGAAGTTTAATGGAGAAAGTGACATTTATATGGGCTTCCAAAGTTAGTAATAGGATGTGACGGGGCAGAAAACACAATCCCACACAATCCTACATCCATGCTTTAAGTGTACTTACAACTGAGATTGGAGCAAGGATAAAAATAAGAGATGGCATCAACTCAAATCCCTCTTGGGCTGCATCTTAAACTTTCAGTGCTAGCTCTTTCCCCCATTCGAGCTTGCCGCCTAATGATTCTGCCAAGTGTAAGGAATTAACCTGCACTTCTGAAGATTCACAGCTGGAAGGATTTCATTTTGCAGGAACCAAACCCAAGAAAGTTCAGCAGTCTTGAGCTTGGAGTAAACACTTGCTTCCCGGACCGGTGAGGTTTACATGACTGCTAAAGGCTGCATTGTGTTGCTATTAGACAGTCTGTGTGTTGGGAGTCTTCTTTCCCCTTTCCAGGCTCTTTTAAAGCAGGACCTGTTGCATCCTCTCATCTCAGCACTGTGGCCCCCTCTATCTGACAGACATGAGCAGCCGTTTTGATGCACAGCAAAGATAACCACTGGAAATACGTCAGGGTTGTAAACCCAGAGATAAAAGTGTTTTATGTACACTCTGCCTCTTTTTCCGTAGGGTAAACTCATCAGTGACCCCAGCCACCTCTGTGAACTTTTTGGATAAATGTGGTCTGCTGAGAACTCTCAGTGATCTTTCCTTGTAGTCATGTATTTAGTACTTCCAGGCCAGTGCTTGCTAGTTTCCAGTGCTTTATAGAGAACTTGTTGAAGAATACTTGTGGAGTGTCTGCAGTGTGCCAGGCACTGAGTCAGTGACCTCATATATCACCTCTTAAGTCCTAAACTTCACAATAACACTGTGCAAAATCCAAGATTCAGAGAGGTTAAGTAGCTTGCTCAAGGCCACACAGCCAGTAGATGGCAGAGCTGAAATCTGAATTACTTTCACATAATACAAAGCCAGTTACTTCACTTTGGCAAGCTGTCATTAGGTGCTATTAACCATTCTTTGGCGGCAGATACTAAAATTTGGAAATTAAATCATTTGTAAGGCCACATTGCAAATTGAGAGTTGAGTTATCTATATCTAGTCACAGTAGTATGGTTGTACCAAATCAGACTTCTAAATGATGTTGAATATCAGACTCTGATCAGAAATAGAACATGTAGAGGTGAGAAAACATACTATTTGGAAAAAAATGTCAGGCTTTTAGAAAAATGCCTGAGAGTTCTGCTTTAAGATGACTTGACGATTGTTATTATTATTATTCACAGCTGGTTATCATCAAGCTACTTCCAAATTAGCCATTCGTTTTTGAAGGTGTTAATGTCAGGCTCAAAATAAGTCAATGCTGGGAACCTTCAAAAATAATTGATTGGGCAGATGATCTGCAGGCTTCTTGCACAGATACTCTGTAAAACAGACAATGTCCTACTAGGAACTGGCAGAAAAGCAGCCTCCAGTGCTTTTTCTGAAACTAGCCTGACGAGTCGAAGGGCAAGAATCATATATTGTTATACCCTAGAAGTGATGATTCTTTCATTTATGGCTTGTGGTTTTACTTTACATTATTCTATGACTGAACTTAAAAGAACTGCATTTTTGCATCCATTTGGTAAGTTGTCCAAGGCAAGCAATTAATGGTACTTATATTTTATATTTAATGGTAGAAGGAGAGTTGTTTAAAAGTAATGAAGAAGTAAAAAGCTCCAGCTAAATAATCACCTTGGGACCGAGATGCAGGTGAAGATTCATATAGTAAAAATTGTAAACATCTAAATATCACGTGCTAAGCCCTGTACTTTCCTATGAGTTTCTAGCTTTAGTCATGTGGGGAAATAACCTATTTTGCATCAGATTTTCTGCATGTCAAGAAAACTTTTATCTCTTTAGACTTAATAACCAAGAAATCAATGTCAAATCTTATTACATAATGCTATGTGCCTCCTGGGTTAAAGCAACTCTATTGTTCAGAGTGACATTGATGATCCTTTTCTAAACTGACTGCCATAAAAGTTTCCAGGGGAAACTTTACTGAATCTCAGGCTCTTTATACCACCTTTAGGTAAGTAATTAGGTCCTGGTAAAGCCCTGCGTATGAAAAAAATCACAGGATTCTAGACTGTCCCTTAGGAAAAATATTTGTCTTTCTTTTTTCTGTTAGAAAATGTAGGCTAATCAAAGCTGCAGTAACAACCCCCCCAGATCTCTGTGGATTCACAGGGTAAAGTTGTTTCTTGCTCAAGTCTTTATTTGCATCAAGCTGGATGGTTTTTCTGGGCAGCTCTTTCCCCAGGTGATAATTCAAGTTTTGGGGCTTCTTCCATTGTATGTATGTATCCTCTGGGAATGTTCTGATTCCTGTTATATGGATGGGAGAGAGAGAGAGAGAGAGACAGCTTAAAATCATGTGGAAAATCTTCAAGGCAAAGCCTGGAAGTGGAATTCCTCATTTCTACCCATGTTCTGGAGACTAGAATTTAGTCACATATACAACCTAACTTCAAGAGAGCCTGAGAAATGTAAAACCACCAATTGGGGAAGCAATTTTACGTTTTAGTGACTTTATTTTTTGAGGGTTGGGCTAAAAGAGTGAGGATACAAGTAGACAGGAGAGACCTTTTGCTTAGATTGGTGAAGGTTTGTTGTAGGAATAAGGAGGACAATGTTAACCCAGTGACATTACAAATATCACCACTCAGATAAAAGAAATTCAACCCACTGCTTTGGCCATTAGAGCCTAGCAATGCTGTGATTGACTAGATTCCAAAGTTTTTAAAGAAAATTTTCTATATTGTCGTATCAGGTTGGTCAAAGTAAGAAATATCTGGATAGTGTGTGTAACCATTGGGTATGTTTTTGGCCATAGCATATCATTCTATCTATCTATCTGTCTATCCATCTATCTATCTACCTACCTACCTACATATCTGTCTAATCATCTAATCAGTTAGAAAATACAAGAAGACAAAACAACAAGGACCTACTGTATAACACAGGGAACTATATTCAATATCTTGTAATAACCTATAATGAAAAATAATCTGAAAACAAATACATATATAACTGAATCACTTTGCTGTACACCTGAAACTACATAGTATTGTAAATCAACTATACTTCAGTACAAAATCAATGAATGGCAGGAAAAAAAGCCATATCGGTGTGAAATTAAATGGTGGGCTAATAAATGTATTCTAACTGGTAAGCCTTAGCTACATATGAATCCCACCTTTATAGGTTTGCTGGCTAAACTGATGAACCCAGAGCAGCCAAGCAATTCACCTTTGGCTGGAAGAAATGGAAGGCTTAGGTGTGCATCCTGTCACAGAGATGTTCTCCTTAAATGTGATTGATTGATAGACCTACCCACTCATTTAAACAACTTTAATTGAGGGACTACTGGTACTAAGTGATGTGTTGGGCTTTGGGAGGACAGGGTAAGGATAAATATGACATGCCCCATAGCATATAAACTGTATATAAAGTTATAAAGAAGGATATTACAATTATAATAAAGTATTTTAAGCCAAATTGGTAATATTTTTTTTCCCCCTCTGAGAAGATGAATTCTGACATACTCCTAAAATCCTATAGGATAACTTGAACATATCTCACCTGTACACACTTGACTGATAACTAAATCAGTTTTATTTCCAGAGTGGGCTTTATTAGAATCCATCAATTTGTCAGGTTCTGTTATCTCCCAATAGCTGTTCATTGATTTAAAGAAGTGAATGGACAAACTTCAGGCCATTTCTAAGAGCACCAACTACCAAGACTTCCCAAACTGCAGCAGGAGTTTCAACAGAGGAAAGAGAGAGTGATAGGTGAATTGTCTCCACTGGAACATTCTGTCTTTGCAACTCGGGGTGCTGTGTTCAGGAGTAGGAAGTTATCTGCTTTTTTTGTTATAGGTACAGGAACAAGGAAAGGTTTCTAATCCCTGGGCTTTCTGATCTGTCTTCTATAAGAAGCCAGTTCTTCAGAGTGGTATCAAAATTGGTCATCAATTTATATCCATTCTTGTTTATTGTAGCACATTCAGTCATTTAAAACACAAGTTCTATTTTTTTCCCTCTTGTTCATCCTTTTTTGGTTTTTGGGTTTTTTTGTCATCAGTATTAGTCTAGTAGGGCTGCCATAACAAAATACCACAGACTGGCTTAAACAACATAAATTCATTTTTTCAGAGTTCTGGAGGCTGAAAAGTGTAAGATCAAGGTGCTGGCAGGGTTCCTTTCTGCTGAGGTCTCTCTCCTTGGCTTGTGGAGAGCCGCCTTCTCACTGTGTCCACATAGTCTTTTCTCCACACCAGCACATCACTGGTGTCTCTCTTCTTGGAAGGACACTGGTCTTACTGGATTAGGGCCCCAACCTTATGACCTCATTTAAGCTTAATTACATTCTTAAAAAGCCCTATCTCAAATACACGTTCAGAGTTAGGGCTTCAACATGTGAACTTGAGGATGAGAGGAGACACAATTCAATCCGTAACAACATCTGTCTGTTTCTTCTTCTCTCAAGCACTCTCCTACTTCACCTGTTAGTAGTTGCTTCTGTTAATCTGAAATTCTATGGGATAGATTCATAAATTTCCTGAGCCAAAAATAGGCACGTCTATTGCCCTCAGCTGAGTGTTTCAGATTAAGGCTGTGCATTTGGAAGGAAAGCTAACTGGAAGTGAGGGACAACATGTTAAGTCCTGGCTAGAGGGTGTTCACATGGTGCCTTTTCTTTTTAACCCTTCCTTTTATTGGGGGAGGGCAGATTACATTTTACATGAACAGTTGAAGTAGACTAACGTGATTTACAAACAAACGTTGCTAATGAAATGCCTCTTACTTGGCTTTTAAGAAATGTTAATTCCCCTTGCTTTGCTTTCATTGACTTTGTCACTGAAAATAGATTTCTAAGAAGAGGTGCAAGTACGTTAGAAAAAGTCGTGTCTCCTAAAGCAGAAATGGACATCATGATTGTGAATGACAAGCCAAGCACGTTTCTAAACATTCTCAGTTTTATCATGGACGCCGCCACTGTCCTAACAAGTTCTGACATGGACAGGGCAACTATGTCTCTTAATATTGCAGAGAGCTAGTGTTCACTTCCACTAGGATTATATGAACCTATGATGATTCTGTATGCTTTTTTTGCACATTTCCTCAAGGGTCAAATATTTGTTCAATCATATCTGTTAGACTCATTGACATCTTTCCTTTTTCCTTCTGATCTGCCTGTGTGGAGTTACATAGCAACCCAATATTTCTCCATCTTTTTTTCCTCTTTGTTCGTCCTCTGTTATCACCAGCAGGAATTCAGAGATAAAAAAACTGGACGTGTGCAGCTTTGTACCAACAACTACTTCTCCCTAGCGTCATCAGCTCAGCTGCCTGTAATTCCCTAGGAGTGTCACAGTTTTCAGTGTAAATCAGCTTGTTTGTATGTTTTGTTCTGTTTTGTTTTAAACATAGAAATCTGGTTTACAACTAGCTGGTTTGGCTAGATTGGAGAAATTACCCTCAGAAAGACTGGAGAGGACCTAGGAAATTTATCTATTGACTGAACTTTTAAAGCAGCAGCCCACAGGGGTAATTTACATTAAGGAAGAAGCAGCATGGAGCTGCACTGGGATTTACAGGCACTTTTGTTAGAAAGGAAAATATCATACATCCGACCAAAATGGATTGAATGGCTCAATGCTCACAGCGTTCTTTTCATTGGTAAACAATTTGAAAAATCCAGCAAATGAGAAATGAAACACTGATTTGGTTTAAAATTGAAACTTCTCAGATAAATTTATTACTTACCTCAAGGATTAAAGATTTTTGTGTTCAGAATATAGAGCTTTGGGCTAGAGTAACACTGTACTACAGACCTGGTTAGTTGACATATCTGTGCGTATGAAGTTCGTAATTCAGTGGAAAAGGGAAAGAAGTATTTGGAATACAATAACTTAGAATTTATAAAGGATACATGTATTTGTGTACACTTATCCCTCTTCAGATAAGGCATGTTGGGTGGGGGTCACATAACAGAGTGGGAGCTGTGTTTCCTGGTACTTGATACCCATAAAACTCTGGGAATAGGTACGTACGTCTATTGAACTCTAGAAACTAAGAGTAAGCATTAGGAGGGAAAGTGAAGTGGAACAGAGTGGGCAGTAAGTTGGTAATAGTGAAGTTGTGTTTAAAAGTTGCTTTAAAGACAGTCATTTGTTTTGTTTGAGAGATAATTAGTAGGCTTTTTAACTTCAGGAGCTTTTGCCAACTAAGGTGGTTTACAATCAACAGTTGTTACTAATTGCCTGACTCTTGGTAGGTTTTCAATACAGGTTAATTTCTATCCCCAGTTCCCTGCCCCTTAGAGGTTTTGATTTTAGAAAAGCCAGCAGGGAAGTAACATAAATAAACTGAGTTGACTTGCATTTTGACTAGTAGATCTTTCCAAATTCCCATATATTTTTAATATAAATCACTAATTTTATACACACACATTGTATGTATGTGTATATATTGTTGATATATTAATGTGGAATTTTGGTAATCTCTATATTTAATTAAAATCAAATAAATTAAGATTTTAAATAATAAACCCTAAATTTTCTAGATGTAGGACCTAAAGTATAGGATTAGCACAAGGGATTATAGAACCACAGAATGTCATTCTGAAAGGGGACCAAGAAATCAGTTGTCGATCTGATTCTTCCTCATCATTTTTCAGTTGAAGAAACAAGAACTGATAGGTGAACCGATTTGCCCTAGCTTGTCCATGTCAGTATGGCAAATCTTTATTGGAAACAAAGGAAAGTCATCTGGGGCTAGGTCTGAGGAAAACATCATTGATCAAGTTAAATAATATTCTTAAGGCAAAAATTTTCATGAAGCTCATACCAGCCACTGAGACAATCCCTGCCCTGCCTTCTCTACCTGCCCTAACAACCCAATTCTAGAAGAAGAGAGTAGCAAAAACCTTTAAAATAATAACTGCATCACTAGAAGAAAATGTCCAGCTTTCTAGGTTTATTTTGAAAGATGACTTTCATTTGGATGTGTAAGGTCCAGTGCGTATGTGTGTTTATTTTTTGCTTGATTTAGTTACGGACATTATTTGAGTTTCATCTCATGTAGGGGGATGGCCTTGGACTGTAGGCAGATCTCATCATTGTCTTCTGAGGCATGACAATTATGCAACCAAGAATTTATAGATTAAAGACGAACAAAGCCCTTTTCTTCTTTTATAAAACAGTAAAGAAACAAAATGTTTTCTTTGATAATTTTAAACTATTTTAATAATATTCTTAGTAAGCAACTCTGGGTTAAAGATCTAAAGAAATGTTGAAACAATTTACTTGGCTTATTTATATTAATTAGCTTTGATAGTCTTCTTAGTATGCAATTTTCTAATTGTCTGCAAATCAAAACCTATTTATATAATTCAAGGAATGTATAATACCTTACTTTAATTTCATCTGATAAGGTCAGTAACATTTGTATTTCCACCTATAAAAATCAGTTCCATGAGTCTATCATAGTAGATGTATTTTGTCATTTATTCAGCTAAATTTACCATTTCTAACTGAGTAGAGAGAGCTAACTGCTTACCCAATATCCATTTTCCCCTTCTCCCTGGGCAACGTGCCAGCTGGGGAAAATGATAAGAAGATCAATGATGTTTCTTCACCTAGGCCAATGATATATATGCTGAAGATTTCTGGAAAATGTCTTCAAAGGCTCTTACCCTTTTCTTGTAACCAGCTGTCTGGAATGTAGTCATGATAACTGGAGTTCCAGCAGTTATCTTGAAACACAAGGTAACCTTTAGGATAGACATCAGTGCTGAATATGGTAGATCAGAAAGAGAGATGGAACTTGGGTCCCTGATGATATCTCTGGAGTGCCTTCCTTCAGATTTCTTTCATATGAGAGAAAAATAAACCCATATGTCTCTAAGCCATCGTTACTTTGAACTTTCTGTTCTACGCAATAAAATGTAATTTCCTCTTATATGCTAAGCTCAATTTCACCAGGATTTTTTTTGTTTTCTTTTTAACCAGCTCAAGAAAGTCTCATGGTTACCTGTTGCTTGCTATAAAAATATAATCACTTAACCAACTATATAACCCAGTCTCTTCTATTATACTTTTGGCCCATTGCTGCACCCATGCTAATCTGCTCAATCCTATCTCACCCATGACTTGTTTCCAATCTATTTGAAGTTTACTCATGCAAAAAATGTTTTAATTTTATGTATTGGGCATATTCAAATTTAGATATAAAGGTGGCAAAAAATTGATTTCAAAAGAGAGCAAATACAATGCCAGTTTATAGCTCACAAATATAGAAATTTCTTTCTCATTCCAGATTTTGCTCAAGGCAGAGTATGTTGAAGACAGTACAGCTGTGCCTATGTTTTTTGAATGTTTGTAGTTTGTTATTTGCATATGTAAAAATATAGTTACAAATTTTAAAATAAGGGAAACTAAAGTGGAAGTAGCAGTGGGAAAGATGAAATTTAGAAAGATCTTGAATATCTTACTCTAGGAGGGCTAAGTCACTTTGTTAAAGGATGAGATAACAAGCATTTCAAAACAATAGGAGTGAATGAATTTCTGAGAGAACAATTCATGATAGTGGCAATTCAATTTTCAAGAGTGCTTAATTCACTGTAAATCTCTGAGTTATCAGAATTATGAAATCTCACTGTATGGCTACTGAGAACTTGGACATGAGGATTTAAATAAAGATAAATTGGGGGTGGGGGAAGGGGAGGAGAATGGGCTTCTCTGCAAGAAATGTTTCTACTACTTAAAAATGTTCCCACTATTTAAAAATTAGTTATGCATTACATTTCTCATTTTATGCATTTTCAGTGTATATAATTTTTAGAAGTGCAATTCATGTGTTCAATAAGAATCAGTTCTCCTAAAGGGGACCCTCTTGCACTGTTGGTGGGAATGTAAATTGATACAGCCACTATGGAGAACAGTATGGAGGTTCCTTAAAAAACTAAAAATAGAACTACCATACGACCCAGGAATCCCACTACTGGACATATACCCTGAGAAAACCATAATTCAAAAACAGTCATGTACTACAGTGTTCATTGCAGCTCTATTTACAATAGCCAGGCCGTGGAAGCAACCTAAGTGTCTGTTGACAGATGAATGGATAAAGAAGATGTGGCACATATATACAATGGAATATTACTCAGCCATAAAAAGAAGCGAAATTAAGTTATTTGTAGTGAGGTGGATGGACCTACAGTCTGTCATACAGAGTGAAGTTAAGTCAGAAAGAGAAAAACAAATACTGTAGGCTAACACATATATATGGAATCTAAAAGAAAAAAATGGTTCTGAAGAACCTAGGGGCAGGACAGGAATAAAGATGCAGAGGTAGAGAATGGACTTGAGGACACAGGGAGGGGGAAGGGTAAGCTGGGATGAAGTGAGAGAGTGGCATTGACATACATATACTACCAAATGTAAAATAGATAGCTAGTGGGAAGCAACTGCATAGCACAGGGAGATCAGCTCCGTGCTTTGTGACCACCTAGAGGGGTGGGATAGGGAGGGTGGGAGGGAGGGAGACGCAAGAGAGAAGGGATATGGGGATGTATGTATATGTGTAGCTGATTCACTTTGTTATACAGTAGAAACTAACACAACAATGTAAAGCAATTAGACTCCAATAAAGATGTTTAAAAAAAAAAAAGAATCATTTGTCCTGTGTCCTTGACTTTCATCAGGAATATACTCTTATTAAATACAGGGGAAGTCCCCAAATCTTTTTTTTTTTTTTTTTTTTTTTGGCTATGCTGCAGGGCTTGCGGGATCTTAGTTCCCTGACCAGGGATTGAACCTGGGGCCATGACAGTGAAAGGGCTGAGTTGTAACCACTGAACCACCAGGGAACTTCCAGTCCCCAGATCTTTGTCTTACCAGCCTGTGACTACAAAGAAGGCAATATTTCATTTAATACCCACACTTTAATGATTTGGAGAACTCATCTGCCAACTTAGCTTGGGATCCGTATCTTTTTCCTAGGTTTCCTTTTCATTTTTCAAGGAACCCTAGAGTGATCTGTTTATCAGTCCTGGTTGCATGCTTACAGCATTTGCCAGGTGTGAGACTGCAAACCAGTCATATGAAACCCTTGCAACTTTGGACACCCCCCTTTGCTGGTTTCTGTTTCTTCTAGAGCTGCTGCCTTAATCCTGTGGCAGAGGCTAGAGATGTTGACAGGCACACTGAACTCTGGCAGGCCCCTGAAAGCCTGCCTGGGCTTCCCATCTTGCTGTCTAGTGCAGGAAAGATGAGGCTTGATTACATCACTGGCTCCAGGTCTGGCCTGTCCCCTCTTCTGCTGTGGGTGGTGATCTGCTCTCCTCTCCACTCAGCTACAGGCATCTGACAATTTGTTCAGCCTCAGGGACTTCTCAGATCTAAGGGGAGTTGCTTCTTCCTTTGGTGTTCTGCTCAGTCAAGGTATCGTACAGCAAAACCATGCTGAATAATTACAAGGGGCGTAATTGTCTGGAATACCGTGGAATAATGCTGGTTGGGGGAATGCAATATGGTGTCTCAGTATGGGCCTCAATTATAACTATCAGTGTCATACTGATATTTAATTCACACAAAGAGCACACCCAGAGTGGTATAACATTATTTCCTGTATGTTAAAATTAAACATAAAAATACCTAATATGTAATTGGATGTAAAGTAAGATGCCTTTTAAAAAAGAAAGAAAAGGAGGAAACAAGTGCTTAGATGAAGATACAGTAAACAAAAGAAAAAACTCAAGGCAGAACTGAAAGTTCAAGAGAATATGGAAACCAAGAAGAAGACTTACAGTTAGCCAGTTGGGCTGAGTAAAGGAATAGCTCCTAGGGACTCAACCAATCTACCTGCTTTCTGGGAACTCCAGGAAGTTGAACGATGCTGCATTAAATTGAGGAGAAGAAAGAGAGCAAGAACCTAAAGTGATTGCAAACTTTTTTGATAACCAGGTAGAGAAATATCTAGGCAAGAATGGGCCCATTTTCTAGAAACCAGAATAACGGGCATTAGCAGATTATTGCTTTATTTGTGATCGCCTATCAATTGTATGTTTTTTCAGCAAGTATATATTGAATGCTTACAGTTCTAGATACTGGGGATACAATGGTAAACATTCCTGTGAGTTCCTTGCTCTCATGGAGCTGACAGTAGTGAATGAGAGAAAGAAAATAAACATGTAAAAAAATAATTTTAGATAGTTTTGAAAGAAACAAAATTAGGACTGTGAGCTTGAAATAGAGGGAGGTCTGCTTTATATGGAGTGTTCAGGGAAAACTTCCTTGAGGGGTGACACTCAAGATGAGAGCTAAATGATGAGCATGAGGCAGCCATTCACAGATACAGCAGAGTGGCATTCCAGGTAGGGGGAGCAGCTAGTGCAAAGGCCCTGTGTCAGAATAAGCTTGGCATGTCTGAAAGACAGCAAGAATGACAGTGTGACTAGCGTATCATGAAGGAGGGAGGGAGTTTTAGGAGAAGTTAGGGAGGCAGGGAGGGGCCGGGGTTTCTAGGTCATTGTAGGGAGGCTGCAAGTTTGGCTTTTATTCAAATAAGAAGTCACCCATATACACACTACTATTTATAAAATAGGTAAACAACAAGGGCCTATGGTGTAGCACAGGGAACTATATTCAGTATCTTGTAATAACCTATAATGGAAAAGAATCTGAAAAATTATATATATATAAACTGAATTACTTTGCTGTATACCTGAAACTAACGCAATACTGTAAAGTAACTATACTTAAATTTTAAAAAATGGTAAAAAAGAAGTAAGAAGCCACTGGAGGGATAATGCAGAAAAGTGATTTATATTTCAAAATGATAACCATGGCTACTGTATGAGGCATGGATGACAAGCAGGGCAGTATGGAACCACAGAGATCAGTTTGGAGACTGTCATATGAGCCCAAGTGAGAGGTGGTGGTGGTTTGGAGTAGGGCTGCGTCAGTAGGAATGCGGATCCTACTGGAACATGCTTGGCGTGAGTAAAATAAAGCTGTACAAAAATGACATTTGACCGTGCCAAGTGTGGTTCTTAGGTGGTGTTTACTACTGACACAGCGTTTGCAAAATAAAAGGACATTGAAATGGAACTCTAGGGCTATATCTTTTAAGAAGACCCCCAAACCTAGGAATAGTGACATGGATGTGATGATGAAGACTGAGAGCCTAGCATTGTATCACCCGATCAATGTTTATGGGAAAAAAGAAAATTCTTATGTTTTTTCTTAATCTCATGAGTTTAATAGTCATGACACCTTGTTTAGAGCTAGAGAAGTCCCATTAATTTGCACAGGACCAAAAGAGAAAAACAGTAACTAATTAAACTGATATTTACTTAAGGATATTCTGCAAGAGTAATTTGGTGTAGAGGGATTATATAATAAAGACTCACACACCTAGAATGTATGATCCACATCAACCCAGCTGTAAACTTTTGTCTCAGCTGAGATTTTTTCCGCTTCACAGATCCTGTTCCACCTTTCAAGTGGAAGTGGATTTGTGCTGTCTCATCTGAGTTCAGATAAACTGGTGTGCTTAAAGAGAATAATGTACAATTTCTTAGGAAAGGAAAGGAAGGTTGCCTGACATTTACCAGCAATTTTTCCTGGTATTTCTCAGCATGTAAAGGGGAAGGTGAGTTCTAATACAGATTATGCATGTATTAGAAATGCAGATGAAGCATTCTTTTGCATCAAAGTCATAGGTTGTTCTAAAACAGCATTTAATTCCCTTTACCCATCAGTCTATCAATCTGTACATGTTTTGAGTAATCCATTTATTCGGTACATTCATTTAAGAAACCACAAACTTCCTTGTTGTATATCTTTCTAAAGATTTTTAAACTGGTAGCTACCAAGGAAAAGAAGCCAATATAGGCATGGTTTATGTTCCAAATCCTCAAATATTTATATTCCTTTCTTTGGGGGGAAAAACTGGGATGTCGTGTATTTGTTTTCCTTACCTTCTAAACTCATAAAATTTTGACAGTTATATTTTCTCCAGTATGGTCACATTATACAATGAACTTCAGTTAATCTGATTAGAGAGGGAGGAAACAAAGGAACTGACATTTGTTGAATTCCTACTTTGTGCTAGGTATATATCTATTCCTGCTTTGTGCTCGGTATATATCTATTCCTGCTTTGTGCTAGGTACATATCTATTCCTGCTTTGTGCTAGGTACATATCTATTCCTGCTTTGTGCTAGGTATATATCTATTCCTGCTTTGTGCTAGGTATATATCTATTCCTGCTTTGTGCTAGGTATATATCTATTCCTACTTTGTGCTAGGTATATATATACTCCTACTTTGTGCTAGGTAAATATATATATTTTTATATATATCTTTTAAAATATTTTTTAACTTTCTACTCTAAAATAATTTCAAACCTAAAAAGTTTCACAGAGAACTTCCAAATACCCTTCACCCAGATTCACCTAGCTCATAAATTTGCTTTATAATTTTCTCTCCCTCTTTCACTTTAATATATTTTTTTCTGAGCCCATTGAGAGTGCGTTGCGTGCCTACTATTCCTTTAGCCTTCAATAGTTTAATCTTCAATAGTTAACCTTACATGTGTTTTTCCTAAAAACAAGGATATTCTCATATATATCCATAGTACAGTTATAATATTCAGGAAATTTGACATTGATACAATATTTTAATTGAATTTACAATCCATGTTCCCATTTTTATCAATGGGCCCGGTAATGTATTTTGTAGCATCTTTGTTCCATCAGCCCAAGGTCTAGTATTGCTGAATTGCTTCCGTCTCCTTTGTCAGGAATAGTTCTTTAGGTTTTTTGTTTTTTTTTTTTTTGTCTTTCATGACTTTGACATATTTTAAGAATACAAGGCAGTCATTTTATAGACTGTTCCTCAGTTTGAGGTTTAAATTTTTTTTTTATTTATTTTTTTAGTATTTCCTCCTGATTAGATTTAGATGTACATCCCTGGTCAGAAGTACATGTGTTTTTACCAGGCTGTCACATCTGGAGGCACAGTATGTCCATTTGCCCCTCCTTGGGGATGCTCATTTTGATCACCAGGCTAAGATATTGTTTGGTTTTTTCCATTGTAAAATTATTATTTTTCCACCTTGAAAATCATAAGCAATCTCTGGAGAGACACTTAAGGTTATGTAAGTATAATGATATTCATCAAACTCCACTTCCACCTTCTCTCAGTAGATCTAGCATCCATTGATGATTCTCACCTGAAACAATCTTGACTCTTACAGTTGCAAAATAGTGACTTTCCAATTCGGGCACTCCTTCTACACTTGTTCACTGGCATTCTACTGCAAGGAAGAACCCTACTTTTGCCACTAAGAATATTTATTGATTATTGCTGTGGACTCCTGTATCCCTATTTTATTCAATGGGTCTTAATCCATTACTATCCTTGGTTTTTATGCTCAAATTTTTGTATATTTGGCCAGTGGGAGCCTCTTCAAGATAGCTCCTGTGTGGTGTGCATGTATGTGTGTGTGTTGTTTTTGTTTTTTCAAGGGACATTAAAAAAAAAAAACTTTTAGTTTTAGAATAATTTTATAGAAAAGATGCAAATGTAACACAAAGAATTCCTGCATACCGCTCACTCATATTCCCCTGTTGTAACATCTTATATTACTGTGGCTCATTTGTAGCAACTACAGAACCAACAATGGTACATTACTATTAACCAAACTCCACACTTTATTTAAATTTCACTAGTTTTTTTCCCTAATGTTCCTTTTCTATTCCAGGATCCCATTCAGGATACCACGTCATGTCTCCTTAGCCTCTCTGCTCAGTGAGTTTCTCAGATTTACCTTGTTTTTGATAAGGCAGTTTTGAAGAGTACTGTCCTGTGTCCTTTTGACATGTCCAATTATTTATTTCGTTGAGCACTACCTTACTTTTTGGCACAAGAAGATGTTTCTGGTTCCTTTTGTTACTTCCCTGGAATTTGACATTTCTCCAAAAAACCTCTGTTCCCTTTAATATAGATGGCATTTAGAAGCTAATGTGTGGGTATTAAATAGGATTATTGATGCTGGAGTGTCATTGATTCTAGGCCTTTTCAGCAGAGATTTAGGAGATACAGGTTAGATGTAGATTCATATGGCTTTTTATGGCTTTGATCCAACTCCAGTGGGCGCTTCTTTGCCTTCCTCCACTTCATTTTGTATCCTTCTCCTTCTATAGAGATAACCTGGAACTTCTAACATCAGCAACACTTTCTCAATCACTTGTTCAATTTCACAATACACAAAAATTAGATTCAGAATTTCTGCACCAATATCACTATAAAACACAAACCTACAAAAGAGTTCAAGATCTGATTGCAATGTTATTTTCTCTCTAGGCTGAAGGTATACAGTCATATTATTAAGTTCAATAGGTACTTTAGTTTTTTTTCTCTCTTGCAGTGTAGTATGTTGTTCATTTCAGATACAGCTTGGGTTCATTTGTTGCTGTTTGCATTCAGTTTTAGTGTTTTTCTCTCTATCTCTGTGGATTTAATTAAATTAATTAATTTATTTTTACCTTCTAGAACAGGGATCAGCAAACTTTTTCTGTAAAAACCAGACAGTAAATATTTTATGCTTTGTGGACCATACAGTCTTTGTCGCAACTACTCAAATCTGCTGGTTTAGTGTGAAAGCACCCATAGGCCATAAACAAATGAGCATTGCTGAGTTCCAATAAAATTTTATTTACAGAAACAGAGAGCAGGATGGATTTGGCCTGTGAGCTGTTGTTTGCCAATCCTGTTCTGGAACACTAAATGCTTTCCAAAGTTAAACTATTTTTTTTTAAAGTATGCTCACAGAGATGTCACTCCTTCCCCTAAGTCTCCCACCCAGTGGCTTCTTATATTTTCCAAACATGATCACAACACTATCTTCCATCCCACATGGCCTTCTGCAATGCCACGTTGCTACTCACTCATCAAGAAGTGGAATACACTTCTCTATCCCCTTGAATCTAGGTTGATTCTGTGATTTCTTTGACCAGTATAATATGGTGGAATGCTTATTCTGAGGGAACCCTGTCACATGTAATGTGTACCTTGAGATCACCCCATTGTGAGGAAGTTCAAGCTAGCCACATAAAGAGAAAACAACGCTTTCAGTCCCCAGTTATCCAGTCATCCACTTTTAGGTGCCAGATCTGTGAGTGAAGAAGCCATCTTGGATATTCCAGCTCCAGCAGCTGCCACTGGAAGAACAGTCCAGACATATTGCCTCAGTGAGGTTGTCCCAGCCCTCCAGCCATTCATGCCACCCCAGCTGAGGCCACAGATATCATGGAAGAGAGATGAGCTTTTTGCCCTCTATTCCCTGTAGGAATTCTTGATTCTCAAATCGAAGAGTTTTTGCTTTACTCCACTAATTTGGAGATTGTTTGTCAAGAAGGAATAAATAACCTGGAATATATGCTGTACTCCCTGCCACCACCATCATCACTATACTAGGGCTGCCATGATACAGTACTGCAGACTGGGTGGCTTAAACAACAAATTTATTGCCTCGCAGTTCTGGAGGATAGAAATTCAAAATCAAGGTGTAGGCAGGGTTGGTTCCTTTTGAGGACTGTGAGGGAAGGCTCTGTTCCAGGCATCTCTCCTTGGCTTGTAGATGGCCATCTTCTTTTCATGTCTCTTCCCATTGTCTCCCCTCTATGTGTATCTCTGTGTCTAAATTTCTCCTTATAGTTATACCAGTCATACTGGATTAAGGCCCATCGTGATGACTTCATTTTAACTTCAGTTACCTCTGCAAAGACCCTATCTCCAAATAGTCACATTCTGAGATACTGGGGATTAGAGCTTCAACATATGAATTTTGGGGAAACACAATTCAACTCATTACAATTACCACTATAGGCAACCAATTTCACTTGAAATTGAAATATCTTTTCAATCTTCCTGTGTTGCTGTCTGCAAAAACTAAGCAGATGTATAAGTTTTTTCTATTTTCTTTCCTTTAAAATATTTTCCACTTTGCTTTTTTCACTTAGTAATCTAGCCTGGAAAACACCCCTGACAATTGGTGAATATTTTCCTCATTCTTTTTTTTAAACACCTGCATAGTATATCAATGTATGTGTGTGTATATATATATATATATATATATATATATATATACACACATCATCATTTATTCAATCCATCTCCTATTTGGATATTTAGGTACTTTTCAATATTTTGCAATTACAAATAATGTTGCAGTGAATAATCATGTGTATATATGTATTTCCATACTGTTTAAGGTGTGTCTTCAGAATAAATCCTAAGAAATAGGATTTCTGGGTCAAAAGGTAAATGCCTATGCAGTTTTTGTAGTTTTGTTAAATTCTCTCCATAGGAATTGTGCTATTTTTCATTTCTACCATCAATGCATAAAAGTGCTTATTATCCATAGGCTCTTCATTGTCGATATTTAAAATTTTTGCTAATCTGGTGGGTGAGAAATAGTATCTAAGTATAGTTTGAATTTCTCTCATTATGAGTAAAATTGAGTATCTTTTCATTTTTTTTTTTTTTGGTAGAAAGCCAAGCAGGGATTTTATTTCTTTGTTTCTTTATTTATTTATATTTTGTTACAGTACACGGGATCTTCTTTGTGGCATGTGGGATCTCTCATGGTGTGTAGGCATCTCTCTAATTGTGGCACGTGGGCTTTGTGTTGTCTGTACATGTCTTTTGTTCATAGTTATATCATTTTTGGTATTTTTCCTCTTAATTTTAATACATTTGGGGTATGTTTTTATGATATATATTTCAAACATTTTTTCTAAATTTGTCATTTTTTTTTGACTTGCTTCTAGATTTTTTTTGGCCATGCATTAGAAAAGTTATGTAGTTAAATGTTTCTTTTTTAATTTTTGAATTTTATTTACTTTATTTTTTTATACAGCAGGTTCTTATTTGTCATCACTTTTATACACATCAGTGTATACATGTCAATCCCAGTCGCCCAATTCATCTCACCACCACCCCCACCTCCCTGCCGCTTTTCCCCCTTGGTGTCCATAGGTTTGTTCTCTACATCTGTGTCTCAATTTCTGCCCTGCAAACCAGTTCATCTGTACCATTTTTCTAGGTTCCACATATATGCGTTAATATACGATATTTGTTTTTCCCTTTCTGACTTACTTCACTCTGTATGACAGTCTCTAGATCCATCCGCGTCTCTACAAATGACCCAATTTTGTTCCTTTTTATGGCTGAGTAATATTCCATTGTATATATGTACCACATCTTCTTTGTCCATTTGTCTGTCGATGGGCATTTAGGTTGCTTCCATGACCTGGCTATTGTAAATAGTGCTGTAATGAACATTGGGGTCCATGTGCCTTTTTGAATTATGGTCTTCTCTGGGTATATGCCCAGTAGTGGGATTGCTGGATCATATGGTAATTCTATTTTTAGTTTTTTAAGGAACCTCCATACTGTCCTCCATAGTGGCTGTATCAATTTACATTCCCACCAACAGTGCAAGAGGGTTCCCTTTTCTCCACACCCTCTCCAGCATTTGTTGTTTGTACATTTGCTGATGATGCCCATTCTAACTGGTGTGAGGTGATACCTCATTGTAGTTTTGATTTGCATTTTTCTAATAATTAGTGATGTTGAGCAGCTTTTCATGTGCTTCTTGGCCATCTGTATGTCTTCTTTGGAGAAATGTCTATTTAGGTCTTCTGCCCATTTTGGGATTGGGTTTTTTTTTTTTATTATTGAGCTGCATGAGCTGTTTATATATTTTAGAGATTAATCCTCTGTCCATTGATTCGTTGGCAAATATTTTCTCCCATTCTGAGGGTTGTCTTTTTGTCTTGTTTATGGTTTCCTTTGCTGTGCAAAAGCTTTGAAGTTTCATTAGGTCCCATTTGTTTATTTTTGTTTTTATTTCCATTACTCTAGGAGGTGGGTCAAAAAAAGATCTTGCTGTGATTTATGTCAAAGAGTGTTCTTCCTATGTTTTCCTCTAAGAGTTCTAGAGTGTCCAGTCTTACATTAGGTCTCTAACCCATTTTGAGTTTATTTTTGTGTATGGTGTTAGGGAGTATTCTAATTTCATTCTTTTACATGTAGCTGTCCAGTTTTCCCAGCACCACTTATTGAAGAGACTGTCTTTTCTCCATTGTATATCCTTGCCTCCATTGTCATAGATTAGTTGACCATAGGTGCGTGGGTTTATCTCTGGGCTTTCTATCTTGTTCCATGGATCTATGTTTCTGTTTTTTGTGCCAGTACCATATTGTGTTGATTACTGTAGTTTTGTAGTATACTCTCAAGTCAGGGAGTTCGATTCCTCCAGCTCTGTTTTTTTCCCTCAAGACTGCTTTGGCTATTCAGAGTCTTTTGTATCTCCATACAAATTTTAAGATTTTTTGTTCTAGTTCCATAAAAAATGCCATTGGTAAATTGATAGGGATTGCATTGAATATGTAGATTGTTTTGGATAGTATAGTCATTTTCACAATATTGATACTTCCAATCCAAGAACATGGTATATCTCTCCACCTGTTGGTATCATCTTTAATTTCTTCCATCAGTGTCTTATAGCTTTCTGCATACAGGTCTTTTGTCTCATTAGGTAGGTTTATTCCTAAGTATTTTATTCTTTTTGTTGCAATGGTAAATGGGAGTGTTTCCTTAATTTTTCTTTCAGATTTTTCATCATTAGTATATAGGAATGCAAGAGATTTCTGTGCATTAATTTTGTATCCTGCAACTTTACCAAATTCATTGATTAGCTCTAATAGTTTTCTGGTGGCATCTTTCGGATTCTCTATGTGTAGTATCATGTCATCTGCAAACAGTGACATCTTTACTTCTTCTTTTCCAATTTGTATTACTTTTATTTCTTTTTCTTCTCTGATTGCCGTGGCTAGGACTTCCAAAACTATGTTGAATAATAGTGGTGAGAGTGGACATCCTTGCCTTGTTCCTAATCTTAGAGGAAATGCTTTCAGTTTTTCACCATTGAGAATGATGTTTGCTGTGGGTTTGTCATGTATGGCCTTTATTATGTTGAGGTAGGTTCCCTCTATGCCCACTTTCTGGAGAGTTTTTATTATAAATGGGTGTTGAATTTTGTAAAAAGCTTTTTCTGCATCTATTGAGATGATCATATGGTTTTTGTTCTTCAGTTTGTTAATATGGTGTATCACATTGATAGATTTGCATATATTGAGGAATCCTTGCATCCCTGGGATAAACCCCACTTAATCGTGGTGTATGATCCTTTTAATGTGTTGTTGAATTCTGTTTGCTAGTATTTTGTTGAGGATTTTTGCATCTATATTCATCAATGATATTGATCTGTAATTTTCTTTTTTGCAGTATCTTTGTCTGGTTTTGGTATCAGGGTGATGGTGGCCTCATAGAATGAGTTTGGGAGTGTTCCTTCCTCTGCAATTTTTTGGAAGAGTTTGAGAAGGATGGGTGTTAGCTCTTCTCTAAATGTTTGATAGAATTCACCTGTGAAGCCATCTGTTCCTGGACTTTAGTTTGTTGGAAGATTTTTAATCACAGTTTCAATTTCATTACTTGTGATTGGTCTGTTCATATTTTCTATTTCCTCCTGGTTCAGTCTTGGAAGGTTATACCTTTCTAAGAATTTGTCCATTTCTTCCAGGTTCTCCATTTTATTGGCACAGAGTTGCTTGTAGTACTCTCTTAGGATGCTTTGTATTTCTGTTGTGTCTGTTTTAACTTCTCCTTTTTCATTTCTAATTTTATTGATTTGAGTCCTCTTCCTCTTTTTCTTGATGAGTCTGGCTAATGGTTTATTCAATTTTATTTATCTTCTCAGAGAACCAGATTTTAGTTTTATTGATCTTTGCTATTGTTTTCTTTGTTTCTATTTCATTTATTTCTGCTCTGATATTTATGAGTTCTTTCCTTCTGCTAACTTTAGGTTTTGTTTGTGCTTCTTTCTCTAGTTTCTTTAGGTGTAAGGTTAGATTGTTTATTTGAGATTTTTCTTGTTTCTTGAGGTAGGCTTGTATAGCTATAAACTTCCCTCTTAGACCTGCTTTTGCTGCATCCCATAGGTTTTGGATCGTCGTGTTTTCAGTGTCATTTGTCTCTAGGTATTTTTTGATTTCCTCTTTGATTTCTTCAGTGATCTCTTGGTTTTTTAGTAACACGTTGTTTAGCTTCCATGTGTTTGTGTTTTTTACATTTTTTTCCCTGTAATTGATTGCTAATCTCATAGTGTTGTGGTCAGAAAAGATGCTTAATATGGTTTCAGTTTTCTCAAATTTACTGTGACTTGATTTGTGACCCAAGATGTGATCTATCCTGCAGAATGTTCTGTGCGCACTTGAGAAGAAAGTGTAATCTGCTGTTTCTAGATGGAATGTACTATAAATATTAATTAAATCTCTCTGGTCTGTTGTGTCATTTAAAGCTTCTGTTTCCTTATTTATTTTCATTTTGGATGATCTGTCCATTGGTGTAAGTGAGGCATTAAAGTCCCCCACTATTATTGTGTTACTGTCAATTTCCTCTTTTATAGCTGTTAGCAGTTGCCTTATGTATTGAGGTGCTCCTATGTTGGGTGCATACATATTTATAATTGTTATATCTTCTTCTTGGATTGATCCCTTGTTCATTATGTAGTGTCCTTCCTTGTCTCTTGTAACGTTCTTTATTTTAAAGTCTATTTTATGTGATATGAGTATTGCTACTCTAGCTTTCTTTTGATTTCCATGGAATATCTTTTTCCATCCCCTCACTTTCAGTCTCTATGTGTCCCTAGGTCTGAAGTGGATCTCTTGTAGACAGCATATAGATGGGTCTTGTTTTTGTATCCATTCAGCAAGCCTGTGACTTTTGGTTGGAGCATTTAATCCATTCACGTTTAAGGTAATTATCGATATATATGTTCCTACGACCTTTTTCTTAATTGTTTTGGGTTTGTTTTTGTAGGTCCTTTTCTTCTCTTGTGTTTTCCACTTAGAGAAGTTCCTTTAGCATTTGTTTTAGAGCTGGTTTGGTGGTGCTGAATTCTCTTAGCTTTTGCTTGTCTGTAAAGCTTTTGATTTCTCCATCGAATCTGAATGAGATCCTTGCTGGGTAGAGTAATCTTGGTTGTAGGTCCCTTCCCCCTGTGGAACTCCTTTCCACATTCCTTCCTCAAGTCCCTGGAGCCTCTGCTACCTTCAGGTATCATCCCTTCTTCTAACCCAGCAATCCCCACCAGATTCCATTGCCTTCCTGTCAGGTACCCCCAGCTAATTCCTCTCCTATGAGACAGCCTGGATGGGGATGTATAACAAGTGCCTAACAATTTGTTTAGGACCAGAAGAAATAAAAACCATGAACAATCCTTGAAGCCAGAAGCCCAATACTTTCTAGAAATTGTAAAGAAAAAGTTAACTCTTCATTCTTCTGGAGTCCCCTCTGCAGGGAGTCGGAACAGCAATTAATAGCTTGGTAAATTACCCTGTGACAAATGTAAATTATCTAAAACAAGTTAAGGTAGATAAGAAATCAACCTATAGACAGGAATAAAGACACAGACGTAGAGAATGGACTTGAGGACAAGGGGAGAGGGAAGGGTAAGCTGGGACGAAGTGAGAGTGGCATGGACATATATACACTACCACATGTAAAATAGATAGCTAGTGGGAAGCAGCCGCATAGCACAGGGAGATCAGCTCCGTGCTTTGTGACCACCTAGAGGGGTGGGATAGGGAGGGTGGGAGGGAGACGCAAGAGGGAGGAGATATGGGGATATATGTATAGCTGATTCACTTTGTTATAAAGCAGAAACTAACACACCATTGTAAAGCAATTATACTCCAATAAAGACGTTAAAAAAAAAAAAGAAAGAAAGAAATCAACCTATAGAGAGAAACAGCCACGTCCTATCACTGTCACCTTAAGCTCCATCCCAGGCTGAAGAACCTGAAGAATCAGCACCCTCCCAAGCCTCTCTAACAGAAGGAAGGAACAGAGCCTGATGCTCAGGGGAGGTAGGGGAGGCAGCTGCCACAAGTCTCCTAGGTGCCCTTTGGCATTCCTGAAGAAACCCAAACCTGATTTTGTGGCCACAGGAAAAGAGCAGGCTTATTTTGGCTCAGGTTTCCATGGTTAGTGGAATTTTTAGATGAAAATTCTCAAACGTCATGTGAGCAGGTAGAAATGAAAATATCCTGGATGGTGATGGGTATGCAAAGCCCTTCTCAACCTCCCTCCATGCACCTGGCTAGACTTTAGAAATCAGGGCAGGCACTCAGGTAAAGCTGAAGATGACCCTTTCTTCTCAAAGCCCAAGCCCCAGGGATAATGCAAACCTCAGCCCAAATTAATACACACAGAAGATGCCACTTTCCTATTAGAAGAAACAAATGTAACTGAGAAGGTAAACATCGATTACAAAAACTGGAGACTATCCTCATCTAAGGATGTGCTCTTGTGAAAATTAATGCAGTTGCTGAGACTGGATGGAAACATTTCTTTGAGCAAAATTTTCATCTCAGGAGTGGTTGGAGGAGAACTTTCTGGTTGACTATAAAACACACCTCTCCAAAGATGGAGATGGTGTCCTTAGGTTCCTGGCAAGGCTCCCTGGAGGCCAATGTAGAGTGGGCAGCAAGCCATGAGAAGGCACAGCACAGGGACCCATCCCTGATGGATCTGCCCAGCCTCTTGCTACATGGACTCTTGGGTGTCATCCAGTTGCCTCTGGTCTTGGTTCTACCTTTGCCCCTTGAGAATTCACTCCCTGAGTCTTTCCTTGAGTGACTCACCCAGTTACTTGCCTCCTTCTCAGGGCAGCCCCCAGGCCCATCACCAGGTAGAATTTAGAACCCCTTACTATGTTATTTTTGAGGCTTTTCTCCAGGCCATGCCTGAGACCCTTCCACATGTCCTTCCTTGGAAGAATCTTTGCTGGGCCCCTCACACAGAAGCTTCCTGGGTGACAATTCAGTCTCCCCGAGATCCTTGTTGCTCTGGCTCTTAAACTCAGAAGGCTTTGAGGGTACAATCTGCCCTTTGGCTGAGATGTCCCTAGTGATTCACCCTAAAGGTACGCCAGGGTCAGGGATGCTAGGGTCCTATGATCCAGGTCCCACCAGTGTTAAATATGTCTTTTAAAGGTGGTGCTCTAGGTGCTTCCCAGCCCTACTTGTTGTAAAATGTTCAGGAAGATGGAAACCAGCAAACAGGTTTAGAAGGCAAGGTAGTACTGAGGAAGCTTGGGAGTGGGAGGACTCAAGGATTACTGAGATTTTTGGACAAAAGGGAGTAAACTCCACGGACAACTTCTTTTGCAACAAGAACCAGTTAAGATGTTCAATTTTAGTGGGAGTGATAGACATACCTCATTTAGTGCCATATAGAAGGGTACTCCACAGGTCCTAATCAGCAATGGAGTAGAAGTAGGACAAGTAAGAAAGAAAGAGGATTGAAGCCGGGTCTAGGCTATATCTGGGGCAGATGTGGGGTGGTAACTGGTGGGGTGTCAGCTGAGCTGTAGCATGATCGTGGAGTGGGCAGGTTCCAGGCAGGGAAGGAGTGGGGATCCCTTAGCCTGCGTTAGGACTGAGGGCCATGAGATGGTCCTATGAATAAGGGAGAAGGGACTCTAATGGGGAAGAGCCACAAGCAATGAGGACCGTCACAGACTCGTGCAGGCAAGGGAACCCTAGAAGAGCTGGCTCCTTGTCTGCTACCCCGGGTGCCCATGGGCACGGCGGGGCTGCCATGGCCTGTGTACCTGCTCTCATTTGCCTTCCTTGCTCTTGAAGGATTGGACAACTGTGGTGTCCTGCTTGTCTACAAGTGACTCTAAGGTGTTCCCAGAATTCACTTGGTAGCCTGACCTCAGGAGTTTTGGAAATGATCCCTTTTTGTTCTCTTCCTAAATGCAGAAATCCCCTCTGTTTATGACTCTTCTCTCCCGGTGCTCCTGGACATCAAGGAAGAGGAAAGAGTCCATCAGCCTACACGTGCTGCTTGCAGGGTCCCCCCACCACCACCAAGAGAGGCCTCTGGTGAGATCAGGTCAGGGACCAAGTGAAGTTTGCACCAGAATCTGAGTGTGCTTTGGTGCTAGGAAGGGGATATCCATTATTTCCTGGTTCATGTGTCGCATCACACACAGTGCAAGACAAATAATAGACACTTAATAAGGAATGTCTAAAGAAACCAGGGAAGGACTGAATCCTTGAGCTCATAAAAATAATCTAGGGCCGCAAATGAATAGTGACTTAAGATACTTTTTTAGGAGACATTACATACTTGAGAGTAAATTCTACATATAAATATTATTTATTTTCTGAATAGTGCTATTAAAATTTCTAATCTAGTTATATTGTTCTTCCTCCCACTCCTGTCCTTCATCTATTCAATTCTGCCCCCAGCCTCTGCCACCCCAAGTAAAAATTTTTTATTAGGTCCTTAAGTATTTTCCAGAGTTTTTAATGTAAAAGTAAGCAAATTCAAATATATTTTCTTATCCTCCCTCCTTTTCTACAGGAAATGTCATGTTATATTTATTGTTTTGCATGCTACTTTTCCACCTGATAACAGATGTTAAAAATCTTTCCTTAGTATTTGTGCCCTCATTCTTTATTACCAAGTTGCATAGTAATGATGGACATTTGTTTGTTTGTTTCCTCATCTTTTGTACTATCAACAATGCTTCAAAGAATAACTTTTGCAAGGTTGCAAGTTTCCTTGTAGAATAAATTTTCTTTAATGGCATGTCTGACTGAAAGGGTACACGTATTTATAATTTTTGTGGCCATTGCTGAAAGCCCTCCATATAGGATGTACAAATTTATATTCACACCAGAAATATATGTGCCCATTTGCCACTGTCTTGGCAACAGAGCATGTCATCAAACGTCTACAATTTTGCCAGTCCAAGAGGTAAATTATATATGGATTTATGTAATTGCTTATATATCAGTGTCATCCTCCCCCTCACCCCTTTCCCCCAACACACAGACACACACACATACACACACACACAAACACACACACACCCTTTTCCACTAAAGCTTTCTGTTAAGTGAATAAGTGAAGGGGGTCACTGACCTAAGAAGATAGTATAGTATCTTGCTCTTTCAGGAGAAAAGAAAAGCCTAATTGTCTGAAGCCCACTCTTTGGAGACTAGGGGCTAAATGACATGATCCACCCAGACCTAAGCATTGTGTCCTATAAATTCAGGAAGAAGTAGAACACTACTGGAAAGTACTAGGTTGTAAATCACTGAGAAAGAACAATCTCCCATACGTAATTCTGCGACACTGTCCAGTTGCTTTGATGATAAACGTTTGACGGGAATCTCTTTCTATCAACAGAGCTGTACATTGTAAGGTGAGGCTAATCAATGTCATCAAGAAAGGTTGCATATTACAGTGATTTGAGGAGAGAGAGGCAGTGCAATGAGACAAACCAGAATGGATTCGTGCATTTTCTGTCTGTGAGCGTAATTTGCTTCTGTAATTTTATTCAGCAGCTCCCAGATGGAATATGAAGAGATTTCCATTTTTGTTTATCTTGTCATAGATCATGCTTTTGGTTAAATTAGCCTACAAAAAGTTTTCTTCAGTATTTTGGTCCATCAAAATATCTTTGGTTTACAGGTGTCTATCTGTAAACCATCTTTGGTTTACAGATGTGTAAGAAACTGCTTTGGTTTACAGATGTGTAAGAAACTGCTGACGTTACACAAATGACAGCTCCATTTAATTACCCTCTTTTTTTACTTCCTACTGCATCCCACCACTCTAAATAAAGGAGTATTTGTAATTTAAAATTAAGTTAAGCAGCTTCCTACAGTAACCTTAGTCCCAAGTTTTCAAAGGCATTTCAGCTCTATCGAAATTATTGTAATAGTTAACCAGTATTAAGCAGTTACTAAGTGTCAGGCTATATGCTTGTATAAGATGATTAATCCTCACAGTAATTTTATGAGATAGGTATGGTTATTTCTATTTTAAAAATGGGAAACTGAGGACCTGATAGGATAAATAATTCACCCAATATCGCTTCCTACAAGGACGGAGTCTGGTTTTGAATGCAGATAGTTTTGCTCCAGAAAATGGAAATTTAAAGAGAGAGAGAGAGAGAGAGAGCACGCATGTTTCTTTAGGTCAAGTAACTGCTTGATTTCATCCAAGGCTCAGTTAGCCAACTCAGATCTTTCCCCCCAACTCAAAAATTTTTTTATAACTTTAAAGGCACTAAAATAATAATAATGTTGAAAATTTCACCTTTACTGTGACCACCACAAAAGATTTTATCATTTTTCTATGTTTTCTTTGTCTTTGAACACATACATATTTTATGTAGTTGTAATCATAGCAATCATAGTAACTTTATATTTTGCTTTTTCCATTAATAGCATATCATAAATATTTTTCACACTGTTACATGGTATCCATAATTATTTTTAATGACTTTATAACATTCAGTGCAGTCAACCCACTAAATCGATTTAGCTATTCCTCTATTGTTGGAATCACAAGTTCATTTAAATTCTTCTACAGTCATAGGTCATATGGCAATAAATATTTTAATGCTTATAGCTTTATGCCTCACTTTGAATCACTTTCACAGGATAAATTCCTAGAAGTGGGTAAAAGAGGCATAAAAGACCGTCCCAAGTGCTGCTGCCTTGGCGGTGAACGAGCCTCTGCCTTTCTCCGCACAAACTCACCAGCAGTGGTAATTACCTAGGATTTTGAAGTAGTTGGGTCAGTTTAGCAGATTACAGTACTATCTGAGTGTGAGTTATTTATTTTTATTTCATTGCTAAGTGGAATGATAATTCACTTTAGAAATAATATGAGATACATTAAACAAATAAACAAACTAATCTTCTAATTTATATCACTTATGCATTCTTCTTTCTCCTGCCTGAACACCTAAGCTAGGTCCTGAGTGTACCGTGTTTGATCAGGAAGAACACAGACAGTCTTCTTAGCTTTCTGCTATCGTTAGAGAGTGATGCATTGTGTTCTGACCTGGGAAAACTTGGCCCAGTGCCTTTGAAGGACCTGTACTATGTTTTCATTGCCAAGATCTCAAGGTGCCTTGAGTGACATCCTCTGGTAAAAGTAATTGAGGAAGTGGGTAAGGACATGGTACAAAAATGAAACTAGAGACTCATTGTCCTTAACTCATTCTAATAAGAAAAGATGCAAACACAACTCCCAGTTGCCACCAAAGTGAAAATCTACACTTTCCTCTGTGAAAAACCATCTACATTGATTTTTTTCTTGTATCACTAAAGGTCAGAATGAAAAATACCTCATCCTTTAAGATTATCCTATAAATGGACTAGTTTTTGCTGAGAGTGAGAATTTTCCCACACAGCTCTAATATCTCATTCATCTCCTCTCCTCTACAAACACAAACAGCTTAGGCATTATGAACAAGCCCACTACAAAGAAAAGCCCACACGGGGCGCCTTGGCACTGTAATTTGTAGGGACAAAATACCTTGATATATATTCCTTAGACACTGGAATTATTGTATAAAGCTGATAGTTTTGTCACTTTGCTCAACACACATCACATTACCTGAATTCCTTTCTAAAACAGGGCATAAATAAGATGTAAAATGACACCACTGAACATTGCAAGGCCTTTTTAGGGATTGCATTACATGAGAGGAAATGGACAAAAGAAACCTGTATCAATGATCACTTTTTCTTCTTCACACATCAAATAAAGACAATCTCCAGAGCAGTTACAGTGGTGTGCAATACCATATATATATATTTTTTTGTAATTAATGAATGAGTAAAGTATAAGGTCCAGAGAGAGTTCTTGGAAATCTGAGTGTTTGAGAACCAATATGTGCCTTAGCTCACTGCCTTAAATTTTCATAGGCCTTTTACATTTCAAAAGTAATATGTATGCTAGGGTCCAGAGATGACTTTTTTTCCTATCTGAATTCTTGTGTTTGTTGGTTGTAGTTTTTAAGAGTAGAGATAGCCTAGTATAGCTTTTGTAGCGATAAAAGTTGATTTTATTGAAGGTCTGCTTTATTGCTACTGAACACAATGCATTTATTATCTACCTTTATTTTCTCTGAGGAAAGTCTCAGAGAGAAAAGGAAACCTTTGCAAATCTGTGCATTCCAAAAGTTTACTTCAGTGCATTGATAGTACCATGGATAGCACATTCACATCCATGAAATATTTTGAACCTTACAATTGCCTAGTTAGGGTAAGTAAAATTAATTTCCTTTTCTAGGTGAAGAGAGTATCCCTCAGTGATGCAACAGGGTCACCACAGGTCTTTGCTGTAATCCCTACAGCACCATGGCTCTACTGGGAATAAAAAAGCATCTGAGATTACAGACCAAGTTTTGGTTGGAGGGTTAGGACCTATCCCTGTCTGCATTCCATGCATCACTTGTTGCCTTGAAGCAGGGTATGAATCCAGTGTCAATTCTTGTGAACTTCAGCCTGTTCCTTTGCAGGCATTTCCCAGACATTCCAAGTCTTTGTAGTTCCTCCTTCTCCCCACTGAGAAAACAAGAGGCAGGTAAAGCCTGCAGACTGAGTTGAGGGGCAAGTTTTAAATACTGTTTTTGCATTAACTGGAGGCAGGTGGCCAAATAGGTGAAAATTACATATTTTACAGTGAAAATATATAATTCTTAGGAAAATTTCTGAAGACAGAAGGGCCAAGAAAGATTTGAATTTGCTCAGATCCTTGCAACCTTACATCCATAAATTTGTGCAAAAAGCATACTTTGGAAGCTCATTCAAATACTGTACCCATAGAACAGAATTTACCATAATCCAGACCTTTTTGGGTCTGAGTAAAGATATTTATTTGCTAAGTTGCCACATGGATTCTATTATAAGGACACTTCCTGGAAATTAGACCTCTTTGAATCTTCTCCATCCTCTCCCAACCCTAATAATATCATAATAAAATGTCTATGTATATAAGACAAGAAGTTTGGGGAATTTCTCAGAGATATTTCTGTTTATTACTCTTTGCGTAAAATGTACCACAACGGCCATGGAAGAATTGAAATGACTGTAATTGGTTCTGTATTACCAACCTCAGCCTACAATGTTTCTCCTGTTTTCAATGGGTCTTCATCTTATCTTCTTCACATTGTTGAGTAAGGTGAAAGACAAAGGTGCATCGTTAGAGAAAACTTACCTTGGCAATTAGCAGTGGTAGAAAAGAAAATGTCCTTAGGAGAAGGAAAGTGCAATAACATTTCACAGCTAACAGCAACTCTGGCACTATGATACTAATTAAACCTTTAAGGTCCTGTTTCATCCTTTAGTTTTACACAGCTTATTCTGCCCAGGCAAAATGAAGGGGGCAAGTTAGGTAATGATATGGATGATGTAAAGGCTCTCTTCTGCCCCTGCTTTCTTGCTTTAGGAAAAAAAGATAAACGTTGGTTCATAACTTTTCCTTTGCACAAAGATCTATATTGCTTGAGTGTCGTGTGTGTGTGTGTGTGTGTGTATAAATAATATATATGTATGTGTGTGTATTCTCATATTCACAGAGCATGCCTAGCCCTATTGCTGTTGTAATATTAGGGGTAGGTTGGGTAGTCTAAACATTTGTAATGGCCAAGCTGAGCATCTCATATACAATCCACCTCACTTTTCACACCCATTTCCCTACCAATATTGGAAGAAGGGAGTTAGTGGTGACATGCTGTGTCAGCAGTGCATTCTAGAGTTGTAGCTGGAGCAGTTTTAGTTCTCTTCTCCCCCAGGACATTAAGACAACAGCACCTCCTTCAAAGATGGTGATTCTGGAGGATCGATAAGATATGTGAATAAAAGCCAGTTGCTTTTCCCAATTATTTTGAATAAATAAGTATTAGCAGAGTTCATAGCTCCCTCATTACTTAAGTTTTTAGAAGCTTAGCACTGTAACTGACAATTCTGGAATATTTTGAAAAGGGAAAAAGTAACCACTTTTGCATTTCAACAAAATAAGGAAGAGGGACTCTATCTTCAGGGTGTATGGAAATACATACAATACTTAGAGTAATGGGTTTACTTCATGTGAGTGCGGATAACCATCACTTCACATGCCATAAATCATACTACATTATACACAACTGGTTGGAATTGTTGAATAATAATCAAAGCAGACATGACGAGAATGCCAGGCAGAAGCCTTCCAACCCGGCCTTTTACTTCCGGGAGCTTGTGTGGACTAGAACAGGCAGTGGAAATGGAGAAAACAAATCAGGATGAATAGGATCAGTGAAGAAACATCAGTGAGGTAATGTCATATGCAACGAGTCATGATTTGTATCCTTTTTGAAATTTTCAGTAAAACAAATTAACATAGGGTGCTTTACCTTGAAAAGGCATGGTCTTAATCTATGGAGCACGTGGGAAAAGCCCCCTTAGCTTCTCTCTGTACATAGACCGTTGTAATCTGCCACTAGACAGTGTGGTTGGCCTGGAAATTCAAGTTAAACATCCATAAGAGATGTTCAGTTTCTAGAGCTTTTGAGGGGCCACTCTACGTAGTGGAATCGAATCCTTGGCAATTTGTTTATTCTGAATAGCTCTGTGAATATGGACTAATATGGTTTGACTATTAGGCATTTGAGATGGCTTTTCATGATTAACTCCTAGCATACTCTCTCTTGGTGTGTGTTAGATGTGTACTCACAAGAAGCAACACTGGGCTTCCCTGGTGGCACAGTGGTTGAGAGTCTGCCTGCCGATGCAGGGGACACGGGTTCGTGCCCCGGTCCGGGAAGATGCCACATGCCGCGGAGCGGCTGGGCCCGTGAGCCATGGCCGCTGAGTCTGCGCATCCGGAAGCTGTGCTCCGCAATGGGAGAGGCCACAACAGAGAGAGGCCCGCGTACCGCAAAAAAAAAAAAAAGAAAGCAACAGCCACATAGGAAACCTGGGGTTATTTTCTTACTAGCTGGCTAAGTGCTCAATGTCCTCTCACTGCCTGGCTTTTCTGACAAGTTGTGCTGGAGCAGGTGGACTGTTCCAGGAGACTCAGCATGTACTCTTCCAACCAGTGGCGGAAAACAAGGATGGAGAGTCAGTCAAAGAACAGGATCTTCCATACTTACCTCATTGGAAAAAGGCACGATGCTGTTGAGCACCACGCTGTCCTAGAGACTGGGAGTAAGGGGAATGCACATCTTTTATCTAGGCAGGGCACACAGGATGGAAGTTTCATCTACTAGTGAGCAGGTTTGCCCCTGAGTGTGCAACATACCAG
Source organism: Delphinus delphis (assembly GCF_949987515.2). Classification (NCBI taxonomy): domain Eukaryota; kingdom Metazoa; phylum Chordata; class Mammalia; order Artiodactyla; family Delphinidae; genus Delphinus; species Delphinus delphis. Next base: position 44,389,218 of record NC_082688.1, on the reverse strand, counting down.
GGTCTTTCCTGATTCCCTCAATGAGACATTTCTGAGCCTGAACACGTGTAGTCTTCATACTTACGTCTTTCTCTGGACTCAGATTCCTACACCTGTGATTCTCAAAATGGCCCCCAGAGCAGCAGCAGCATCACCTGGGAACTTGTTAGGCATGATGTTCTAGAGCCCTACTCAGACTTACGAGTCAGAAACACGAGGCAGTCTGTTTCCACAAGCCTCGCAGGTGATCTGAAGCACGCTAAAGTTTGAGAAGCACTGTTTTAGAGGAGTGCTTCTCAAAATTACTGAGCGTACAAAACTACTGTGGATCTTGTTAATGACTGAGTCAGTAAGAGGGGCCTGAGGCTCCTAGGTGATCCCACTGCTGCTGGCCTGGGCACCACGCATTGAAAAGCAAGGGTTTGGGTGTCATGGCTGCTATTGATATGTGTAGTTTGCAGAGTTTTAGTCTGGCGGTGAATGTCTTCCTTCCCTAAGAAGGAAGCATTAACCTTCTTTCCTCTGGGCAACTATAGAGATTATCATATTCTATAATTATTTGTCTACTTCTCCCTATTCCCAATTGATATCAGCTTTTTGAGGGCAGGAAAAATGTCTGTATTTGCAGCAACTTTAAGTGTCTGGCGTATAGAAGTTCCTTGATAATGAGAGATAGAACATATCTATGACTATATCCATATAGCTTGTCAGTAGGAGTTGTATTAAAACTTGGTGCAAAAGCTTGTGTGTTATTTATTTGGTAACCTTATTACAGCTATTTCCTGCCAGCATATGATAGAATGGTAAAATCCACAAGGCTGAAATTCTTCAAGCACAGCCAAAGTAAGATGAACTTTTTGTCTTAAATGGCTGTGTCTCCAGTGGAGGGTGGGAGTGAAGTAAAACTGGTTTTGGCCTGGTTCCTGGTGAACTGTGACTAAGGGGTTGTTAATGACTTTCCTCTTTGAGTTAGAGATTGTCAGTCCTCAGGAGAAAAACTGGGGAGTTCAGCATTCTATCTTGAAAAGACTCCTCTTATTTTAACCATGACAGAAGCTGAAATTCTTTTCTCCCTCTTTTCAGAATGATATGGTCAGTATTGTGGATTATCTGTTTTTTAGTCTGTTTCACCTTAGTCAGTCAATTCCTGATAAGGATGAAAGTATTTACCTAGCTTGTGAAAATATCCAATGTTTTATTATAAAGAACCCTGGCTAGTGAGTTCACCTCTCCACTGTAGCATCTCCTTTGTATGTTCAGAGGAATTTTCTCTAATAGTGTGAAAATTAACAACATTGGCACTGGGACAAAGCTAGGGATATCTGGTAATATCCAAGTGAAGCGATCGTATCATCACCCAAAAGAAAACCTACTGGAGGGACTGGACTATCTGTCTCTGTAGAAAGCAAGTCCCACATTGAAAGTGGCCAGTAGGTAAGAATTTCATGAAGAATATAAAGTAAAACTAAGTGGTCTAAACTTACCCATCCTAATTTAAATGAATGTTAAAGGCTTGAAAACGTATCCTTGCAGTTGCAGATTCTGTTTATCGCAGTTATAGGTTTCAGTGGTGCTCAATAAAGTTCTCCAAAATTAAGAGCAGTGCCCAAAGTACCATTTACCCAAAGACCTAGATAAACGCCTTTCTTCCACAAACTACAGAAAACAGTAGGTCGTATTGCATTTTCATTAGATGTTGAATTATCATAGTCCCTCACAAAACATTTTATCTACAACTTCTAAATTCATTTCACTTGGGATCACAGGAGTTAGTCTATTAGAGTGATTTTCAATAAAGTCTGGCTTTAAATTAAGACCGTCTGGCTTTCACAGATCAAGTAGCAGGTAGGAAATCTATTGTGCCCTCCAGACCACCAGGACTATAAACTGATTTGAAGCTCTGGCCTCATGGAATGTTTCCTCTCTGGGCAGCTATCCAGAGACAACAGTAAAGAGGGCAATTATCTTGTTTTGTAGTCATTCGTAGTCATTCTCTCTCATATCAAAACATTTCTTTTTCAAGTTTATTTATTTACTTACTTATTTATATATTTATTTTTTGCGGTACGCGGGCCTCTCACCGTTGCGGCCTCTCCCGCTGCAGAGCACAGGCTCCGGACGCGCAGGCTCAGCGGCCATGGCTCACGGGCCCAGCCGCTCCGCGGCATGTGAGATCTTCCCGGACTGGAGCACGAACCCGCGTCCCCTGCATCAGCAGGTGGACTCTCAACCACTGCGCCACCAGGGAAGCCCCAAGTTTATATTTTAAAACAAAACTTTTCTATTAATGTGAAAGAATCATCTGACAAATCTTTATTACATTTGTCAAAGGATATTTTGCTCCTGGGGGAATTATCAATCAGGATATGAACCTGAAAAAACATATCTAAAATCCCTATTATCACTGTTTTCCTATATTTACCCTTATAGAGCAAGCAGCTGAGAACTGAAGAGGTAACCTTCCTTCCAGAGTTTCCAAGTAGGAAGGAAAAAGGCTCTTATCTTCCTTGAAAAATTTGTGATAGCATCATATGTCATTAGGAAAATGAAAATTAAAACAACAGTGAGATACTACTACACACGTATTAGAATGGTCGGTATCTGGAGCACTGACAGCACCGAATACTGGCGAGGATGTGCAGCAATAGGAACTCTCATTCATTGCTGGTGGGAGTGCAAAATGGTACCGGCACTTTGGAAGACAGTTGGGTAGGTTCTAAAAAATTCTAAGCATCCTCTTACCATACGATCCAGCAACCGTGCTTCTTGTTACTTACCCAGAGGAATTGAAAACTTATGTCCACACAAAAACCTGCACACAGATGTCTATAGCAGCTTTATTCATAATTGCCGAAACTTGGAAGCAACCAAGATGTCCTTCAGTAGTTGAACGGATAAACTTTTGTGTACCCAGACAATGGAATACTATTCAGCATTAAGAAGAAATGAACTATCAAGCCATGAAGACATTAGAGAAAACTTAAATGCATATTACTAAATGAAAGAAGCCAAGCTGTAAAGTCAAAATACTGTATGATTTCAACTGTATGACATTCTGGAAAAGGCAAAACTATGGAGACAGTAAAAAGATCAGTGGTTGCCAGAGGATGGATGGGGGTGTTAGGAGGGGTAGGCGAATAGGAGGAGCACAGAGGATTTTTAGGGCAGTGAAACTGCTTCATATGACACTATAATGGTGGATATATGTTATTACACATTTGTCCAAACACAGAATGTTCAACACCAAGAGTGAACCTTAACGTAAACTATGGCGTTTGGGGGATTTTGATTATGGTATAGGTTCATCAGTTGTAACAAATGTACCCCTCTGGTCGGGGATGTTGATAACGAGGAAAGCTATGTCTGGGTGGGGACATACGCATACATAGGGGGTATATGGGAAATCTCTGTATCTCTTCTCAATTTTTCTGTGACTCTAAGCCTGCTGTAACAAAAAGCCTTTTTTTCCTAATATATAAATAAACCCAGCATTTATTTTTTAAAAATCTATTATAGTTTAATTTATGGACTAGAGAATGAAAAACATACCTGATTATGAAACAAAAGGATATTAACTCCAGATACTGCCTAGTCTTCATAAGGTCAAAGAACAGGGTGATTATCTAAGTTTTACGTCTTAAAAGTGATGGATCATGAAGAAAGATTAATAGATATCTCATTCTACCTCTTCCAGAACAGGGCCAGGCCAGATTGCTAATTACCGGAGGGCCAAATAAACAGAGGGCACTCAGTTTGGGAAGACATCATTCATTCATTCATTCATTCATTGTACACATTTTTTGTTCAATAAACAAGTGAAGGAACCCCATTTAGATGGCATAACAACATTCTGTGGGCATTTAGGACATATCTTGAAGCAGCCTCTTCTGTATGAGAGCCCTTTCGCAAAGACCCTATCCAGCCAACAGGAAAAACCAGGAAAGCTAGCAGCTGCTTCAATTTGGGCAGGTCCTGATGGTTTATTCTGATGCAACAAGCAACGGAATCTAAACGTGGTATGGGAGGCAAAGAAAAGAAAGAAGGAAAGGAAGTTTGGTGACTGCTTATACAGGAGCCTTCTCTCAGCATTAATGTAAGAAAAGGAAATGGCATTTTTATTTTCCATTAAAATTCAACAAGCATCAAAGTCAGAAAACAGATCGTCTCTCCCCATGGCTGGAAGCATATAGAAACAGATGAGCAGGTGCGTTCTGCTGGGTGCTGCTGGGGGTTTCACTAACCCAGATCTGTCAGCCTGTATGTGAGCACAAACTTGTAGGGAGGAGGAGAAGAGACTGAGGAGGGCTGGGTGGATCCCTGTTCAAGCAGACAAGCAAGCCCTCGGCAAGTTCTGGAAGACACTTCCTTCCTTCATTCCACAAGTCTGTACGGAATCCCTTCTGTGCACCAAGACGTGGCAGTGCTCTCAGGTTGCCCCCAGTCTAATGGAAGAGACAGATAAGCAAGCAGGCGATGGCAACACAGTGTTGAAGGGTCGTATGTAAGAGCTCTAAGAGCATAATCAAGGGCATTTACTTCTGACCTGGGGGGTTCAGGGAAGGCTTTGTAGGGGAGGTACCATCTATCTTGATACTCAAAAGATGAATAAGCCAGGTGACACCCCAATAGTGTGGACAGGAGAGGGGGGCAGGGGAGCAGAGAGGAGGCAGCAGATGATGGCATTGGCAGAGTTCACAGCATGTTCAGACGCCTGGAGAAGAAAGGCAACGTGGCACGTTGGGAACCGACAAACAGTGCGTGAGGCTGAAGCATGTTCTGGAGAGAGAAGTGAGCTGAAGAGCTGAGGAAAGGAAGACCGGTGTACATCCCACTAAGGGCTTTGAATTGCATCAAAGAGTCTCAAAGGCTCTGCTCTGGACACTCTCGGAACCTCTGTATAATGTGGACTGTGTGGAGGAGGGGCCGCACCCCACACATGGTGCCTCTCACATACCTCAGGGCACTGAAGAGAGTTGTTTATATCTCTCTTCACCCCAGATCAGTTATCAGTATCTGAAGGGCAAAGAACAGTCTTTGAAAATGTCTACATTTCCTCACTGTGGGGGTAAATAACCTATCGGGACCTGCTGTGTTGAGGGCAGGACACAGGCAAAAGCACATAGGCAAAAGTGCTAGTCACTTCAAAACAAGACAACCACCAACCTTGCCAGCACTCTGTGAATCCAGTGCCGTTGGTGGATAATAGTCATGGCAGGTGAACAGTGTAGTAATTGGCTCTTTGGACAACAATTGCACATTTCAAGACATTTCTCTGCCCTTTCAGTACATTAGCACTAATGAGGCCAGTTATCAAAACAACTGCCTGCCTTTCTCTAACAGGGCAGGCATTTCCCACCAGGGGGCAAACTATGAATCAATCCCTTGAAGATTTTTAAAAGGGTAACTATTTGAGAACAACTGTGATTTTGCAGTCTTTGAGTAATCATATAGTGACTACGCAGGGAAAGGAAGCGGGCTGAATAGCAACAGCCTTAACGGTGCAGGAAGGATAGTTCATTCGTTCATTCAGACGTTTATGGAAACACCACTATGCATCAGCTGATGGAAATTGAAAGACAGATCCAGCACTGATGCTGTGCTCAGGGCCTCACAGGATGGGTGGTGTGATGAGGGAGGGGGCACAGTCATTGTAACACAGCAGGGTAAGTGCTGTGACACGGACCTGTCAGAGGTCCTGGGGAAGCGGCGGGGCGGTGGATGGTGAAGGGGACATGGGCTCAGCCTGGGGCTGTCTAGTGGGTCGAATGGTGGCTCTCCCAAAGGTATGTCCACCCAGAACCTGTACACCTGACCTTATTTGGAAAAAGAGTCTTTGCAGATATAATTCAGTTAAGGCTCTCCAGATGACATCATTCTGGATTCGGGTGGGTCTTAATCCTATGGCAGTGTCCCTGCAAGAGACAGAAAAGAAGACAAAGACATAGAAGAGAAGGCCATGTGAGGATGGAGGTGGAAAGAGTTTTGTTGCCAAAAGCTAAGGAATGCTTACAGCCACCAAGCTGGCAGAGCCAAGACAGGCCTCTCCCCTGGTGCCTTCAGAGGGAGTGTGGTTCCACCAACACCGTGATTTCAGACTTCTGACGTCTAGAATCATGTGGGAATACATTTCTGTTGTCGGGCTTCCCTGGTGGCGCAGTGGTTGGGAGTCCGCCTGCCGATGCAGGGGACGCGGGTTCGTGCCCCGGTCCGGGAGGATCCCACATGCCGTGGCGCGGCTGGGCCCGTGAGCCATGGCCGCTGGGCCTGCGCGTCCGGAGCCTGTGCTCCGCAATGGGAGAGGCCACAAGAGTGAGAGGCCCGCGTACCGCAAAAAAAAATAAAATATTTATGTTGTTATAAGCCACTCAGTTGTTGGTCATTTATTACAGTAGCCTATAAACTAATACAGGGTGGAAACTGTGAAAAGTCAGAGAAACTTCTTGAAGAGAACATGCCTGAGTGAAGTCTCGAAAACAGAGGGAGCCAGCTGAAATGATTCGAGTGGGATTAGGAGGATGATGGACAAGAGGTAGGAATGGAAGGGCATGTGATGTGGTGTTCAAGGAAGTGTCTTGAAAAATTAAAGCAGTGGTGCTGAAAACGTACTTGCACCCGATTATCTCATGGCTGAGTTGATGTGGCCAAAGAGAAGAGGCTTATGTGTAGGCGCATGCTTCAGAAAAGATTTCTGTGGACAAATAGGTTTGGGAAATGATGTATTATATATACTATTTGTATTTTAGAGATCCAGGGTTCACATAAACATATTGACACCTCATGGAAATTCTCTTTCCCCTAGACTTTTAAACTTTGTGCCTGTGTATGTGTGTGTGTGCGCGTGTGCGTGTGTGTGCGTGTGTGTGTGTGTGCGTGTGCGTGTGTGCGTGTGTGTGTGTGTGTGTGTGAAACACCTACTAACAGCTCAAGGAAAACAGCACTTCCAGAGCATGTTTCGGAAACAATGCCCCAGATAATGTTTGGAGGATGTTAGGAAGACTCCCTCATGCCTACCAGTATGAAACCAAACTGTCAGGGCTCTTTTCCTTTTTTTGTTTTTTGTTTTTTTTTTTTTGTAATTATGTAATTATGGGAGGTTTTTTGGTGATTGTAATAATTGTATATTTTTTGTCATTTATAATGACAACTTTTTTTTTAAAGTATTTTTTGGTAGTTGTTAAAAGACTAATCGTTTGCTTCTAGGAGTTTACCCTTTAGGCCGAGGCCTTAGAAGTTGTGAAAAGCTGATTCTTTTTGCAAAATGGGTTTAAATCAGGACTAGTGTGAGAGGCCATGAAATGTCCTGAGAAGAGTAAAAGGCTCAACCTCAGCATGGCCATTGGTGGACTGAGGGGTGAGGTTGCAGGTAGAGAAAGTCCCGGGGAGAGTAACAGCCAGTTCTGGTGTCTCCAGGGTCCGGCGGCACCAAAACTGTGTTCACTCAGCCACTGACTCACTTTGACTAACTGTGGTTTGTTTTCATAGCTCTTTCATTCTGATTTCTGGCCAAGCAGGCAGCTCCCTTAGGGGGTCTGAGAGAGTGATCTTCATGACTGAGTCCTGGGAGCAGGGCATGCGCCAGTGTCCTGGTCATCTGCTCTGGCTTCTCCTAGGATACTGTAATTTTTCCTCAGGGTGAGCAGAAGAAGAATGACTTTCAGAGGATGACATTTACAGATAAGTTCTGTTTGAGCGAAACAAGCTGCAAATGTGCAATGATCCAGCCAAAGATAATTGAAAAGATTTTATTTAAGTAACAACAACAAAACCTCCCAACCAATCAGTTCCTGAAACCTACATTTTATGGTGGTAACTTAAGTTACAATTAAATGATGCCAAGCAGCTCAGAGTCACTCCTGAGCACTCCCACATCATGGTCCCCAATTTAGTTCACTTGGGGCTTTTGGATTCTCAACCAAAAGCAACTTACAGAAAGAATTTTCTTCTGTGACAAACATTCAAAGCTGTTACAATTTGATCTGTCCTCTCTCTCTGTGTTTCTTTCTCTCGGCTTACTTTTAGCTTTGTGCTTGTTTGTTTTATAGATTAGGCCTGATTTTAAAGTATCTGTAAATCTTTCCCTAAGTAAAGGACAGCTTGCTGCTCTGTATGCAAATGATATACATGCCTGCCTTAAAAATTTCAGATTGACTTTGAATTGACCCCGTGCTTTATCCCTCAGTGGAGAAAAATGAAAGGATATTTATAATACCTGTGGACATTGTGTAAGATACCAGTGGGAGTTTTCCCCAACAGTAGATGAATAGCAGAAACACGGGCAGACTAAAATGTGGCAGATATAGGCAAGAGGCAGATTGAAACTGATTTACATAGCTGGGTATTTCTTACTGTAGCTCTCTGTGGTTTCTCCCTTTCAGATACCTACAATGCTATAATTTTCTGTATAAATAAAGAATATAAAACTGAAAAAAAGCACACATATGATCACATACCAACAACTGAGCCCCCAAAAGTTTATAGTACAAGTTTCATTTTTTCTTTCTAAATATATTATAATTTTGAGGACAGCTTAAACAATTTTTACAGTAACCTTTTTACTACCTAGGGGCAAGCTACAAAAATCTCATTTATGTTGGAAGTTCATGTGCTTCAAAATACATACCCCACTGCACATCAGTTTTCACCATTAGCAGAAACGTTCTTTGTTTTATTTTTTGAACCTCTTTTCTTCACACTGCCTTAAAAATTAAAATAGAGCAGAACACTGACCTGGGATGAAATACGGATTTTTTTATGCTTCTCTCAAACTCACATTTTATTAAGGTTATTGAAAATAAGATCACTTCACTTAAAAATGCCAGAGAAACCCAAAGGATAAAATTGCATGAGATTAACATACCTATTCTTATCCTACAACAAACATATCTCAGTCCAAACCTCAGAGTTTCTTGGACTACACTATTTCAGAGCTGCATTTTTTAGTGTTTAGTTTTGATTTCCGCAGTAGCACATTAACTGTCCCATGTTCTCAAATGAAAATGTGGAAATTCTCCAGGTCACTTCAGTAGTGGCTGGAACCAGAGTCTTCATATCCTAAGGATCATGAGTTAAGTCTCTTCCCTAAAAGTTTTGCATTCACTGGCTCACAGTGACGCGACTGGAAGTGCTGGGACTGAGCATCCCAAAAGGGCATGATTGGGAAGGTAATGAAAGACAATAATCTCCTTTCTTTGCCCCTTGTCTCCCTTCATGAGGACCTCCAACCCACCACCTGTTATGTCCAGGGCTCACAGACGCCTTTCTATTCCCTTTATTTATCAAGAAACTATCTGATATCAGTCTCATTCACTGAGTGCCTAGCAATAAATGTTTGTTGTTGAATGAATAAATGAATGAGTGAATCCTTTACTTTCCAGTGTGTGGAGACTAATTAGAAAGAAAGATTAAAGAGGATGAAATGGGTCATACAGTATGAATAGATCTTTCTGGCAATAAAAGAAAGAAAATAAATCACACTTGGGTCTTCCAACCCCAGTCTTTTCTTCGTAGGGTAAGTGGGAAGAAATATGGCTAAGAAGGGTTGATAACCTGTTTCAGGAGCAGAAGGAAAATGAGAGGTGACAGGAGAGGGATAGAACCTTCTGGTAGAAATCAAATTATTCCAATACTTTCCCATGTGTTCTGGCCTGATGTCATTATTGAGGGCAAAGGACTATTCAGAAGGGAAATTACTGTGGCATTATGATGTGTTCTACAGCAGGAAGGAAAGAAGTCAAAGTACTTAGTGGAAGTTAAAGAGATATGTTTGCAATATATACAGGAGTAGCTGTACAGGCCCCTAAACTTTGTGGGAGAAAGACTGGGTTTGGCAAACCTGTTGCATTTGCTGACAGCTCTGCAGTGCAGGTAACGAAGCACGGAGCTACATTTCCTTGAGGTGGAAGCTCGGCCTCCTGGTTCCTAGGTGAGCTACTCTGGGCTTAAAACTGCCCTTTCTCTCTGTCTTTAACCTCCTGGTGGTCCCTTGTGTGGTAGGTGGGAGAGAAGAATGGGGAATCATCAAGGGAAATGAGGTCACCCCCTGTGTGGGAAAGAAGAACTTAGGACTCCTCCATGCATGCTATGCTGAGTCAAGGAATGAGATTCCTTCATACTTCCTTCTGGAGTAATCATCAAAATGCTGTCTGTCTTGTGGGTCACCATCTCTATACTGGGAGATGACAGAGTTAAATAACGTGTTGCCTTTACTGGGGGAATTTGAATTTTATGACATTTCTCTCATTAAGCAGTGAGAAAATTTGATCCTTGTTAATGGGAATTCTGTCATTATTATTCAGCCGCAGAAAAATTGAGGTGTTTTACCAAATCCTTCTTAGCCCTCTGCAAACAAAATGAGGAGGAAAGCTTCCTATTCTGCCTGTGCAAAGAGTGGCTTCTGGGAACAGAAGTGCCGACTTCAACCTAAAAGGGGTCTAGACGCCTTACACTGTGATTCTGCGTCTCTTACCTTACAAGAAAGAGAAGAACAGCAGACCCTGGCATCCAGGAGCTGGTCTGATACTCACAGCCAGTCCTCAGTGTTGTTAGAAGCTGGGCTGGTGCTCACAGCTGGACATGCTATTCTCCTGTTGGACATAAACAATCTCACAGAACACACGCATCAGGCAAGAGCGCTCTCAGCTCGTGATAAAATGAGAAAACTTGAGCCCACTTCATAACTTTGTTGAGCACAGAGAGAAAAAAAATCACCGTGTAATCCACAGAGTACCAAACATCCCCTTTCTTGGCTAATATGAAGGACTGCTACTTCTTTTCCAATTACAGCTCACTCTAGTCTGCCTTATTTATAGGTACAATTTATTGAGAATTGTTGCCAATTGAGAATTGTTTCAGACAGCCTTCAATCCAGAGAGAGCCCCTACTTCCTTAGACCCTGCCTCAAAATACCATAAGTCCTTTCTAATACTCTCTTATTGAGATACCCACAGTTCCTTGTGGTGGGTGTTCTCCTTTGCTAATAAACCCCCAACTTGTTCATCCACGGATGTGTACCTGGTAGCCTTTAGCTGGAGTGAATTGACACCTCACTGTTCCTGGAGTGTGATAGCCTTCTGTTGGACACTTCAGGACTTTGGTCATTGCTTTTCACACACCTGCTGCTAATACCTGAATCAGAAGACTGACATAGGCTATAGATACATGAAAGTTCGGACTCTGATTTGCAAATGAAAGAAAACCTAACCCGAAAACTCACTAAGAAAAAAAAAAGGGGAGGAGAGTCATTATCTCATTTAATGAAAAATTCCAGGGATACATCTGCCTTCGAGAAAGTCTGTATTAAAGGACATCCTGCCATTTGCAACATGGATGGACTTTGAGGACATTAGGCTAAGTGAGATAAATCAGACAAAGAATGGCAAATACTGTATAATATCACTTATATGTGGAATCTAAAAAAGCCAAACTTGTAAAAATAGAGAGTAAAATGGTGGTTACTAGGGGCTGGGAGGGGGGATATGAGAGGTATTGTTTAAGGGTACAAATTGCAACTAGTAATAAATAAGTCCTAGAGATCTAATGTGCAGTATAGTAAATATAGACCACAGTATTATATTATAATCATCAAACTTTCTAAGATACTAGATCATAATTATTCCAACCACTAAAAAGAAACGATAATTATGTGATGTGATGGAGGTGGTAATTATCACTACGATGGCAATCATGCTACAATATATAAATGTATTGTATCAACATGTTGTATATCTTAAATTTTTACAACATTATGTGTCAAATATATTTCAAGAAAAAAGAAAGTCTGTGTAGGAGATTGAAACAACATAATCAAAAATTGTTTCTCTCCATTTCTCATACATTTTTCTACTGTATTGGAAATGTTCATCTTTTTTGTTGGTTCTTATAAGCCTGCCACAATGCATCAGGAAAGTGCACTGCTCAAATGGCCTAGCCTGGGTCATGTGATCCCCCTCTGTAACTAGAAATGATCCCACCCAGGCCAAATGGAGCAAGAGCTTGAGATATGGGAACTGTCAGGCTGAAGTTCATTGCACATTATGAATCTTACTGGGGGCAGGGATTTGAGAGGCAGCGACTGAAAGCTGGAGCAAAGAGAGTTTGTGGAAGCACAGGTTTTAGAAGCTGTATAGATGAAAGGAAAACCCTAGTCCTGCCCATGCTTGCTGGTATAGCACTACTCTAAGTAGCATTTTAGGGCTCGACGGACGTTGATGGGGGAAATATCAGAAAAAGAGTTCAGGGGATATGTGGAAGCTAAGAGCAAGATTTTAATGTTTAAAGTACAGTTGATCCTTGAACAACATGGAGTTAGGGGCATCCACTCTCCACGCAGTCAAAAGAGTCCACGTTTAACTTATCGTCATTGGCCCTCTCTATTGGAGGTTCCTCTGTATCCGTGGATTCAACCAACCTTAGATCATAGTGTAGTGTAGTAGTGCGATAGTATTTACTATTGAAAAAAATCCACGTATAAGTGGCCCCATGCAGTTCAAACCTGTGTTGTTCAGGGTTCAACTGTATAATTATGTGGGTCCAGTGTTTTCCATTAAGAAGTGAATACACACATAATAAAACAGGCTCTACGGAAGCAAGAAGTGACCTAGTTTTCCTCTGCCTGGACAGCTCTCCCTGTCACTCTTCACTGCTTTCCTAGTCTTCCTCAGGTCCCAGCTAAAGAACGTATCCTCTGGGCAAGTCTTTCCCAATCCTTTAAAGGTCAGATTCCATCTGCTATAAATTTCATAGTATAATTTCTCTAAAATTTGCACAGCATTTATCACAGTTTTAATCTTCAATTTATTTATGTAATTGCTTGCTTAGTATCTGATTTCTCTATTAGACAGCAGGGTCCAGGAGGGCAAGGTTTTTGCACCTAGTGTCTTATCTGGCACATATGAGGTGTATGCATTGGATATTTACTGATAAATTTATAAGTAAACACCCCAACAGGTGCTTTTAAAAGTATTTAAAAGCATTCTATACTCTTCTAATACAGACTGTGTTATTGTCTCCTTAAAGGTCATAAAGGGTGAACAGATATTCAGCCACATCAGATGAGAGATCTGAAGTCTACATTATGACCTGAGGACAGAACAATGCCTTTCAGCTTTATAATCATGAGGATTGTTACCAAATGACTGCTTGGAGTTCCTGTTCTTGGCAACACCGTGATGCTACAGGAGACCTGAGTCCGAAGGTTGCCTGTTTTATTTCAGGTCAGCTGAGCAAGAACCAAGTGAGTATCATTGAGCTGACAACATACACCAATGGCTTCTCACACGCACTGAAGGTTTTTTGGGGTTTGTTTGTAGTCTCTATTCCTAGTGACATGGTTCTTTGTAACAAGTAAACTAAGACATTTATCTGTGACAGTGATTTTCAAACCATCACTGGGGAAGTAGCAGTTTTTGAATTTCCAAACTGTTGAGGAGTACCGTTTTAAGATACAATAAAAGTAAATTACTAGTAAACAAAAATACACAAAATACACGCCTAAGTTTTTATAGGTGAAACAAAACTACTATGTCAAGTTGCTAAGAAAAGTTTCTAAACACTCTCAGTTGTGTACTTTTCTTGTTTCTCGTGGCAACCTTACTTAGTCTACAACTGATATCTTACTATTTGCAATGGCAGAAAAGTCTCAAGACACCAGTTCAGTTCACACGTATTGTGTGTGAAACCCCCAGCAAATTGTTGTCTCTCGCACCAAATGAGTCTGTAAAGGTACGAAAGTCAATATCAGCAGATAAGCTTTCTGTTCATACAGTGCAATTTGAGAAGGTAACAGGAGTGTTATGGGGCTCCACATGACTATTTAACATTTTTTCTATCAAATATTAAATATTAAAAATTCAGTGGAAAACACAGAAGATACCTAAAGAGTATGAAATGAGTGAAGCATTTTATATTTGGCCAATGTTTTAAAACTCATTATCCACTTTAAAAAATAAAATGCATATTTGTTTAAAATCTGGGGCTTCCATTTCTATTACCCTAGAATTTAAATAGAAAGAAAGAGGTGGACTAAAGCACTATAACATATTGCCCTCTTACAACAAATTTCATATCATAAGAATGGTAAATGTGGTGCTGTTAAAATGATTTTGTTAACTTGTGGCCAGTACGACAAGACACTTCATTTCAAATCATTGGTTTTCTAGACAAAATATACCACTGGGATGAAATCACATTTCCTTTGACAATCTGTAGGAGAAGGAAGGATCTGTGTGAGAACTACATTATCATAATTGTGAGATTAAAAAGACACACACAGCTAGCATCCAAGTTATCCAACACTGGGAGCCTGTAAAGCTTGATTATTGCAAAGGTGGATTGGCATATTAATTAAAAATAAGACTGACATTTGAAGCATATTTTAGATTTCATGGCAAACTTCGTCATTCTAAATATAGTTTCAGATAATTATGACACATTTGGTGCTAAGCTATTTTAGAATTCAAAACACTTCCATCTTGGAATGGTTGCAACAAATCAGGGTGTTTGATCAAGGCTGCAGAGAAAAGACAGTGGATTTAATATTCCAGGTCTCCTCATATTCTGCTTTTAGCTTTTATTTTCTGTGCAGGTTAAGTTGATAGAGCTTTTGCAAGGTGATGGTATTCTGAGTGCAAATGGGATTTGACATTTTGAGTGTAAATAAGAATGGTTTGTCTTCCTGCAATATAAGTCACTTTTCACCAGCAGTTTAAATAAAGTGAAACCCACAGAAATGTAGGGTTATTCATTTTCTTGTAAACCATCCTGAACTTCATTTTCTTCAGTTGTAAAATCAAGCTGTTAGACAAGATACTCTCCAAAGTCCCTTCCAGCGCTAACATTTCAAGGATTGAGTTGTCAGACATTCGGGTTTAAGTCCTGGCTTTGTCTCTTTACTCCCTGTGTGATCAGGGAGAGGTTGCTTAAACTCTGTAAATCTCAGTTTGCTTGGCTCTAAGATAGGGGTTAAATAATTATTTCAGCACATATTTATTGAGTTTCTCTTTTGTGCAAGGCAGTGAGGGCACTGGTGTGGATGTGGCGGAAATGGTCCCTGCTCTTGTAGAGTTTACATTCATCCATTAATTCATTCATTCATTCAACAAGTATTATTGAGTGCCTACCATTTATCAGGCAATGTGGTGGGTGCTGGGGATACATCAGAAGATATTCGTAGAGTGGAGGCAGGTGGCCAAAAAGCCTCAGCAAACAGCAATAGGTACTATGATGGAAACAAACATGAAAGTGAGAGGACAAGGCAGGAGCTATGTCCTTTATAAGGAGGTCAGAGAAGCCTTCCTTATAAAAGTGGCATTTATGCTGACTCTTAAAGGAGAATAAGAAACTAACTATGTAGAGTGGAAGAGAAGAACCTAAGTGCATCTGAGTAACAAAAAGAAAATCAATGTAGCTGGTAGAAGTAGGATGAGATGACCATTGGAGAAATATTCAAAGGCCAGACATGCAAAGGCCTTAAGAGTTTGCTTATTCTGAGTTGAATTAAAAACTACTGATAGGGTTTCCCCGGTGGCGCAGTGGTTGAGAGTCCGCCTGCCGATGCAGGGGACACGGGTTCGTGTCCCGGTCCGGGAAGATCCCACATGCCGCAGAGCAGCTGGCCCCGTGAGCCATGGCCGCTGAGCCTGCGCGTCCGGAGCCTGTGCTCCGCAGCGGGAGAGGCCACAGCAGTAAGAGGCCAGCGTACCGGCAGGGGTGGGGGGTTGGGGGGGGGAAGCTACTGATAGTAATGATAGTCATATGACTTGATGATAGTAATGGCAAGATATGAACAGTCACTTGACCTAATTTATATTTAACATCTTTCTGGCTGTTTGGTGGAGCATGGACTGAGGGGCAGCAGTGAAGGAGGGAGGACTAGGCATGTTGCAGTAGTTCAGGCAAGAGATCATGCCAGATGGCCTCCAGGAGAGGCAGGGGAAGTGGGGAGATGCAACCTACTGCAGAAACAATTTAAGGCAGAACAATCAGATTTACTCATGAATTTCATGTGGGAATTTAAGAAAATGGCAAAATTAAGGCTGTCCCCTAGTGTTGGGGACATAGGTTTAGGGAGGAGAATCAGGAGTTCCATTTTGGACATGCTGTATTGAGATGCTGCTAAAGAGACAGAGTAGAGCTGGCAAGTCATCAATAAGATATGTGAGTCTAAAGCTCGTAGAAGAGGACTGGGATGGAGAAAAGTAAATATGGGCACATCATGAGGAAAGGCCTCAAGAGTAGATGAGCTCACTAGAGAGCGGAGAGACAAAAATGATCACTAGAGAGCGGAGAGACAAAAATGGTTCTGAGCTCTAAGGAACTCGCCTATTTGGAAATCATAAGAACAGGTCCCATAGGAAAAACTATCAAAAACAGTCAAAGAGGGAAGAGGGCATAAAGACATTGTGCTGTTAGAAGCTACCAAAGAAGAGCAGTTCAAGAATGAAGGGGCTCAGAAGTGTTGAAAATTGCCAAAGAATAATGGAGATGAGAGAAAAACATCCACAGGAACAGGCAATGTGATGTTTGCTGGTCAGAGAAGATTGAGTGACATATTGGAGGAGGAATCCATTCTGCAGTGGATTAAGTTGTGCTGTAGGGGATGAGGGAGTGGAGATAACACTTCTGGAAAATTGGGCCAAGAAGAGAGCAAAAAATAGTAACTTGAGACAGATAAGGCTCCAGGGGGTTTTATTTTCCTTTTTAAAGATGGAGGTGTTGTATAGAATTGATAGTAAATAGCCAGTGGAGTAGGAGTGTGGGTGGCAGAGTCGTGGTGCAGAAGTTGCTGTTATAAAACATAAAAGACGGAACTGAGGGAAAGGAAAGTCCTTGAGAAGCAGAGGAAGGTTAGAGTCTGGAGCACAAACAGAGGGCTTAGCACAGGGTGTGGCATGTAGTGACTGGCCAGTAAAGATAGGTTCATGACGGCGATGGCTCTAAGGAGCTTTTCCTCATCTCTGTGTTGGCCTAGCCTGGGAAGAGGCTGCAGTTGGAGAGAAGAGTCCTGGGAGTGTAGAACAGTGGTGGGCTCACCAGTTTTTCAGGTCTAGTTATCAGTGGCTTCCTAATGTAAAACGGCAAATTTAGGGGAAAACATTCTTGACAATAGAGGTTTAATCACAGGGCAAGCCTGGACAGGGCAAAGAGGTTTGTAGGGACATTAGAAAAGTGTTCTCTTCCTTTGCCTCCTTCCCACACTCTGCCACTCAAAACCATTTCCTCTCTCGAGTGCAAAGTGGTGCAACCTCATGGAGAAAAATTTGGCAATACCTAACACAACTTCTCATGCATTTGCCTTTTTATTTATTTTTTTAAATTTTTATTGGAGTATAGTTGCTTTACAATGTTGTGTTAGTTTCTACTGCACAGCAAAGTGAATGAGCTATAAGTATACATATATCTGCTCTTTTTTGGATTTCCTTCCCACTTAGGTCACTGCAGAGCATTGAGTAGAGTTCCCTGTGCGATACAGTAGGTTCTCATTAGTTATCTATTTTATGCATAGTATCAATAGTGTATATATGTCAGTCCCAATCTCCCAATCATCCCCACCCCCCCCCCCCACCTTCCCCCTTGGTATCCATGTTTGTTCTCTACCTCTGTGTCTCTATTTCTGCTTTGCAAATAAGATCATCTATACCTTTTTTTTTTTTTTGCCTTTTTACAAAGCACTTCTCTGCTGGGAATTTTACCCAGAAGATACACTCCACAAACATGAAAAACAAAAATGAAAACACATGCAGAAGATTCATCACTGTGGCATTATTTGTATAAACAAAATATTGGAAACAACATAAATGTTCATTCTTAAGAGACTAATTGAATAAACTATGGTAGTTTCACACAACGTAGTACCATGCAGTTGTGCAGCTGTGAAAAATAATGAAGTGATAGTGATTTCCAGGATATATTGATAAGTGAAATATAAATTTTATATGTATATATATATATATGTATAATTTTTTGGTAAGAGGTTACACAGAAGTATAAACAGAAACAAATGAAAATGATTATGGGAGGTGAGTAGGCATACAGGGATGGAAATGGGATAAAAGTGGGAACTCTTTGAAAATAACTTTGTATTTAGTTTTGACTTTTTAATTATGTAAATGTTTAAAATTTTCTAAATAAAAAGCAAGATAGATTAGATAGATAGATAGATAGATATCAAGTATTTCCAATTCCAATATTTTTCAATTCTGATTGTGGATTCTTTTTATTATAAATACTTTCGTTTTATTCCTATAGCCAGTGTCTCAGCTCTGTCCCTAATTTTCTCAGCTTAAAAATACTGGGTCAGTATTATCCTGCATTGTCCTGACCCCATGAGCAATTTGATTATGTACAAATTGCAGGCTGTCATTTACTGCCATATTTCACTGTAAGTTAAGCATCACTGTCTTAAAACACACTCTTAAGTAGCTCTTAATACTCTGTCTTAAGTGACACTTGACCTCCTGGGCCCAAAGCCAAGCAGTGACATGGTCCTTCTGCCTCTGGTTTTTGGGGCAACCTGTAAAAGTGACCCTTGGAAAGGTTTCCAGCTATTAGAAGGACATGTAATTCTCCTGTCTCCTTCTCCTGAGCAGTGGAAACAGTTGGTCAGCGTGACAGCCTCCTCACTCATTCCACAAGTAATTGTATCAGTTTGACATTGTAGCCTGGGGGATAGGGGCTATGAGAGAGTAATAGGATTTAAACTCCAATTCTTTTCAGCTGCTGGCTAGGATTAGTGAATAGAGATAAATAGAACTCTTTTGCTGTTTTTATAAATAACAGCTTTGATATAGGTTTAGATTTGAAACACCTGAAATTTCTCCAGAGATGACATATAAAAACTGCCAGTGGAAATGTACAGAAAACCTACCTTTGGTTAAGGAATCTGGCTCAGTTTCTCTCCCAGACGGCATTTGGGGAAATGATCTCCATAAGGTTTTATTATTACTGATCACTCTATACTCCTTCTTGGGCATTTGTCAACAAATTGCTCCAATAAAAGCACTTGTAATAAATCCCGTGTGCCCTGTGGATTCATTGCCTGGTAGGTACAATCCTTCTTGGAGATATTGCTGTTTAGTTGTTCAATGACTTTGTAATTTAGACTGTAACTGGTAGAAGGAAGAAAACAATTTCATCTTCTCAAAGTAATGATTTAAAGCTACTGTGCTGAAGACGTGAGAGTTTCATGGCTCTGTCGTTTCTGTCTTATTTCTGTGTTCATTAGAGTGTGCTCAAACTGAGGAGGGGATAGTTAAGTCTGAGAACTATGTCAAATCAAGCAAATGTGTTTACTCACGTTGGAGAAGAAAAGAGAGGGGACACATGCTTAAAGTATTCAAATATTAGAAGGGAATATCATTAAGGGGAAACAGGCTGATTGTGTTTCCAACAAGGCTGAACTGTAAGCATTGGTAGGAAGGTACAAGGGGGCAGTTTTGAATTTAATAGAAAAATGGATTTTCTAACACTATCCAGCAGTGGAACAGATTGCCCAGCACTAAAAATATCCAGGTAGAGGCTAAATAACTCTGTCAAGTTTATAATTTGTTAACCTCCAAAATCTCCTGTCAATTTTAAGAGTCAATTCATTCATTAATTCATTCCACATTCATTCAGGTATTAATTATTAGTGGGGAATTCTCATGGATACCAAGTTACTGCCTAGACATTGTAGGAACAATGATAAATGACAACAGACATGGCACCTAATATCACAATCTGGTAGAGAGAGAGGAGGGGCAATGACCAAGTAATCACACAGTGAGTGCATGATGTTAAACTTGGATGAGTATGTTGAAAGGAAGAAATGTGGTCCTATTAGAGCATAGGGCAAAGGAGACTTCCTGAACATGGTGTTGGTGGGGTGGGGTTGTGAAGAAAGGCTTTCCTGCTGATGTCATGCCCGAGTAGAAAGTTGGGAGATGAGTAAATCTGGTATGGCGGGAAGGGGAAGGGAGGAGGAGACTTCCAAGAAGAATGAAGAGCATTTGGAAAGTCCTGTGGAAGGAGGGATCCTGGCATGTTTTTCCCAAACTTTCCTGCTAGTAAGAATGACCTGGGGATTAGGAACTAAGATGACGGAGTAGAAGGACATTCTGTCCCTCCCTCTTGTGAGAACACCAGAATAACAACTAGCTGCTGGACAGTCATCGATAGGAAGACACTCTAACACCCCAAAAAAGACACCCCACATCCAAAGACAAAGGAGAAGCCACAATGAGAGGGAAGGAAGGGCACAACCACAGTAAAATCAAATCCCATAACTGGTGGGTGGGTGACTCACAGACTGGAGAACACTTATACCACAGAAGTCCACCCACTGGAGTGAAGGTTCTGAGCCCCACATCAGGCTTCCCAACCTGGGGGTCTGGCAACGGGAGGAGGAATTCCTAGAGAATCAGACATTGAAGGCTAGTGGGATTTGACTGCAGGACTTCGACAGGACAGGGGGAAACAGAGACTCCACTCTTGGAGGGCACACACAAAGTAGTGTGCGCATCGGGACCCAGGGGAAGGCGCAGTGACCCCAGGGGAGACTGAACGAGACCTACCTGTTAGTGTTGGAGGGTCTCCTGCAGAGGCGGGGGGGAGGCTGTGGCTCACCGTGCGGACAAGAACACTGGCAGCAGAAGTTCTGGGAAGTACTCCTTGGCATGAGCCCTCCCAGAGTCTGCCATTAGCCCCACAAAAGAGCCCAAGTAGGCTCCAGTGTTGGGTTGCCTCAGGCCAAACAACCTACAGAAAGGGAACACAGCCCCACCCATCCCATCAGCAGTGAAGCTGTTTAAAATTTTACTGAGCTCTGCCCACCAGAGCAACAGTCAGCTCTACTCACCAGTCCCTCCCATCAGGAAACTTGCACAAGCCTCTTAGATAGCTTCATCCACCAGAGGGCAGACAGCAGAAGCAAGAAGAACTACAATGCTAGAGCCTGTGGAACAAAACACCACATTCACAGAAAGATAGACAAGATGAAAAGGCAGAGGGCTATGTACCAGATGAAGGAACAAGATAAAACCCCAGAAAAACAACTAAATGAAGTGGAGATAGGCAACCTTCCAGAAAAAGAATTCAGAATAATGATAGTGAGGATGATCCAGGACCTCGGAAAAAGAATGGAGGCAAAGATCGAGAAGATGCAAGAAATGTTTAACAAAGACCTAGAAGAATTAAAAAGCAAACAAACAGAGATGAACAATACAATAACTGAAAGGAAAACTACACTAGAAGAAATCAATAGCAGAATAACTGAGGCAGAAGAACAGATAAGTGACCTGGAAGACAGAATGGTGGAATTCACTGCTGTGGAACAGAATAAAGAACAAAGAATGAAAAGAAATGAAGACAGCCTAAGAGACCTCTGGGACAACATTAAACGCAACAACATTCGCATTAAAGGGGTCCCAGCAGGAGAAGACAGAGAGAAAGGACCCGAGAAAATATTTGAAGAGATTATAGTCGAAAACTTCGCTAACATGGGAAAGGAAATAGCCACCCAAGTCCAGGAAGCGCAGAGACTCCCATACAGGATAAACCCAAGGAGAAACATGCCGAGACAAATAGTCATCAAATTCGTAAAAATTAAACACAAAGAAAAATTATTGAAAGCAGCAAGGGAAAAACGACAAATAACATACAAGGGAACTCCCATAAGGTTAACAGCTGATATCTCAGCAGAAACTCTACAGGCCTGAAGGGAGTGGCATGATATACTTAAAGTGATGAAAGGGAAGAAACTACAACCAAGGTTACTCTACCCAGCAAGGATCTCATTCAGATTCAATGGAGAAATCAAAAGCTTTACAGACAAGCAAAAGCTAAGAGAATTCAGCACCACCAAACCAGCTCTACAACAAATGCTAAAGGAACTTCTCTAAGTGGGAAACACAAGAGAAGAAAAGGACCTACAAAAACAAACCCAAAACAATTAAGAAAAAGGTTGTAGGAACATACATATCAATAATTACCTTAAACGTGACTGGATTAAATGCTCCAACCAAAAGTCACAGGCTTGCTGAATGGATACAAAAACAAGACCCATCTATATGCTGTCTACAAGAGACCCACTTCAGACCTAGGGACACATACAGACTGAAAGTGAGGGGATGGAAAAAGATATTCCATGCAAATGGAAATCAAAAGAAAGCTGGAGTAGCTATATTCATATCAGATAAAATAGACTTTGTAAAGAATGTGACGAGACAAGGAAGGACAGTACATAATAATCAAGGGATCAAGCCAAGAAGAAGATATAACAATTACAAATATATATGTACCCAACATAGGAGCACCTCAATGCATAATGCAGCTGCTAACAGCTCTAAAAGAGGAAATTGACAATAACACAATAATAGTGGGGGACTTTAACGCCTCACTTACACCAATGGACAGATCATCCAAAATGAAAATAAATAAGGAAACAGAAGCTTTAAATAACACAATAGACTAGATAGATTTAATTGATATTAATAGGACATTCCATCTAGAAACAGCAGATTACACTTTCTTCTCAAGTGTGCATGGAACATTCTCCAGGATAGATCACATCTTGGGTCACAAATCAAGCCACAGTAAATTTAAGAAAACTGAAATCATAACAAGTATCTTTTCTGACCACAACGCTATGAGATTAGAAACGAATTACAGGGAAAAAAATGTAAAAAACACAACACATGGAAACTAAACAATACATTACTAAATAACCAAGAGATCACTGAAGAAATCAAAGAGGAAATCAAAAAATACCTAGAGGCAAATGGCAATGAAAACATGACGATCCAAAACCTATGGGATGCAGCAAAAGCAGGTCTAAGAGGGAAGTTTATAGCTATACAAGCGTACCTCAAGAAATATGAAAAATCTCAAATAAAAAATCTAACCTTACACCTAAAGAAACTAGAGAAAGAAGCACAAACAAAACCTAAAGTTAGCAGAAGGAAAGAACTCATAAATATCAGACCAGAAATAAATGAAATAGAAACAAAGAAAACAGTAGCAAGGATCAATAAAACTAAAAGCTGGTTCTTTGAGAAGATAAACAAAATTGATAAACCATTAGCCAGACTCATGAAGGAAAAGAGGGAGAGGACTCAAATCAACAAAATTAGAAATGAAAAAGGAGAAGTTACAACAGA
This sequence comes from Delphinus delphis, assembly GCF_949987515.2. Classification (NCBI taxonomy): domain Eukaryota; kingdom Metazoa; phylum Chordata; class Mammalia; order Artiodactyla; family Delphinidae; genus Delphinus; species Delphinus delphis. The sequence goes on along the minus strand of NC_082688.1, from coordinate 44,366,110 downwards.
CACTGTGAAAATACAAAGCATCCTAAGAGACTACTACAGGCAACTCTATGCCAATAAAATGGACAATCTGGAAGAAATGGACAAATTCTTAGAAAGGTATAAGCTTTCAAGACTGAATGAGGAAGAAATAGGAAATATGAACAGGCCAATCACAAGTAATTAAATTAAAACTGTGATTAAAAATCTTCCAACAAACAAAAGTCCAGGAACAGATGGCTTCACAGGTGAATTCTATCAAACATTTAGAGAAGAGCTAACACCCATCCTTCTTAAACTCTTCCAAAAAATTGCAGACGAAGGAACACTCCCAAACTCATTCTATGAGACCACCATCACCCTGATACCAAAACCAGACAAAGATACTACAAAAAAAGAAAACTACAGGCCAATATCACTGATGAATACAGATGCAAAAATCCTCAAAAAAATGCTAGAAAACAGAATCCAACAACACATTAAAAGGATCATACACCATGATCAAGTGGGATTTATCCCAGGGATGCAAGGATTCTTCATTATACGTAAATCAATCAATGTGATACACCATATTAACAAATTGAAGAATAAAAACCATATGATCATCTCAATAGATGCAGAAAAAGCTTTTGACAAAATTCAACACCCATTTATGATAAAAACTCTCCAGAAAGTGGGCATAGAGGGAACCTACCTCAACATAATAAAGGCCATACATGACAAACCCACAGCAAACATCATTCTCAATGGTGAAAAACTGAAAGCATTTTCTGTAAGATCAGGAACAAGACAAGGATGTCCACTCTCACCACTATTATTCAACATAGTTTTGGACGTACTAGCCACGGCAGTCAGAGAAGAAAAAGAAATAAAAGGAATACAAATTGGAAAAGAAGAAGTAAAAATGTCACTGTTTGCAGATGACATGATACTATACATAGGGAATCCTAAAGATGCCACCAGAAAACTACTAGAGCTGATGAATGAATTTGGTAAAGTTGCAGGATACAAAATTAATGCACAGAAATCTCTTGCATTCCTATACACTAATGATGAAAAATCTGAAAGAGAAATTAAGGAAACACTCCCATTTACCATTGCAACAACAACAAAAAAATACCTAGGAATAAACCTACCTAAGGAGACAAAAGACCTATATGCAGAAAACTATAAGACACTGATGGAAGAAATTAAAGATGATACCAACAGATGGAGAGAAATACCATGTTCTTGGATTGGAAGAATCAATATTGTGAAAATGACTATACTTCCCAAAGCAATCTACATATTCAATGCAATCCCTATCAATTTACCAATGGCATCTTTTATGGAACTAGAACAAAAAATATTAAAATTTGTATGGAGACACAAAAGACCCTGAATAGCCAAAGCAGTCTTGAGGGAAAAAGACAGAGCTGGAGGAATCAGACTCCCTGACTTCAGACTATACCACAAATCTACAGTATTCAAGACAATATGGTACTGGCACAAAAACAGAAACATAGATCCATGGAACAAGATAGAAAGTCCAGAGATAAACCCACGCACCTATGGTCAACTAATCTATGACAAAGGGGGCAAGGATACACAATGGAGAAAAGAGTCTTCAATAAGTGGTGCTGGGAAAACTGGACAGCTACATGTAAATGAATGAAATTAGAACACTCCCTAACACCATACACAAAAATTAACTCAAAATGGGTTAGAGACCTAAATGTAACACCGGACACTCTAAAAGTCTTAGAGGAAAACATAGGAAGAACACTCTTTGACATAAATCACAGCAAGATCTTTTTTGATCCACCTCCTAGAGTAATGGAAATAAAAACAAAAATAAACAACTGGGACCTAATGAAACTTCAAAGCTTTTACACAGCAAAGGAAACATAAACAAGACAAAAAGACAACTCTCAGAATGGGAGAAAATATTTGCAAATGAATCAACGGACAAAGGATTAATCTCCAAAATATATAAACATCTCACGCAGCTCAATATTAAAAAAACAACCCAATCCAAAAATGGGCAGAAGACCTAAATAGACATTTCTCCAAAGAAGACATACAGATGGCCAAGAAGCACATGAAGAGCTGCTCAACATCACTGATTATTAGAGAAATGCAAATCAAAACTACAATGAGGTATCACCTCACACCAGTTAGAATGGGCATCATCAGAGAATGTATAAACAACAAATGCTGGAGAGGGTGTGGAGAAAAGGGAACCCTCTTACACTGTTGGTGGGAATATAAGTTGATGCAGCCACTATGGAGAACAGTATGGAGGTTCCTTAAAAAACTAAAAACAGAATTACCATATGATCCAGCAATCCCACTACTGGGCATATACCCAGAGAAAACCACAATTCCAAAAGACACATGCACCCCAATGTTCATTGCAGCACTATTTACAATAGCCAGGTCATGGAGGCAACCTGACTGCCCATTGACAGACGAATGGATAAAGATGTGGTACCTATATACAATGGAATATTACTCAGCCATAAAAAGGAAAGAAATTGGGTCATTTGTTGAGACGTGGATGGATCTAGAGAGACTGTCATACAGAGTGAAGTAAGTCAGAAAGAAAAATAAATATCGTATATTAACGCATATATGTGAAACCTAGAAAAATGGTACAATTGAACCGGTTTGCAGGGCAGAAATTGAGACACAGATGTAGAAAACAAATGTATGGACACCAGTGGGGGAAAGCGGAGGGGGTGTGGGAGTGGTGGTGTGATGAATTGGGCAATTGGGATTGACATGTATACACTGATGTGTATAAAATTGATGAGTAATAAGGACCTGCTGTATAAAAAAATTCAAAATTAAAAAAAGAATGACCTGAGGCTCTTGTTAAGTATACCACTTTCTAGCCCTTCCCCTTAAAGTATTATCTAGTGGGCTTGGAAATTTTAATTTATCCAATAACTTGAATGATTCTTCCCCTAGTTTCAGACGTGATGTTAGAGGGCCTTTCGAAGGCCAGTGTGGCTGAAGCGTAAAGGTTGCGGGGTTGTTGGATGAGAGGCTGGACATGTCCATGTATTGGGCACTGTCTTGAGAACAATAGGTAGATTTGTGGAATTGGTAAATGAAACCTGAGGGCATTTTTTTCTGATAGCTTCAATTTTCTCTGTGGTCGAAGGAAAAGAAGATGGTTGGTCATACCAGTAGGGGCAGTCTGATCAGGGATCATCACAGTTTTGAGGGACATGGAGAAGTGAGAGGGCCAGTTGTCTAGGAGAAACAAGTAGGATTGATGGGCGGTGTTGAGAGCTCACTTGAGGTGAGTGATTATGGATTTATAGTGGTAACAGTTTGCCATATTGTGTTTTTCTCCAGAAACTATTAGGTGCTTAAGTGTTACCAGAGAGAAAACCCAGCAGCAGGGTTGATCCCAGACTAAATGTGACAAAATACAAAGACAAAGGAGTTTGCGGTATCAATGAGAGTGTTTTTTAAAAGAATTAGTTAATTAATTAATTTTAATTGATATATAGTTGATTTACAATGTTTCAGGTGTACAGCTAAGTAATTCAGTTTTATATATACACACACACACACACACACACACATATATTCAAATTCTTTCAGGTTATTTTCCATTATAAGTTACTGTAAGATACTGACTATAGTTCCCTGTGGTATATAGTAGCTCCTTGTTGTTTATTTTATGTACAGTAATGTGTATCTGTTAATGCCAAGTTCCTAATTTATCCCTCCTCCTCCCGTCCCTTTGGTAACCATAAGTTTGTTTTCTCTGTGAGTCTATTTCTGTTTTGTAAGTAAGTTCATTTGTACCATTTTTTTAAGATTCCACATAAAATTATATCATATGATACTGATCTTTCTCTGTCAGGCTTACTTTATTTAGTATGATGATCTCTAGGTCCATCCACGTTGCTGCGAATGGCATTATTTCGCTCTTTTTTTGGCTGAGTAATATTCCATTGTATATATGTACCACATCTTTATCCATTCCTCTGTCGATGGATATTTAAGTTGCTTCCATGTCTTGGCTATTGTAAATAGTGCTGCAGTGAACACTGGGTTGCATGTGTCTTTTTGAATTAGAGTTTTCTCTAGATCTATGCCCAGGAGTGGAATTGCTGAATCATATGGTAGCTCTATTTTTAATTTTTTAAGGAACCTCCATACTGTTCTTCTTAGTGGCTGTACAATTTACATTCCCACCAGCAGTGTAGGAAGGTTCTCTTTTCTGCACACCCTCTCCAGCATTTTTTATTCATAGACTTTTCAATGCTGGCCATTTTGACCAGTGTGAACGAAAGTGATTTTGAAATGAATGATTATACCATGTAAACTAGATAAGGAGGGAAGTGAAGAAATTAAACAGGCTGAAGGATTGCTTAGCATATAGAGGTCAATAGACCAGAGGTTCTGATGAGTCCAAATTGGGAATAGTTGGAACTACAATGTCACAGTCGAAGGGTAATATGCCCAGGTTCATGATTTGGAGATAGAACAGTCTTATATAACATTTATGTCCACAGTATTATGGGTTTGAGATAGGTTTTGTAGGATTGAGTGGGGAAAAAGTGAAATAAGTGAGAGGTAAAATCCTCTCATCTCTGCTACGATGATATAGGAAAATGAAGACTGGAGGAGGGGATTTGGCTTCAAGGCATGGCCTGTTTTTGCTTTCACTCTACTAGTCAATGTCAGGGTGGCTGTAGGTCAGGGAATTGGGTAGGGTGATGAGACTGCTTTAGGTCATCACAAACCACAAAAATCTTAGGGAGCAAGACAGCAATATATCACGGCTTGGAGCCAACAGAAGTCAGGAGGACATAAATACTAGAGAACAAAACATGGCAAGTGGCCAGGAGCTGATGGGGATGATTAGCGAGTGGAAGATCTGTAGACACTGAGCGAGAAGAAAAAGAAAGATTGAAAAATAAGCAGAAAGCCAAGCAAAATCAGGAACTGAGGTGAAGACAAGCTAGGCAAGAAAGCAGGTGCAGCACACCTGTAGTGAAGCAATCACCTTGCTTTAACTCCACTTGAGCTGTGTTATTTCCTTGTGACCCTGATGAAAACTGATCCAGGACAAGCCTGGCCTGCAGGTGGCAGTAAATGAAAACAGCCAGGGATAGGAAACCGTCTGGTTGAAACAAATGCTTGGAAACGCATGGTCCTTTGTCCTTGAAGATGGTCCTATTATACTTTAGACTCTAAATTGGGATTTACAGCCAAAAAGAAGAATTTCTTCCTATTTTCTCTTTCCTGATGGTAGCTTATTAGCCTATATAGCCATTGGAAAATAGAATCGTAATGCTTCACAAGTCCCAAAATAACATTTCTTCAAAAATTCATCAGGTGGGGACTGAAAATCAAGTAAACACACTTCTCCGACGCTTGACCCAAACCAGTGCATCTGAAGCTAGAATGCTGCATGCATTTTCAGATGATTCACCTTGAGAAAAATGTGATGAAAAAGGCTAAGCAATACTGCATTTTAACCCAGGCAAGAAGGAGATTATGCTCAGAAGACCTCGCAGTAGCCCTTGACTGCTGTGCCTCATACTATAGGCCAAAAAGTACCTGGCCCGCCCCAAGAGGCACTCCCGTCTGACCTGACTCTGTTATGTAGGACCTTGGAATTCCTGCTTAAATGGCTTTGACCCTACTTTCAGAGCCTGGGTGAGTCTGTTCCCTCTGTCTTTGCTCCTAAAGACAAAAATGGCACCCCTGGTGGGTACACTCTAGACTAAGTAGTGACCAAAGGACAGCTATTTGTGGAGGCTGTGACTGGAGCTTATATACACCACCTGTGTGTCCACATGTATGTGAGCAAGTATGGAAAGGAAGCAGGGGGAGGAAAAGGAGGGAAGAATGCCAAAGGCCACAAGCTGGGAGCCAGGAGCCATCTTTCCCTGTACTGCCATGTTCTCAGAACTCTGAGAATTCCAAACTCAGACCTGGCCTTCTAGGTTTTATGAAGTTCTGTTCATCACAGAAGAAGAGTAGAACATGTTCTATTTAGCAGTCTGTTAGCTTGATATATATCTTTTTTTTTTTTTTGCGGTGTGCGGGACTCTAGCTGTTGTGGCCTCTCCCGTTGCGGAGCACAGGCTCTGGACGTGCAGGCTGAGCGGTCATGGCTTACGGGCCCAGCTGCTCTGCAGCATGTGGGATCTTCCCGGACCAGGGCACGAACCCATGTTCCCTGCATCGGCAGGCGGACTCTCAACCACTGCGCCACCAGGGAAGCCCTTGATATATATCTTTAAACACTTAGACATATGTTACATGGGCCTCCATCTGTACTCTTTCTAAGCCCCAAATATTTGGGATAAGCCTGGATTTATGTTTACAAATTGCTCTAACTTTTTATAGTCCTCCAATGTAGCATTGTCTTATGCCCTGTTTATGTATCTATCTCTTCTCCTGGACATTTTGCTCCTTAAATCATCTCGTATTTATCTTTAAATTTCCCAACATACAGCTGATTGCCTCTTGGCACATAGTATATTCAGTGTGATTCACTTCTCCATCTCCCACCCCTGGAAACTGAAGAGAGAACTGCATTCTACATTGGGATTCTATGGTATAAAACAGAAATATATGCAAAAATGCAGAATCACAGAGATCAGGATAACTCTGAGAATGAAATGCTAGCTTTCTTGAAAATTTGCAGAACTCCCAGAGAAGGTTTTGAACTTCCGTGGATTGTGGAAGGAGTAGCTATTCAAGAGTCTTATCTAGAAAGTGAGGTGTATCAACCATGTCTTTTATCTTCTCAATTCTGACGCTTTGACATCTGGGATCTTGCTGACCTTGGAGGGACTGCGCCGTCCAGGGTTGGCGAATTCCTAGATAAAGTAAACAATTCATCCATAAGTGTGCCTTTCAAATGCAAACCACAATAAGGGCTCTTGCCCACAGTTTCACTCTGTCCCTCTGTTTCCTGACCAACCCCAGTTCTTACCTCTGTGTCCCCCATGATGTGGTGTGCCCTCTCTTCTTGGGATCTGTGAGTATAACATTCATCTTTTCAATAGCAGTTGTCTCCTGATCTATTGGCCTTACCATAAGTAATAACAAAACATGGGGCAGCTAGTACCCTTGAACTTTCCCATTGCAGTCCTTTCTCCCCTTTCAGTACCTCTCCCTCTGGCACTGTGCTTGTAACAGTTTGCTGTTAATGCTGCTGCCCCCGTTTCCTAGTGAAAATGGCTCCTAGTTTGCAAAGAGGATTCAAGTGAAGTTTATTTACAGAGGACTCGCCTGGTTACCTAAATTTCTTTTTAACTTATTAGTGCTTTTTACTTACAAAAATAATACACCTTGTAAGAAAATGTTAGTACAAAAATTTGTAGAGCAAATGAATTTAAAATATACATATAGAAACAAACACAATGTTTATTATCACTGTATTTTAGGGTTCTTGTTTGAAAGCACAGGAGTCTAGTCTTGCTAACTTGAAAGGAAAAGCAATTTATTGGAAAACAATTTTAAGATGTTATATCTGTAGGTAGAGAACACAAAGAATGCCCATTGATGTACTAAAGCATATTTCTTCCTTAAGGAAGAATTGAAGAAAAGGTTGAAGAGCTAGGTAAGGATATTTGGAAAGGACAAGAATCAGAGTAGTTCTGGGCATTGTGGTAACAGGAACCCACGTCGTAAGCCTGCATCAGCTCTGTCCCTTTTTGTGCTTGTGTAAATACCATTTGAGATTCAAACTCCCAGGGAAGTGTCAGATTGCTCAGTTTGAGTCACAAGCCTTCCTCTTGGCCAGGGTACCTTGATTGACAAAGGCGAGAGATGGTCTCTAGACAAAACATATTTCCATTACCAGAAGCTGAGGGAATGGATTTGTAAAAGAAAAACTTCAGGTGTTCACTATAATTTTTCACATGTCAACTGAAAAAATGCACAGAGTGAGAGCTGTGAGTTAAGTTTTATTTGGGGCAAAATGAAGATGATAGCATGGGAGACAGAATTTCAGATATCTCTGAGAAACTGCTCCAAAGAGGTAGGGGGGAAGGTCAGTATATATGTGATTTTGGTGAAGGGGGAGTACATGCAGTCAAGCACATATGTTTTGCAGAAGGATGCTGCTAGTCTCTTGAAGGTTACTGCTAGTCAGAAGGAGCAGATGTCACCATGAAGGATTTTAGTGCTTTTCTAGATGAGAGGAGGTGCAAGAATTGGGCTCATAAAATCTTCTGAAAATCTCTCTCTGAAGACCTGTTCTGCAAGTTTTTTCCAGAGCACAGAGTGCCTCACTCCTGATCTCCACCCTGAAATCCTTTCAGGGGGTGTTGAAGGTCAGCAGCTGCAGCAGTTCATGATTTAATCCTTGTAGAGGTAGATGACAAGTGCCAATTTGTAGTTGACACAAACGTCTGTATGTCATGGACATTCATTTATGGCAACACATGTAGATCTACCCTTTAAATAAGGTGCAGTGTTTTCTGAGTATGGATGAAGTATCAAGAGGTCAAAACTTTTTGAACAAGGAAAGCTATCCTTGAGCTTCCTCTCATCGGATTAAACCAGCTGATTTTAAACTACAGGGGTTTTAATTGACCCCTTATTTTCGTGTACCTTGCTGGCCTCAAAGTCTCTAACATGGCGCACACTGCTTAAACAGCATTGAAGTTGACTCCTGCCCTGAAAAATGCATTTTGATTTGGAGCCAACTTCTTGAAATAAAAATAGGTTTACATCTAGGTGCAGGGACTATTGATTTTGCATTCCAGGTACAGTTGCAAAGAGTTCGATTTGCAAACTTGCAGCTGCTGGCTATTTCCATAATAATAACTCCTATTTATTTAGCCTTTACCATGCACTAGGCACATTACCTACTTTATCTCTACTCCTTATAGCCACCTCAGGAGCTAGGTGCTGCTAACCTCTAAAGACGTACAAACTGAGGCTCAGCAGATGTTAACAGTTTCCTCAAGGTCATGGGATTTGAAATCAGGTTCGTTTCCTAAACCTTTGGCACTTGCCCTGCTGCTGTGTGTGGAAACCTACACTCAGCAGTTTGACTCAAGCCCCTTTTCCCAGCTTCCTCTTAGTGTTTGTGGACATAACTGCCTCCAAAGTTATGCTGGAAACGCCTCTGAAAGTACAGATTATTTTTAATTCTCATTGTGTATCCCACAGCAATCATCATGGTGCCTTACACAAAGTAGAAGTTCTTTCTTCACTGACATTTGCTCTATCTCTTCTTTCTGTTTGCAAACATGTGGGTGTGCACACACACACACACACACACACGGGTTATTGGGGGAAAATGAATTTTTTAAGACAATATAGATAGCCATTGAGTCTTTCCATTTTCTGATGAGCCAATTTCTAAAGTTAATTACTCATCCATCTCTTCTTTTAACAACTGTGTAAATAAAAAGTTTGAAAAGCTAATTGGCTCCTCTATAAAAAGCACAGGGAACCAAACTTAAAAATCTCTAAAGCAACTGAAAATGCCCCCTCAATAGTTGATCTACTTTGCTCAGGCTCAGAGGGAGAACCAATGAGGCTAATAAAAAGTCTTGAAAGACAAACACTTCATGGTACAGAAAGTAGATTTCAAGGAGCCAGCAAAATTCTAATCTATGCAAGTACAATAGGTTTGTGCAAATTAAGAATAAGGTGAGTGACCTCGGGCAGGAAGATAAGTGCTAGTAAAAGCCAAAGCCTGAGAGAAAGCTGAAGTACTCTTGACTTAACTAAGTCAGGTACAGAGGATGAGCAGAGGAAAGGAAGGCACTTGTACAATTGGGATGGCGAGGAGACAGGGGACAGAGGATCATTTGAGAAAAAATATCCATAGGAAAAAAATGCCCTTAAATGTACTTGAATTCTAACTTATAATGCAACCTTTCACCTCTCACTGAGAAGGAATCTCTGGAATAAATTGGTTCTTTTTTTTTTTTTTTTTTTTAAGAGCCAGAGTTTGCATAGGGAAATGGAAAATCAGAATTGAGGAAATGTTTTTTGGAGACTCAGACCCCAAATTTCTGAAAACAAGAATAATGGGATTTGTATGTGTGAGATAAAGGGAGAAAGGGAGATTGCATTATCCAACTTTTCTCCACTCTTTGTCTTAATTTGTCTATAAAGGTAGGTCATTGATAAATCCTATAGAAATAAGCCCATTTCAGTATTTCAAGGGGCAGTTGGTTGAATAGCTTTTGTTTATCTAATTTTGAGATCATGTATGCATTTTAAAATACATACTTCTAAAAATCCTGCAACATAAATACCTGGTTTTCCTGGTTTATGGGAATGAGGATACTTTACCTTGATATTTGTGTGTGTGTGTGTGTGAAGTAGAAAAGAATAGCTTTATTGCTTTGCCAGGCAAAGGGGGCCACAGCAGGCTAATGCCCTCAAAACTGTGTGTCCCAACCTGGAGGGTAGTGAGGAGTTTTATAGTAATGGTTCAAAGAGGGCATGATCAACTCATGGACATTCTTCTTTCTGGTTGATGGTGAGGTAAGTGGGAGTCAGCATCATCAACCTTCTGGTTCCAGCCAGTCTGGGGTCTACGTGCTTGTGGGCAGCATACAGTTAACTTCTCCCACCTGGTAGGATTTCAGAACCTGCGAAACAGCTCAGAGATATTGTTATGTATATCCCTTGGAGTTGGGGGGCGTGGGGGGGGGGGGACAGGGACACAGGACCCTGCCCCAAGGCTGCACTATTGTTTCTTTTTTTTTCTGAATTTTATTTTATTTATTTTTTTATATAGCAGGTTCTTATTAGTTATCTATTTTATACATATTAGTGTATATATGTCAATCCCAATCTCCCAATTCATCCCCCTGCCACTTTTCCCCCTTGGTGTCCATACGTTTGTTCTCTACATCTGTGTCTCTATTTCTGCCCTGCAAACTGGTTCATCTGTACCATTTTTCTAGGTTCCACATATATGCGTTAATATACGATATTTGTTTTTCTCTTTCTGCACTACTGTTTCTTGACTGTTCCTCCCTTGTCCCTGCATCCCCTCCCTTCCCTAGTTAGTAACTGTTTGAACCTGCCCTTGGAACTCAGGGAGGGTCATGAAGGCTGAATGAAGCCTATTTCCTGTAATCAAGAAATGGGAAGGCTTCCCTCGTGGTGCAGTGGTTGAGAGTCCACCTGCCGATGCAGGGGACACAGGTTCGTGCCCCGGTCCAGGAAGATCCCACGTGCCATGGAGCAGCTGGGCCCGTGAGCCATGGCCGCTGAGCCTGCGCGTCCGGAGCCTGTGCTCCGCAACAGGAGAGGCCACAACAGTGAGAGGCCTGTGTACCGCAAAAAAAAAAAAAAAAGGAAAGAAATGGGGGACACAGAAAGGCTTTTGTGCCTAGGAGCCCCACAGGGTCCTGCTCAGTTTCAGTCCCCCCTTTTCTTTGATACTTGTCAATCTTGAGGAGAACAGGTGTTGGACAAGAAAGGGAATAATCGTTTTGGTTAGAGACATGAATCATAAACTCAGCAGAGGGCATGTCTGTTGGCGGAGTGGTTAAGAATCCGCCTGCCAATGCAAGAGACACGTGTTTGAGCCCTGGTCCAGGAAGATCCCACATGCCATGGAGCAGCTGGGCCCGTGAGCCATGGCCGCTGAGCCTGTGCGTCCGGAGCCTGTGCTCCGCAACGGGAGAGGCCACAACAGTGAGAGGCCCGTGTAATGCAAAAAAAAAAAAAAAAAGAGATAGAGAGCTATAAACAAAATTAAAAAAAGTAAACCCAACAGAGGAACTCAGTTTTAGGGGGACTCTGTTTCAATCCCCCTTTTTCTTTCAACCTTCCACAAATCTTTTAGGGTGACAACTGCTCTGCTTCCTGCTGAAATGGGGCATAGTCCTGCCTCAATTTGGGGAATGGACATCTGAGTTCAAGTCCTGGATCTGAGTTTAGTATGAAAGATGGCTCTCAAACTGTCCTGTGTGTAAAGACTCACTGAGAAATTTCTTTAAATTGTAGATTCCCAGCCCCCCACTCCCAGCCCAGTCTAAGTCACTTGGGTGGTGGTTCCATCCTGTACTCAGCCCTTTGAATATAATCCCAGAAGATTCAGACGTAGGATCCTAAAACTATACTTTAAAAAATATTGGTTTATGTAATACTGCCAATAATGTGATTAATGAAACATCTAGATGTAAAGTATCTTTATAACAAATTGATATATTTTCCAATTCATTTGTAATCTTTATAATTTATGATTGTTAGATGGCCTATATTCATGAATATGGTAAAAATAAAGCAGAGGATGTTCTAATAACATCTGGTTATAACTCTCAGGGAGGAGTGTATGGATCTTCAAACAGAGTGTTCATGCTTGAATGGGTATGAAGAATCAATCAAAGTTGGATCAGAGAGCTGTGGCCCACCTCACCTGGAAGGGAGAGAAGGAGGATTCCAACTATATACATTTCGATCTTTTTCACATTCTCACTTAACGCCGACAAAGAAAATGATTCTCAGAGTGTTGGTGGAAATATGGTTTTATTGGTATACATTGCTTCAATCTATTTACAAATAAGTGCATCTAGTTATAAGGAGGACTTTTTTTCCTATGTGAAGGTAGTAACGAATTTATAGGTTATGGCTGAGAAACAGCATGAAATGGACAGAATTAATACTCAGAAATGAGATGTAAGGTTTATAAGATAGAGTCTGAGTAGGAGCGTCTGTGCCTATACTGGAGGAGCAGAGCATTAAGTAGCTAAGTGCTTTCACTTGAAATCCATGGCCAGAAACCCAAAATGGTTACTGTCTGGCAGTCCTGTTACAATGCTTTCACCAAGTATGGCAGGCTTAACGAACGGGCTTTGTTCCATAGGGATGAAGCAGGAAGTCTTTTTGCTTTTCTCCTACTCAGAAAAATGGTCAAACCTTGCAGAGATAAATTCAAACCACAAGACAATTTTTATGTTTTGGAAGAGAAGAAAGCACTATGGATTCCTATAATTTTTATCATCGTATTATGAGTTCATCCACTTAGTAAAACTTTGTATCCTGTTCAAAAGGAATCTCTAACTAATGGGAATATTCCTTAACTTTGGCATGGATTTTCTAAATAAAGTCAATGTAAATATAAGTCACTATAAATCTAAACTAACCTTATAAACCACTAATCAAAGTAAAAAACAATACTTAATGCTAACATACTGTGTAATTTAATGTAAATTATTTTATTTTATTTTTTCATGGTATATGTTTCTCTTATTTATTTATTTTATTGAAGTATTGTTTATTTACAATGTTGTGTTAATTTCTGCTGTAGAGCAAAGTGATTCAGTTATATACATATATATATATATTCTTTTTCATATTCTTTTCCATTATGGTTTATCACAGGATATTGATTATATTTTGCTATGCTGTACAGTAGGACCCTGTTGTTTATCCATTCTATATATAATAGTTTGCATCTACTAATCCCAAACTCCCAATCCAGCCCTCTTCTACCCTCACCCCCTTGGCAACCATAAGTGTGTTTTATATGTCTGTGAGTCTGTTTCTCTTTTGTAGATATGTTTATTTGTGTTGTATTTTAGATTCCACATATAAGCGATACTATATGGTATGTCTTTCTCTGTGTGACTTATGTTACTTAGTATGATAATCTCTAGATCCATCCATGTTGCTGCAAATGGCATTATTTCATTCTTTTTTATGGCTGAGTAGTAGTCCATTGTGTATATGTACCACATCTTTCTTATCCATTCATCTGTCGATGGACATTTAGGTTGCTTCCATGTCTTGACTATTGTAAATAGTGCTGCAATGAACATTGCGGTGCATATATCTTTTAGAATTATAGTTTTCTCTGGATATATGCCCAAAGTGGGATTGCTGGATCATATGGCAGCTCTATTTTTAATTTCTTGAGGATCCTCCATACTGTTTTCCATAGTGGCTGCACCAATGTAAATAATTTTAAATTAGGTAAAACAAGTTCATATTTATTTCATGGTTGATGAAATCAATGAGGTATAAAATTAAAAACTGATAGATCTATTGGTTCAGCCCGAATCAAACTGGTTTAAACTGAAAAAAATTGGTCCAACTCATTTAAACTAACTCAAACTAGTTCTAACCAGTCCACAATATATTTTTAACCTGATCAGTTTCTTAATTACCTCGCCTCCCACAAAATTTTCACCCAACCAATCTTACCCTAAATCTTGCCCTCATCAAAAGTTGTATCACCTCTGAAATTTCTGTTTCAAGTAATAAATCACTCTTGGACCTTTGCAATTTATTCTTCCAGTTACTTCCTGTAGCTTCTTAACTGTAACAGTTCTTGCCTTATTGAGCCTTTGCTCTATAATTCTACTTCCTTTTCACTCTTCATCCCCCTACTGTCTGTGTTTTCCTTCTCACTCAACTCAGATTCCATTCATAATCCATCATTGTAGTTGCTTTCTTGAAAATAGCAATAGTTCACCTCTCACTCCCTTTTTATGTATTTGTACAGCAAAATTCTAACATTGGTCAAACCAAATCGTTCACTTCTTCTGTTCCAATACTGAAGGAGCAGAATATTTGGGGGGACTATCATAATGTAGCTGACTGGCTTCACTTGAAATCCATAACTAGAAACCCAAAATAGATACTGTCTGACAATCCTGTTATTTACAGTGCTTTCACCGAGTATGGCAAGCTTAATGAATGGGCTTTTCTCCATAGGGACAAAGCAGGAAAGCTGTTTCTTCTCTCCAGTCACTGCTTTCCAACCCAATGAGTAGGAGTTCTCTTCCTCACTCACTGATGGCCTCTCAGGCGTATTTCATGAATTCTGACCACTTTCAACTATAAACAAACACATTCTCAGGTCAAAGAAAAAAAGTGTAGTCCAGTCTCAATTACACCTTGAGCTTATCATTCAATTAAAAGTTTCTCCTCTTCCCCAGCACAGCTGACCCATGGTTTGAGGATATTCAGTAGAGGAGTAGAGCATAGTCTATATTTGCAGTGTTTCTTCACTTTGCTCTTCCACTTCTCTACCCCAAACCCCTTGTTATGTTTCTGTTGGATCCTGGAGGGTCAAGATCAGGAGAGGATGAGTGACAATGGGTAAAGACCATTTCACTTAGCTAAGGCTAATGAAAGTTCTCTCTTGTCTGAGAACCTGACGTTAACCTCCGTCAGGTCAGGTATTCAAATGCTGGCTCTTCTTTTCTCTTTAGTAACCCCCACAACAGGGTTTTCAGTGACCTCCTCTCCCAGCAGAGGGAATCTTTGCCCTGTTAGAGTTAGCAAACTCTTCTGACCCACCACCTCAGTTTCTGCACCCACCAACTCCACCAATACCATGACAAGATATACATCAACAGCCTTTTGAACTTGGAGTTTCTTCAACCTTAAAGGCAAAGAATTATTTGAGCAAAGATGCTGTAAGAATATTCATATCTGACTCCCCTCTACGGCGACCACTGGTATCCTACAATAAACAGTACACATCCTTGGTCTGCTGGATGAACACCTTGGTCTGATTCCAATACTGAGCTCTTTTCTTTTTCTCTTATTATGAGCAGGTGAAAGCAGGAATCGAGTGCCTGTAGCTCTACATTTTTTTTTTTTCTCGAGGCTCCCTCTAATGGCTCCCTTGGAGCTCTACCAACCTTCTGCTATCTATGGCGAAGGTAGTAAAATTAACCATTCAAAACTCCATCTTTCCTCGAAATTCCCTTTCAAACAGTCCTCCTCTGTGAATTCTTAAACGTTGGTTGTAATTCTATAGGCTAGAGAACATGGTGATTACTAGCCATTTTGCTATCTTTTTATAGATCCTTCATACAAGCATCTGGCAGACCCATCAATTCTCTAGGCTTTTGGGACCTAACTGCAATTCTGAAAATAGGAAGTATCTCATTCAAAATTCTTTTACATCTGTAATTTCTTTCTTTTAGTCTTTGAGATGATTATTTTATGCCTTCTCCTTTCTCTTCATATCTTGCACTCATTTTCTTCCATTCCCTCTCAACTGTTGACTTTGTCTCACATTTTGTTGAAAGAATAAATATCATGATAGGGAAACTAGGCAAATGTAGCCATATTCTCTACTTTCCTTTTTGTTTCCAGGAAGAGGTGCCCCTTTCAACTAGAGTTTATTGTGATAAATTTCTGAGGTTATCAAACTGGAGGGGAAGGGCTTTTTAAAAATTTGTCTTGGAAGACAAGAATCAAAGTGGAAATAAAAGAGAGAATAACTGGGGCTTGAAACCTGGCTACCAAAATTTAGAGGACACAACTATTTAAACACCGATTTAAAAAAATACTCCTCTATTAGAGACTGTCATACAGAGTGAAGTAAGTCAGAAAGAGAAAAACAAATATAGTGTATTAATGCATATATGTGGAACCTAGAAAAATGGTACAGATGAACCGGTTTGCAGGGCAGAAATAGAGACACAGAAGTAGAGAACAAACGTATGGGACACCAAGGGAGAGAGCGGCGGGGGGTGGGGGTGGTGGGATGAATTGGGAGGTTGGGACTGACATGTATACACTGATGTGTATAAAATGTATAACTAATAAGAACCTGCTATATAAAAAAATAAAATTCAAAAAAAAATTGCTCCTCTATTGTAATTGGATGAAATTATATACAGCTTCATTTTATTTTTAATTTTCATAAACATGAACATAAGCATATGTTTATTTATATCAAAAAATACAGAAGGATCTTTACTGTTGTTTTGCTTTGAGAACAAATAACAGTAGCCCTCAACTCAACTAGTTGGAACAAAAAGGAAAGTTTATTATCTCTCATACAAGACGTGTTGAGATAGGGCTGTTTAACTGAGAGCTCAATGATGTCAGGAAGGTTTCAGGTTCTTTCCATGCCCTGCCATTCTGTGGATGTTAGTTTTTTCCTCAGTCTAGCTTCCTCTTGGTGGTTATACAGTGCAGGCATCAAATTCAGACATGTCAATTTTGAGAGAGGAAAGAGGAAAGCAGTCTTCCAAGAATCCTCCTTTCATATCTCATTGGACAGAACTGGGCCATATGACATCCTTTAATCCAGTCACTGGTTAGAGATGTAGGATTACCATGATTCATTAGACTAATCAAGATTTACTTCTTGTTAGAGATGGGATCACATTCCCTGCAGAGTAGAAATCTGAATTCTGTTTGTAAGGAAAGAGGGGCAAATGGAACTATTGCAGGCTTACAATGAATGTAAGCAACAGTGTCAAGTTCCCTTATCCCCTCCCCCATTCCTGCACATTATTCAGCAAATTCATTCTTTCAGCAGATATTTACTGAGCACTTACCATCAGCCAGTTGCTATTCTAGGTACTGGAGACACAGTAGGAAAGTTCTTCAATTTTTTACTTCTGGTGGTTACTCCATGTGTCTGAATTGTATGCTTATGGTGCAGTTTCTTAATATATCAAAATTAGACATTGCCTTTTGACTTCCTGCCATGAATCATGACAATTTAGCTATCTTATATCACTACTGACCTCCTCTGTGTCTCTGCTACTCTCATAGTCCCTCCATGAATCTTCAAAAAGGATTTTTAAATCTGTTTCTTATTTCATAAATCACAGACGGTCTCTCTCTCTCTCTCTCTCTCTCTCTCTCTCTCCCCATCTCTCCCTCTCTCCCTCTCTCAGCATTTAGCATTTATTTAATTCCTAATAGCAATTTGGCAACAGAAATATGAAATCTTTCTTCCTTAAGTCTTTTCCTTTCTTGCAAACTTTTCCAATGTCATTTTCAGTTGCTTTTAATTTCTACCTTTTGGTGCCTTGGTGCTTCTTTTCCTATTGCTTCTCTCTCAGTCAAGAACATCCAGAAAGTGAGACTTGGTACTCTACTTCTTTGGGAACTCAGTAGCTGAGGGCAATGGCAGAAATCTGAGGGAAGGCTCTCACTTTATAGACAGTATCTCTTGGTTCCCAAATTCGTAAGATAGAGTCATTAGTCCTCCCTTCACGATCCTCATCCTCTTTTTACCTCTCAATCTTCATCAGTTATATCTTTCTTTTAATATTGTCAATACTAAGAATATTTACATTTTATATCTTTTCCCTTGATTTATTTACCCTTGTTGACTCTAAAAGGTGAAAATCAATAAGTAATAATATCATAATATGACTACGTAAATATTTTCTGCTGTGAAAAGAGTCAAATAGGGTCCTCAGATTACATTTTTTTCCTCTATGAGTCAGTATCACACCAAAGAAATAATCCCTGTCAAAAGTTTGATTGGATTCTCTCTCTCTCTCTAAAAAAGTAAGCCACCAATTATATAATCAAGTTATTCCAAGCTTTTAACCACACTGTGTAATTTAGAAATTCCCAACAACTGACTTCATGAATGGCTTCCACGTCAGCCAGGTTCTTGGTCAGTCAGCCCTCAGCTCAGCCGGGGGGCCCAAGGCTCACAGAACATACAGAGGTTGGCTTCCAGGTTCATGCAGCTTCCTCCATTTACTCCAGTGTGCCCGATATAGGTTACCATTTTCATTTGTGCCATGATATGAGAAAGGCTGAGAGGAATTGGAAGCCTTTCAACTTTTTTTTTTTCCCCACAGGGATCTCCCAGAATCTGAGGTTTGTTTTATTCCTGTCGTGAAGTTATCATCTCAGGACTTCCCTTCTCTTCCCTTCCCTTCCTCTGGATTAGACTTATTGTTTTCCTGGATCCCATGTTTTCTTCTTTCGGGGTTTACTCTCACATTTTCCTGAAGTCTAAAAGGTGTTCTGAGACAATTTCTAATGTGTGCGTGCATGGAGCGGTTCCCACATCACCAACAAACAGTTCTCTGACAGCAGCTGGGTGTCCTGTAATTCAACTCAATTCTGACACTATCTATCCAGAGGTAGCATCAGATCCTGAAGGTTAAAGGCTCATTCCCATAAGACTTCTCCTCCCCACCTCCCCTTCAGACACCCATCACAAGCTCAGGTTGTCACCTGTGCTTCTAACCAACCAGCTATAAATCAGAGGTTCCAGTGACCTCCTCCTCAGGTTTAATTTGCTAGAGTGGTTCACAGAACTCAGAGAAACATTTTACTTACTGGATTACCAGATAAAAGGCAACAACTCAGGAACAGCCAGATGGAAGACATGCATAGGGCAAGGTATGGGGAAAAGGCCTGGAGCTTCTGTGCTCTCTCCAGGCTCACCACTCTCCCCAAATCTCTCGTGTTCACCAACCTGGAATCTCTCCGAACTCTCTCCTTTTGGGTTTTTATCGAAGCTTCATTACATGATTGATTAAATCATTGGCCTTGATGATTGGTTCAACTTCTACCACCTCTTTTCTTCCCAGATGTTGGGGGTGGAGGTGGGACTGAAAGTTCCAACCCTCTAATCACAAGGTTGGTTCTCCTGGCAACCAGCCCCCATCTTTAAGTGCTTTCCTAAAGTCAATCCCTTCAGATAACAAAAGACACGTTTTTGCCTTCATCATTTAGGAAGGGTTCCTATGCCAGGAACAGGGATGGGAGCTAAATATATATTTCTTATAAATCACAATATCACAAGTCTATCTTCAGGCTACTTCCTAGAAGGTATACTGGGAGGCAAGAATTCCGAGTCTTCCATTTCTCTAAATATGTTTATTCTGTCTTCATACAGGATTGGTAGTTTGGCTGAATGTAGTCCTCTCAGAACGTTGACAGCACTGCTTAGTTTTCTAGCATTCAGTTGCTGATGAAAAATTGGGGCCACTGTTTTTTGTGGGGTTTTTTTGTACATGACCTGAAAGCTTTTAGGATCTTTGGTTTATCCTTGATCTTTTGAAATATTGTGGTGGTGTGTCTGTAGGGCCATATCCATTCATTCAGCTGGGCACTCAAGAGATCCATTCATATAGATATCCATGTTCTTCTTTAGGTCTAGAAAATTTACTTCTGTTTCTCTGACATTTTCCCTTTTATTTTCTCTATTCTGTCTTTCTAAAATTTAAATCAGATAGATATTGAACCTCCTAAGTAAATCTTTATTTTCATTTTTCTGTACTCTCATATTTTTCTGTCTTTTTCTCTTTGTCCTATAATCTTAGAAGTTTTCCCAATGTGCGTTCAAGCATGGCTATTAAAACCCCAGAGCAAAGTCCTCCTTACTCTGAAATTTGGGCCTGTCCAACTGTAAAACATGCTTCCTAATTTGTTTAGCCTAAAGCAAAACCTTGTAATTGGCAAACCCCATTCACATACACAGAGCTTCTGCTCAGCCCTTCTATCACCTTTTTTTTTTTTAGATTTTCCTGAATTTTATTTTATTTTGTTTATTTTTTATTTATTTATTTTTTTGCGGTACGCGGGCCTCTCACTGTTGTAGCCTCTCCCGTTGCGGAGCACAGGCTCCGGACGCGCAAGCTCAGCGGCCATGGCTTACGGGCCCAGCCGCTCCGCGGCAGGTGGGATCTTCCCGGACTGGGGCATGACCCCGTGTCCCCTGCATCGGCAGGCGGACTCTCAACCACTGCGCCTCCAGGGAAGACCTATTTTGTTTATTATTTTAATTGAGCTATAGTTGATGTACAATATTTTATAAGTTACAGGTGTACAGTATAGTGATTCACAATTTTCAGAGGTTATATTCCATTTATAGATATTATAAAATATTGGCTATGTTCCCTGTGTTGTACAATATGTCCTTGTAGCTTATTTTATACATAATAGTTTATACCTCTTAATTCCTACTCCTAAATGGCGCCTCCCCCATCCCTCTCCCCATTGGTAACCACTAGTTTGTTCTCTATATCTGTGAGTCTACTTCTTTTCTGTTATTTTTGCTAGTTTGTTGTATTGTTTAGGTTCCACATATAAGTGATATCATACAGTATTTATTTTTCTCTGACTTACTTCACTTAGCATAATACCCTCCAAGTCTATCCATGCTGTTGCCAATGGCAAAATTTCATTCTTTTTTATAACTGAGTAGTATTCCATTGTGTGTGTGTGTGTATGTATATATATATATCAATATATGTACCACATATTCTTGATCCATTCATCTGTTGATAAACAGGTTACTTCCATATCTCAGCAATTGTAAATAATGCTGCTATGAACATTGGGGTGCATGTATCTTTTTGATTTAGTGTTTTTGTGTTTTTCAGCTATGTACCCAGGAGTGAAATTGCTATGTCATGTGGTAGTTCTATTTTAGAGTTTTGAGAAACCTCCATACTGTTTTCCACAGTGGCTGCACCAGTTGACATTCCCACCAGGAGAGTACAAGGATTCCCTTTTCTCCACACCCACGCCCTTTGTTATTCATGTTCTTTTTGATGATAGCCATTCTGACAGGTGTGAGGTGAAATCTCATTGTGGTTTTGATTTATACTTCCCTGACGATTAGTGATGTTGAGCATCTTTTTATGTGACTGTTGGCCATTTGCATTTCCTCTTTGGAAAAATGTCTATTCAAGTCTTCTGCCTATTTTTTTATTGGGTTGTTTGTTTTTTTGATGTTAAGTTGTATGAGCTGTTTACATATGTTGGATATTAACCCCTTATTGGTCATTTTGTTTGCAAATATTTTCTCCCATTCAGTAGGTTGTCTTTTCGTTTTGTCAATGGTTTCCTTTACTGTGCAAAACTCACCTATGCTTAAATGAGAACAGATAACCAAGGATCATTAAGCATTCATGGACAGCCTGCAACATGAAATGTAATTAAGCTAACTAAAATTAAACTAGGAAAATTTGACTCACAGGGAAAGAGATAATTCAAAAAGAGATCAAAAGAGAACAAAAATAAAAACTAGAAAAAATTAATTTCTTTTGTAGGGGTTCAGAACAGGCTTCTCAAGATGTGTCACTTTGGCATGTGGATTATTTTACCTTTCTGTGTTTGAACTTCTTGTGTATGTGGACTGTCTGACCCTCTCATGTATGTAGGGTTGCCATACATACAAAATTAAATTTTATTTTCTCCTGTTAATTTGGGTCTTGTCAATTTTATTCTTAGACCAGTGAGAAGAACCTAGAAAAGTAGAGAAAAGTTTTCTTCCTTCCCAACATTTTCTTAAAGAAATACCCTTTTATTTAGTTCTACCTGGAGAAAGATAATATGGTAGCAGTTCATTGCATAGATTTTCAATGTAATCCCCCTTTTTCCTGCGCTTTTTCACTTTTGAATCCATAGCCTCTTTGGGGTTTTGCCTGACTCCCTGTTTGGCTGAGGTACCCTCTGAAAATATAGCTTCCTCTATTTGTTTCCATTGGGTTTTGTTTCTTCAGAAAGTTTTAAAAACTCTCACCCATTAGTGTTCCCCCACATCCGTTTCCTTTGTTATTAGGAAGAATACCTTTATGTATCTCTGCCATCACTTTAAGGGATATCTGAGAAAAGGCAATAAATATATGTGTTCAGTGCAAGGTCTTGAACAATGGAACAAATTCTAACTTTTAACATTTTTTGAAATTTTTTTCATTTCGTTTACCAGTTGATGGTGCATGTACTTCCCAAAACAGGCTGCCTAGTTATCAAGAATTGATTAAAATATTTTAATACCAAATGTCCCATACTGTTAATCATCTCCATCTGTTAAATGCATCCTGAATTATGAAGTTGTTGTGAAGTTCATTTTGTGTTGCTTATTCTGGTCAATGTTGCTAGTTACTACTCCAGCCAGTTTTAGCATGCCAACTAAGGCAAGTCTGGGTGATGAGAGGCTGTATTCAGCATATACTTTACCCTTAGGAAAAGTATAGCATAGAATATTCATAAACAATTTTGTAGAAGAAATACATATTCTTATATTGGGATGACCTTACAGATTTCTGACAATAATAGGCTGTGAGAAGTCTAGATCAGTGACCTTAAATATTTTTGTTTATGTTCCTCCTAAAAAATTTGAAAACTTACTTTCAATAAATACCCCTTTTTATATTTTAAGTATGCAATTTTATTTGTCAAAAATTTTTTTTTTAGGTTAAAGCGAGTTTATTTAGAGAGATACACATTGCATAGACAGAATGCAAAGCATCTCAGAAGTTGAGAGCAGCCTCTCAAAAGATTAAATAACTGCAAAAGATATAAGTATCACATGTAAAATTAAACTATTGCAACACTTTAAAAAATTTACCCAATGGAATCTAAATATAATATAAATTTATACCTATTACCATCCATTAAAAAATACATGAGTAAGCTATCTTTAGTAGTATATTTTCATTGCATTTCCCCCCCTGAATTTTATCCTAATGTAATATATATTTAGGCTGGAAAGTCTTTTTGTTTAAATAATATTGATGTTCTATTTATTTATTTTACTATGATTTTTTTTTTTTTGTCCATGCCGCACAGCATGCAGGATCTTAGTTCCCTTACCAGAGATCAAACTAGGGCCCTTGGCAATGAGAGCAGGGAGTTCTAACCACTGGACCACCAGGGAATTCCCTACACTGGAAAGTCTTTAATTAATTGTCTTTATTGATTAACTCTATGTAAAAAATATATATGAAAGTAAATTGAAATAGCAATATATTTCCTGTAACTCTAAGACTCTAAAGGTTAAATTTATTTTTATTGATTTATCATTATGATCATTAGTAACAGCAAGTTACTCAAAGCAGTATAAATCTATCACAAATTTTGAAAAGTATTAAATATAAAATGTGGAAGTGTATTGAAAATGAATCATTTAATGAGGTGGATATAGTCATTTTTCCTGATTAATTCACATTATCATGAATAAGTACTTCTCATTTCCAGAATGAGAAAAGGCTCAGCATATTTTTTATTCTAGTTTTTTACTTTTATAGATGTAATCAATAAGGGCTTACCTATTAAGTAGGTGAGAATACATAGACTTTTGTTACAATAATGTCACTCATTGTTTGGAACTCCTTTTGATCTATTTGTCAAAAATCACATGATGTATTTTGAAAAATTATTTTTAATGATCTAGAATCTGACAGCACAGTTTTGCTTTTTCAATTTTTGGAAAGCATGACTTGGAAATTACCTGATATGCACACGGGTTTGTTATTCAGTTATTAAGGTCGTTCACTTTCCCAAACCGACACCGGTGTTTTGAATTCATTAAGTGTTACGAGTTTTTACACCTGGAGCAGTGTACCATATTAAGATGCAGTGGAACGTATGCTACCTTTTTGTAAAGTGGAAGAGGACAATTGTGAAAGGGATTGTTTGACTCTTACATGTTGCCAATCCAATCAATTTTAGGAAAGAAAATATGTGAAGGATGAGGATCCAATTTGATTCCCTTCAAATCATTCTATCCCTTGGGAAGCCTTTGTGAACTCTCAGAGGTAGCAGCAGTCCAGAACCCTACCGAACTATGGGATTTCACTTCCTTTTGACCCTTTGATTATAAGAACTACTGATATTTCCTTTCTCCTAAAAAGGAAAATACAGCTTCAAAAAACTTTAAAAAGGGTCTCGAAGTGATTGGGGAAAAAATAAATGTAAACTGCAGAGGAGAAAAAGCTCTGTGGTTAGGAAGCCCAATAGGCAACGAGGAGACTGCATAAAAGTGAACTAAATAAAATCCAATGTTTAAATCTGATTAAAAATGGAAATTTGGGGTTTTAATCTGTGAGAGGTGTGTGTGTGTACACACACACATACCCCTATTGCCTTTTTGTGCCAAAACAGCAGGCTGATATCTGAAGATTTTAAAATCATAATAAATTATCATTGCATTATCATAGTTTTGGAAGACTTTGAATAAAGGTGGACTGATGGATGATTGCTTTGGGACAGTGGCTTTTAATCCTTTTAAACACAACTCATAGTAAAAATTTGTGTGAAAAATTTGTGTGTCAAAAAAAGATTATTCTTACACGTACAATGTGAGAGATTCTCTGATATTTTGTCTTCTATCTTCCATCCTCATCTATTAAAGACAATGCTGGTCAAGAATCACCAAATTTATTTCACAGTCCACGAATGGGTGATGATCTATAGTCTGAAAATCAGTGCATAGCAAGGTCCTTTGAGAAACAACATTATATCTTTGTATTAACTATCTATTTTAAAACAATCTTGTAAAGAAAAGCATACTTATATTTAACTCATCTCTGCCTAGGAGAAACCAAGCTTTTCATACCCAAAGGATAAAACTAAGATTCCTTTGGTTGCAGCCAACCCCAATTGTAGGCACCGTGCCTAGGATGAAGTAGTTTCTAAAATGCTACAGAACAACAGTACGTAAGAAAAAAAAACCAGCTTAATAGAGAATCAAAGGCCTCATAAATCAATCTTTTAATTAATGGAACGCTTCTGTTCTGGGATGATAGAAAGTAGGGGTGGAATGCGAGTGGAGGAGGTAGGGAGGTAGGGAGGTTGGGAAGGAGCAAGATTTGAGAGAATAGATGATGTAAGTGTAAAGTTCCTGGATCTTCTTCACACAAAGGATCTTCCCAGTAGAGTGCTAGACTATCTATGTGTTCCACACATCTTGTAACTGATAACTGTCCTCACTTGCCTTTTCTCTCTAAGAGAAGAAATATGCAGAATTAAACAAAGGCATCAGCTTCCTAAGAATGTGCTCTTGGAGTTGGCTCGAATCTGTAAGGGTAATAAGAGAACAAACACATCATTAGGGTGCAATCCAAGCAACCCAAGTTAGTGAACACAATAGGAGAGGGCTGTGAGAAGACTGCTGAAGCCAAGAATTGGTTTTTAAAAGAAAGGGAAAATATAAATTTCCAATCTACCTATTACCCTAAGGTTCTTTTTACAGTAGGTAAAAAAAAAAAAGTTAAAGGCAAATGAAACAAAAAAATCTCTGAGTTATGCAATGTTATCACTATCAAATCAAATTACAAAACAAAAAATTAAACAGGATTTACTATCCTGAAATGTGTCAGGATTGAAAAAATACCCAGAGTGCCTAGGACTCTAAACACTTACAACACCTGTAACTATCAATAGAGAACTTATTGGTCAGATTAAATTTTTTAAAAACAAAAACATTGTCCTAAAATCCATTGGAGAACCAATTGAAATGGCCCTAAATGGATTCCTGAATGGAATTACCTGGGGGAGCTTTTAGACCATCAGAAAACATAGCCCAATCCAGACCAATTAAATCAGAGTCTCTGGGAATGGGACCCAGGCATCAGCATTGTTTAAAGCTAATATGCAGCCAAAGTTGAGAGCCATTGCTCTAGACCCTCCTAGTCAGTGTCTACTGTGGACCAGCAGCAAGAGTATCCCCTGGGAAATTCTTAGACATTCAGAACCTCAAGCCCTCCCCTAGACTTACTGAATCAGAATCTACAATTAGACAAGATCCTCAGGTGATTCTTATGCATATTAAACATTGAGAATCACTGATTTGAAAGATCCAAGATTCAATTTTGTTTGTCCACCAGGCTACTGGAATGGACTGATAACCATTAAAATAACATCTAGAGTAGAATTCTTCCTGCATTCCACTGGAGAGGACTTCTAGAGCAGAAACCCTTCAGTCCCTGGCCCTGGAACTGAACTTTATAAGGTCCCAGCTCTAGTCTTCCTTTCCTTCTAGCTATATTTGGTTAGATATGACCCATAAAACTTCATGTCTCATGCCCAGCTGAGCTCTAACATTATTTATATGGTGATGGTCAATATATAGTCATCTCAGGTTCATTAGATTTGTAAGGAAATCTCAGAAGGTTTCTATGTATAGGGACAAAGAGGCAAAAAATAAAGGAAGAAATGCAAAAAGAACTCAACCAGGAAAGTCCTTTTTACTGTGTTTCTGGCAAACTTCAGCATATTCCTGGACATATTGTTGGATTGTCCTTGTGTAGATGTACTCTGAGATCCTGCGGAAAACGTGTCTGCAGGCACTAGAAGTGAAAGCCTCAAAGGATTCTATGATGACTAACTCCTGTAGTAACAGAATTTGGGGACATGTGCAACTCTGGCTTATTGAAGAATTGATTTCGGAAAGGGAAGATATGAAATTCCTCCAGAAAAGAACATAAATGTTCATAGGGCATTCACATCATAAGAACAAGATACATAGTTGGTTTAGAATCAGGAGCTTTCAAACTGAACAGCTGTAACGCATTTGGGCAGTCGTGCAAAACAGAAAGTTGGCAGACCAGATAGTCTTTTCGGACATTAAACACAAGATGCTTGGGGCCAAAACCTGTGATTAAGAAATCAAATGTTTTCTTTTTCCCCTTCCAACCTGTTCTCAGACTGTGGAAAGTTGTGTGATTTTTCTTCTCTCTCTGGCTATAGTTATTGAGAACTGCCTGTCTCTTCAGCCACTGGAGGTCAATTCAATTCAATTCAATCCAGTCTAGTCCAATCGATTCCAATTTAATCCAGTCTAATCTAATCCAGTTTGACTTCATCTACCTTTCTTTGGGGGAGACCTATATGAACGTAAGAATTTAAGTGCCATGGGGGCTGAGATACCAGGTTCTCTGCAGCTCAGCTCATAAAATATCTTGACTGTGGTGCAATCTCTCTCTACTTCTCTGCTTCCACTGAGGATCTATAAATCTGGTTTCTAGACACTTCTCTGCATCCTGGATTCTGTTTCCTCTATAACTCCCAGTTGTTGTACACCACTGATTTTTCTAATTTATTTGGGCATGACCTGTTGCATTTCTGCCTAACTCTAATGGATGTAACTGACGTCCCAACTCTCTCCCAGTCTCCTCCCAACTCTTCTGCAGTACCTGTCTGTATCTCTGTCCTTCATTTCAACCTTTCAGACTTTACTTTCTCCTCCCACAGCTTGGCCTAGTAGGGACCACTTCCTTTCAAAGGGTTTCCTTTCAAGTACACATGCAGAAATATGCATGAGCATCTGGTGTGAGCCTTTAGTTCAACTTCAGCCCCTAGTGAAATATGGAGACATAGACACTGAGAAAAAGACAAAAAGGCAAGATTAATGAGAACAAACATCAGAGAAATGCCTTCATGTCTAGAAAATGTTAAGAACCTGCTTTGGCCACATTTGAACAGTTGTATGTCTGGATTTCAGCCTCTTTTTTTCTGGTGTACCTGGAATAGACCAGACTCCCAAGAAGCCTGGCAGCAAGAAGTAGGGGGTTGTAGTGAAAAGTAGCTGCTGGCTGCAGACTCTCATGAGGAAAGGGGTGAAGTCAAAGCTTCTAGTCAACAGGCAAATACCCATGATGGTCGTACTAGTTGTTAAAATATGGGAATGCTACCCTGCTAATTGGTAACCAACCATTGCCCCACGTTCCCACTTACTCCTCTTCTGTGCCCTGATGCCCTGACTGCCCTCATAGGTTCCTCTCATGCCTCCAGCAATGAAAAGGTTAACATTTTAATTTGTGGCTAAATGTTGTGAAAACTCATTCCTGGATGATGACTCTTGACTCTGGGAGGAATTGAACGCTTCGAACTTTTTTAGGAACCAATAGAAAGTAAATAATTTTTAGGATCATCTTAGGAAGTGCTGTGCTTGTAACTTGCCTCCTGAGTTCACTTCCTTAGAGCTGCCAGATTCATCCAAGTCCTTTTTTTTTTTTTTTGCGGTACGCGGGCCTCTCACTGTTGTGGCCTCTCCCGTACGGGGCACAGGCTCTGGATGCGCAGGCTCAGCGGCCATGGCTCACGGGCCCAGCCGCTCTGCGGCATGTGGGATCTTCCCGGACCGGGGCACGAACCCGTGTCCCCTGCATCGGCAGGCGGACTCTCAACCACTGTACCACCAGGGAAGCCCCATCCAAGTCCTTTTGCTTCAACCATCCTCCTCACTAATTTGGCATTTGACTGTCTGTCTGATGAACTAATCTTCCTGCCCGCTGTCCTCCATCCATGGAGGTTGCTGTCTCCATTAAGCACAACTTGAAACTCCTTTTCTTCATGTAGTCACCTCATCCACTTTCCTGGACAGGAACTGGTTGGTTCCAAATCTGATGAGCAGATTCTTCCCAAATGTTCACTCCATAACCCCACGCAGCCATGTGCCAGCTTCTGTGCTGCAGCCGCCACAGGCAATCAGGTACCAGTGACGCCCTCCTGCCATTATCTTCCCAGATAGTATCAGGGAGCTTTGGAATCAGATCGACCTGGGTTTGAAAGCCAACTTCTCCTTACTAACCAAGTTACTTGAGCAAATGACTGACTTTTTATAAGGCTATTTTTCTAATCTGCAAAATAAAGGTAGATATTACTTCATAAGAATGAGAAGGAAAAACAAATGAAATGATGCTGTTGTAGTGATACATTTATTTGCTTGGCCTGCCCAGCGTCTCTTTAGGGAACCACCCTTTCCTATTCGTATTCTACAAGGTTTGACAATAGGAATGCTCACATGACCCAGGGGACCGGAGTACTTGGCTACAGTGGTTCATTCTGATACAGGCAGATAACCCAAGTCTAGCCAATTAGAATCTTCCCTGAGAATTTGCTGAAACAATCCACAAAGAGATAGTCTCTTTTCATGAGTACATTTTGTTTTTTTGTTTGTTTTTTAATCTTTATTGGAGTATAATTGCTTCACAATACTGTGTTAGTTTCTGTTGTACAACAAAGTGAATCAGTCATATGCATACATACATGCCCATATCCCCTCCCTCTTGAGCCTCCCTCCCACCCTCCCTGTCCCACCCGTCTAGGTCATCATAAAGCACCGAGCTGATCTCCCTGTGCTATGCAGCTGCTTCCCACCAGCCGACTGTTTTACATTCAGTAGTGTATATGTATCCATGCTACTCTCACCTCGCCCCAGCTTCCCACTCCCCCCTCCCCGTGTCCTCAAGTCCATTCTCTATGTCTACATCTTTACTCCTGCCCTGCCACTAGGTTCATCATTACCTTTTTTTTTTTTTTTTAGATTCCATATATATGTGTTAGCATACAGTATTTTTCTCTTTCTGACTTACTTCACTCTGTATGACAGACTCTAGGTCCATCCACCTCACTACAAATAACTCAACTTTGTTTCTTTTTATGGCTGAGTAATATTTCATTGTATATATGTGCCACATCTTCTTTATCCATTCATTTGTTGATGAACATTTAGGTTGCTTCCATGTCCTGGCTGTTGTAAATAGTGCTGCAATGAACACTGTGGTACATGTTTCTTTTTGAATTATGGTTTTCTCAGGGTATATGCCCAGTAGTGGGATTGCTGGGTCATATGGTAGTTCTATTTTTAGTTTTTTAAGGACCCTCCATACTGTTCTCTGTACATTTTGAATAGACAGTAGGAGAAAAAGAATTATTTTTTAAAATTATTTGTATCCAGTTATGTATTTTGAGAATAATGGTTACAATGGTGTTCTGACACTTATAATCTAGAGTTTTGGTATGCATAAAAGCTCCAACTCTACATATATATGTCATATCAATATATAATTTAGAGCAGCAACTTAGTTCTTGATAAATGGTAGCTATATTATTTAATCCTTAGATTAGCTTAAGAAAAAATGGAATTTATTGGTTCATGTGTCATGGAGCTAGGGTGGGGTGTTGAGGTAAAGAACTGGCCTTAAGAGACTCCAGGAAGTTTGAGAGTATCACCTCTGCTTCCCTAACGGCCATTGGCTTTGTGATCCCTACTGTAAATGAGTTATTAAATTGGAACAGGGACGTGACCAGAGACAACTTTAGGTCTTCATAATTTCAGTTTAGTAACTCCTGAGGAAAGAGAAGACATCTTTTTCATTCAGTGTCTATGAAGTGTCTTACAGGGTCTTTGAAGGCACATTCACAAAAGCACAAGTTCTTAAAACTCAGGTTGGTCTGGCTTGAGTCACTTGAACATTGCTGAACCCATCTCTGAGATGTATATATATACATATATAAATATACACACACACACACGTATGTGTGAGTGTGTTGAACTGTGTAATTGGCACATTCACCAAAACCATTTGGAGAGGGAGACAGCAGTTCCTAAAGGAAAAGGAGGTATGATTACAAAAGAATGGTGGGAAGGGAGGCTTGAGTAGGCCAAAACAGTAAGTATATTCTGTTGATATCATCATCATCATCATCACCTTCATTCGCATATTATTATTCTTAATCACCACCATCATCATTACTCTTGCAGGAAGTGTACACATAACAGTGATTCACTGTCAGACTGATTTTCAGGGGACATTTGAAAGCAAAGGGAGGTGGACGTGGGAAAAGCTAACAGTATTTGGCCCTTTTGACAGTAAAAATTGACCTGCCATCTCTGGCAACAGCATATATAGGTGGTATTTCCTTATTAAGAGGAAAAAGCCATAATTCCTAACTTACAGTAAGCACTATCATCCATTTAAAAATATTAGTGTCAGTAGGAGCTGAAGCTTCATGAAAAAAAAATGTTTTAGATATGCAGAAATTTCATGGATCAAGTGCTCCTAGAAACAGTGTCCTCACCTGGAAGGCACTCACATCCCATGTAGCACAGCCTGGTGCACTTTGTGGCTACTTGAAGAATATGAATTCAATGTGATGATTGGACCAGAGGAGCAAAGGCAGTATCTTTTAATAGTTATTTTCTGTATGTCACATCTTTGGTAACAAGGTACCAAAAGGGATATTTCTGGCTGTGATTTGGTTAGTATCATTCCATGTACATCAGAAGACATGCCAAATATATTTCTCCATTTTCTGCAGCAATATTTATTTGACTTTATTATGTAATTGGCTTTATTAAAAACAAGAAAAATAAAATATTCTCTCAGTATAGCACATGAAAGTTGATATGACAACCACTTCTCCTAGTACACTGTGGTTTTGGAAATTCAGTAAATGCAGATGTATACTTAGGCAGATTCAAAAACGCACATCAGAGAATTTCTACTTCATATAAATTAGAAAGTCATTTGGAACTTTTATGGCTTTTGGTGATAAACTGTATTAAATCAGCTTTCAAAGAAATTGATTTTTATGAATTATAAATTGTATGCATTTGGGCCTTCATCATTTCATATTAACATGCTATCCTTCTTACCAGATGTCTAGTACTTAGTAACATTCATGTTCCTTACAAAAAAAAACTAATTTTTTCAAAGCAGAGCGAGAACCAGTAACACCGCCAGAATTACGTTCTGATTTCAGAAATGAAATAGATATTGCCCATTAGACACCCCTCTTACCTGTCTTTGACTCTGCCCCATGGTAGGAACACCAGATTTAGCAAATAAAAATCTTGGGTGTCCAGTTAAATTTGAATTTCAGATACACAATGAATTTTAGTATAAGTATGTCTCATGCAATACTTGGGGCATATTTATGCTAAAAATTATTTGTTGTGTATCTGAAACTCAAATTTAACTGGACATCCTAGATTTTTATTTGCGAAATCTGTCAACCTTACCCAAAAGGGCATTACCTGACTCTTGCCTCTAAGACTGTGTGCCCTCCTATTGTTTTCTTTTTTTTTTTTGCGGTACGCAGGCCTCTCACTGCTGTGGCCTCTCCCGTTGCAGAGCAACAGGCTCCGGACGCGCAGGCTCAGCGGCCATGGCTCACGGGCCCAGCCGCTCCGCGGCATGTGGGATCTTCCCGGACCGGGGCACGAACCCGTGTCCCCTGCATCGGCAGGCGGACTCTCAGCCACTGCACCACCAGGGAAGCCTCCTTCTTATTGTTTTTTAATGTGTCTTCCTGCTAAAATATGCACAAGGCAAAGGATCCCAAGCCCATTCATTCTAAGATATAAACCCGTATGCAGCCCTTATGGTCCATCTTAGCTTGCTGATATACCCAACAGAAACATAACTCTGACTCAAAACCAGCCTTTAAGGGAGGCAAATTTTTCCTGGTAGTCCCTTGAGGTTATAAAGCACATCACACAATAAATCATCTTAGAGGATGTCTTCTTTCCCTGTCTCTCTCCGAAGTCTTACTCTGTGAGGAATTCCTTCTCACTTTCTTTCTTTACTCCCCAACTTCTCTTCAAATTCCCCTCTCCCACCCGCCATTATGTTCAGTTATCTTATCTTCCCCAGCCTTCAGCCATTTGCATTCTCATTCATATCCCAGCAGATTAGAGGAAGGAAGAGTTAGAAAGAGGAAACGCTGTGGGTGCAGGTTTATGTTGACATATTTCCCCCACTTACACACCAAACACTACTACAATGAAATACTTGTAATAATCTTATTGACTTGGATTGAGTTGGATTAACTTTAACCTTCTTCTAACTTTTCTTCCAAAACTAAGATGGTCCAAATTTCTTAAAATATACCCCCTCAGCATTGTTTGCAATTATATTGCCTTTCAGTGTCTTAATTGATGACTTCTAACCTAAAGTATAAAATAAGAAAGCTTTTTTCCTTCTTTTTAGCTAGGAAGGTCATACCAGAAGCCCAGAAATTATTCCATGCAGGCAGAATTCCATATCCTGCCCTCCCTCTGGATAAATTGAGCTTGTCTGTAGTAATTTCTCTGCATTTCCATACCCACACACTTATTACAGCTGCCATCGTCCAGCAATATTTTTCCCCACTCATCATCATAACAGCTTATAAGTATTTGATGGGATTAAACAGAGCCAACCTAATTCTGTCACTTAAGCAGCCAAATTCATGAGCCCAGGCATCAATGTATACTGATACAATGTCCAGAAGCCCATTCTTGCTGGCTGTCGTCTGAATGGTGTGTGGGTGGGTTTTAAGTTTTGGAGTCAGGTAGACAACCTAGATAGCAAAGAAGGTGAGCTGTGATATTAATAGCTGAATTACTTTGCTAAAATCTGCCCTTGAATTTTTTAAGTTTTGTACAGTCTATCCCTGGGGACAGTCAACTGCAGGCTTGAAAATAGCTGTTTACCTTTTCATTTGCCCAGAGTAAATAATGACTATTTCTGGGTATGGAGGAAAAAAGTGTTTGTTTACTTTATGTTGCTGACATTGATACCCACATCCCAGCAACCACCAAGGGAAGGTAGGCTGGAAAAGCATTTGTTGGAAAGGAAAACAACAACAACAGTAATAACAACAATTATAACAATTTAGTATTAGCAATAGTATATCCCATATTTCAAATTATCAGCCTGATGCTTTTTGTTTGTTTGTTTTGTTTTGTTTTGCGGTACGCGGGCCTCTCACTGCTATGGCCTCCCCCGTCGTGGAGCACAGGCTCCGGACGCGCAGGCCCAGCGGCCACGGCTCACGGGCCCAGCTGCTCCATGGCATGTGGGATCTTCCCGGACCGGGGCACAAACCCGTGTCCCCTGCATCGGCAGGTGGACTCTCAACCGCTGCGCCACCAGGGAAGCCCAGCCTGATGTATTTTAAAACAATTGTACAGAGACAAATTTGAAAATGTGATTTTTTAAAATACTGTACTACTGAAGTCTTGACTATATGCATTTGGAGGATAAGAAGGTTATTGACTATAGCTTATAGCAGAAAGAAAGCTATCCTGCATTTTTACATGCAATTTCTCATTTTGTAAGTGATGTGGCTCTAACTTTGTCAATGAAACAGGTAGCATGTACAGAGTAGAATAACATCCAGTTGAAAAATTGTTAATTTAGCCAAATGATATTTAAAAATACAGTGTAGTGCCACAAAATTAATGGATTCATTTCATTTCATGGATCTGTAGCACATTCTTTTTTTTGTTGTTTTGTTTTTGTTTTTGCGGTACTCGGGCCTCTCACTGTTGTGACCTCTCCCATTGCGGAGCACAGGCTCCAGACGCGCAGGCTCAGCAGCCATGGCTCACGGGCCCAGCTGCTCCGTGGCATGTGGGATCTTCCTGGACCGGGGCACGAACCTGTGTCCCCTGCATCAGCAGGCGGACTGTCAACCACTGCGCCACCAGGGAAGCCCTGTAGCACATTCTTGATCAACTATTTTCCTGATGATTTATCACAACTGGCTCTTGCTATGGCGAAAAATTACCTTTTAAACTGGAACATATATTTGCATGATGCAAAGATATTATTTGACTCTGATGATTTTATCTTTCTAAAGTATTCTAGAAGATTAATTGATAGAATACTGAGCCATATGTGGACTGTATTGTTGGGGCTCATGTGCATGTTAAAAAAATGTTAAGCCAAAAATTTAAAAGCTGGACCCAAAAGAAAATGTGCAATTTGATTACAACTACGTAAAAGTATTATACACATCAGCAAAGAATAAAAATAGGTTTGGAGAGTAATAACCTAATGCTCATTAGGAGTGTGTGTACAAAGTTTGATTTATAACACTTAAAATAATAAAAAACATCCTAGAAGGAAAAGCGCCAAGACAACACTAGTTTTAAAATAAAGTTTTGTGCTATTGAAACATGCATATGTAGCCATACAATTGATTACTAGGGATGGATTAGAGATATAGTAGTTTTAGTCTTTAAAAAAAAGCAATAGAGCAAGATTGATATTTTAAAAATTTGCTTAGAAACAAAATACTAGTGGCTTCCCATGTGCCAATTTTCCCCTCTGAACCATTTTTACAGACAACTTACAACCTCCCTAAATTATAGGTTTATGTGGAAAAATAAGGGGTTGTTGTATAAGGAAGTTGACAAATCTTTAAGTATAACAGTACGAGTTATTGCTACTGTAATTTATGCACAGATACTGATTCTAATTAAGTAATAGCAGAGGTTGCCTTTATATTTATGAGGCTGTAATCAGCTCCCTTGTGCTCAGTAAATGCCACAGCTACAGCCTGTGGTGTTAATTTCACACTACAGTGGAAACTAGTGGTTGTTGCCAAATATACTCATAAGTTACAGGCAATTTGGATTATTACCGTAGTGTGTGCTGCATCGAGCAATGCACCACTCATAATCACTTTTTAAAGTCATTATTGAGTGTTTGTGTATGATAAGTCTTCTGACATTGACAAGGCAGAGTGCGGTAGCTTGCCTTTCCCCGAAGTCATTTCCAGATAAAATAAATATGCTAAGTCCTCTGGAAAAATAATAATATAAGAAGCTCCTACTTCCTCAGCTCCCTAGCTATTTCTGGTACATGAGAGCTGGAAACTTAGGATTTTTCCTATAAACTATGCTGTGTGTGCTGTTTCCCAAAGGAGAGCACCTGATATGGGGTCACTTCCCTTTGGGGATTTCATGAATTAATGTGATGGGATTTCATAAGTGCTGCAAACTGAGCTTTCTGGCAAAACTGCATTCTGTTGTTTTCCACTTTCCTGAAGCTGGGTGTGAACTAGAGAACCCTCGCTGTGAGGTTTAATGCTAGTTACTTTCCTCAAAACATCACATAAAAGATGAGAAGTGAACAGACCAGCTCACACACAGTATCTTCCTCTTTCTTTTACCTTCTCCCTTCTATTTTAGAGGAGTTCCTCTTGACACTTGGGGTTTAGGAAATTCCACGTAGGACTACATCATATTGCACATCTTATTCTTAAATCCGCAAATTGGAGTGGCTCCTTATGGTCCAACGGTAAACGGGTCCAAACGCCAGCTGTTGACGATAGGGGTCTTCTTAGTGACTGAGTGAAGATTGCATTAATCCCAGGGACAGCATGCTCTGACTGGTGGCAGGGACCACAGATTTCTGTTTGGAATGTGGTCACATCATTTCCTAAGGAACCTAGTAGGCTCCAGTGCACTCAACAACATAACAGGAGCACCATGTTTTCCTCTTAGGGGGCAAGCACAGGAGGCTCCCCAGGTGATGTTGTTTTAGACCTGCCAAAATCAAGATGCAAAGAGCGACGGAAACTAGTCAAGTTTCACTGTCTCGTATTCTTCCAAATAAAATGACACAAAATATCAGGTATTTCCTGTATGGCTTTTCATTATTTGCCAAGAGAGGATTCTTTATAAACATCCTAAAGATCTAGGATCCTGGAGTTGACACTGCTCCTTTGGTGATGGGCTATCCATAGAAAGGTGGCTTCAGCAGCCTGCTGCCAGTGCCCTGTGGAGATGACAGGTAATCATTATAGAAAAATGTGTGTGTGTTTGTGTTCTCATCCCTCTTATTAA
Organism: Delphinus delphis; assembly: GCF_949987515.2. Taxonomy (NCBI): domain Eukaryota; kingdom Metazoa; phylum Chordata; class Mammalia; order Artiodactyla; family Delphinidae; genus Delphinus; species Delphinus delphis. The sequence continues at coordinate 44,329,320 of NC_082688.1, read as the reverse complement.
CTGACATTCCAGGGACAGAAACTGTGGCCTCATAGTGGCACATAATCACAACTTTCCTTCACTTAATTTGTGACGCAAGAGGACAAGTCTCTCTTCTAGTGTTGTACAGACACACATAGCAAAAAGTCCGGTCAATAGCTTTATTAACAAAAGGGCTCTAGGAAGAAAAACTGCAGTTGTGCATTCTCCTCATTCAGTGCAGATGTGCAGCTTAGCTTTTTGGAGGGAAAATGGAGACTGTTGATAAATCCCTCTTAACAGCACAGACGGGGTCATAGTCTGTCTGTGGTGGCCATGGAGGTGCACCATTCAATCCCTCCTAGAGAAGACCTCTTGAGAAGCATTGTCAGCTGAGAGCTGCTGCTGTCACACCTCTGGATCCGCCACAGCATTCGTGCCGAGACCATGGTCTTCTCAGACAGCACTCAGCAAACGGCCATGGTGGGGATACTAGAGAAGGGCCATTCCTGCTTGATATAGGACTCCTCTGATGGGCAGGATGTGCTCGGGGGCTCCTCACCAGCCTGACCACAACTTTTACAGAGCTGCACTGCAGGCTGAGGCTGCTCAGCCCGCCTTCCTCCCCTTTTCTTTTTTCACAGTCATGAGACCTATATCACCATTTGAAGTCTCTCTCTTTCTAACGCTGCTGTCTTGTCCTTTTGCCATACGTGTCTCCAGATATCACCAAATGTCCACTGGATGAGAACCACCGGTAGAAAGTAAGAACGCTTCCCTAAGGAGAGTAAAGCACTTGTTCCCCTGGGCTCCTGTGGCACTTAGTTTCATTAAAGCACTTTTTATGCTTAATTGTCACTGTTTAGCTGTCAGGTTCTCCCACTAGATTACAAGCTCCTCTAAAGAAACTGTCTTTTGTGTTCATTGTATTTCTCCAGTCCTCTTTGGTTCTGTTTAAAAGGTGCTCATTTAAATGTCGAATAAGAGAAGAGAGGGAGGGCTTCCCTGGTGGCACAGTGGCTGAGAGTCCGCCTGCCAATGCAGGGGACACGGGTTCGTGCCCCGGTCTGGGAGGATCCCACGTGCCGCAGAGCGGCTGGGCCCGTGAGCCATGGCCGCTGAGCCTGCGCATCCGGAGCCTGTGCTCCGCAACGGGAGAGGCCACAGCAGTGAGAGGCCCGCGTACCACAAAAAAAATAAAAAATAAAAAAAGAGAAGAGAGGGAAGGTAGCAGGAAGAGAGGAACAGAGAGGGAAGGAGGACAAAAGCAAGCAGTCAGGCAGCTGAGGAGGCAGGACAGAGTGACTCCATGGTTCACCTTTCCTCTGCTGACCAAAGAGGACTACGACGTGTTTGTACTTTTGAGCCTATTCATTCCAAGTTCACTGCTTCCCATTTGGGCCTTCTTGCATTCCTTCGTTCTATATTATTAGTTTGTTAAGGAACCATTCATTTATTATACTCCAAGTGTTGAAATCCTCTTTCGTTTTTGGAGCTTGTCACGGTCTCATCTGCCCACTCTGAGGCCGTTACCAGGCAACAGCTGGCAGCTTGTAGTCCCTCTCCAGTAGTTGACAGCAGTTAGCCATCAATAACGTGATCTCACACACCAGGGCACTGCTCCAGAGGGTGAGTACTTTTTGTTTTGGATTAACAAAATATTCTGAACAGTGGATGGTCCCAAATGGAAAGGTACTTAGGAATGCAGTCAATTAACTTGGATGATGTCATAATCCACGAGTGGCAGAAGAACTGGAATTCCAGCCCTTTCCTTGCTCAGCTCTTCTGAGGGTGATTAGCAGTGTTCCAAGGCCTTCAACAGGCTATTGTGTTCTATTTCTCTAACAGTAAAATAGGCCTTGGAGACTTGGAAAAGAATTCATTTATTAAAATTATTGAAAACTCAGACCAGCAGGAATGAGAACAATGCTGGTAGGCAGAGCAGAATTATACTAGTGCCTGCTTTGGCCCATCTTGCTCTCAAGCCTGCGTTCTTCTCAATAGCAGATGTAGACATAGAGAGGCCCAGGCGTGGGCCAGGTATTACAACCTACCCTAGAAGCCCTCCTAACCCACGCACTAACTGGTTCTTCTAAATCTGTTCCCTAGATAGAGGTTTGCCAAGCTTAAAAAAGTTTAACTTCTAGAGTTCTTAGTCTTTGATATTTTTCATAGTCTTCCTAACAGCTAAAAATATTTTGTCATCTATCTTTGACATTCAGGAATGCTTTGCCACTGTCACCCAAATTGGAGTTTTATGGAATCCTAAATTTGTAAGGGATGAATCAATTATTAAAGTCAGTAGTGGGACTTCCCTGGTGGTGCAGTGGTTAAGAATCCACCTGCCAATGCAGGGGACACGAGTTCGAGCCCTGGTCTGGGAAGATCCCACATGCTATGGAGCAACTAAGCCCGTGCACCACAACTACTGAGCCTGCGCTCTAGAGCCCGTGAGCCACAACTACTGAGCCCACGTGCCACAACTACTGAAGCCCACGCACTCTAGGGCCCACAAGCTGCAACAAGAGAAGCCACCACAATGAGAAGCCCACACACTGATGAAGAGTAGCCCCCACTCGCCTCAACTAGAGAAAGCCTGCACGTAGCAACGAAGACCCAACAGCCAAAAATTTTATAAAAAATTTAAAATTAAAAAAAAAAAACCTCGGTAGTTCCCAAATTTTAGTGAATGAAACATCCACCAAGGGAGCTTGTTAAAAATTCAGATTCTGATGAGGCCCATCTGGTCCAAACTTCTTGTTTTATAGGTGAGGAAACTGAGGTGTAAATGTAAGTGCCTTGTCTGAAGTGAAGTATTACTGTTAAGTCATTGGAATTGTGTCCCTGGAGAGGCTTCCTTCAATCATTTCATTTTCCTTGACCTCCCTGTGATGAGAGAGATTGAGTCCCTGAAGAAGCACCTTAACAATCATATCAAATACTCTCCTTATTTTTTTTTTTAATGTTTATTTCTTTCTTTATTTGGCTGCACTGGGTCTTAGTTGCAGCAGGAAGGATCTTCGTTGCCTCGTGCGGGATCTTAGTTGTGGCATGCGGGATCTAGTTCCCTAACCAGAGGTCGAACCCGGGCCGGGCCCCCTACATTGGGAGTGTGGAGTCTTAACCGCTGGACCACCAGGGAAGTCCCCTCTCCGTATTTTGGATTCACCTGACCAATGATATGAGATCCAGCGTATGAATATTCTTTGGATTTTCTTCCAGGTTACAGGAAATTATTGCCAGGTCTTTCCTCAAATTAAGAAATATTTACTGAGAGACAGATGATGTAACAAAATAACTCTTTAAGATTCTTGATTATAGTGTTTGCTTTTGTACGTGGTAAAATGCAATGAACAAAACCCCTAACTTGACATCAAGCCTCCTCAAGTTCCTCCAAAGGAACTGTGTCTGACTGACTGAATAGACTTATTCCTTGCCTCCCTATTCCATGCTTCCACCCTGGAAACTGGTTGCGTTGATCTTGAAGATCTGGTAGAACAAGTTTTTCCCCCCCACTTTTTTTCTGGATCACAGGCCCCTTTGTGAATTTGATGGAAGCCACAGAGCCTTTTGGGGAAGGGAGGTGTTGAGGGACGCCTAGGCAGGTGATGTGGCAGCTAAGCAGAGGATCCAGGATCAGGCAAACAATAGTCAGGAGGCAGGACTGGTTACAGCTCTAAGAGTGTCAAAGCTCTGTAAGGGTGCCCCTGCCGACTGAGTCCTTTGACCTTCAGGAGTCCAGGTCTACCCCACGAAAACTACGCTCAGGCCTCATTTTACAGAAGAAGAAAATGAACTTCTGGGAAGAAAAAAATCTGCCCGTAACCAGTACTTAGCTTAGTCATACAGCCAGTACCAAGCTCATGACATTAACCCAAGTCTGTTGTACTCTATCACCCATCCTATGCTGTCTCCACTATTTGCTCTAAAACTGAATGTAGGAGAATGATGTAGAGAAGCACATCAGCTAGTGACCATTTATAGGCAAAGCAAAAGTCTTCAAGGCCCTCACCATTTGATCATTTATCCACATGACCATTTTAAAGGGCTAATGAAAGTTTACAGGGCTATTTTCCTTTTTTGTGGCTTCTCTAAAAATTGGAAGTGCAACCAATGCCATAAAAATCAAATGAGTTAATCTTCCTTCAAAAGTAGTAAAAGAAGGGGGAAGCAACCCGAATATATCCTTTAAAGTAAGCAGACAATTCTAAGGATAATACTCGTGATTTTCACTTACGACTTTCTTATGTGAATCCTCAGTACTCTAGAGTGAGCATTTGTAACTTGTTGATCCTGGAACAGAGTGCTCAGTCCTTGTCTTGAAGAGACCTGTGATCTCCTATCACACCCCTGGGTTTGAGGCAAGATGGATGATCCTGTAATGACTTGCTTCTGTAATCCTTTTTCAGAGCTCCTGAGAGCTAAAAAACGTGAATGCCAAGAAAATAAACAAACTAAAAGTGTGAATTATCTTTATAACTAAATTACACATTCATATATATATATATATTTGTACACTGCAACAAAAATAAAAAACTTGGAAGAATTTCTAAACACACAACACATATTAAATGTATTTTAAAAGTTGTCAAAATAATCAAGTTCATCCATAGTTCTTAGTCTCTTTCTGCTGAATCTCTTTCGTAATGATTGGCTATGACTATGTTCTTCCCTCTACTTTGAGCTTTTTCCCTTCACTTTTCACCTGCAAAACTCTAAATCAATTTTCAAGATTTAACTTCAGCACTTGCTACTATGACTTCCTGAGCATGCTGTATATAATTTCATTAAAACACATACCTTATTGTATTATAATATTGGTTTTCCTGTTTGTCTCCCCACTAGCTTGTGGGACTGTCTTGCTCATGTCTGTGTTCCCAGCACCTAGTGCAATGCCTGGCAAACAGTTGATACTCAGTCCTGCTAGACAGTAGAATTAGTGAATGCCACCCCACTATCCTTCTTATCGCTGGGTCTACAAACCTCTAGTTCATGTTCCTACATTCATTGATAACTTTGCCATCTTGCATCTCTTATTCACTTCACTCCCTCATCTTTTACTGTCATCCTGAGAGACTTCTCTGTGGTTGATACATCCATCTTTGACATGAAGTCAAATGGAATTTTCGTCCTGATTCTGCTTCATGAATTCATTTCCATGACTCAAGAATGATTCTTCATTTCGCCAAAATGTTTCCCTTCCAAAATAGTAAATTCCAATATGCTGTTCTGTGATCTCAGTTTTATATCCTTCCACTTTTATTTTTTCATTCCCACTCCACCAGATTTCAAATACGTTAGGATTTCCAGTCTCTTTCTCTGATTATTTTTGGCTCACCCTGAAATATGATTCCTTGTTCGCTATGTCCAAATTTTAGGATTAGTCACTTCATTTCTCACCTATAACCTCACCTCTTTTCACCTTCCACTAATCCTATCTCAGAAATCTTTAAACTCTGCAGTGTAATTACATCTGTCTTATATTGGGGCCATTGAATGTTGTTGGAGAATAATATAACATGGCTTTGTAAATTATTACAGAATATGAATGTTGGTATCCAATATACCTTCAGTGCAGCTCACATTTTTTCTATTCTTAGGGAGTAGTTGACTTTCATAGTCTTACTATTATTTGCAGGTCAACTTCCTGTTTCAGACACCTTTTCCTCATAAGGCCAGAACCTCTTGTCCTTACCTTTCTCAGGGGCCCTCAACCATTAGCTTTGCCCCAGATGTACTGCAATGATCTGCTCTATGTGGGCTCTTTCCAAGTATTGCTTCACCCACCATCTTCATGAGGGCACAGTAACTCACCTCCCACCCTGGGGCTTCCCTGGGAAACTGCTAGGCACCCATATTAGAAAACTAGTAATGCAGGAGACTTGATGCTTTCTGGGGCAAAACGTTGACCAGTGGAGATAGGAGCTACTGGAAAAATTATTCTCCATTCTCACTCCCTCCCTGGACTGTCCTGCAGTGTTTCACATGACCTTCTGCAGTTGGATGTCTGATGTCACATACTTAGCTGCACTTGGTAGCAAGCATTCATTATTTCAGTTATGTGCCTTTTCATACTTGTTCTTCCTCTTTCTCTGTCTCACTTCCCTTTTCCCTCCCTCATACTTCTTCGGAATTATGCCACACTTCCTCCTCCAATAAAGTGTTAGAAAATAAGCTTTTGCCCTAGGTTCTGTTTGCTGGGTAATCGTGGCTAGAATACTTTCTATGCCCCATTACCTTCACTCTCAAAAGACTACTTGCTTTCTATTTTATAGAGATAATGGAGGCTACTGGGTATGAGAATTTTCAGCTCTCTTGCTCTGTAGATGTAAATTTAATTACCTGTTCTCATGTTTGTCTCCAGTCTCAGAGAAGAGGTATCATTTCTCTAATATAAGTCTAATTTCTTTCATTAAGCTTTGGAGCTTATGACTTCCCTTCCTCAAAGACTGTGATGTGAGCCATTCACTGTAACTTCCTCTTCTCTTTAATTTCACTGTCCCCTTTTTTATGGCTCCTTCCCTGTAAATTGCAAATATGCACATATTTCCTACATTAAAAAAATCCTCTCTGAAACTATAGTGCTCCTGTACTCACTCATTTTCTTAGTAGTGAGATTTCTTAAATGAGTCGGTAACAGTCTTTTCCCCCTTTTATCATCCTTGAACGTACTGTTAACTTCATGTAATGTGGTTTCTTCTCTTACTTCTTAGATGAAACTGTCCAAGCAAAGGCCACCAAACATTTCATTGTTACCAACTCTTGATGGAGAGTTTTCAATATTGATTTCCCTGAGATTCTTGATACTTTGGGACACACTTTTATTACTTAAGCTCTTTCCTCCTTTAATTCCAGGATTCTACTGCCTCATAAATCCCACACCTGATTTCTAGCTATTCTTTCTCAGATTCCTGTGCTGACATCCTTTCCTCTGACCACCTTTAAAGCAGATGTGTGCAAGACTCCATCATCCTCTCCTCCTCCCCACTCCATTGTTCCTCACTCTGCACACTTTTCCTGTTGGATTGCATCCACTGCCATGATTCTAACTCACATCAATATTTTGATGACTGTCAAATCTAACCTAAATGTATGTCACAAGTACCAGCCGCATATGTCCAGTAGTATAATGGGTGTCTTCATCTGTCAAAATCATCTCAACATGGCAAAGGTCTCAAGCACATGTTGTGCTCCTTCTACCCACAGTGCTCCTCTATGCAAGATCCACATGTCCACCTCCTTTTCATCCTTCAAAACCCACTTTAATGTCATCTTCATTAAACCTTATCCAGTTCCTTCAGGTAGAGTTGATCACTCTGTCTTTTGGGTTTCACTCTGGTAAACCTCTTCCAACAAACATTCATTGATAATGTACTTTATGTCAAGCCCTAGAGAAAGAGAAATGAAGAAAGCTCACAGAGCAGCAGAGGAGTCACTGAAGAGGTACAAGTTCCTTTAGTAAAGGAAACATGCAAGAGAATCTGGTAAGGCCATGGTTCTCAAAGTGTGGTTTGTGGGCCCCTGGGGGATCCCTGAGACTCTCCCAGGGTGTCCACAAAAGCAAAAGTACTTTCATAATAACATTAAGGCATTATTCACTTTTCACCATATTGATATTTGCACTGATGATGCAAAAGCAATAGTGGATAAACATCTTGGTGCTTTAGGCAGTGACACTAAACTAGTAATTGTTGGATTCTTCACTTCCTCCCACTCACAGTAAAAGAAAATACCAAGATCACTTGAGAATGTTCTTTTTGAAACAATAAAATTATTAATTTTAAATCTCAACCCTTGAGCTTCCCTGGTGGCGCAGTGGTTGAGAGTCCGCCTGCCGATGCAGGGGACGCGGGTTCGTGCCCCGGTCCGGGAAGATCCCACATGCTGCGGAGCGGTTGGGCCCATGAGCCATGGCCGCTGAGCCTGCGCGTCTGGAGACTGTGCTCCACAACGGAAGAGGCCACAGCAGTGAGAGGCCCGCGTACCGCAAAAAAAAAAAAAAAAATTTAAATCTCAACCCTTGAGTATAAGTCTTTTTAATAGTCTGTGTGACAACATGAGAAGTACACATAAAGTACTTCTATTGCATACTGAAGTATGATGTTTATCTTGGGGAAATTGTGTAATTGTGTAATTTCTCATTTTATGTCTGTTAACCTTTGTCGTATATATTGAGGTGCTCCTCTGTTGGGTGCATATATATTTACAATCGTTATATCTCCTTCTTGGATCCATCTCTTGATCATTATGTAGTGTCGTTCTTTGTCTCTTGTAACAGTCTTTATTTTAAAGTCTATTTTGTCTGATATGAGTATTGCTACTCCAGCTTTCTTCTGATTTTTGTTTTCATGGAATACCTTTTTCCATCCCCTCACTTTCAGTCTGTGTGTGTCTCTAGTCTGAAGTGAGTCTCTTGTAGGCAGCATATATATGGGTCTTGTTTTTGTATCCATTCAGCCACTCAGTGTTTTTTGGTTGGAGTGCATTTATGTTTAAGGTAATTTTTGGTATGTATTGGTATGTCCTTATTGCCATTTTGTTAATTGTTTTGTAGACCTTTCCCCCTGCCCCCTGCCCCTTTTCTTCTTTTGTTCCCTTCTCTTGTGATTCAATGACTATCTTTAGTATTATACTTGGACTCCTTTTTCTTTTTTTGTGTGTGTATCTGTGATCAATTTTTGGTTTGGGCTTGCCATGAGGTTTTTATATAGTAGTCTCTATATATATGCGATTGTTTTAAGTTACTGATCTCTTAATTTCAAATGCATTTTTAAAACCCTGCATTTGTACTCTCCTCCCCTCATGATTACTGTATTTGATATACTATTTTACATCTAATTGTTTTGTGTATCCCTTAACTGCTTATTGTGGTTACAGGTGAGTTTACTTTTGTCTTTTAACCTCCCTACTAGCTTTGTATGTGGATAATTTCTTACCTTTACTGTATGTTTGCCTTTACTGGTGGGCTGTTTTCACTTTGTAATTGTCTTGTTTCTGGTTCTGGCCTTCTCTTTTTCACCTAGAGAAGTTCCTTTAACATTTATTGTAAAGCCAGTTGGGTGGTGCTGAATTCTTTTAGATTTCATTTGTCTGTAAAGCTTTTGATTTCTTCATCACATGTGAGTGAGAGCTTTGTTGGGTAGAGTATTTTTGGTTGTAGGTTTTTTCCTTTTATCCCTTTAAATATATCATACCACATCTTCCTGGCCTGCAGAGTTTCTGCTGAAAAATCAGCTGATAGCCTTATGGGAGTTCCCTTGTATGTTATTTGTTGCTTTTCCCTTGCTGCTTTTAATATTCTCTCCTTATCTTTAATTTTTTTCATTTTAATTGTGATGTGTCTTGGTGTGTTCCTCTTTGGGCTCATCCTGTATGGAACTCTCTGCACTTCCTGGACTTGGGTGACTGCTTCCTTTCCCAGGTTAAGGAAGTCTACAGCTATTACCTCTGCAAATATTTTCTCAGGCCCCCCTCTCTCTCTTCCCCTTCTGGAACTCCTATAATGCAAATATTACTGCACTTGATGTTGTCCCAGAGGTCTCTTAAACTGTCCTTGTTTCTTTTCATTCTTTTTTCTTTCTTCTGTTTGGCAGCAGTGATTTCCATTACTCTGTCTTCCAGCTCACTGATTCATCCTTCTGAATCATTTAGTCTACTATTGATTCCTTCTAGTGTATTTTTCATTTCAGTTATGATATTCTTTATCTCTGCTTGGTTGTCCTTTATATTTTCTCTTTGTTAAAAACATCTAACTTCTTGCTCTGTGCATCTGTTCTTCTCCCAAGTTCTTTGATCAGCTGAACTCTTTCTTGGGTAGATTGCCTATCTCCATGTCACTTAGTTCTTCAGGAGTTTTATCTTGTTCCTTCATCCGGAATATGTTCTTCTGCTGCCTCATTTTGTCTAAGTTTCTGTTTGTATTTTTATGTATGTGGTAGGTTATTTACATTTCTTGACCTTGGAGAAGTGGCCGTCTGCAGGAGACATCCTCTGTGTCCCAGCAGTGAGCTCCCCGCTCATTACCCAAGCTATATGCTCTAGGGGTTCCCCCTAAGAGGGCTGCATGCGTCCTTCTGTTGTGGCGGGCTGACTATGTGGCAGTCTGGAGGGCTGCATGCGTCCTTCTGTTGTGGCGGGCTGACTGTGTGGCAGTCTGGAGGGCTGCATGCGTCCTTCTGTTGTGGCGGGCTGACTGTGTGGCAGTCTGGAGGGCTGCATGCGTCCTTCTGTTGTGGCGGGCTGACTGTGTGGCAGTCTGGAGGGCTGCATGCGTCCTTCTGTTGTGGCGGGCTGACTGTGTGGCAGTCTGGAGGGCTGCATGCGTCCTTCTGTTGTGGCAGGCTGACTATATGGTAGTCTGGAGGGCTGCATGGGGCAGTCTGGAGGGCTGCATGCGTCCTTCTGTTGTGGCGGGCTGACCGTGTGGGCAGTCTGGAGGGCTGCATGCGTCCTTCTGTTGTGGCAGGCTGACTATGTGGCAGTCTGGAGGGCTGCATGGGGCAGTCTGGAGGGCTGCATGCATCCTTCTGTTGTGGCGGGCTCTGTGGGCAGTCTGGAGGGCTGCATGCGTCCTTCTGCTGTGGCGGGCTGACTGTGTGGCAGTCTGGAGGGCTGCATGCGTCCTTCTGCTGTGGCGGGCTGACTGTGTGGCAGTCTGGAGGGCTGCATGCATCCTTCTGTTGTGGTCGGCTGACTGTGTGGCAGTCTGGAGGGCTGCATGTGTCCTTCTGTTGTGGCGGGCTGACTGTGTGGCAGTCTGGTAGTTGGTTGCCAGGCCCTGACGTGTGTGGATGCTGCTGGCTGCTGTTCATTGGGACAGTCATAAGGCAGCTGGCGGCAGAACTCTAGGGTCCCTGGGGCTAGTGCTGGCTCATCGGTGGCTGGAGTCAGGGTCCCAAAGACTCTGGGGCTGTTGCCCACCCACTGGCAGGTGAAGCCAGGTTATGGGGTTAGTGCTGGACTACTGGTAGGCAGGGCTGATTCCTGGAGTCTGGCTGCAGGACCCAGGGATCCAGAGCTCACTTCAGATCATTGGTGGGGAGACTGGTTCCTGGCGCAGTGGGTATGGGGTCCAGGGTGTCCTGAAGCTTGTGTTGACCTGCTAGTGGACAGAGCCAGGGCCAGCTGGTCCCAGGGTAGGGTCTGTCCTGCCATCTGCAGACTTGGCCCGTAGGCCGTGGGATTGTAGTTTTCTTGCTTCTGGTGTCTTCCCCCTGGTGGATGAGGCTCGTCTAGAGGCCAGTGCAGGCTTCCTGGAGGGAGAGGTCAGTGCCTGCCCACTGGTGGTGGAGCTGGGTCTTGGCCCTCTGGTGGGCAGGACTGTGTCTAGGGGTGTGTCTAGAGGTGGCTGTGGGCTCAGGAAGTCTTCAGGCAACCTGTCTGATGTTGGGCGGGGCTGTGTCCCCGCCCAGTTAGTTGTTTGGCCTGAGGCATCCCAGCACTGGCGCCTACAGGCTGTTGGGTAGGGTCAGGTCTTGGTGCCAATGAGCCGAGATGGCAGCCACCAGCAGCAGTGTTCACACGGTGTCTATGTCTGACACCAGTGTCTGTGACCCCAGAGTAAGCTGCAGCTGTCCTCCACCTCTCCAGGAGACTCTCCAAGACCTGCAAGTAGGTCTGGCCCAGGCTTCTATCAAATTACTGCTTTTGCCTTGGGTCCCAATGCACGTGAGATTTTGTGTGTGCCCTTTAAGCGTGACGTCTCTTTTTCTCACAGTCCTGTGAGGCTCCCAAAATTAAGCCCTGCTGGCCTTCAAAGCCAAATGCTCTGGGGACTCATCTTCCCAGTGTAGGACCCCCAGCCTAGACAGCCCAATGTGGGGCTCAGAACTCTCACTCCTGTGCGAGAACCTCTGCATTGTAATTATTCTCCAGCTACGGGTTGCCCACCCAGGGGTGTGGAATTTGATTACATCTCGAGTCTTACCCTTTTACCCATCTCATTGAGGTTCCTTCTTTATGTCTTTAGTTGTAGAAGATCTTTTCTGGTAGGTTCCAGTCTTTTTTCACTGATGGTTGTTCTGCAGATAGTTGTGACTTTGATGTGCTTGCCAGAGGAGATAAGCTCAGGGTCCTTCTATTCCACCGTCTTGGCCACTCTCTGTTGTGGAATTGTTGAGTTGTAAGGTAGACTAGTTGCTGTTTGTGAAATGCTATTTTTACTTGAATGACTGATGAGTAGACTATGGTTATTTAGACTTGAGTATTTGGCAAATATATCCTAAAAATGAGTGAGTGAGCCTGTCATAGAAAATGACTGTATCTGTTGCTAATGATAAAAGTCAAGCTAGCAGGGCTTCCCTGGTGGCGCAGTGGTTGAGAGTCCACCTGCCGATGCAGGGCACACGGGCTCGTGCCCCGGTCCGGGACGATCCCACATGCCACGGAGCGGCTGCGCCCGTGAGCCATGGCCGCTGAGCCTGCGCGTCCGGAGCCTGTTGCTCTGCAACGGGAGAGGCCACAACAGTGAGAGACCCGCGTACCGCAAAAAAAAAAAAAAAAAAAAAAAAAGTCAAGCTTGCAAGTGAAAATTAGAATTTTGGAACACATATACACCTGTAAATTTGAAAGCTTCCTAATATTTAAGGCTTTTTTTGAGATTGGTTGTGATATTAACAATGTGATTTTTTAAAATACATATTATATAGTGAGATGTGTAACCATTTGAAAGATCTGCATGACTTAGTGAACGAGTGTTTTCCCAGTGACCAATGCATGATGTTAGAAAATCATGCATAGATAAAAGATCCTTTCAGTGTGAAAGATCGACCAATGAATTTTAATTTAACAGAGTATGTAAAGTTCATTGGAATGTATCAGATCCCACATTGCAACTAACCTTTAAGAAACTACAACTTGGCAAGTTTTGATACAGTATTAATAAGAATATCCACAATTATCTGAAAAGGATATTAAAATACTCCCCCCTCTTCCAACTACATATCTATGTGAGACCAAATTTTCTTCATATACTTCAACTAAAATAACATAGCTATAGGAGATTGAATGCAGATATGGGAAACCAGCTGTATTGTATTATTCCAGACATTTAAAAGATCTGTAAAAGTGCAAAACAACTCTACTCTTCTCACCAATTTTTTGTTTTAAAAAATACACTTTGTTAAAAGATAATTTTTTAAAAAGATCAAGTGAAATCATGACTTTCATACAGGTATAAAAATGAGTACAGGTTAAAGATCTTGTTCTACTTGTTAATTGGTAATGGAACCAAGCAGATATTATAAACAGTTCAAAACAATAAGTTAAATTCAAATTTATATGGAGTAAAAGTATATTAATGAATTGTAAATGGAGGCAAAATGGGTTTGCCAATCTAACCTTTATCAGACAGGACATAATTTGCATGTCTCTCAGTCATCTACAACTATAAACTTATAATATAGTTCAAAAAAAAAAAGAGATGTTTAGAGTCTGGTAACCCAGAAAGGGTATCTTCTACACAATGCATAGTTTCACATTGAAATAAATTTTTCTCAACAAATTAATTTTCATTTTAAAAAATGTTAGTTGTGTTAACAAGAAATGGGTATCATTCTGGATGAAAAACACTTTCCATTTCTTGACCTTTTGAACTTTAATGACCTCCACTCCATCTCCATGATCAGGTCCTAAAACTTGTCATTACCAGGAACTCCTTCCCTCCATCCAAATCTCACTTCCTGATCACAGTTCCCTCAATCTGTTATTCTCACTATGTCTGCTCTTCAGTCTCTTTGTGATCTCTACTGCTTTGTTCCTTCAACTGTCATCCCACATCATCTTCAGTCCCATCATGACCACGAGGCAGATTTCCTCAGTCACGCTCTTGCCAAAGTCTTCAATTCTCAGTGTCCTCCTTTCATCTCCTGTACCTGGTAAACTCCTGACTTTACAGATCTCCAGCTGATTGCCTTTTCTGCCTTCACTCACAGGCTTCTTTCCCAGTGCTACGCATAAAGCTTGGCGCTGCTATAAATTCATCTTCTCTAATTTCATGCACTCTTCAAAGGTGCCTTATATTTATATTTATTCATCTTCTGAGTCATCTCTCTCCAACTTTTCCCACACCCCTCAAGCCCTCTCTTCTACTACCTTCTCCGCCTGTGCATCAGGAATGCATTTATCTCCTTCCTCATATACCTACAATAAAAGGAGGCCATCACGTGAGACCTCTCAGCTTCCTGTCACTGCTACCCACACCTGCATCCAAATGTGGCTTTGCTTCCGCCTCTGAGGTCACAGTGGAAGTGTCAGAAGGTGTCCTTTCTAAAGCTAATCCCTATCCCTGCAAGATGGCTCAGACGGGAGCTGTGCCACTAGTTGAAGGATGTAGCCACATTCCAGTGACCCCACAGGGATGGGCCCAGGGGAGAAATACCCCAGCCTCATTTCTTCTCTGTCCTTTTCTCTTGCTGGTGCTTCCCACTGACTGAATCCAGTTGGAAGCAAGAGGGCAAGGGAGCCCGTTGATACGATCCATAAAATTTCTGTCTCCCAGGACCCAGGGCAGAGGGGATAAGGTGAAGAGTAGATCTAGAAGGCCAAAAGAAACTATCCTCCTTTTTCAGAGCTAGGGACTGAGAAGGATCTTTCAGCGTTTTTTGCTTCATTGGAATGCGATCCCCATGGCACACCCAGCGTTCCAGCCAATGAATGTCACGGGGGCCGGGGAGGAGGAACACACTGGAGTGGACTAGGACCTCTTTTCCATATTCTTCTTTTTTTTTTTTTTTTTTTTTTCCATATTCTTCTTTTTTTTTTTTTGCGGTACGTGGGCCTCTCACTGTTGTGGCCTCTCCCCTTGCGGAGCACAGGCTCCGGACGCGCAGGCTCAGCGGCCGTGGCTCATGGGCCCAGCCGCTCCGCGGCATGTGGGATCTTCCCAGACCGGGGCACGAACCCGTGTCCCCTGCATCGGCAGGCGGACTCTCAACCACTGCACCACCAGGGAAGCCCTTCCATATTCTTCTGTACGTTGGGTCCTCCAGCTGCAAAGGAGGAGCCCAGCATTCTATCAGCAGTGCCCCTAAAATGCAGGACAGCACCCTCACACCTTTCCACTTGTCTGCCTGCCCACATAGCACCCTGTGGTGGACATTCTGTGGCTGTGTCGTATGCCCCTTTTCCGTAACTCCATTCTCAGTATTTGGAGACACCTCCACTCCTTCACATGAAAGAGTAACCCAGGGGACTTCACTCATGGTTTCAAAGGCTCAAGCAGGAGTTAAGTCAAAAATTATTTACCTAAGGGCCCTTTCTGAGACCACCTCCTCCTGTCGCCTACAGTGGAGAGCTGGGCTGAATGCCTAACAGATGAGTTCGGAGAGAGGTGAGATGACCATTTGCCACGTTTTCCCGCGTAGCTGACTTCACTCCTCCTAGCTCTTCCTTACTCCTGATCAGATTTAAGCAGAGCCAACTATTGCAGCAAGAGATTGCTTTTGATGTTAAGCATATACCCTCCTATTAGGCATAAAAATTAATCTGTATTCAGTCATTGTGTGTAAGAAATTAAACCAGAAGATTTTCCAAGGTCTGGGCCTTGTCACAAATAAGTATGTACAAGCTATGTTAATGCTGTGCTTAAACACACTATAATGTCCTGGGGAAGATGAATATCTGCCCTTCTGCTTTAGATTTGAGGTTAGACTGGGTACGTCTGTGCCAGGGTCATCTAGATCTAGACTGCAAGCAAATCACCTCCGCTGAGATCAGACCTGATAATGGAAATGAAGTCACCCAGCTAAAATGTGTTGAGCCTTACAGAAGACTTCCTCCGTGCTCCTGTTTATACAGGCAAATTACTCATCCCAGTGGCTCCTAGGTCACTACGTGCTGAGCCTCTGCCTGCGGATTTGGAGCTAGCGATTTATCACCACTAAAGTTTTATTAAAAATGTACCCTCTGCTCTTCAGAGAACAAATATGAAAATCTGGTTTCTGAAGATACCGGAGCCATCTATTTTTGAAGTTGGCAGCGCTGGCTGTGACCATTGCTCCAGGATGGATCTCTTCTGTGGAAGGTGGAGTTATGTATTTTTCAGAACAAGGTTTTCTCCTTTCATCCACACGAAGCAATAAAATATTAAATATGGTGTAAAAAAATTAAAACATTTTGGAAGGGAAAGAGCAAGCAAATCACATACCCTGAGTGACAGCCACTGCAGGGAGCCTCTCTGACAATAGGGAAGAGAAAGTGGTTGGCACCAAGGCCCTCTGATCATTGCATCTGTTCCCCAGCTTCCCTGCAGAGCTGGCGGCCCCACGCTGGGTGAAAACACTGGCTTCTCCCTGGCCATAAAGCGGACAGGAACAGATGGGGCATCTTTGAGGTGGCTGTCCAAGACCGGCCAAGACCCGCTTATGGAACACTAGGACAACTAATTGAAAAGTGAGAAAGTCGGCCAGCTAGCTAGTTGGCTGCTTCCTCTTCACCAGTATGAAGAGATGGTCTGGAATGAGAAAGACTTGGTTAGGACTTGTAGCCTAACCGCTTACTCAGTATGTGGTCTTGGAAAAATTCCTTATTACTTACTATTCTGAAGTCCATTTTCTCTTCAAGGAAAATAGAGATTATAATATCCAGCATCCACTTGGAGGTATCGACTGCAATCATTAATGTAAAGCACCTGGACTAAGGTGGGGATTTATCCCAGTCATGGTAGCAAACACTTACACAGCACTGTTCCTTCCCAAGCACTTTATGCTTTCGCTCATTTAATCGTAAAACAGCTGTATGATATAGGTACAAGTTTATCTCCATTTTACTGGTGAAGAAACTGAGGCACAGCAAGTGTAAGTAACTTGCCCTAAAACACACACTTGCTTATAAGATACAGACTCAGGATTCAAACCCAGGCAGTCTGGTCCTGGTTCTCAGTCTCTAGACCTGTACTCTTCACTTGAGAATCTCGAGTCTCCTATGGAGTAATGTTCATGTCCCCCTACCCATAGTAACAGTGTGGTTTTTCTTTCCACAGAAATAAAAGGGAGTTTTGTTACTGTTATTTTTGTTTAGACATGGCTCCCATGAATTTGAGAGAGCATCTTAGGACTCTGCATTTCTTTTTTGCAGTGAATGGCCTTTCTTTTCACTGTTAAAGAAATCCAAAACACTTCAGGTTGAGACTATTCAGTTTAAGTCCATCATGTTCCAAGGGAAACCTGCTGATTCAGTTACAGTGATGTACAATGGACAAACGACTGGGTATTGAGGTAGTTTTAATGTTTGTCAGGTTGTCAGGGAATTGTGGAGACATTATAAAGCTGGAGAATCAAGACAATCAGATGCAATCCTAAAGTTATGATGTCGATGATAAACTTAGGTATCAATTGCCAACCAGCACCCTTTACTTAGCAAAAATGAGTCACTGTCAATTTTATAGGTGAAAACAAAGGGATACTATGTTAAATCAGGATCTTGGCCTGTCCTGATTTGTATATTTGTCTTGTTATACATTAACTGATGTGTTTTTGTAAATGTGAATATGGCAGTCATCAATAAACCTTTATGAGTGATTGAGTTAACCTCAAGTCACTGTAGCTTTAGTAACTGCTTGTTAGTTTAGATGCTAGAACTGCATGTGTTGTGCATATTCTGATTTTATTAAAATAAAAAGTTGAACTGCAAATAAAAACTGCATGAGGGCTTCCCTGGTGGCGCAGTGGTTGAGAGTCCACCTGCCAATGCAGGGGACACGGGTTCGTGCCCCAGTCCGGGAAGATCCCACATGCCACGGAGTGGCTGGGCCTGTGAGCCATGGCCGCTGAGCCTGCGCGTCCGGAGCCTGTGCTCCGCAACGGGAGAGGCCACAACAGTGAGAGGCCCACGTACCGCAAAAAAAAAAAAAAAACTGCATGAAAAATTAATTTTGTAAATAAATCAAATTTTAAATTCATAGGGAAATGTAGTATTCTGTAAAATCATTTCATGAAATGAAGGCTTATTCTGTGATGGAAATATGTTCTGGTTAATGTACCTATTCAGTAATTGAAGTTTTTGTATGATGATGTTTCTAAAAGTGAAATGTATGTATATGTATAAATGTGTGTATAATCAGCAACAGTGACACAGAACATAATCCTGAGCCCTTGAAGGGCACTGAGGTTTGAGAATGAGGTTCCCATGGGTGCCATGTTTGGTTTTTCCTGCAATATCTACCTATAAGTTGTTGGCAGTAATCCAACAGTAATCAGACACCATCTGTGATTTCCTTTCTGTTTAACATCCAAACCTCACCGAATATAAATACCCTCCTTCCTCCCATTACCACGCATCTCTCTCTGCTTCCCCCACCCCCACCAAATCCTCCCAACAGACTTCAGGGCTGGTCTCTAATCAATTTATTCCTACAAAAGAGACACACAAGTTACAACTTAATGGCAAGTTGAATTTTCCAAGTGTCTAAGTGTAAACCCTACAGTCATCTATCAGTAGAGATATGAGTATGAACTAAAGCAGAAAAACATTAAATTCCTGAACTAGGTTTATCAACAGTTCAGCCTGATAACAGTTTTATATGTTTCTAATTACAGCTGATGGTGCAGACATCAGACTAACACTAAAAACACATAAGTACAATGGCATTTGAGGGAGTATGAAGGTGATCTCTACCCACATAGACTACAGCTTTCAGAAGATCCTGGCTTCAGCTAATATGATCATTCAGATAATATACGCACTTGTAGTGTCTTATTTACATAAAGAAAGGAAAGAGATGAGGGACTTCCCTGGTGGCACAATGGTTAAGAATCTGCCTGCCAATGCAGGGGACATGGGTTCAAGCCCTGGTCCGGGAAGATCCCACATGCCACAGAGCAACTAAGCCTGTGCACCACAACTACTGAGCCTGTGCTCTAAAGCCCATACTGAACCCACGTGCCTAGAGCCCGTGCTCCACAACAAGAGAAGCCACTGCAGTGAGAAGGCCGTGCACTGCAAGGAAGAGTGGCCCCCGCTTGCCGCAACTAGAGAAAGCCCGCACGCAGCTACGAAGACCCAACGTAGCCAAAAATAAATTAATTAATTTTTTAAAATATTTTTAAAAAAAAGAAAGGAAAGAGATGAGATGGGTTTGAGACTTTATCAGAATGGCTGCAAAGTAGGAGAGATTGGAATCAGTCTACTGGACTTGAAAATAATTTTAGGTCCAAGAATATATGCATTTGGCATTCAACTCTTAGAAGATGTTTATAAATTCTTCTCTGTGACAAATACAATTTATTCTCTTTAAATGTTTAATAGGCACATTTTTTTCTGTTCAGCTGCAGTATCAACTGTGCACACCTGTATAAAGGAGAAGATATTGCTTAGTGTCAAGTGTTACTCCTTTGCCCTTCTCCGGGCAGTGATGCAGCCGATGTACCTATTACTGCTTTTAGTCCCCTTTATTTTCCAGGAGCAAGGTGAGCTAAAGGAGAGAATTCTCTCCAAACATAGAATAAAATAGGAAGAAGAGAGAGGATTTGAGCACTCATCAACTACAAAGAAACAGGGCAAAGAAAAGTCAAAAACTTGTGTGAAGTGTTCAGCCTGCATGGATGTGGGTGGAACCTGCAGAAAGATCAAGTGGGCTAGTCGTGTTGGGGAAGAAGATCTTCGTGGGGAGGCAAGGAGTAGAGAACGGGCTTGGGTTGTTGTAAATGTGGTAAAAGTAGACAAAGAATTGGAAATTATCAGGAGGTACGTGGAAATATGGAAAGATGCTGAGAGTATAGATTTGAGAATCATCTGCACTGAAGGGTCAGGTGATGCCTTAATAAATGAGTTTTGTCTGGTAATATCTTTAACTTATTATATTAACATCTTATCAGGTTTTTCTAAACAGATTAATTTACTTCTGGGGAAAAAAGAAAAGAATGTACATTCTAACTCAAGATAGATTGAACATACATATTCACCTCTCTCCCTGTAGAGACTACATTGAAATGATAATAAAAGTTTTTATAGGAATGGAAAGAGTGTGGAGAGGAGGAAATGAGTAGATTAGAGACTTCAAGAAACTTCTAGATGATGGCAAGTGGTTGGAAGCATGTAGACAGATGAAACACAGTAGCAAAACCATAGCCCAGAATGTGCTATGTGATGGTCTGCAGTGCAGAAGAGCACCCATCTGCCTGGAGGGGCTAAAGGCTTGGAGTCACAGGAATGATAAGAAAGAAGAGGTGAGCAGAAGCCATAAACAGGGGAAAGTTGTGTGAAAGTCAGTGCCTGGAAGCCCTGCTTGCTCCTCAACCCTTCAGAGCTGCAGGCCACCTGGCCATTGCCTCCAGGATCCTTCTCTAAAGACAATAAGTAAACCAGGGAAAGCCATGATTTCTTTTTGAGAGTTTTGGCTGTTCAGCAAAAGAATTCCTTATTCTGGCATTTAGATACCCCTGAACTGTCAGGGAGCTCCAAGCCTACTTACCATAAAGCTGATCTTTCAACCTGCCCTTCCCTTGTATATGGATCTTCCAGGAAGACCCCCAAAGCAAGGAAAAAAACTCTTCCTACTGAACAGAGGAGGAAACACACATCTTCATTATTAATATGTAGCATCTAGGGAGGATCCAACACACGAGGAAGACAAGTAGTATGAAAGAGAAAGACCACAATTATCAGAAAACAGAGAGGGACTTTTTCAAAATCTTCTGGTACTCTCAGAGATTCGAGAAGATATTGTGTCCTAAAATCAAATTGTTGTGAAACAGGAACACAGAGCAAGTAAGACTGCTTAGAAATTAAGCATAATTGCTATAAGATAAAGCAGAGGAAATCTACAGAACAAAGCAGATAGACAAAGAAAATATAAAAAATGAAAGAAAGAGACATAGAGGCTTAATTTAGGAATTCCATATTCTGACCATAGAGATTCAAGAACAGTAGATTTTAATAAAAAGAAAAGGTGAAAATTCTTTGTAAAATTAATAGAAAAATGCCCCAGCGATAAGGATAGACACAAGTATTGAAATTGAAAAGGCATACTGAGGGGCAAATGGGATGAATGTAATAAAGATCCCTACCTAGTGACATCCTCATGGAATTTCAGAGCAAGAAGGTTAAAGAAAAGTTCCTAAACTTCCAGAGAGAATAAACTTGGACTTCAAAGGGGTTAGAATCAGACTCACACAAGACTTCTTACCATCACTTGTGGATGTTAGAAGATAATGAGGAAAAGCTTTCAAAGTACTGAAGGAAGACGATTTTCAACCTAGCTATTTTTCTTTTTTAAAAAAAGTTGAAATGTAGTACCCATGGTGAGATGCACAAATCTTAAGTGCAGAGCCTTGTGAGTAAATGTACACCATCCAGATCAAGATGTAGGCTATTTCCTTCACCCCAGAAAGTTCCCTCATGCCTTCTCTCAATCAATACACATTACCTTCTCCCTCAGATAATCGGTATTTGACTTTTATCACCATAGATTTGTTTTCCCTGTTCCTGAACTTTCTATAAATTTAGTCATAGAGTATATACTTTTATGTCCAGCTTCCTTTGATCAATATAATTGTTTTGGTATTCATCCAAGTTGTTGGGTGTAGTAGTAATTCACCCTTTTCTATTGCTGAGAAGTCTTCCATTCTATTATTATGGTATGGTTTGTTTCTCCATTCTCCTTTTGGTAGTCATTGGGTTGTTTCTAGTTTGAAGCTATTTTGAATACAGCAACTACAAACAAACTTACACGAGTTTTTGTGAATTGTTTGACCATTTATTCTGGGTGGATTCGAATTGCTGGTTTGGTCATAGATGTGCGTTTAATTTCTTAGAAACTGCTATACAGTATTTCAAAGAGTTTTACCCTCATATAAGCAATGTATTCTGAAGTTCTAGTGTCTCTCTGTCTTTCCCAGTACTTGGTATTATCAGTGTTTTTAACTTAAGCCCTTTTCGTCAATGCACAGTGATATCTCACTGTGAGTTTGATTTTCCCCGATGAGCATTGATATTGAGCAACTTCTCACATACGTCTTAGCCATTTGGTTGTTTTCTTTTGCAAAGTTCCTACTCACATACTGGCCCATGTTTAAAAATTGGGTTGTTTATCTTTTTCTTACTGATTTTTAGAAGTTCTTTGTAAATTCTAGGTCCTGGCTTTTTTCAGGTTTGTGTATTGCAAATATTTTCTCCTAGTCTGCAGCTTGCCTTTCCACTTCTTTATTTAACTTATTTATTTCACTTCTTTATGGAATTCTATACTTGGTCAAACTATCCACTGAGTATGAGAATAAAAATAAAGACTTTTTTTTAGAGGTATATGTCTCAGGATCTCCTAATATCCTTTCTTAGTAAGTTATTTTGGGATGTCCTCTTAGAAGACAGGGGTGAAAAAGCAAGAAAGAGGAACAGGTATGATCCAAGAAAAAGTAAATCCCAGAAAGAGAGTGAAAAGATGAGGATAAAAGCTATACAATGGGCTTAAGCAGCAAATACTCCTGATTGGAGCAGGAGAATGCAGAGTTCAGGGAGTTCTGGGGAAAAAGGTGAACTCCAGCATGACTGATAGTCTAGATAAGCCTGAGAATAAGGTGAAGGTGAATTATTCTTCTATCAACAAGAAAAAAGAAAGCAATTACAAACTTCAGGAAAAAACAAAAAACTATGTAGGAAATTCTAGTTCAGATATTATGAAATAAAGTGTGTCATAATTTTTTTTTGATGTGGAATGTCATGATTTTCAGCATTTAATTGATTTGGCATAAGAACAGGGAATTTATTTGACTCGAGTGATTAAGATATAAATATTCTCCTTTAAATTGCTCAGGGTTTATGCCATTAGACCTTTTATAAAAAAATATATGATTCTAGCCTATTAGTTGTCTTTGAAGTCATTGGCATGTACATAGTTATGATAACGTAAGTCTGTTAATAGATTTTTGACTTTTAGAATAAACTTATTTAGGTAAAGAATGGAAGACCTGTTTATATTTGAAAAACAGAATGGAAACATTAAAAATCCTGGTGATGTACAAAGTACAAGTACAGCTGTAAAAGGAGAATTGGGCACCACTATCCTCATGTTAAAGATAAGGTGTTATTTGAGACACTAATTAGTGGTGGAGCCGAAGTAGGAGAACATAATGTGAGATGTGAGTTCTATGAGGGCAAGGATTTTTTTTTTTCCCAGTAGGGAGGTCTCTTCATTGCTGTATTGCTGGCACCTAGAACAATGCTCTGAGCACATAATTTGCCCTTAGTATAAATTTGTCGAGTAAAACACATCTTTAATGTAACAATTAGAAGAACAAAATATATGCTGCCTCATACTTGATTTCCACTTCTTATCCCCTTCCTTAAGAAGGCCAGTTTTGTGGTTCCTGACCTTGGCCTCACCCCTAGAAAGAGTTTTTCACATGTCTCTTAGTTTCAGTCGCTGCAGCCCACTGTTCTATCTTGTCTTAGGTTCTTACACAAAGCCCAGTTCAATTCAATCACCTAGAATTCAGGTTGGTTGGTAAGTAAGTTTAGGCAGATATCACTGTCCTACTCCAGTTCTTAGTTTCCAGTGAGTTCAGTGGCAGGATCCAGGAGCTGAAAATGTGCCCAGTGGACAGCATCTGTACCAAGAATAGGGGCCTGCCATGTATGCAGGATGAAACGTGCACTTCTGAGGCAGTAATGCTGAAAGGGCCTATATGACTGAATGAAACAAAGAAGAACTGGCATCAGTTGAAACCATATCTTTGGGTGGCTAAACTATTTGCTGTCAAAAGTTAGGAAATGGGGTGGGACAGGGAGGGTGGGAGGGAGACACAAGAGGGGGGGGATATGGGGATATATGTATACGTATAGCTGATTCACTTTGTTATACAGCAGAAACTAGCACACCATTGTAAAGCAATTTTACTCCAATAAAGATGTTAAAAAAAAAAGTTAGGAAATGCCTAGTGACTTAAATTGGGCTGCCATAACAAAATACCGTACACTGAGTGGCTTAAACAACAGAAACATATTTCTCATAGTTCTGGAGCTGGGAAGTCCAAAATCAGGTGCCAGCATGGTTCTGTGAGGGCCCACTTCTGGTTTGCAAGTTGCCACCTTATCACTGTGTCCCCACGTGGTGGAGAGAGAGCTCTTCTTATGAGGGTACTAATCCAGCCTTGGGTGCCCCACCCTCATGAGGGTAGGATGCCCCATCCATCTAAACCTCCCAAAGGCCCCACCTCCAAATACCATCACATTGGAGGTTAGGACTTAAACATATGACTTTTGGAGGGACACAAATATTCAGTCCATAACACCTAGCAAATTTCATTTTGATTGTGCTATCGTTTTCATTGTAACTTGAGAAAAAGAAGTTTGTTGCACTGATCAATTTGAGACTTTAAGGACTAGATATATATGGGAAAAATCACTAAAAAGTGTCAGATGAGAAACAGAATGTTTAAGCAGGAAATCTCTAATTGTGATTTCCTCTCAGTTATAGAAAAAAAAAAAGGAAGTAGGAGGCTTGAGAGATTTTAAGACATGGTTGAGATCCGGATGCTAATGTAGTTAGAAAGAATAGATCAGAATCCACTTAAATTCCAGTCAGTAGTCTTTTTACAGTGTAACACTACTCTCGTTCTTGCCAGTGATCAGCCATCCTCAGCCAGCAGTAAGGGATTTGATTTCTATTGGCCAATTTACAAAATCATGACTTTTGCTATTTCCATCTAGAAAACCTTGCAAAATTATTTTAAGAATTTTAAAGAAAAGCTGAGATAATGAACATCAGTAAGAATATTTAAAGATCATAATAAAATGGGGTAAGAGAGAAACCTTCCTTGATGGAAGACACAATCCCATGAACAATAAGAGGAGCGAGAGAGATACTCACTTTGGAATTCATCTGGTATGAATATTGGATGAATATGTTATTTTTAAAAATCATTTTGAGGTTGGGGAGTGATTTAACAGCATGCTAATACTTTTAAAATATCTGGTTGAATCTAGTAAAATAATCCATTTCATAAGGTTGTTTAAAATCCATTTCACCAAATTCGCTATCTTTTTTATTAAACCTTTTTGGGTGAACAAAAGAAAAGCCCATATAAGAAACAAAAGAAGAGGTTTGTGTAGGGTGTGCTTTTTATATGCCGTAGGACTCCAGAAGAATCTGCAAGAAAAGGTAACAAGAGCTGCCTCTAGGAAGGGGAGTAGAATCACTAGGGAGAAGTTTGGGAAGACCTACATTTCAGCATATACTTTTTGCAGCTTTTGAATTTTGTACCATGTGCATAAATTACCATTCAAAAGCTTGAAACAAAAAATTTATTTTGAAAATTTAAAAAATAAATGCAGTTGAGTTTTTTAAAGTTAAATTTGGGGAACACAGTGAGCTGTCTTACTGCTGCTTGGAGTACAGTGTCCCGAAATACCTTGGCAAAATTTCTACAGTCATTTTGTCTGAGCAGCTCAGAAGGAGGGCCGTGGCCTCCATGGTCACTGTACTGTTTTGCTTTTTTATTTACCATAGCTGTGACAAGGTGGTGTGCAGAAGAGAAGCCTCCACCTTAGTCACTGGCAAAGTGCTGACTTGAGAAGTTTTGTTCTCCGTTATGTTTTTTCAATAAAAACTGGCTGCATGCTTCACTATCTTTTTTTTTTTTCTAAGTCCATACAAATGTCAAAATTGCATTCACATTTCCAGCTATAAAGTTAACATGACCAGCAAAAGGGAAACTGTCTGCTTCCAGGACTTGACTTTACTAGGGATTTTTCAAGCATGAAGCTTTTAATAAGCCCTCTGCATGCAGTATTTCATTTCCTTCAGACGAGACACTACCTCACGGCCTCCACACGCCCTCCCCTTGGCTCACAGCAGCTGCTCGTTGTGTGTAACCTGCCTAGGGGGTTGTCCAGCCTCCTCCCATGGAACCCGGCATGTTTCTAGAGAAGAGATACAGAAGTTAATTTTTTTTTTTTAAGTGGCATGTGTAAGCTACTTCTCTCTAAATTCACGAAGTTGCATGTTTATGCAATTATGGAGAGTACTAGGGACCTGGGCAAAGGCCACCAGTGCTCCAGGGACTACAGGTATTTTGAAGAAGGCTGCTGGAGAGAATTTTGAAGCTTTGGGACTTGGCACTCCTGGAATATCAAATATTTTCTCTTTCTTGCTTTCCTCTTTTGGACCCCCAAAACAACAAATATTATTTTTTCTTCTTGGAACAAGTATGGAATTTAGAGATGAACCTATAACCCTTTTGGACATCAGTTTTTTATTAAGTGTTGGGTGGAGTAGGGTCAGCGTTTCCAGAGACAACTCGCCAAGAAAGGTGGTAAATCAGCATTTTTACAGTCTACCATGAGAGTTTGAAGAGGCAAGAACTTAAATGACACTGCTGGGAATTACAGACTTTGCTATAATTGCACAGTGGGGCACATCCATATGGGAGGGAGCCTTTTATTTATTCCTCTAGTCATCTTTCCTCTGTTTGGATCGGCCGGAACTGGGCTGTATGTGCTGCCTGCATTACATCCAGGACTGATGCTGTCAAATGCACCATCCATGGAGTGAGTTCAAAGGCGATCATTGTTCAAAGGCTATCATTTATGCCCCCACTGATACTGCTTCTCACTGTTTGTTTGAAGGGGAAGTGGAGGATGAGAAGAAGCCCATGGAGTGGGTGGGCTCACCTGGGTGGGGAGCAGTGAAGAAAGTGTAGAGATGGTAGACCTAATATGGGCACATTTATGTGGGTTTCTGGCCTTTGCCAAAATGTCAGGGTTGGCATCCACTTGGTTGAGATACAATTTTGGTTCTTTAAAATAAGCAGCAAGATAGAAAGTTTAGGACACAGAGAGCCTTAGCAGAGACCTCGTAACTATCTGAAGAGTTTCCTACTTCTCTTTAATGGTTTACCTCTGTGTTCACAAGATTCTTCCCTTTGGTACTGTTACTTTCTTTTTCTTTTTGATTGTCTAAGATATGGACTAACGACCTTCTTTTAAGGACTTTTGGTAGCAAACTCACATTTGCCTCAGAGTTAGGGTGAGTGAGAACAGAGGCTTTTCCATCTTACTTGCTTACACCCCTTTTGGGGTGGGGAGTGTGGAAGGTGGAGTTGATTGGCAGTGCTGTCAAAACATATTGACTCTTTTTAATGTGGCTTCCCTGAGCAACATCAAACTATAACAGAACCTCACTGTGAACAGAGAAACTTCTCTAGGGGAATTTGCAAGCATCATGTGTTCTGTTTATTGCAATAGTGTGAAATTTATCTTTCTGAGAAAGGTACGTGCAGATCTCCATGTGCCTTTACCTCAGTAAAAGAGATAACAGTTACAATTTACTAATCCCATTTGTTTCCCAAAAGAGGGAAAAAAATCACTAATTTTACAGCAAGTATCCCATATTTCATAGACTATAATGTCATTGACAGTAAGAACCACTGTTATTTTATAGATAGCTCAAGAAAGAAAAAATGCTGTCAATTAAATTTACATAACATTTTTCTTTCAGAGTTTTTATTTTCTTCTTATCGAAAGGGCTGTTTTAGAGTTATTTAGGCATAGATTATTATGATATAGAACTCTTACACTTTCCTTAAAAAGGAAAACATAAGCAAATTAAAACTTCTTCACATTTAGATGCTGTCTCTTCTAAAAACTTTTTCACACAAAGCAGTAGATACTGTGATTTTCCACATACTATTGTTACTGACCCAGGTTCTTGGACTCTTTAATCAATAGAAATTGAGAAGAGGCCACAAGAGGAATTCAGGCAAGGCTTTATCGGGACTGGTGCTGCAGCATGAGAGAGTGAAAACAAGTAACAGGTTCCCTTGCTCGCTCCTGGAGACAGGGCGAACTGGTTCCTTAAATGGGGTGAGTGTAGGGATGTGTCCAGGGGTCGGGCAGGAGGGGTGGCTTAGGTGATCTGCCCACCCCCTGGGGGGTGCTGTGTGCAGGGATCACGCGCAGTACCTTGCTTTTGCTCCGGACATCTCAGAAGTGGCAGCTGGGTTTTGGTCTATGTGTATCTTGTTGTTCATAATTTGCCCCAACTGCCCATGCACGCAGTTATTTTTAGTCCCTTACAGTTTCTTTGTATCTGTTGCTTGAGGAACGTGTGTCCAGGTGCAAGCGCTGCAGCAAAGGAACCCAGTTCCCAGGACCCAGCCTCTCTCACTATTATCTTCCATGGTGTCAGGAGAGTTGGTGATGTCACATTGCTTTAAAACCGTCCTCGTCTTTTCCATGCATTCCTTCAAAACCACTGACACCGACCTTATTACTTTGGATGTACCAACACACTATGACAACCATATCCTGACTCTGCCTGTCCAACAGGGATTAGGAGATACCTCACCATTTCATAGATGTAAAACATGCAGAAAAATATCTGTGTCTTAGAACTGACACCTTGCCCTATAAACTGGAATTTGTCAGAGGTCTTCCAAGAACTATGATACTTTGGGATGGACATGTAATGATCTTTTACGATTATATACCATGATACCCCAGTCCAGTTGTAGGATTCATTCATTTATTCATCCATCCATCCATCCATCTAGGCAGCCAGTCATACAATATATTTATTGAAGGCCCAGGCACAATACTTGATACTGACAATACAATGATAGTTAATATGAAACTTGCAACAAATTTGAAACAGAAGGGCTTCCCTGGTGGCGCAGTGGTTGAGAGTCCGCCTGCCGATGCAGGGGACACGGGTTCGTGCCCCAGTCCGGGAAGATCCCACATGCCGCGGAGCGGCTGGGCCAGTGAGCCATGGCTGCTGAGCCTGAGCGTCCAGAACCTGTGCTCCACAACGGGAGAGGCCACAACAGAGAGAGGCCCGCGTACCGCGAAAAAATAAAAATAAAAAAAAAATTTGAAAAATAGACTTAAACCCAATAGTCACAATATGATACTATTGGTGAAACAATAGAGATATATAGTAGGTACTTGTTACGAGGAAATGAACAAGCAAACATCTTTGCTCGGAAGGCTGAACAGACCTAGACCTGCTGCTGAGATGGAGCAGGGACATTCCTGGTCCTGAAAACAGCAGGCCTTCCTTCCAAGCAAGGCTTACACACTTCTTAGCCATACTACACCCAAGCAGAGAGCATTGTCAAATGAAAACCATTGCCGTCCATCTCTGACTGGTGCTGTTGGGTTGTTTACAACGTAAAAGCCTATCACTTTTGTGGGCCTCTCAGAATTGGAGAGCTGTAGCCTTGGACAGGAAGCATGCTGTAACTTCAGTAGCACACAAGTAGACATTGGAGAGGAAGCTGGAAAAGTGTGGGCTAGAGCCAACAGGGCTAACCCAGGTGTGCAGCTGGCCCCAAAGAAGCTAACCCGTGGTACACATGACACTAAACCAAGGCTGTCCTGAACTTGGGGCTGTCACTCAAGGGATGATCCTAACATTTCCTTGCAGACACACTGTTACAACTAGCCAGCTGGCAGCATTGTTTTTGCAGTGAGATGCAGTCAACTACAGTGGAAAAATAGGTCCTTCCATTGAGCCAGGGGAGGAGTCATACTGCAGGTATAGAGGTTTCAACCTGGGAAAACTGGAACACACTTAAGGGATCAGGGGCAGAAGCCAGTCTTGGGAAATCTCAGGAAGACTTAGAGAGAAATGTTGTTCAGTGGGCCCCTGAACTCAAAAGCTCACCCCAGGCACACAGACTTCATGCTGCAAGACTAATTCTACACTCCTTCTTCTGCATCCTACCTCTTCCTTCAGGGAATAGGAGACTTCTAAGAGACTCCCAGGCCTGATCAGGATTGGCCCAGAGAATTCCTTGGATAAACCAACAGGGAGAAGGCTTTTATCACTCACAGCTAGTGGGGAATGACACTCACAGTTTTCAGAGGGAATTGAGATTTCTAGATGATAAATAACTGCCTACTCTTATCCAGCTGGGCGGTAGTGAAGGTGACAGCCTTTGGCTTGAACCCAAGCTTTCTGCTTCCAAATTCCATAAGGGGCACTTTGATACCTGATAGGAAGGGAGACTCCTTCTCCCTTGGACTTAGCCTCTGCCCAAAGGAAAACAATTTCTGCCCAGTCTTCTTTTCCCCAGTCAGAGGACTACAGAAGGAAATGTTAGTGGCTGAAACTGGATTTCCTTACGAGACAGAAGGATTTTCTTTTTTTTGTCCGAGCCTGACTTTCATTTGGTCAGAATTCACTAATGGGTGAGGTCATTGCGTTGAGATCAGCTGAGCATCTTCTGCTTCTGATGGCAGTTTTCTCGGGGCAGGCCTCTTGCTCACACTTTTACTTCCTGCATTCTTGCCTTGGGCTTTCTTTTCTCAAACAGGAGGGCCGCATGGGCAGAGCTCTCAACCTACCTCACAGAGGCAGGCTCCACCAGAGCCCTTTCTCCCCGTAGGAGGAAGCCAAGGCCTCTTTCCTTTGCTCTCTTTCATCTCATGTAACAACTTCCTATCGGTTCGACAGCCCAGATAGTGGAGTCTGGGTAGCCTAGGCAGCTGAATAGTAGGCATTGGTGATAACTACATGATTTTTTTTTTAAAACTTCTCTCTTGTTTCCTTGTTGCTGGCACTGGTGAGTGTGTTTTGAATTGGATTTCCAGTGGGATGGAGGTTCCTGGGTGTTGATAACAGGCTGAGACTTATTTAAGCCTCTTGGCCTTAGCCATGCTACAAAACCTCTTCTAGAGGAGACCTGATTAGTGAGTCTTTACTAAGACATTTGACCATTTTACCTTCTGTGTTCTGTGTTTAATACATTTAGCACAAAACCTGCAGGATAGAAGAAGTGAGAAATAGGATTTGAGCCCTAAAACCCACATTCGACCTTGAACCCGTAACAACAGCATCGTCCATGGTCAAAGATAGGTATTTAGTCAGTGATAGGTGCTCAGTAAATGTTTGATTTTATAGAGAAATTCAGGTGCCTGTGTATCATTAGTGTGCTTCTTCATCCCAGAGCCCAATAATTCTCACGTTTTCTAATCAGTTAGTCCAAGGACCTTTTCCACCTTGTCCTAGCAACTAAGAGTTGCCGTTTAGCATATGCTAAATCAGTTTCCATATGAGGCAGCGACATTTCTAAATCAAGCCATAGACTGTTATGAGTTAGTTTCATTCACTAGAATCCAAGACAAACAGTGCATCTTATGCCTTTTGACAGCAGTTGTTTGTTTGGAAGAATGTTTTCTAGGGTAATGTGGCATGAAAATAAAATTACAACAATCAGAAAGTTTTGCACACTAAAGAGGAGCAGACAATGCACAGTTGAAAGGAGGCAATGAGTCGCACTGTAGTTTGGAGAACAATTCCTAAAACACACTTGTGAAATGCCAGCTCAAGAGACATTCAGCTAAAGGATAACAGTTTCAGCTGATCAGAATTTTTGGCACGCTGTGAAATTATTTTCTATGATTAGTGCTTCCTACGTGAAAGAAGTATCCTTTACATTCAAAATTATATTAAAAAAAGCATTTTTAAAAAGAAAAATAAACAGAAATATTTCTTTCTGTAGCAGTGTCTTCCTAAGAGTGACAAAATGTTTCTTTAATTTAAAATAATATCTTAAGTTAAATTTTGGCGCTAGAAAGAAAGATTTCGGCAAAGTCGCTTAACTAAATTTATGTTTCTTAAGAACTGTGGATAGTTGAAGTCTACCAAGAAATCACTTTTGGCTTTTGTCAAGGTGATGACCAACAACTGATTCAACTCGACTTTGTCCTTTTGACCTGTTGTGTGATGTTTTATAAATACAAAATTAAGAGAAAAGAGGTCAGGCCTATGAAATGGCCTCTGAATATATAACTGCTTAATCTACTGGGTGGTTTTGGATAAGCGAATTAAATATGCTAGACCTTAGTTTCCTTATTTGTAAAATTAAGAGAGTGAATTAGAAGAGCTTCTTGGAGTTCTCTCTTTGTTTTATTCCTCTTTCCTTACCTTCCTTTCACCACTTATTTTACTTGGGAAAAGAAGTCTGTATTTTATAGTACTGCCAACCATTTCCAACTATTGTATTTCTTCCTTTTACTCAGACATTTATTTCCATCCCTCTTATTTTATTGGCTTCTATTTGTAGTAACAAAGAGATGTAGACCAAATGCTTGATGTGTATGAAATAACTTCAGCTGGAGCCCTACTCCTCTCTAACATGCTGTGTGACTTTTAACAAGGAATCTGTGCTTTAACATTATGTAAGGGCTGATAAAATGACATTTGTACAACACTGTGGAGTGGAAAAAAAGGAACTGTGTACTATGGGAAATCCTGTTATTTTTATCAGACGATGTTGTGCCAACCAGAAAACAATACAAAACTAAGTTCTCAGACTGTTTGGCTGGGTTTGCCTGTCTGAACGTAAATTCTTTGAAATATCATTTCCAGGTTTATAGTTACCGCAGAAAAGCCTTCTAAACAAGATGTAGTTCTAGTTTGCACATTGTGGTGGCCATCTTCTACAGGGTCCCCCAATGATCTCGCCTCCCCTGTTAAATAGGGTTGACTACTTATAACTAATAGACTATTGTGTAAATGATGGCATGTGACTTCTGAGGGTAGATAATGAAAGACATATGGCTTCCACCTTGTGCTCTTTGGAATTATTTTCTTGGGAGGAAGTCAGCCACTGTGTCCTGAAAACATTTCAGCAACTTTTTATAAAATTACACATGGTGAGGAATTGTTGCCTCCTGCCAACAGCCAGCACCAACTTGCCAGTGACTGAATGAGCCATCTTGGAATCAGATCCTCCGATTCCAGTGCATCGTTCAGATGGTTGCTGTTCCAATCATCATGTTTACAGCAGCTGTGAGAGGCCCTGATCCAGAACCGCCCAGCACCCAGCGCTCAGCTAAGCCACTCTGGAATTCCCGAACCACAGGAACTGTGTGAACTAAATGTTTAGAGTTGTTTAAAGCTGCCACTTTTTGAGGGTAATTTGTTATGCAGCAATAGATAACTAATACACAAGTCAAAAGAAAAATGTAACGGCCACTTACTCATGTGTAGGAAAGAAAATAATGTTCTTTATTTTTCTATAACAATGTAATCTCTATTTTAAACTTCATTATATCTGATTATGGGAAAAATAACCTTAATCCATTCTGGGATAATTTAGTAACTTCAGATTTTAACACAGGTAATTCAGGATTTTTCCTCACTCTCCCATCTGCCTAGGAGCAGCACATATGATCAGAGGACAGTGGCTTACCTGGTATATGGATGTCTTATCCCTTGTCTTTGCAATACGTCCTCAGTGGCATCCACTAGAATATTAATGGAATAATAGGTGACTATAGATGTATTATATAGGTGTATTATAAAGGTGGACTTTTCAGGATTCTTTCTAGGTCAAATGCTTTTCACTGTTTTATCTCTGATATTTATCTCTGATATTTCATTAAAACCCAAAGGAATTGTACAGGACACAGAACAAACCAATAAAGTCTCACTAAAAATTCTATGGCTTATTGTGGAGGTAGAAGGCCAATGTTAATTTAAATGTGTGGACTCCTTTGAAAGTCCTTTCCTTTGCTATGTGTCATGAGCTATCCATGAAGTTTTAATACCTGAAAGCTCTCCTGAAAGGGCAGAAAGTAAAAGAAGCTACTTCAACATTGCTTGATACTTTAAAGTGACTGATCATTTGGGGAGCTTTATGCTGGATGCCTTAAGCTGTCTTCAATATTTGAAGACAATTTTGCTTTTTTTAACCTGCAACTCTTTGGAATAACTGTCACGGCTCTCTCCTTTGGTCAGGTAGAAGCGAGTATGTTGAATAAATGACTAATAAAACATATCAGTGACAGAAATGTGGATTATTAGCATTCAGGACCAGAGTTGCCATATAGTGAATCACATACTTAGATAGTTACAGTGCAAGTCTTAAAAATAAATTACCTGTGACAGTTGATCAGGACAAATACTGCAAGATGGCATGTCCCATCACATGGTATACCTCAGAAATGAACAAAATCAACCCTTACATTACCTCTCATTTGAAGTCTTTGCCTTTGTTTCACTACTAGAATTTAAATGACTTTCATCATGTTCTATGTTCAGTGATATCTCCAGGTTTAGGCCACTTCATCAAAGTAACAGCCTAAGACACGTTCCTGCCATGCAGCTTTCCTTCTATTTTTATCATGGCAAAAGCAATCCACTTGTTAGCCTCTATAATTCTCATAGAAGCTGAAGGATAAAAATAAGACATTGGGAGAACACTAATATGAGAAATTCTCTCCTTTTTGGAGGTAAAATTTCATGGCCCATATATTCTTTTGATTTTTCTTGCCATTTCTTAATTTCAGGGTCATTGTTACTTGTAAAATAACCCGAGTCCTTAGACTGTATTACCATGCCGTCAGTAGATGTGTATTTATTTTTCTGCCTTACATATTTTATTTGTTTTTTACTTGCTTATCTATTCTGAAGTTGCTTTATCATTTTATAGTGTTGATTTTTGATTCATTGCATGTCTTTTAGTATATGAAAGCAAGTCACAAAGGAATATCATAACATAGTACAAAAACTGATAACAGAACAATAATATGAAGTCCTGAAATAATGATTAAATCAAAGAAAGATGAAGAAAGACTAGTGTGATAGTAAGCACTATAACCAAGTTCTTAAAAATGAGATGACTTCTGTTGTAATTCAGATATAAAATCAATTTGAGAAACAAACATAAATTCTGATGTTTGAGGCAAGGTGAAAGGCAAGGTATATGAGGAGGACAGTGAGTGTCATTATTACAGTAACAAGTGACACACTGAATTGAGGGAACAGTCAATTACCTTGTCCCTTTGAATTTCCACTGCAGCATTAGGGGCTCTCAGTGAAATGTATTCTTGGAGAGACAGGCTATTCTGTTTAAGGTCAGGAAATTCTACTCTGTGAACAAAGACATCCCACTCCCCAAAATAATTTTTTCCACTGTATTTCAGAAACTTAGATATTATCCTGCTTTGAAAATATTTTTATTCTCTCTTGGCCATATAACTATTATTTGGAGATCTGTGGACTTGCTGTGTTACAGTGTCTATGATGGACTCTGTAATCACTTTCCTTTATCTTCTAAACCATAGTCTTAAATGGGCATTTTTCTAATATAGAAAGACATTCTGTCAACTCCTCTACTTTCATGATCAATATCAAAAGTATCTGCTGAGTGGCTATTAAGTATTTGTCACCATACAGATTCTGCAGTTAACCAACAATACACTCTAACTGTAAAACACAGCCTGGTACATTGTTTATAACCATATTACTTTTTTTGTGAACATAGAAGTAAAAGCCTAAACAAAATACTATCAATCCAAAATCAGCAGCATATAAAGAAGCTATTATATCACAGATATAACTGAGTTTATCTCAGGAATGCCAAGAGTGGTTTCACATTAGAAAAACTATGAATGTAATTCATCATATTAATGAATTAAAGAAAAAAAAGCTATATACCAATTCCATTTAAGCAGAAAAATCATTTGATAAAATATAACACCTATTCAATTTAAAGATAACTTAGTAATCTAGGAATAGAAGAAAACATTTTTATCTTGATAAATATTATTTAAAAATACCTAGAGAAAACTTCATTCTTAATGGAGAAATACTGAAGGTACTGTCTTTAAAATTAAGATCAAGATATAGATGCTCACTTTACTGCATACATTCAACATTTAGTGAAGACCCTTGTCAGTTCCATAAGACAAGAAGAAAAAAAACTAAAGGCATGAAAATTACCAAGAGAGTAATAAAATGTTCATTACTTGAAGGTTGTTGATTTATGTTATTTATTAGAATAAATAAGAGAATAAAGCAAAATGAGCATATGTAAGATCAATATACAAACATTAATTGCATTTTTAAGTACTAGCTAACTTTGTTGTTTTTAAAACTGCATGACATTTAAAATAGAAATAAAAAATATAAGATCCTTGGAAATAAATCTAACAAAAATTATGCAGAACCTCTTTGGAGATATTATAAAACTTTATGAAGAGACATTAAAGAATACTTAAATTGTGAAATTTATCAGGTATACAGATTGGAAGATCCAATATCATAAAGATTTTAATCCTTCCCAATAGTATCTATAGATTCAATGCATTCTAGTAAAGAATAAACAAAAAAACAACCACAATAGAATTTTTAGAGACACTTGAAATAATGTATATCCATAATGTATATCAAAGAACAAAAAGCTAAGAATAGACAATGGGGTAGTAGGATTTGCCCCACCCATATCAATATTTATTATAAAGCTTTACTAATTGTGACAGTGTGGTATTGGTACGGCCTCTGTTATAAACAGAAGAAAAAGCCTAGAAACAGATACACACACTTATCAATACATGATATATTACAGAGTTACTATTTGATAATGTTGCTGAGACCATTATCTATGTGGGAAAAAATAAAATTGTGTCCCTACCTCATGCCATCTACAAAGATTAAAGGCTTATACGTAAAAGGCAAATCTTTAGAGCATTTAGAAGAAATGATAGAAGAATATCTTTTTGATAGTGGAATAAGGAAAAAGTTTCTTAAATAAAAAAGCACTAAACATCAAAGAAAAGATTAATAAGATTGCCTATATTAAAATTAAAAACTTCTGTCTTTCAAGCAGTACAATAAAAAAAGTGAAAAAAAAACCACCCCTCCAAAAAAAAAGGTGAGAAGATATTTGCAATGAATATAACAAGTATATAAGGAAGATCTATGCATTTAAAAAAAAAAGAAAAAAGAAAAACAGCTAAATAGATAAATGACATGAATAGGTATTTCCTAGAAGAAGAAACCTGAATGGCCAACAAACATTTGAGACGTTGTCCAGTCTCATTAGCAACTAGGAAAATGTGAGCTGAGACCCCAGTCAAATATTATTTTCCACCTATTAATTTTCAAAAAGAAGTCTGAAATACCAAGTGTTGGCAGGAATATGGATCAACATACACTTTATATACTGCTGGTGGGAATGCAAATTAGCAAGAACTCTTCCCAAAACAATTTGTCATTATCTTATAAAATAAATGTTTACATGACCTGCAACCCAGCAATTCCACTCCTAGGTATATCCCCTCAGAGAAACTCTCTTCCAGGTGTGCACTGTGATAGAAATAAAAGAGTGTTCATTGCAGCATGGTCTGTAAAAGGATAAATTGGAACCATCCCAAGTGCCTGTTTATAAGATAGTGGAATTAGGTCATATTCATACAATGGAATGTTATGTAACAAGATGGATGAATCTTAAAAACCTAATAGTGAAAAAACAAGTTTTGGAATGATACATATGTGTGTGTGTGCGTGTGTGTGTGTGTGTGTGTGTGTATATATATATATATATATCTATATATATATATATCTATATATAGCTGCTATGAACATTGGGGTGCAAGTATCTTTCCAAATTAGTGTTTTTTACCTAGGAGTGGAATTACTGGGTCATATGGCAGTTATATTTTCAGTTCTTTGAGAAACCTCCATACTGTTTTCCATAGTGGTTGCACCAATTTACATTCCTACCAACAGTGTACGAGGGTTCCCTTTTCTCCATGTCCTCCCCAACATTTGTTATTTGTGTTCTTTTTGATGATGGTCATTCTGACAGGTGTCAGGTGATATCTCATTGTGGTTTTGATTTGCATTTCCCTGATAATTAGTGATGTTGAGCACCTTTTCATGTGCTTGTTGCATCTGCATTTCCTCTTTGGAAAAATGTCTCTTCAGGTCTTCTACCCATTTTTTAATCAGATTGTTTGTTTTTGTGATGTTGAGTTGTATGAGCTCTTTATATATGTTGGATATCAACCCCATATCGGTCATATCATTTGCAAATATTTTCTTCCATTCAGTAGGCTGTTTTTTCATTTTGTCAGTGGTTTCCTTTGCTGTGCAAGCTTTTAAGTTTAATTAGTTCCCATTTGTTTATTTTTGCTTTTATTTCCTTTGTTTTAGGAGATGGATCGAAAAAATACTCCTATGACACATGGGTGACCTGAAGGAGCGAGGTATGTGACCATATTGACAGGGATCCTTCTAGACAAAGATTGGTCAAGGGCAGAGTACAAGGGTTGATCACAAGTGTTGGCCCAAGCGACAGAATGAATGGAGGTAACATTTAATGAGATGAAGACAGGTTTGGCCGGATGGGTGGGACAGGAGTGTACAGGAAATTAAGAGTTTGGTTTTAGATGTGTTTAGTTTGAAATGCCCTTTAAGCCTCCAAACTGAAGGGTTGAGTAAACAATTGGGTAGATGAGTCTAGAAGCCAAAGTGCAGGTTGAGTTATATGGGATTGCAGGTCAAAGCACATGTGCAATTACATTAAAAATAGGTATAAGGCCAAATGTATAGCCACCTTAATGTAATACAGGTTAAACTAACAATAAATATTCCTCACTAACAAATAATCCACTGATTCTGAAATATAAAATAAATTGCAAGAACAGTTTTCTTCCTAAGCAATTTGCTCTTGCAATTCGTGTACAAGAAGAAAAGCTTCTGATTCAGAGCTGTGGTCGGTCGCCTTTCTGCTGGTCATTTGAAACAGCAAAGCAGGGGCTTGTCAGTGAGGCTCAACTGAGCAGAGGCGAGATCCTTTGTCTCATTGAGTCTGGTGCTTGCTGGCCTGGTTGTGTACAGCGTCCTGCTGTACCCAGCGTTTTTGAGGCATGAAGGCCATGCAGGTTGAAGAGCCACAGCATCGCTGGAGCCAGTGCTTTGACAAGCAGGTTTGCTCCTGCAGTGGGTTTTCAATGGAGCCAGCATAACAAGGAGGAAATTCTGCCAATTAGTGAATGACAGTGGGCTACAGGGCAAGCCATGCCAAGACTCAGCAGCAATTGTACCTAGAGACCAGAGCATTGCATTCCCTCTTTCCTTTTGCCTCATGTTCCTCAAATACCAATGTTTCATGTTGTTAAGTCCCCAGCAGCTCTCGCACAGCCTCAGCAAGGTCTTCCTCCTTTCCCCGTCCCTCAGGTTTAGCTAACACTAGGGTTGGGGGATCAGTGGATTTCAGTTAGGCTCAGCATTGTGATCTCTTGCCCAAATTTGCCCCGAACAGCAGGCAAAACTTGAGATCTTGGGAACACCCAAGCAATGTGACACACTTACTTCAGAGTATGGGATATTCTTGTTCTTCCTATCTAGAAAGTGAGCATCATTTCTACATGCCTCTTAAAGATGCAATGATATATGCCTCAAACATCTGTCATCACAAGATGTCTAAATATAGGAGATAAATGATAAGTAGGCATTACTCGTTTGGAATCAAGAAGCTATGCATTATGTCCAGTGTACAGAATTTATAAATAAAACTCAGGGGTAAACTGAGGTTTCCATGACCCTTGAAGACCTCAAAGTTGACCCAAACTCAGATCCCCCTATTCCATGGCCAGTGACAGTCCAAAGTCATCTTCATGATTTCAGTTAGTCCTAAAAGCTAAAACTCTTCCTGGTCACCTCCATCCCTTATGTCTGTGCCCACTTGTGCTATCTCTCTCTTCTCCCATATCCACCCATACTCCAAACTAAAACCTTTTACAGATTTTCACAAGAAAAGACTCACGCTTGCAAAGCATCTAGTGAGTTTGGTAGCTTTCCTAGAAATTTGAAGGGGACAGGGAGGGGGCCCATCGTGCACTCTGTGGCTTTGGCCATCTCAACAGCTTTATTCCTCCTCTCTTTCCCTTCTTCACCTCCAGGGCCAAAAGCAGTCTTTGCTGTGTTCATAGCAAGTTCTGGTTCTAACAGAAAGTGTGGCCTCTTGGACTGTCAGAACCTCAATTTACACAGTCATAAATATAACATGCCTATCTTGTACTGACTTTGAGTCCCACTGAACTCTCACACATGACAGGTCCACCAGAGTTCTATATTGATATGTATTATAATCATCAAATGCAAATGGAGCCCCAAGGAACACAGACACACATGTTGCACAGATCTCCTCTGTTCACACATGCTCCCTTGTCTCATTGGACTTTACTTACAAAGCAGAAGTTCAAAGATGACAAGTTATATAAGACAATCAAGATGGCAACAGCAGTGCATTAAATCAAGTGTGCAGAACCCTTCTGAGCATGGTGTCTTGTGTGACTGCATAAATTGCATGCCCTCAAAGCAGACCCCGGAAGAGGATCTTCCAGTCCAAGTCAAACCTTCAAATTCTGCAGCCCTGGCTGATATCTAACAGAATGGTATGAGATACCAAACCAGAAATACTCAACTAAGCTTCCTCTAAATATCTGACCCATAAGAACTATGAGAGAGAATAAATATTTGTTATGCAGGAATAAATAATTGATATATGAGTCTCAGTAAAATGCATACTCATTGATTCTAATTCAGGGTCAGGTCGTAGCCCAGGAATACGCATTTTAATACTAATCCCAAATGTCAGGGAAGTACAAATCAAAACCATAGTGAGCTACCACTTCACACCCACTAAGCTGGCTGTATTAAAAAAAAACAATAATAACAAGTGTTGGCAAGGATGTGTAGGAATTAGAATCTTCACATCCTGCTGGTGGGAATGGAAAATGGTGCAGCCACTTCCTCAAGGGTTAACAAAGAGTTACCAGATGAGCCCGCGATTCCATTCCTAGATATGTACCCAATAGAATTGAAAACACATGTCTATAAAAAATATTGTACACAAATGTTTATGGCAGCATTACTCATAATAGTCCCAAAGTGGATACAACCCAAATGTCTGTCAACTGATAAATGGATTTTTTAAAATATGGACTGGGGTTCAGTAGTAAAAAGAAATGCAGTACTGATACATGCTACAACAAAGATAAACTTTGAAAACATTATGATAAGTGAAAGAACTGTCACAAAAGACCACATATTTTATGATTCCATTTATACAAAATGCCCCCAAATAAGCAAATCCATAGAGACAGAAAATAGATTAGTTGTTGCCTAGAGCCGAGGAGGTTGGAGGGAAATGGAGAGCGACTCCTAATGGGTGTGGGGTTTAATTGGGGAATGCCGAAAATCTCCTAAAATTGATTGTGTTGATGGTTGTGTAACTCTGTGAATGTGGTAAGAATCACTGAATTGCACACTTTAAGCAGGTGAAATGTATGGTATATGAATTGCTTCTTGATAAAGCTATTATATAAAATAATAATCCCCAGATGACTCTAATGCCAGTGGTCCAGTTTTTACACTAGACTGGTCCAATGCCAGTCTAGTCTTTTAAAGTTGATATTCATTTAAAATTAAAAGAATAACTATAATAATTCGAATTCACTTTCTTATGTTCACCACTTAATCCTTTCTAAAGAGAAAATATGACACTAGACAAGTGAAGCAAAACTTGGGATAAGACAGATCTTTAACTTCAGTCTGAAATGACTTTTAAACTATCCAGCTGTCTTGGCAAAGAACAAAAAGAATGACAGTAGCTGTAAGGATTGAAATGAACTCTTGAGAAGAGAACAAGTGTGTCAGTAAGAGAAGAAAACATTCACAGTTCCTCTTTAGAGGCTGTGAAGAGGAGCTTTAATTTCTCCACGAAGTGGCTTCTTTGTTTGTTCTCAAGACACCCTGTTTTGGCCTGGCCACCGTGAGTGTCATTCATTTTGCTTTTTCTCTTAGATTACTTACAGTCTCTTCTCTTAGCTGGGGCGGGTTGACAAGAAACAGGATGCACCTTATAATTTCAGTGAAAGTAGTTTTTATTCTAATTTGGTGTCTGTCAATGCCTAGCATTTTGCCTTTTCTCTGTAGAGCTTGCAGACATAGT
Source organism: Delphinus delphis (assembly GCF_949987515.2). Lineage (NCBI taxonomy): Eukaryota > Metazoa > Chordata > Mammalia > Artiodactyla > Delphinidae > Delphinus > Delphinus delphis. The sequence goes on along the minus strand of NC_082688.1, from coordinate 44,287,678 downwards.
AATTATTTAATTGCTCAAGCTCTTGTTTGTCATAGGCAGGGGTTGAGCTCTTCTGAAGCCAGGGATGAACCTACGGAGAGGAAAGGAAGAAGCTCTCTGTGCTGAAGCGCTTCCCTCTGCAGGTGCGCACAGTCCGCCCTTTCTCTTACAAAATGGGGATGGTCAAAAATTGCCTAGTTTCCACTCTCAATTCCTTAACCGTAAGATCTGAACTCTTAAATTGTGATCTAAAAAAACTTTGGCTTCTATACAATATGTAGAAACACTTGACTATGTATATATTTCTCATGTAACTCATTAATTGAGAATGGAATCATTTGTTGGGAATTCAAAGGTCCCTTTTTAAACATCTAAGGTGACCAATATCATTTGAAAGACTATGAAGGAGAGTTGTAACTAGGGAGAAAAGCATATTCTCACGATTGCGCTAGTTATGTCAAAGATTTGCTATGGATTTTCTGAATTTATAATATATGCCACTGTATTCATGATTGAAATTTCATCTGAAGAAAAAACAGGAAAAAAAAGTTTGATTTCAGCCCTGACCACTTCCCAGGACGGGACTGTGCATTATTTATGTTAGCACTAAGCCCAGATTGCAGCACTCTGTCTGGAACAGAGCTGGTGCTCAGTAAATGTTGGAGTTTACAGAATTACCTTGAGAGCTTCCCTGCTTCCCTTTGGGCACCTCCCTCTTGCTTCCATCCTTCCCAAATCATGATTCTCCAAGTGCTGCAAGTGTTGCCTTGTATGGCCTTGTCTCTAACATAATCCCCTCCATGGCTAGATGCCTTATAACAGGGCCTCATCTCATTTCATTGAGTGCTGTGTGCTATGAATTACAAGGCAGCAAGATCATTTTTTAGGAATGTCTAGAGTTTACCAATTTTTCAAACTCTCTTGCTGGGAGAGGGGGCATATCCATCCCCAAAGAGTTCTGTTAGATCAGTTCCATTTAGCTGTAGAGCCATTAATTTGAGGAAAATTCTTGGGTCCTTCCCAATTCTGCTTCAGGAAGCAAACTCTAGATCTCATGAGAGAGTCTAGTGGGTCGAGGAAGGGAGGAATAGTGGGGCTACAGAAAGTAAAGAGCCCCAACAAGCAGCACAAAACTCCCTGGAACATACCCTGTTAATTGATAAGATATGCTGATTGAGCCAAGAGCCATGCAGAGGACTCTGGGGCTCCACATAGCCCAATATGGTGGACCTCCCAATCAATCTGTTCATTTCAGGCGCCTATAAGCCTGCAGGATAAATTTTCTTCTTAAAGACCCTTTGTCCCTCACGAGGAGGATTCCACAAATGGGATTGTTATAGTTGAAAATTTACAAAGGTAATGGAGAGCAAGCAACAGTCAGAGGCTGAAATACAATTTGTCAGCTGCCACCTTTTCTCTCTGCATCAGTTTATAAATGAGGCCCTCATGAGTCCTCATCAAATGGGAGAGGCCTGAAGAGTGGCTGATTTTCTGGGGGCCTCCTAAATCTCTACCAATGGAAAAATAAATCACCACTTCCTTAGTAGGAGAATCAAGTGGACTGATTGGAATTTTTAAAGTCATTTCCTTTTTTTTTTTTCTTTTCAGGAAAACACAGGGCAATTTTGCCACTTAATTCTAGAGACATTATATTTAAATGAACAAGAAGAAATTAGCAGAGTTTAAAAGAAAAAGAGCAGCTTTGGTTTTAAAAACTTTCAAAGCAAGCAAAAAACACAACAAAGCTGGGCTTCCCTGGTGGCGCAGTGGTTGAGAGTCCGCCTGCCGATGCAGGGGACACGGGTTCGTTCCCCGGTCTGCGAAGATCTCACATGCCACGGAGCGAGCCATGGTCGCTGAGCCTGTGCGCCCGGAGCCTGTGCTCTGCAGTGGGAGAGGCCACAGCAGTGAGAGGCCCACGTACCGCAAAAAAAAAAAAAAAAAAAAAAAGCCACAACAAAGCATGTTTTTAGCACCATGAAAACATAGGTTCCTAGAGGTAAAAGATAGTCCCGTCTTTGTACAGATTTCCATGCCATGCTTTGCACTGCATGAGGCTGGCTTCAATGTGTTCTTTGTTTCTTTTCTCAGAAGCCCTGTCTCTAGTCTTTCACCTGGAGACTGGAAGAATTTACCTGATGTTGACTGAGAGAGCAATTCTTAGGAAACAGAACTGGAAATTTTAGACACAAAATGAATCTTTAGGGACAGAACTTCCCTTCCTGAAGCTCAGTCTCCTCATCTGTGAGATGAAAGAGTCCCACAGTATCTTTAGGTTACCTTTATATTCTAAGTCTAATGATGATGATAGTACTACACCTATCAGTTTATCTTTTGCAGTTCACCCTTAACTTCCATTTTATTCTTCTGTTGGAGTACATTTTAAAGAATGAGGGCTTTGAGATCAGTAAACCTATGTTTAAATCCTCATTTGGCTCTTTGCTAGCTGTGTGACCACTGACCAGTTACTTAATCTTTCCGAGATTCAAATTGCCTCTTCTGCAAAATAGCAATACTAAGATTGTGGTGCTGATTGAACAAAATAAGCTATATACAGTCATCTTGTAATATCCACAAGGGATTGGTTCCAGACCTGCCCTGAATACCAAAATCCATGATGTTCAATTACTGTATTTGTGATTCTGCACCCGTGGATTCAACCAGCCTCTAATTGTGTAGTTATGTAGTACTTATTGAAAAACATCTGTGTGTAAGTGGACCCGAGTAGTTCAAACTCATGTTTTTTGAGTCACCTGTACTGTGTTATGGACTGAATTCAACCTAAAATTCATATATTGAAGTCCCAACCCCCAGTACCTCAGAGTGTAACCACGTTACACTGGAGATAAGGTATTAAAAGAGGTGATTAAGTTCAAATGGGACCCTTATGGTGGGACCTTAATCCAACATGACTAGTGTCCTTATAAGAAGAGGAAGATACACCAAGGATACTTGCACAGAAAAAGGGCCATGAGGACACAGAGAGAAGACAGCCATCTATAAGCCAAGGAGAGAGGCCCCAGAAGAAGCCAAATCTGTTAACACCTTGATCTTGGACTTCAAGCTTTCAGAACTGTAAGAAAATAAGTTTCTGTTGTCAAAGCCAACTAGTCTATGCCATTCTGTTATGGCAGCCATAGCAAATGAATACAACTTTTACAGTAATTGTACCACAGTCCACTTTTAAATAAATAGTAGCATTATTACCATTTGACAAACATTGGTTGAGTGCCTACACCGTGCTGGGCCTACTAAGAGTGGGGGGCTGGAGGGGTAATGAAAAACACAGCCGGACTCTTTCTAAAGAAGCTCATAGTCTATAGAAAGTCAATATATTAGCAATTAATACATTATAACGTGATTAATCCTGTAATGAAAGCATGTTCTTTACTTGTTTTTCAATTTTCCTCCTTTATTATATAACCTAAATGGTTATCCTTAATTTTATTAGAACATCCAACTAATCCTAATTACTTTTTTCTCATCTCTTCTTTTCCTATACAACTCTACCTGTGCCTGAAGGGATTTTCTTTTTTCTACTTGGGACCACCTGAGTTCTCTGTTCCTTACCTTCATTATGCCAGTCCTTTATTTGTAATTTTTAGACCCATCCCTAACTCAGTTACTGGTTTCTTGGAGTCATCTGTCCAGTCAATTCCAGTTGTTCTGAAGAGCATCTGTACCTTTCAGTGTGATATAGCTAAGTGATGGCTTCCCTGGCTTCTCAGTTGCATTAGGTTTCCACGACAACACAAGCTTCCGTTGATAGTCTTAACTTCTTTAGCTCTGAATTCCAAGTTGTCCCCCCCGCTTCCCCATTACTGTACTTCAATGCAGTATTTTACTGTGGGCTGCTCTGTAATTTTCTCCATATGGTTCTAAGCCCAAGGTGTTTTGAACGTGCAGGTGAGATTCTTTATAGACACAAAATTAATGTTATCTAGTATGGGTCATTTAGATTCCTGACAGCTGTTGACAGATGTGCAGGAATATGCTGACTGAAATTACCCACTCTCCAGCTTTTGCACACTCACACGGTCACATTCATATTCAAGGATAATTGATGGGTGTGTCACAATATTCATTAAAATTATGACCCATCTTGTCACTTAGGAAGGGTCTGTCACATATCTATGAACAAACCTCTATTTTCAGCACTTGATGACTTTTCTGTAAAAGAATTACTGTGGAATGAGAAGCCCGGAATGTCTCTCAGCTCAGAAACATTTTTTTCCCACTCTTTCTCTACTGTAGTATCTGTAGTATCATTCTTTTCCCACTCTTTCTATACTGTAGTATCTATTTCTCATTATTTCTCCTTCTGGGAAGTTGAGAATGACTTAGTTTAATGGTTTTCTCAATAAGTCACACGTGAATTCTTTTTTTGCCTCTTTGGAGTTTTCTCATGTACTTTGTTTTCTCATGTACTTTGTGGAATTAGTACCTGAAGATATGGTGCAAATTGAAAAATCAAAAGAGCAACTATATCAATTTCTGGGTAAGTGGAGGAAATCAACAACCGAAAATGTAGCAGAGGGCCTTGAAGCATGTGCACATGGTCAAAAAAATGTAAAAGATTCAACTGGATTCCTTCCAACAGTCACACAAAATGTGTGAAAAGCTAAGGAGTAGAGGGGGCTGAAGAACTGAATCAAGGTTGACAAGAAAAGGGAATTGTCAGTAGAATGTTCTCTTACAAACTGCTTTCCATGACTCTTCATCTTAATTGAGGAATCATATTCTGTAGCCTTCTGGTGTCAACCACTGTGACCCTTTGCTCTCTTGTCCCCATTCCCAGTGTCTACCACATTTCTCCATTTCTCTCTGTATAGCCACTGTGATTCTCAAGCTTCTTATCCCCTCACCACTAGATTCCTCCCTTTGCCTCTCAGCTTTCCCTGAGCCAGCCATTCCCTGCTCTTCCTCTGTAGTATTAACTGAGATAATGCTTAATGCACTTAAAACTGCCTGGGACATAGTAAGTATCATAAAAGGTACTGTTATTCATCACCTCCAACCTAACCATAAAAAACATTTCTTCTTTTATATTTTCCACATGATTGTGAATCTTGGTTATTCCATACTCCAAACCCAAACTCTTTGGCTGAGTATCTAAGGCTCACTCTTAATAGGCCTCATTATACCATTTTTAAGGTCATCACTCAGTGTCGTAACCTCTGACCCCATTAGATTAACACGTGGCTTCTGTTTAGGTCTTCATTATCCCTGCTCTGGTAACATTTATGTCATTCTAGCTAACATTTATGCATCATCATTTTATTCCTCTATGCACACTGCAGTAGGTATTATCACCCCCATTTTACAGAATCAGAAACTTAGTCTTAGGGAGGTTAAACAATTTATTAAAAATGACATAGCCAAGACATGGCCTAACCAGAACTTGGACCAGATCTATGCAAACTCTTTGGACTTCCCCAAGTTTTCTTGACTAGTTTCAGAGACTTCAGTCTTCCTCTCTGCTAATCCTCTGAGGCCATAGTCTTATGTTGTCTTTTTTTTTTTTCCCTAGGTTGGATGGTTTGTTGTCCCTGTTGTAACCTCCTCGATCATTTAGTCCCTGTATGCGTGGAGACTGGTGTATCTTTCTTTTAATCATCATAGTTGTCTGGCTTAGCACTTTGGGTGGAGGTACATGAACAAATGATTAGTGCTGGGAGTACTGGGCTTTCACCTCTATCTTTTCTTCTGAATACTCAGCAGGGAGGTTCCTGCTAAACTTAGTCTAAGTGTGAGGTGAAAAATACTAAAGTGCTGAACCAGATCTTCTATCTGTTGGAAGTTGCCTCTCCTGGCTAGTATGCTGCACGCGGCCAGCTTCCCTGAATTATAAGCAGTGTGCGACCAAAGACGCTGGAGGGAAGGTCTGTGTGTTGCTGGCTTTATGTTCCCATGACTGTTACAGGGAATAGTCAACTCCTTCGCAGATCTCAGTGAGAATGGAACCGAGGCTTCGGTACTAACTGGGGACTTTGAATTAAACAGCAGACCACTCAGGCGTGGGCTTTGTGTCCTACCATGAACTGAGTTTCCCTAAAGTCTTACCTCTAGGTAAATGTCAGTAATCTAGGCAATGCTAAAAAATGTAGCCTATAAGATAGGAGATTCTACGTGGAGTTGGAATGGACGCACTGTCAGCTCCGAAAAGCAAATGCAAACTTGTGGCGTGAAGGTAATGCCTGCGATTGAATGTCTGAAGAGATTTTAGTGGCGTGCAAAGGCTAAAAGGACTAACCTTCACATCTGCCACCCAACTGGGGCTTTCTAGTTCTGTTGACTTTGGTCCCCCAGTATACTACAGCAGGCCGGAAGAGACTGGCTGCAAGCCACCGGTAACAAGGCTCATTGCTCTGCTTCCTCCTCAAGAGACAGAAGGAATCCTCACGGGCTTTCCAACTATGGGGCCAGGTGTGTCCTTTAAAAGGAGAAGAGAGGAGGTCAAGAGTAAGCATTAAATCATGTTACAGTCAGAGTGTAAGTTCCGACTTGTGATGATTAACTCCACTGGCGATCAATTTAAATGAACTCAACCAGACAGGAAAAGAGAATTTTGATGGAATCACTTAAATAGTAAAAATTTCAGGAGCTGCTGTATGAATTTTAAAGGGAACTTGAATGCTTCATCCTCAGAGCATTGTTTTGCTTTCTGCTGTTGCTGTCTTGGTCCTTTGGAAGATAAAGTGAATGCTTTGAATGAGAATAAGTAAATCTACCTTGCTTTTGTAGCTACAAATCAAGAAAAAGGTTTGACTGTGCACCTCATCAAGAAATATATTTATTATACCTGCTGCTTCTAACCAGCTACCCTGGCTGCTTCCGTTACCCTCTTGTAATGCTTTCTGTTCTCAGCTTTTAATTTTTTTCCTTTTGTAGGCTTACGTTGGATCCCTTGTGTTATCGGAATGTTTCCTTGTGTTATTGGAATGTTTCTTTATGAAGGACTCATGAGTAGTGCGTGAAGTAAAATCAGAATACTAATGCTACTTATTCTATTTTTACTCATAATTTTCTTTTGGGTGGAGCCTTTGTATTTTGATCAATTTTTTGCTCTCAAATTCTCAGCTAAATTTATTAATCTCTTTTGTGCATGAATAGATCTCTAGTGGGAGATGTAGCTACCAACTCGAGAAGGACTAAAGCTTTTAAACTTTTGGTACGGCTTCATGGCTGTGAGTAGTCCTAATGGATTCGTCAAATCCTAAGGAATTTTGTAGGTTGTATATTGTTTTAGAACTCTGATTTCAGGTGAAAATATATTTGATCGTTTTAACTCACTGGCTTCAAACTACACTATGAAGATTTCATCCTGACCCATTTATGGTTGTAAAAGACGGTGACATACCACATTTGGGCTCTTAAATTGGCATCCTCGTGACTATTTATATCACTATTGTCATATTCTTTTAATTATTCTCCAGAACTAGTTCTTTCATTCTTTGTTCCTTATTAAAGAAACACAGCAGAAAGTGAAGGAATTCTTATCAAGCAACCACTCTTTTATTCAACCAGCTTTTCCAAGGGTCCTTTTTATCCTTCTGTGCTTTTGGTTGATCTTCACTTCCGCTTTGAACACTACTGAACTGAAACAAGGCTTTCCAGGCTAAGAACCCATAACTCACGGACGGTTGTACGCATCTCCTAGTCGGGAGACGACTCTCCGAGTGATGCATGGTCAAGCAGAAGGACAACTACCACTGAACAGAGGGAAGGGGGAACTAAAGAGTCGCTATTACGGCAGCATCAGATATATTAAATGAAGCGAGCTGTCCTAGAAGCATAGATCTTCCCTGGCATTTCTCTTTGATGATTTATGATGTGGTTACATTGAGTGTCCTTGTGGCCTCATATGCAGCCAGTACTTTGATTTTCTTTTTTTCGAGCCCCATTTCATTCCACAGAGCACAACCAAAAAAAGCCACGGAGGCTCCTGTTCAATGCACTGTACTCCATTTAAGCTAGCTCCCTTCTGGTTGACAGAGAAGGGGGAATTGGGGCTGGCAAATTTTATCTGGTAGAACAGTGATAAACAACACTAGACAATTATTACCTTTACTGGAATACTCCTTAACCCCCAATATCACGTGATACTTTTTGTTTCACATGCTTTTTTTCCCACTTATAAAAATCAGAGAACTATGCATTGAAGTAATCTTTGATTCCTTTATCTCTTCAATTGAGCCAGATATTTTCAAATACATCATTATATTATTTAAATTTCAATATTCCTAAGAGAGAGATATAGTCACTAGATCCATTACAGAAACTTACACACATCACATACGTGGTGACTGGCAAGATTAGAATTCAAGCCAGAGCAGTCACGATTGAAACTCAAAAGTCATATACTTTCTATTACATGATGCTAAAAGCTTGCTGAGTTTCCCTATATAATACACACCACTAATAAAAAGGTATTTTCTATACCAATAACTTGTCTTGGGCACTCTACCTTTAAAAACTCAAATTCAAATTATATTTTTGCACTCTGGTCCTTACACTCATTCTTTTCCCAACTGAAGGATCACAGTCAAGCACAAGGAAAAAGGTCATCTTAGGACAAAAAGGAAGGGACTATGTTTATTTTAACTGATGTAGAAACATTTCATGTCCAATTATAAGCTACTATTCGAGCCAAAGGAAAAAAAAAAGTTATTGTTTTGATGGCTTACTATGACATTATGAAGGAAATCATCAAATCACATGACTCACAAAGAAAATGGCATTCTTTTACCAGATGGACGGTAGCAGCATATAATCAGAATTCTGAGATCAGATCTTTTCCCCACTTTGGAATGCAATTATGGGTCTGAGTCACGTTTGTTTTTAGTTTCTTTCTTCTTTCAACTTCAGCGATTCTAGTCAGTGGTTTAACATCTCAAATTTATGAGTTTCTTTTTCATTGAGTAGAAGAGAACATTTTAATTTGTTTATTGACAGTACTAACCACTCCAATTAGTGTTATATTTGATACTTTAGCTGGATTTCCTTGTGTCTTAGACTGAATTCTTCCAGAAGCAGACCAGAGGCAAGCATTTGAGAGCAAATAGTTTATTTGGGAGGTGATCCCAAAACACGCCAGTAGGGAAGTGGAGAAGTGAGACAGGGAAGGAAATAAATCCAATAAGGGGTGTGTTTATGAAGCCAGTTACTACAGTGAGCAACCTGGTGCTACTTCACGAACTGCTTGTTACCAGTTAACAGTGAGATAAATCCAAAAGTTGAGACCAAATGTTTATAAACGCTTATAGCAAGTTGACATTGTCATGAAATACACATTGATTTTTATGGTATTTTACAAAAATATTGGTCAGAAACAAACAAAAAACTGGTACCTCACAACTTGAGGGTTGAGAAGCATTGGTATAGAGCAGATGCCTCAGCATTAAGTCATCCACCCCAGAGGGACTGAGCTGTGATGTTTGTATACCCAGGCTGCTAGTACGGTAGCACTGCTCCTGGAAGGGGTAATACCTGGTCTGTCTCCATCTGCTGTGCACGTGGGCAGAGTAGGCAAAGAGATGCAGGTGCTGGCTTTTGGAAATTGGGTAGGGCACTTTTTAAAAACTGAAAACAATCAGTAAATTATTCCGGAAGTAATCACATGGCCAGGGCATGAAAACCAAAGGGATTAGCTGGGCTGATACTTATTGAACATCTCTGAAAACATATGGCAATTTAGAACTCAGTATTCAACAAAAAATGACTTTCCGGTAAGGAAGGTAAAATAAAAACACTTCCAGATTAAATAAATCTAAGAGAATTCATTGCCAACAGAACTTCAGTACAAGAAACGCTAAAAGAATTCCTTTAGCCTGAAGGGAAATGATACAAGAAGAAAATGTGGATCTTTGAGGAGTAAGGAATATTAGAAATGGTAAATATCTTGGTAAATATAAAATATTTTTTCTATTTAATTTTTTAAAAACAAATAGGACTATTTAAAACAAAACATCAGAACATTGTTTTGTGATTTTAAAATGTATTTCAATATAATATAGGTAACAACTATAGCACCCAGTTTGCCAAAATTAAAGGAACCTATATGATTTTAAGGTTTCTATGTATTATGTGAAGTAATACAACATTAACTTTATGTAGACTGTGAAAAGTTAAGGATGTATACTATTATTCCTGGAACAACTACTAAAAAAATGCAGAGTTGCAATGCCAATAATAAGTTAAAATGGAATTATTTGAATGATTCAAATAATTCCCTTTATTAATGCCACCAAGTTCCATCCATGTTGTCACAAATGATAGAATTTCCTTCTTTCTCATGGCTGATTTCCTCCTTTTTCATAAACCAGCTGGTTTTGAAAGGAAAATACCTGTTGAAACTTTCTAAAAATGGAGAGCAATATATAAAATGCCTGGGAAACCAGAGAAAATATTTATTTATTAATAATTTTTGAGAGATTCTTTAATAGCAAGAGACATTTAATCTATTTTATTTTAGATATCTGCCCACAGTCTATAAAATATATTTATTAAGCGTGAATTCTTTGTGAAGTATCCCCTAGCGCAGAATTTTTTCAAACATGGGATTATAGGTATTTCATCTTTGTTACCTATACATTTTTAGTTTTATTTGAGGAGAATAGAGTTGAATAAATAGTTAATATTTTGAGCTGATAAAGTAGTTTGGAGAAAGCAGAGCTTTCCTGTCTTTACATTCTGAATTTAAAAGGTTCAAATATAAACCTTAACAACACTCCTGGACATCAGCATAAGCAAGATAAAGTGAGTGTCTTTATTTAGTAACTGAAGCCCCATAGATTGGGTTTGAACAACATTCTACAAGTGACCTTTTGATATGCTATAGTTTATTTTTGGATTTTAAATTTGATGTTAGATGTAAAATTAAAACCACGTGTGCATCACATTATATATGTTTACACAGTGAAAGCATAAGAGAGAACTTTCTTAAAATGGGAGATATATAAACGTGAACCTTATGACGATTTACCAGCTGTTCAAGGGTATGAGAGAAGGTGGTGGGATTTTAGACCTCAGTGTTTCTGGGGGCTCATTCAAATTCTAAAATTAAATGACTGTTAATTCCAAGTTTGTTTACTCTAACATGGATGTATTCACCATTATACTATGCATGTTTATTTCTCCACTGCCTTCTACGTTCTCTGCCCCCAAAGACCTCTGCTCTTCATGTCTGGCTGTCTTTGTCCCTGAGAATGTTTGATCATCTGTCCCTTGCTCTCCCTTTCATGTCTAGTGCTTTAAGGTTCCTGCTCGAGCCCCATGGTGGACAGACAAATCCAGAAATGACCAGTAGAAGCAGCAGGAAGTGAGGGATATAAGAGGGGAGCAATAAATAAAAGTAGCCTCTTTTAACTTCAAAGTGTATTGGACTAAGCAAAGTGAGATGAAAAAGGCTCTAAGTGGGGCACAAGGACCTTGTAACTACCTATCAGTTATTAGTGAAATGGGAGTAATTTGTCTCCTGCATGAAAGGAGTTGGCTTCTGCAAGGTTTCTTACAACACTTCCAAAAAGAGTCAGTGCCACTTTTTTACAGACACTGAGAGCTTCCATGCTGCTTCCTGGTTGACCAACTGTATTCACTGACAAAATTTACATATCCTATGGCCTATTCCCTCACAATCCTTATCTCTCACGTTAGCTACTATGACAAATTATCCTAGCAATGAGTATGTATAGTTAACGTATTATCCTTTCTCAGGGAACGTGTTGGCCTCCCATAAAAGGGTCTTATTCTCTCCTGTCTGCTCTCTGGAGGGCAGGCCACTGCGGGAGGCATTTGGAAGCCCTCTGAGGACCTTTGATTGCATTGGGTGGGCAGTTGCCCATCCTGACTACTTTTAGGTACCAGTTTGAGGAGCGCACACCTCCGCTGCCCATCGCTGCTTCTTTTGTACTCTCCCAAATAACACTACTATCCAGTGCAGCTGCTGGAAGGGCAAGGGAAGGATGTGACTTGCCAAGGATGCCCTCTTCTGAGTGGTACTGACAGTGGTGCAGTGACAGAGGGGACCCATGAACCACATGTGAGTCCTAAGTACCGAAAAGCACAGCTTTAATGTCAAAGCCCAAGACCTAAAGCTGGTAAAGGCAGGGCCTAGATTGCAAACCAAACTTTTCCACCTGGAGGTAGCAGCACATCTAGTTTCCTATACTATGGATTTATTTTCTCTACAACAAAGGAAAAGCAGTAAGAGGAGGGTAGAGGATACCCAAAGGGAATGAAGCTGGGGAGGGTACTTGGAAACGTACGAAAGGGACATAAAAATAGAAGAGAGAAATTCTTGCATATTCAGATTTTTCAACAGACTAGTAACGAGGATTGTTTTAGACAGCACATCTTGGCAGCCAAATTTCATGCCGGTAGGTAACTTTCAGCCGCGCCAGACAGAAACAATGTGCCCTCCAGTGGTAAGGCCGGGAGCAGGTGAAGACCTCTGTCATCTTACCTACATGTGTGAGAGGTAGCAAATGCCACCAGTGCAGGGCAGCCGTTCCCAGGGCTTTGCAAGCACAGCCCCTCTGGTGTAAACAGGTTGGATCTTTTCCCCTTCTGTGCTGAGCTAAAAATAAAACTACCTGACTCCCTACGAGAGCCCCATGGCCAGCTGCCTGCCATCTATTAGTGGAAGAGACTGGGTAAGAATAATGACTCGTGCTTCCTGTGTTTTGATCAAAATGGCCTGAATTTAGATTTCCAAGTTCAGTATTATATTTCCCTACAGAGAACTCTACTCCTCCCGTCCCCTCCTGTCTGTCTTCTCTGTGTTTCAAGTGAAGAGATATGTAGAAGCGCCGGCAATGGATTTATGGGGCTGGCTATCACTGTGACTCCAAGATGCAAGTAATTTATTGAAGCCCTGTGGTCACCTGGGAGTGGGAAAGGCTGGTCAGTGCTGAAGCACCAGAGCAGGCCTTGTTCCTTTTCATTTACGGGACTACTGGAACCCTGCCTCCTTAGCTAGGCTGAGGACGAAGTTGTTAATAACTAGGTTTTCTGGTATGGATTCTGTCTGTATCAGGTCAATACATTCTTTGTCCAGATGTTGCGAAGGCCTCAAAACCTACTGATAGCCTTCAGTCTGATGGCAGAGCCAGCTTGTGCCATTCACCCAATTCATGAGTTGTTCCGAATCTGGTTTCTCTTTTCCCACCTCCTCTCCTAGGCCCATCACCAACCCTTTTCTCCATTAATCTGCTCACCAGCCCTTAGGCATGTTGGAGACATTCCTACCTCCAAACACTGGTTCACAACATCACTCCTACCTGGGCTGCCTCTTTCATTCTCCCTCTCCCTCTCCCCCCGTCTCTCTGTATGTCCTCTGCTTCTCTCTATTGTCTTTACTCTTTAGGGCTCAGCTCAATCCCCTCTTTCTCTGTGAAGGCTCCTCCTTCCCTGGCCCTCTTTAACTTTGTTTCCCAAAATGAGGTCCATGTGCTCACAGTATCAGCATCACGTGGAAGCTTGTTCGAAGTACAGATTCTCTGGCCCCACCCCCGATCTACTGAATCAGATGCTGCTGTTTAAAAGAACCCCAGGAGATTTATATGAACATTAATCTTGAGAAGCACTGTTCTGAAGCACCTACTGCCTAGCTCATTTGGCATTTAGCGGCTGTCTCCCCAAATAGACCCTAAGCTCTTGAAGAGAGTGACCCCGGGTTCTAGCTCTTTGTGTCTGCAGCGCCACACTTACAATGGCTGGTGGTTCACTCTCAACAAACATGCAGCTAGGCACCGAGCTTGGCTCCAAGGATATTACTTGGATGACTTTCTTTTAAATTTCCAGGTGTATCTTTCTAACCAAGTTCTATTGCCCTGGGGTCTCTACACCAACTAAAACAGTGGGCTTTAATGCTTTATAAGAAAGGTGAATTCCCCTTTTTCTAGAAAATTAGAATATTTTCTGAGTGCACTGCAAGATGATCAATTGGAATTTCTAAATTCATGTTCTCATTAGCACCTGAGGCCTAGCTGGCTTAATCATGGAGCCCTTTTATAAGTTATAGGGTGGAGAAAATTCTAGGTACAGTGTAAGGAAAAGGGGCACTTCTAGTCCCTGGCAGTCTCAGTGAATTATGGGAAGAAGAAATTGGGGGTAGGGAAACAGGTTATGAGACATATGTATCTTGTCGTCCCCACCCTTAGCCTCAGTTCTGTAGCAGGGAGGTAGTGTAGATAAAACCAGGGGAAATCCAAGAGCAGAGAGGCTTTTGTTTCACTCTCCACTTGTGACTTTCAAAGAAGGAGAGACCACAGTGTCACTTTGCCCTGCAGGATCAGGAACCAAATGGAAATCTCAGCCTTACCTCAGGGAAACTGCCACTTCAGAGCTAAGGAGGGTTGCACTGAGCAAGTGGAGATGTCTGGTATAAAGGAGACAGACCTTGAGGTACGTGAGCACTGGACACAAAGAGGATACCCAGGGACAGGACTGAGGTGTAAAAAAACAAAGATTTTAGTAGTCAAGAGCTGGCATCTCACTCCATGGTCATCTTGCTGCTTCACCATCCATTGCTTTCTTTCATATGATCCAAGATGGCTGCTTCAGCTCCAGTCATCATGTCTGCATTCCAGGAAGGTTTGATCTAGTGAGAACTTAACAAGCAGGAGAAATGTATTTAGTCATTTAATGAAATGTTTTTCTATGTCCTTTTTAAAGATACAGTTAGTAGATAGTAAGGTTTAACAATTAATATTCTGTTAAATTAAGAATGCCACAAACCAGAATAAATCTTAATCTAAAAGGGATTATGCATGCATATAGAAAAAGGAAATGAGGAATAGATGTGGAATAAGGTAGAATGACATATTTAACATGCAGCCCAAAAGTTTGGTTTATGGACAGAAATTCAGATGTCTGAAACGTTTTATACAAATTTGGCTTGGTTCCTAAGAGACACAGAAAATTCAGATAACTCATGTTTAGCTTCTCCAGTGTTTGGGGAGGAATCAAGTCAACAGCAGATGCCCCAGTGGTGTACATGTGTTGAAAACTGAGTAACAGTTTCACATGACGGCAGGTCTGTACACCTGAAATTAAATTGCTGAGCTGAATCCAAGTCACAAAAAAAGTAATCCTACAAAGATGAAAATAAATTGTTGATCCTTTCTTATTTTCTCCTGAGAGACTCTATAACAAACCATTATTTTTCTTCCACCCATCTTCCCAATTTTTGCTCCTCGTATTTTCATAAATTAATAGAGGAAAATACCATCGACATCTCAACTAATTTGGTCTAGTTGTTGCATGGATTAAATAGTCAACTAACACAAGAGTGATTTAAAGTCCATCCCACCCCTTTTTGTATTCCCTGATGAATGATTTGACAAGATGCCACCAAGGCAGCTCAGTTTAAAAGAATAGTATTAATGTGGACACAAAACCAAGAAGCTCAGTGACGACCGTCAGCCAAAGTACGACTGCTTTTCACATAGTGAATACATCCCTTTCTAACGGTTCCTAATTTATGTGTGACATACTGATATGAGGTTTATTAATGGAAAAGGTGAATTTGACTGGCCTTCTAATACAATACACACAACCAATTATGTAGAAATGTGTTCAAATAACACTCCTGTTTTGTTGAGAATAGAAAAGGAAGAATGAAAAGAATAATTGGGGGATAAAGTCCAGTGGAATAGTGAATAAGACAAATGTTCTGAAACTGTAAAGAAAAGCAAATTGTAAATAAAGCAGTGGGCCCCCAAGACCATCAAGAGAGAATGGGGAAGATGGAGAAAGGCTATTTCCAATATCAGGATCTATTCGATGAGTAAAAAGAAAACAATAATTATATTAAAAACAAAGAAAATCACAAAATGACACCAGTTAACAAATTAAAGATCAGTATTCTGACCCACTATCTTATAGGACATGATAAATTTCAAAGAAATCTCAGATGTAGGTGAGGAGGTACATCTTGTTGCTAATAGACCTCAAGTGGTGGCATTTCAATGTGATAATTTAAACACCCTCAGTTTTACTTATTTTATTTTATTTGGTTGGAGTATCAGAAATTCCAGCTCTTCGATGCTGCAAATGCAGTTGGAGGTAGGGATGCTGAGTCACACAAACTAAACTCACAGAGGCTGTTATTTATAAACATAATGACAGTTTAATGATTTACAAGGAATAACATAACTCGCGTGAGGAGTAGATTATTCATTTTAACCTGGAGAGCCCATTTCCTTCCTATGGCAAAGCCATACAAAGAGGCAAATAAAATTCAAAAGGTTGCTCCGCAAATATGGAATAAAAAAGCTCATCGTCATTAGAAATGTAGAGCCCAGTACATCTATATTCACAACAGGGATTAACTGCAAAGTGGGTCTCTTCTTGCCAAGACACTGTCCTTTTTTAGACATTGCTTTTCTGACTTTTTTTTTCTTTTCTGACTCTCTCTTGTCTCTGTATTAGTTCTGACTTTCCTCCCTACCCTTCTGATTGATGTATTCTTTAGATATGATAATGACATCAATGAGGTATTATTATTTTTGTTGTCATCATTGTTAGTCTGTTCCTTAGACTATTTTCATTTTTTGAAGTATGGTAAAGTACCTCACTACTCAAAAGTGTAGTTTAGGGACCAACAGCGTTGGTGTCACGTGGAAACTTGTTGGAAATGCAGAACCTTGGGCCCCACCCCAGACCTACTGAATCAGATTGTACATTTTAATAAGATCTTCAGGGATCTGGGTGCACATTAAAGTTTAGAATGTACTTCCCTACTTCTCATTCCATCCCTACCTCTCCTTCCATCTCTCTTTCTACTTTTGCCTTTACAGTCGGATTAACTCCAATTCAATATTGAAGATAATCTCAAATATAAACTCTTCTCTATGTTGGCCCACTGTGTTTTGAGTTTATATCTCAGGTCTCAAGGGAATACCTTCATTTCAAATTTTGGAGGCTACTTTGCTGTTGCACCCAGGGAAACAAGCTTTCTGAATACTGGGCCTGAAATGGAACCGCACAGCCTCGATAGTGTACTTGGAACAACAGACGTACTTGAGACATAGCTCTATCATTGAATAAATAAGCTAAGTTCCAACTAAGATCTCCTCTGAAATAGTCAGGATTCTACCACTTGGAAGTTATAGAAAAGTAACTAAAATGGTTTAGGTCAACAGGAGAATTGGTTGGTTCTCAAAATGTCAAGGGTTGGGGGTTTGTGTCACTGATGATACAGGAACCCAGAGCATCATGTCGCAAGGTTCTCACTCATCACCTCTCATGCCAGCTTTACTCCCGCCCTCTGAGGACGGTTGCCAGCACTTAGAGATTCAGCCCCTCTATGTAGCTTACAGCCTGATCTGCTGCATATCACAAGACAATTTCTGTTCCTACTACTTGAGAGACTAGGGTTCGGATATATTCCTGATCAAAATTAACTAATTTCGGGCTTCCCTGGTGGCGCAGTGGTTGAGAGTCCACCTGCCGATGCAGGGGACACGGGTTCGTGCCCCGGTCTGGGAAGATCCCACATGCCGCGGAGCGGCTGGGCCCGTGAGCCATGGCTGCTGAGCCTGCGCATCCGGAGCCTGTGCTCCGCAACGGGAGAGGCCACAACAGTGAGAGGCCCGCGTACCGCAAAAAAAAAAAAAATTAACTAATTTCATTGCTGCTAGAGCCAACCATAGAAAGCTGAGGAAAGCAATTATTAAGGAGATTATGAAGGAGAAGATGCAAAAGAAAGAGGTAGGATTGATGGATCTGGGCTCCATCCCCATCCTGTATTCACCTGTATTCACCTCCAAGGACTGGAGGACCCACCCAGCACTGTGCACGTGATTAGTGGCCGCCCAGAGAGATTGTCTCTTTTTCAGTTAAGTGTTATCAACTTTACACTACTTCAGTGTATAATCCATTCATTATTTAGATTTCTTTTTCCAGTAAGAGTCAAAATGTATATAGCTAATCTGGCCCCTCTAAATTGCTTACAATATATTTAAGATTGAAAAGCAAAAAGTTTTCCTTAACCTTACTGTAATCATCACATTGTGGAACTTGCTCTATTGATGTTTGTGTGCAATTCCCACAATATAATTTTTACATATATATGAAAACAAGAACAAACTACATTGGGGGAGTAGCTTGTCAAGTTTAATCTTGTTTCATATTTGGAGCGATGTCTCATTCAGGGACTGTGAACTTTACAGTGCTATTTCTCCATAAAAAAAAAAGCTTCTTAAGAAATCACATAATAAAAGCCGTAACTTTATTAATAAAATTAAAATCAATCATCCTTGGAAGATATTACTTGGACTGTTTACTAATCAGAGCAAGTATAGAAAATGGATCCCACAGTGGCTAATGTTAATTTTTTCTTCCTTTTTCTCACCCTAATCAAATATAGCTTGCTTTTAAAAGTATTTGCCTAAGATTAAGACAGAAGTTTACACTCTGTGGTAGAGAGAAAAAACAACCTTGATCTGGGGAGATTTAACATTCCTTAATTTGCTGAACTGATGCTGTGCTCAGTCATTTTTGTGATTGTCCTACAATAGGATACAAATTCTTCAGGATACAACTTAGAGACAATACAAGCATCAGGTTTCCATCATGAAGGGCAGCCGTAGTGCCTCTCACTTGATCAAGACATACTGGGAAAGTTCATCGTTTGAATAGCACTTTTTAAAAATGATAGGAGCACAGGGCAGTTCATGGGGGCAGGCTGTCCCACCAAAATAATACTGAGCATTACTTATTTCCATAGGTGTGGGCAGAATGTCAGGGAAACATGAGAGAGAGTACAGTATCTTGAAGGTTTTCACAGTGGAGCACCTTTACCACTGCGAGGTATGAAAAGATGGGGATCTGGAGAGAGAGAGAGCTAAGTATGGCCAGAATGAGGAAGGGTGAAATGCTTAGGGTGCAACATTTAAGGCGAAACCATCGGGGTTCCTTCTCTGGCTCCTGCCCGCCTCCCCATTCCTACCCCAATGGATGAACATTGCCCCCGGAGGTTTAAATTCCCTATAATTTTGGTTTTCTGACATCATGAGATACAGCCTTGAGGCAGAAAGTGGGAAGACTACCAGAGGAAGCTTGTCATTTGTCATAGGACGCCACCACTGTATGGTGATTCTGTGCCCGCTCCGTAGAAGTGCTCCTGAAGGCAGAGGCCAGCTGAGGGGACCTGACCCCAGGCCCCAAGGCTCCACAGGGAAAGCCCTAAATGGAGGTGCACCGGGCACATTTGCCAGCGCCTTGCTACTTTGCTTTCCCTTTGACTCCCCCAGCCCCATCCCCTCGAGTCCAGAAGACCTTTATCACCTCAGAGACAGGATTAAACACAGTATTACATCATGTATTTGGATATCTACTTTTCAGTGGCAAAGGTCAAAACGTTTTCTTTTAAGCTGGTGTCTCTATCACAATTTATAACATATATTTTGAAACTCAGAAGCTGAACATTGTCTTTTTATTTCTTCTTGTATTTCTGCTATAACAACTCTACCCTGAACTGCGGGCCGTGGGGAAAGAAGAACAGGAGTAGCAGAATATGGCAGCAAAGTATGGGTTAAAGTTTCAAAACATAATCTGCCCCCGCACCCCCCAACCCAGTATCGAGGGGTAAAAATCATTCATTTCTGGGTGTTCCCAGTCTTACCCCAAGGCCTTGCTTAGTCAAGAGGACAATGGCTTGACCTTCTCAGTCTATCCACTTCCCCACAGTGCCCTCCACCTCCCACCCCTACGAAGTCCCGCTTTGATAGACTGATTCTGAGACTGTTGTAGCAGGCAATCTGGAGGAAACGGAGAAAAGAGGAGCATGGAAAGAGGCACATAAATGGAAGAGTCAGAGGGATTTGGGAGGAATCCCAAGTTGAGGAAAGCAACTGTGGCATGTGAGGGCAGTGTTCAGAGCAAGAAAAAAAATGGGAGCTTTAAACAAGTATTGCAGGAAATTGTGTGTCCCTTGTTGGTGTTCAAGAGATACATATAAAGGACTTGAGTTATTTCTAAATTGCTTCTGATTACACGGACTGTGTTCTTTTTTTTTTTTAACATCTTTATTGGAGTATAATTGCTTTACAATGGTGTGTTAGTTTCTGCTTTACAACAAAATGAATCAGTTATATATATACGGACTGTGTTCTTTTAACTGCGACTTTCCTCTGGGACTGAACCACATGAATCACGTATGTAAACATTCATATCACTCCTTGAAAAGACGTCTCTGCCACTCCTTTCTCACTTCTTTTTTCTCCTCCTAACCTCTCCCCTTCTTCCTCCCTCCTTATCGGCTTTTTAAAGTGGGTTTATGGATTTATGGGCTGTAAGGGCTGAGATATTATCCTCCCCACAAATTTAGACCATGGTGAGGAAAGGAAAAGCATGATCTCAGATATTTGATCTTAAATTTTTGGCTTTTGGATATTGTATGTCACTTACTGTGTGCTGTATCTTACAGTCCTAATGCATGCTGCTAAGTCTTTCTTGATCTACCTCATCCTCTCCGCCATGAGCCCATAAGCTCTAAGGGCCTGATCTTGTCCTGAACTTGTCTCCAGCCCAGTACTGGAGCGCTCCAGCAGCCCTTCTCCTTTAGATTGCCTTGCATTTCCATGTTGTATTCGTTGCCCAGGGTGGCTTTAAAAGGCATTACCAACTACTTGGCTTCACACAATAGAAACTTTATCTTCCAAAGTTCTGGAGGCTAGAAATCCAAAGTCAAGGTGCTAGCAGGGCCATGCTCCCTCCGAAGACCTTTGGGAAGAAGACTTCCTACCCTTTCCCAGCTTCCGGTGGTTGCCAGCAGTGCTTGGTGTCCCTGGCCTGTAGCTGAATCCCTCCAATCTCTGTCTCCATCTGCATGTGGCCCTCTCCCCTCTGTGTGCGTCTCCTCTGCATCTCTGTGTCACTCCTGTTATTAGGGCACCGGTATAGTTGGCCCTTGCACATTGTGGTGGTTAGGAGGGCCAACCCTCTGTGCAGTTAAAAATCCACATATAACTTTACATTCGGCCCTCTGTACCCATAGTTCTGCATCAATTCAACCAACCACAGATTGTGTAGTATTGTAGTACGTGTCTAGTGAAAGAAATCCATGTATAAGGGAACTTGTGACGTTCAAACCTGTGTTGTTCGTCAACTGTAATTGGATTTAGAGTCCACCATAATCCAGTATGACTTCATTTTAACTTAACTAATTACATCCAAGTTTCCAGGTGGATGTGAATTTGGGAGGACACTCTTCAACCCAGTACACAATTGAAGGCTATGCAATAAGCGCTTCTTCTCCCCTTCACCCAAGGCATCACACCAGCCCAAGACTGCCGACCGAGCCTGTGGCCAGGACTAGACGTGGGAGTTAGATGTCACCCCAATCCTCTGGGCTGCAGCTATTAAAATGCAACCTTAGACGTTCAGGTTGCTCTGACACTTCAGCTGTACCTTTTCCGGGAAGGCTTTCACCCCATAGGCTGTGGGGACATTCTTCGGCATGGAACTCCAACAGTTTGATTTAGTTGCAACGATGGGGTTTAAAGCTCACTGAGGATAGCTAGCTATCCAAATGGCACATTCACTCTAAGGCACAATCCAGTTTATCCTTTTATAAAACACTTCAGAGAACATGGACAGATATATTTTACAGTGTTTAAACATTTCTGTAGTGCCAATAAAGGAAGAGCCTGGTTCTTGAGAGTGACTTTGACTTATTGGTATCTTTCTGTGTTTATGGGCTGCCTTGTAATGCAGATTTATGGAACTAGAATGAACTCCAAGGCAAAGCCGCAAAGAGGAGGCCAACAGAGGGCAAAAGAAATTACCTCTTGCTGTATGAACTCCTGAATTGGAAATGCAAGCAAAATCCAAGTTTTAAATATTAATTTATAAATCAAAACAGAGGAGCAATACCCTTAGCATTTATTTATACATAAAGTTTCACATCCTGTATCTACGGACTGTGGCCAGAGAAGCCTCTAGTTATTGCCGTGAGACTCCTTGATCACTGAGTATTATTACAGCCTGGCTTGGGGCCCAAATTATTGATACTTTGTGTTGATGGCTGCCTTGCAAAACCACTGAAGATTGAGATGCCCAATGTAATCTGTGCTGGGTGGTAACTAAAACCAGTCATTAGAAAGTCATCTCATAAAATTTAAGGTATATACATATAGTCTCCTAAGGGCCGAGAAGGTAACGTAACTAAAAGAAGTAGGCTGGGTGGGGGCTACGGCACTGACGAGCCGAGGCCCCTGCTGCATGGAGAAGCAGGTACCTTTTTTCAATGACTGTTGCTCCATTAGAATGTGAATTTCAGTACCAGTACAGCCAGACATTATAAAATTCTTTAAGGACAGCAAAGCATCCCAACTTTTATGTAATTTCCTGCCTTTAAAAATGTAGATGACTGGTTACATTTTTTTGAAAGCGCAGTCCAGGTAAAATCATTATCATCGTCATCACCATCATCATCATCATTGAAAAAGCCTGGCTTCTACAAGTGCCCACTGATTTAAAATCTCCATCTCAAGATTAAAGAGGAAATACCTTTTTCTAGGGGAAAAAGAAACAAAGAAGAACTTTCTGTCATCAACCATATTTTTAACAATAGGTCTGCATTTTTACATAAGGAGACTTGGGTTGTACTCACAGCTCTGCCACCAACAAACTCAAAAGCCTTCAGTAAGTTATTATCACTCTCAGGACATCGATTTCCTGATGTGGGACCAGATGATTTCTGGGTATTTCTGTTGCTGTCATTTATTCTGTGATTTTGTGGTCAAGCACCTTGAAGGCAAACAGTGCATCCCTTTTGTTCAGTGTCTAGCACAGTACCTGGCATGTTGTCAGCACCCAATAAGTATTGTTCAATGCAGGACGAAATGCATGAGTGAGTGAATCAATGTTATCCCCATTTTCAAGGTGAATAAACTGGGTCCCAGAGAGGTTAAGTAATGTGTCTAAGTTTCTACTATTAATAAGGGTAGAGTCAGGATAGGGAACTTTGGTCTTTCTGCCCTTGAGGTGAGCATTGAACACTGAACGTGAAGGAGGATGTACCAAGTGCACAAATGCCCCCTAGATTATGTTAACAGAAGTTCAGATTGGTCCAATTTCTTGATACTGGTCACTTTTCCCCCCATGTTTTTTTAAAAATTAAGATGTCATTTACATACCACAAAATCACCCTAATTTTAGTGTACAGTTGGCAAGATTTTTTTGTTTTTAATTAATTAATTTTTGGCTGTGTTGGGTCTTCGTTGCTGCGCGCGGGCTTTCTCTAGTTGCAGTGAGCGGGGGCTACTTTTCGTTGTGGTGCGCGGGCTTCTCATTGCAGTGGCTTCTCTTGTTGCAGAGCACGGGCTCTAGGCATGCGGGCTTCAGTAGTTGTGGCACGTGGGCTCACTAGTTGTGGCTCGCGGGCTCTAGAGCACAGGCTCAGTAGTTGTGGCGCACGGGCTTTGTTGCTCCGCAGCATGTGGGACCTTCCTGGACCAGGGATCAAACCTGTGTGCCTTGCATTGGCGGGTGGATTCTTAACCACTGCACCACCAGGGAAGTCCCCAGTTGGCAAGTTTTGAAAACACATAAAATCATATAACTACAACCAAACTCAAGATATAGAAAAGTTCCATTAAAATTACACATATATTAGCTCTACATAAAGTTGTTCTATAACTAGTGTTCATCATTTTTCAGATATTTTCTTCTTTGTGTTTCATTTTGGATAGTTTCTATTGCTGTATCTTTAAAATCACTGGTATTTTCTTCTTTAGTATCTAGGATATTTTAATTTCGTCCTGTGTACTTTTCATCTCAGACTTCGTGCTGTTCATACCTAGAAGTTCAATCTGGGTCTTCTAAAAATATCGTCCATAGCTCTCCTTACCATGTTTGTGTTTTCCTCTGCTTTCTTGAACATACGAGTTATAGTCATGATAACTATTTTAATGTAATTGGTACTAATTCTATCATCTGTGTTACTTAGTGGTCAGTTTTGATAAGTTGATTTTTCTACTTGTTGTGCATCATATTTTCCTGCTTCTTTGTACGTCTGATAATTTTTGGTTGGATGCCAGATGTCTTGAATTTTTCCTTACTGGGCGCTGGGTTTTCTTTCAGTTTAAAAAATACCCGTGAACTCTGTGCTGGCATCCAGATAGATTACTTGGAAATTCTTGGATCTTTTTGAGGGCTTCTTTCTACAAGCTCTGTAAAGTGGAATTGGAGGAGGCTTATTGTAGGGCTGATGCTGCCCCACTCTGAAGGTGATATCCTGTTGAGTACTCTGCCCAGCATTCCACGGGCTACAGGGTTTGTCTGCTTCCGGGCAGGAACAGGAGCTATCCCAGGCCTGTGTGAGCTCCAGGGATGGCTCCAGCTGCTCCTTTTCCCGTAGCTCCTTCCCTGGCCTCAGCTAGTTTCTTCACATGTAAGAGCTGGTTAGTATGCAGACCTCCAGAGTGCCTGCTCTGTGCACTTCTCTCTGGTCTAGCTGCTTGGGCTTTCAAAAGCTCCCACCTGCATCTCCCCAACTCAGGGAGACCTGGAGGACTTGCCTGGGTTTCCTTTTCCTGCACTGGGGCCTGGAAACACTTTCCAAGCAGTGAGCTGGGGCAACAGCAGAGCTCTCTCCTTATTGTGTCCCCTTTCTCAGAGGCCACTCACTGCCCTGCACTGTCTGTTGTCTGTTGCCTGAAAAACATTTTTTCGTATGTTTTTCTGGTTATCTGTTTCTTTAAGAGTGTGTGATGGGGGACTATAGATCCAGCCCTCATTATTCCACCTTGGCAGGAAGCAGGCCATTGGTCTCTTTGATTTCCTCTTGTTCAGCCACTCATGAGGTGGTTCTTTCAATGTCCCTTCTGTCCCTTCATGCCTAATTCCGATTTCCTTCCTTGTCACGTTGTCTCCAGTTCCTAAATACATAGGCAATGGGAATAACTTTATTATTTTATTTCTAGTCAGTAACAGTGGCTAATTCACTTTTTCAGTCCATCTCTGTTGCTTACAGATCCCCGCATCAGCTACCACGTCAGCTTAGTACTGATCCTTGGCACAAACGCCCCACTCCAGAGCTGCCGACCTGTCTCAGCTGCGTTCCCAGCGTTTGAATTCGCTTCTGGAAGCCACCCCTAGGGTCTCCACTGTCCCATTCATCTCCAGGGTCTTTACGATGCTCATATGCATTCATATGCATTCAAAAATTACTGTGGAACATCCACTAGTCTAGTCCTGTGTTGGCCCCTGGGAGACCAGTGGTGAGCAGAGAAGCCGTGGCTCCAGTCTTCGTGAACCTGACCGCATAACAAAGGGAACAGATGTCATTCAAATATTCATTTGCATATTTGTGAATTCAACTCAGAAGAATTCAACTCAGAAGACTTCAGAATGATGGATAAAATTGTTTTTCAAACACTTTTTTAAAAAACCACAACTGAGTGGCAGATAAAGAGGAAAAAAATGTGGTAGGCTTGGTATAAGAATGGTGTAATTTTCTAGAATAAGCTATAATGGGCATGAAGGTCTGCATCCTTGATGCTCGTTTTCAACAGGCCACGTGTGAGAGGGGGACAGGAAACAAACCAGGAGCTAAGGAAGAAAGATCAGGTCAGAAACCCTACTGAGGGTGGACCCTAAGGAGTAATCACACAGGAGTGAACCTGCCAAACTCCATCCCACAGATGAGATCATTTCAGTCTCATCCCCAGCTCTGGGTGGAGCAAATGAAATGAAATGAAAACAGGCTCCTCTGAGACTCCATTACTACAGCCTTCAATCACCTGATATTGGGGCTTGGCTTTAAGTGTGAAAACCAAGGGGGCTTGACTTTAAGTGTGAAGACCAAGGGGCTGGAGACCAAAACCATAATTTAAGGCATTGCTGACAGTCCATAGAGAAAATGAATGCAAATGACTGTTTAACATAGGACAGGATAGTAAACCTCAGTCATAATAAAAATACACTGAAATAATACTTTGCAGCTACCAAACTGGTAAAAATACCGAAGACAGACATTCTCATTTACTACTGATGGTCTTACAAAATGCTCCAACTCCCATGGAGGAGACTATCTAGTAAAGTTACATATACATTTACCCTTGTACACATGGGCCCTATTTCTAAGAATCTATCCCAAAGGTATGCCAAAAAATATACAAGTTGATATCAGGAAGTGGCTAAAAATTGCAGCTCTATTTGTAACAACAAAAGACTAGAAACAATGCAAATGCTCATAGAGCGCTAGAAGGATAAGTTACTGTAATAGAGAACTAAGAAGTTGACTGAATATCAATAAAATATGCTGTATGCTGTTTATGAGAAATATTTCAAAAATAAAAGAACTTAAAATGATTGAAAGTAAAGTGATAGAAAAAGATATATAAAGTAAATACAAACCACAAGAAGGAGGGGTAAAAAAGTCAATTTTAGACAAAACAGAATTTGACAAGTTATTATAAGAGATAAAGAAGATCGCAGCATATTAGTAAATGGTTAATTTCACCAGAAAGATACATGTTTAACTTTGTATATTCCTAATATTATAGCTTACAGCAAAACTTAACAGAATCCAAGGAGAAACTGACAAATCCACTAGCTTAAAAGGAGTTTTTGTTTTGTTTTGTTTTGTTTTGTTTTGTTTTTGTGGTACTTGGGCCTCTCACTGTTGTGGCCTCTCCCGTTGCGGAGCACAGGCTCCAGACGCGTAGGCCCAGCGGCCATGGCTCACGGGCCCAGCCGTTCCGCGGCATGTGGGATCTTCCCGGACCGGGGCACGAATCCGTGTCCCCTGCATCGGCAGGCGGACTCTCAACCACTGCGCCACCAGGGAAGCCCTAAAAGGAGATTTTTAACAGCGTACTCAGTAATTGCTAGATCAGAGAAAAATCATAAGGATTACAGCAGAGACAGCTACTTTCCCTCAATATCTGGGGTTATTTCCCTTCCTTTAAATACTTACTTAGCATCCAGAATAACGACTATGTTTCCCAACTTCCCTGACACCCAGGTGCGGTTGTGTGACCACATTCTTGCTAAAGGATAAAGTGTGAAAGTGGTAACTACACCGTCTGGATCATGTCCTTAGAAGGAAACTGGCTGGAATGGAAATGTGAAGGTAAGAGCTAGCGATGGACCGGGAGATGGAGGCCATGTGTTGAGGGGAAGAGCAGCAAGGAGTGTGGGCCCTGGACACTATAAACACCTTCCATTGCTTTTGTGATAACTGCTGTTTGAGAGGGAAGTAAACTCCTGTCTGGCTTAAATCACTGTTATTGTGGGTC
Organism: Delphinus delphis; assembly: GCF_949987515.2. NCBI lineage: Eukaryota > Metazoa > Chordata > Mammalia > Artiodactyla > Delphinidae > Delphinus > Delphinus delphis. The sequence continues at coordinate 44,260,445 of NC_082688.1, read as the reverse complement.
TTCAGTACAACATCTACATCATAACAAATACAGACTTAGTCCCTGGGAGTGGAGCTACAGGAACAGAATCTAGGTGACATTTGCTTGGAAGGCGCACTACTCAGAATACAGACTCTGAGAATGCAGACAGGGCAGGCTGGAAATCTGGGGGCCTGCGCAGATCACTTGGTAAATCTGTCTCCTCAGATACTTTGGCAGGTTTTTCACGTGCTGACACAGCCTTCCTTCTCAGTTCCTTTATTTTGAATGACTTCAAGGTGGCCGCCAATAAGTTGAAGCAGAGCAGGGCTGGCAGAGCACAGAGATCATTAATAAAAGTCCAGAACTGAAAAACTGCTAAGATTAGTGCCTTCCAACCGTGTTCACGCATGCACGCAAAATATAATATAATATTTGTATAGCCCATAGGGGTATATCAGTGAAGCTACTCATAGCCAGTGGTGACCAGACTGCATGCTCTGATCATCCCAAGTAGAGCCCAAAGGGAACAATATCTTGGATGTATTTGTAACCTATTTGTGGCTAAACAGTATGCCCAGTGCACTGCTCGAAGAGCTCTGTTTTACATAAGGTCTTTGGCTGTAGTAACTCCAACATGGAACTGACCAGAAGCAAGCAACCTAAGAAGCCTAAGGGAGTTTTGCCAAAGAACCCACAAGCCTAGCCTGAAAAATCCGTGCTTGTTGACTTCTTAAAGCAGTCCCAAGCCCCCAAGTCCGGAGAAGCAGGAAATGCCTGTAATACTATCGGTCACCGAGGAGGCACACATTCTAGTAGCCACTTCAGTGTGCCACAGGACAGGTAAGAGGTAGGGAAGCTCCTTCTTAATGGCAGAGCCACAGGACAAAGGACAAAGGAGTTCCTGCCAGACCTGAAACAATAACTGAACATGGGCTACGCAAGAATTTTCCTCCATTGCCAGGGCAGTATATCGCCACATGCTCGGTAGCATTTAGATTTTCCTATAGAGGAATGACTCCTGGGTGTGACTAAAGTTCCCTCTTCTCAGTGAGGAGTTTTTTATTGCCAATATTCTATTCATACACCATGACCATGTAGGAGAGGGACGAGGGTGAGCATATTAATAGCCTTCATTGTAGGTGGCTGGGTCTTGCAGAGCCAGGCCTGATGGAGTGAACAGGGCATCTCCCAGCAGTTCGACACTTCTGGAGGGGATTTCAGGGATGGATTGTCGTCCTTGGGGAGAAAAGGTTGTGTTATGTGTAGTGAGAGGTGTCCACTGGCATAGTTGGGTAGGCATAATAGTTATCTATCATATCAATCCAGGATTGCTTATGCTCAGACTGTTTTGGGAGAGAGGAATACTTCTACCTTGTTTAAGTCACAGACTCGTTGGGCCTTTACTCTATCATAACTACTGGCCTATATCTTAACTACTATAGGTATAGAATAGATTTGAATAGCATAACCAAAAGCAACAGGAAACATGCATAAGAACAGTCCTAGAAGCTATTTTGAGAATTGTACAAAACTGCACGCAGTTCAAATATCCATCAAGAGCAGCATGGGTAAATAAATTGTAGTTTGTCAGACAGTAGCATATAAAATAGTGGGGAAAAAACAGGAATAAACATGAATCAACTACGAACAAACATGATGTTTAGTAAAAGAAAACCACAGAAAAACGCATGTGGAATTATTCCATTCATGTAAGGTTTTAAACGAGACAAAATTAAAGGCACACTATTCAGGTATACATTCATACGTGGTATGTCCATTGTGGTGGCTGACTTTATGGGTCAAAATGACTGGGCCACGAGGTGCCCAGATTTTTGGTCAAACATTATTCTGGCTGTTTCTGTGAGGATGTTGTTGGATGAGATTAACCTTTAAATCAAGAGACTGAGTAAAGCAGATTTCTCTTCCCGCTGGATGTGGGTGGGCCTCATGCAGTCAGTTGAAGGCCTGACTAGAACAAAAAAGCTGACTGTCCCTCTAGTAAGAGGGAATTCCATCTGTTTGATGACCTTTGAACTGAGATACTTGCTTTTTTCCTGCCTTCAAACTCAAACTGAAACATTGGGTCTCAAGCCTGCTGGCTTTCAGACAGGAAAGCTCTCCTGGGTCTCAGCCTTCAGCCTCGGACTCAGCTCTCCTGGGTCTCGGGCCTTCAGCCTTGGACTAGAACTCCACCAACGCTCTCCAGCTCGCCGACTCATCCTGCGGATCTCGTGACTTGCCAGCATCCATAATCACATTAGCCAATTCCTTAGAATAAATCGTTTTCCATATTTATATACATCCTATTGTTTCTGTTTCCCTAGAGAACTCCACCATTAAGGATATGTACAATCCTTACAAAAAAAATAAAGCAAGAATGATTAACAACAAATTCAAGGCAGTGGTCACATCTGTTAAGGACAGAGAGGAGGATTCATTCATTCAGGACACCCAGGGGACTGTAGTGTTCATGACGATGGTCTTTTGCTTCATCCTGGGTGGTGAACTTCAAGGATGTTCACCTTATTATTAGCCTTTAAAATGTACTTTTATCATATATTCTTTTTGTACGTATGATATGTTTCACAGGAAAAATGAAAAAAATTTTTTTTCATTAAAAAAGTTGCCACTTTGAGGGCTTCCCTGGTGGCGCAGTGGTTGGGAGTCCGCCTGCCGATGCAGGGAACATGGGTTCGTGCCCTGGTCCGGGAGGATCCCACATGCCGCGGAGCGGCTGGGCCCGTGAGCCATAGCCACTGGGTCTGCGCGTCCGGAGCCTGTGCTCCGCCGCGGGAGAGGCCACAACAGTGAGAGGCCTGCGTAGCACAAAAAAAAAAAAAAAAAGTTGCAACTTTGAAAGTGCCGTGAAAAGAGGTGAAAGCTTCCATGGGCGCCTAAAGGAGGGTGGTCAGGGGAGATGTCACTGATTGTTCCTGTCAGGCCTTCTGTGTCTGTAACTAACACTCACAGTGTTTATTTATTGACCACATGAGGGACTTCCAAACAAATACTTCTGTTCTTTCTCAATATGCAGTTGACAAAAGCAAGGAAAGGTCAGTCACTCCTTAAAAGTGACACGGGTGACTTCCCTGGTGGTCCAGTGGTTAAGAATCTGCCTTCCAGTGCAGAGGATGCGGGTTCAATCCCTGGTTGGGGAACTAAGATTCCATATGCCGCCGGGCAACTAAGCCCACGCACTGCAACTACTGAGCCCATGCGCCTCAACTAGAGAGTCCACGGGCCACAAACTACAGAGCCTATGCCCTCTGGAGCCCATGCACCACAACTAGAGAAACCCACGCACCACAAGGAAGAGCCCACATGCTGCAACGAAGATCCAGCATGCCACAACTAAGACCTGACGCACCCAAAAATAAATAAATTAAATATTTTTTTTAAAAAAAGTGACAAGGTCCAGCAGCTCCTGAAACTAGGTGGAGAACCACTTTCTGGCCAAGGCACACATTGAGGTCATATGACACACACACAGAGGCAGGCATTGGAAACACACCCCTCCCCTAATTTGTTTCCAAGCTTCTTTGGTTAATTTCACTAGGATTATCTCAGACAAGAAAACTCTTAGTCCCTGAAAAAGATAAATGGTCAGAAGAAAGCACACAGGAGATCACTGAATTGAGTGTCAAGGGAAGTAAATTCAGTACACTCAGTTTATTTTTTTAATCTACTCATGACTCATTCATGGAAGAGTTTAAAATCCCCAGATCGTTCATCATGCTGGTGTGGAATGTGGAGCTGGATGCTCCAGTTAGCTGGATGCAAAATTTTCGTGCAGCTAACGTGGGGGTCTGGAAACACCTGCCCTCCACAGTGGAAGTTGGTAGAAAAAGTGTATTCAATGTGAAGAAATGTATTACTGACCAATCTATTTAAATGACGAGCATGTTATTAAAACAATAAAGAAAACAAGAAAAAGACAATTGTGTTTTATGTGACAATTGGAGATGGTCCTGTGTGTATGTATTCAGGGTTTTGAGAGTTGCTGACACAGCAAAAATAACATTATCATTTATTAAATGCCTACTAGGCAGTTTAGACACAGTATCTCTTCTTTTATTGAAGTATAGTTGATTTACAATGTTGTGTCCATTTCTGGTGTACAGCAAAGTGATTCAGCTATACATATATATATATATATATATATTCTTTTTCATCTTCTTTTCAACTGTAGTTTATTACAAGACATTGAATATAGTTCCCATGCTATGCAGTAGAACCTTGTTATTTATCTATTTTATATATAGTAGTGTGTATCTGTTAATTCCAAACTCCTAATTTATCCCTCCCTCCCCCTTTCCCCTTTGGTAACCATAAGTTCGTTTTCTATGTTTGTGAGTGTGTTTCAGTTTTGTAAATAAGTTCATTTGTATCATATTTGAGATTCCACACATATGATATTTGTCTTTCTCTGTCTGTCTTACATCACTTAGTATGATAATCTCTAGGTCCGTTCATGTTGCTACAAATGGCATTATTTCATTACCTTTATGGCTAATACTCCATTATATATAAATACATATATATATGTATCACAACTATACATATATATATGTATCACATCTTCCTTATCCATTTATCTGTGGATGGACATTTATGTTGCTTCCATGCCTTATCTCTTATTTTTATGAGTATGCTGTGGTGAAAGCTTATTATCCCCACTTGACATAGGTAGGTTTAGCATCTCTCCTAGATGTGAGAAACATCCTTGCCTTGAAGCAGAAAGTATAGAAAGAGCTGCCAGGTTTTGCCCATCTTGGGGTGGAGCGCTAAAGTGGTGGGATTCTGTCTTTACTAACCTGGGTTAGAAAGGTAACGCCTGTTTATTCCTAAGTAACTTACCCAGCATCTTCGTCAGCTTAAAGGGTTGGAACTCTCCCTTTTTCTTCCCTGCTCCTTGTCTACCTGCCCTCTCGTTGCCTTTCCCCCATATCCCTTCTTTCTGTGCTTGGTCCTCCTCTGTTGGATCCTGCTTCTCCTTTGACTTGGGTCCTGATGCAGGCTCCTTGCTCTCATTTCCATTTGTCATTACTTTGGACCATCCTTTACCTTCCAAATGGACTTTTCTGGAAGCCCTTATATATGACCCTGGAAAAGACGGATCTAGTGCCGAGGTTTTTGCTCCTTCCTGTCATCTCATTTGACAGTAAGCAACTGAGAATAGGCGTAAAGATAAAGTCCAAACTCCTTAACATGGTCTGTGTGGCACAAAAATTCATTTAGATGTCACCTTATTGTCTTACGTTAAGTCTCCTGTAGGAGACTCAAAGAATGAAAAGCTAAACATTCCTTCCATTTGTATTCTGGAAGGACAGCCAAGCATCTGTCTTTTGGACTTCTTGCCCTAGTAATAGTGGAGATTAATAATTCCTTTGTTTTTCCAGAATATCACTGAAGATATCTTTGAATGCCTTTGTTTAGAAGGCCTAAGAGAGTATAGAAAAGGGTACTTTGAGAAGAAAAGGCATGTGACCCAATCCTAGAGGGAGAACCAATTCTTGGTTCCTGTGAAACTGGAAATACAGGTGAGTTGTGGGTTTCATGAGCGGCAGGCACCAGGACTCTGCTTATATTTACGCCATAGTGGGTGGCAGGACCTCAGATACACATATGTTCTGGGATGCTAGCCCCTGAGCCCTGCATTTTGGAATCCATGGAAAACGTGGTTGTCTCTGCAGTGCTCATAATGGATGGAGAGATGCTGCTGGCTTTCAGATGGAGGGAAGCCCCAGGCCAGAGAGTATTGGAAGCAGCAGCTAGGATAGAGGAAACATCAGAGGTCCTCATCAACTTTTCTGGAATATGAATACTTCATAATTCATAGAGGAAATGATCACAAAAATGTGACTGAGAATAGCTATCCCTCAATCCTTAGCAGAAATAGATAGGCATTTGCTAAAATTAGATATATATATAACATCTCCAGAGTCTGGTGCAAATTTACTTCTTCCAGCTTTGCTTTACCCCTTTACCAAATTGTATGTTGCCTTACTCTACTTCAGTTAACATTTTTCAATTTTTAAAGTACACCATTAGTTTCTTTGCATCCAAAACCTTTGTGTTTGTCATTATATCTGCTTGAAATACTTCTGTCTCCTGTCTTCCCACCCCCAAGACACACATACACACACACATACTTAGGTGAACAGAAATTTGGAATGGGACCATGTGACCCTGAGGTTGATGGTAAGTCTGCCTATTTTGATTCACTTGTGTAGCTGACTAGGGATTTGTGCTTGTTTAATTTGGTCACTGCTAAATACAGAATTGAAAACTTACACAGAAAAATGAAATTTGTGTGTAGCCCTGATTTAGAAAGGAACAAAAGTGCTAGCAGAAGTTAAATGAATCCTGCATAGAAATATGTTTCCAATCAAAGCTGAGAAATACTGGGAACCAAAAGGCTGTCTCTTGCCTTTTATTATAAATCTGATGCACTAGCAAAGGCCTTGAATTGTTGAGCTCGTTACAAATCCATAAAATAGTCCTCTCTAAGGAGCTATTTCAACCTTTTTTTTGTGTAACACTCATTATAAATTAATTCTCTCTGACAACTAACTAGGGAAATATTTTAATCTGGATAGACAAAAATCATACTCTTCTCAGAAGCCACCATAAGGTCTATGTTCTGTTACTAAAGACAATGTTATTAAGGTTCAGGAGTGATTTGCAAACTAATGTTGTTTTGATGTGTCTAATACACAATATAGTTGCTGAGTTTATCTACTAAATTAGTCCCTTTTGGTGCCCATTACACTGGGAGCAGTCTTGAGGAATGATAGTGAAATTGAACCTTGTTTCATGTTTTGATTACCTGTATTATTATTACTTTCTCCCTTGAAAGACTTAAAAAAACAATTAAAATTTTCTTGGGAATAGAATGAGAGCAAATATTATTCTGCTGTGCAGGGATAACAACTGTACAAAGAACACAAATGTTTCAAAGAAACCAGAGACAACTCTGCCTGCAGGAGGTTCGTCTTCTTGTCAGAAGCCTCTAGATTAGGTTTGCTACGTTGAAATCAAATAATACATATTTCAGTCCAGGGGATATTGAAAGTAGAATTATATTTCTGTGTTCAATGCATAAAACATCAGCAAATAATTCAGTGGTTGCAGAACAGTTGTTTCTTTGGGTAAGGATTTTGCCAGCCTGTTTTGTAGCTTTGCAGTTCTCTTGAGCAAAGTGATAAAGGTGACGAATGTCTGTTTTGAATTAACTCCTGTTACAGTGAAGTGCCAGTTGATCCGAGCTCTTTCAGTCATGACAATTCAAACGTATCTCATTCTTTTTATAAAAATCTGAGCAATACCTTCTTGAAAAGCAAAAACTGACAAGAAGTATACCTCCCTGGAGATAAAGGATGGATAGGAATCGTTGAATGGATTTTTGAAATGTCATTGTCAGATTGCACTGGACACTCTGCAATCACTCAGTTGCATAGTTGCTCCCCAGCCTCTCCTCTGTGTTCTCAACACCAATTCCTTCCAAGCCTGAGTCTTTGGAATTTACGCAAAAAGGAACGACATGGATTTTTATATCTTCCTAAATCCATTTATGAAATAGCTGTGACCATTGTAAATAGAATGTGAATATTACACTTTTGTGACAGTACATTGAATCATAAAATGTTTGAGTTAGAAGAGGCCTGAAAAATCATCTTAACTTTACCGTAAGGAAATTCTGGCCATAGGAGGTGGCATAACTTGCCAGTTAGTTGGTAGAAAAGCCTGAATAGGAACTTTGCACAATATGCGGTATGGAATAGGTGCTCAATGAGTTTTAGCTTAATTTAATTGAATTGGAATATACTCTAGCTCAGAGTGCAACAAAGATGACTTATCACTTTACAGACGCTTAAGATGACTCATAAAGTCATCTCTGTTGAGAAGAAGAGCTAACATTTCTTGAATTTATACTATGTGCCAAGCTTTATGCTAAGTGTTTTATATACATATTATTTCTACTGTTCATTCAGGTATATCTTTTATCTTCCTTTTTTCTTCACACAAAGAAGCCAAGGATCAGGAAGATTAAATAACTCGGCCAGTTACCAAGCTAGTGAATAAAAGAACGAGGATTCCAATTTAGGACAATCTGACTCCAAAGCTTGTTTTTTTTAACCACTATGCTGTAACCAAGTATTTTTACTGGTTAGGACTTCCTGAAGTGTCCACAGAATGGCTCCAAGTAAAGCCTGTTGATATTAAGAGAGTTGACTGAAAAATGCAAAGACAATAGTTTAATTTGACTTCCAATTCTGGTAACTTGGCGAACTAAGCCAATTGAGAAACTCTCATGTAACAACTACTTGGAGAGCTGGATGAATTATTTTTAATATGATATCCTTGAGGCGCTTAACAGGAAATCACATAACACATGAATGCTCACGCGCGCACACACACACACACACACACACACACACACACACACACACACACACAGGAAAGATATAGCTACAAGCAAAGAAGAAGGATTCATATTTGGAAAACAAACTTTGTTGAAGTTTAATTGTCAGTCAAAACTGAAAAATGTGTTTGAAAAAGATCCATGTGTGTCAGAGTTATCAGACACAATAAACAGCAGGATTTATAGTCCCCAAAACTTGGATAGATAGAACCCATTGGAAAATAACAAGACACTGTGAAAAAAACAACAAGCATATGTGAAGAAAAGAAAAATCAAACTGAATTTGCAAAAATGAAAAATATAACAATTTAAATTAAAACCTCAATCTACAGGCTAATTAGCAGATTGGACCTGGTGGCAGAGAGAACTGGTACAACTGAGAGATCTGAGCAGTTTTCCAGACAGTAGCTCAGAGATCTGAAAAAATGGAACAAATGAAAGAGATTCTAAGCACCATGGAGGATGTGGTGAGAAGGTTCAACATTATCTAATAGGAGTTCAGAAGGAAAGAAAAGAAAATACTTGTTGGCAAGGTTCAATATGATATTCCATATTCGATGATTGACTACATTTCTAGAACAGGCAAAAGACATGTATTTGCAGGTGGAATGCATACACAGCCCAAGGAGTTTAAAAAATATAAACCCACACTCTTTTAAGGGATTTTTTTGGCCAAAGTCTCGACAGCCTCTCTCTTCTATGCCAATATTCAAATCAATTATAGGATTATTTTTTGTAAGGCAATAAATAAAAAACTCAGAAATCCAAGAAAAAGTCTTTAGTCAAATGGCTTTTCAACAAGTCTGTTTATCCTCTACTCAAAATAACAAATAACTAGTCATCAGATATTACTCTCATTGTTTCCAAATATTACTTTTATGATTTCATAGCCTTCTATGGTTGGGACCTGTATCATTTAATTGTTTCCTACATTCACCCTTGTAGAACTGCCATCTTAGGAGTGACAGACCAAAAGAAGTTTGTCCTTGGTAAAGCTTTGTGGACACAATCCAGCTAGTGCTTTTCCCAGCAAGGCCACATATATCCAAGAAAAACTAACATATTCAAAAACAGTTACAGGTTGTATAACCCCTAAGTGAGTCAGGTGTAGATGGAGGCAGGAATACTCAAACTGGTAGAAAACAGGAAAGAAACCTAAGAAAAAACATTATTCAAAGAAACTATAAAGTAACATGGAAGAAATAAATCCAAATATACCATTAATCACAATAAATGCCAATGGGCTAAACTTACCAATTCAAAGACAAAGAGTCTCAGCTTGCTTTTTTAAAAAGTATTGCTGTTCAACACCCATTTATCATAAAATCTCTCCAGAAAGTGGGCATAGAGGGAACCTACCTCAACATAATAAAGGCCATATATGACAAACCCACAGCCAACATCATTCTCAATGGTGAAAAACGGAAAGCATTTCCTCTAAGATCAGAAACAAGACAAGGATGTCCACTCTTGCCACTATTATTCAACATAATTTTGGAAGTCCTAGACATGGCAACAGAGAAAAAAAAGAAATAAAAGGAGTCCAAATTGGAAAAGAAGAAGTAAAAATGTCACTGTTTGCAGATGACATGATACTATAAATAGAAAATCCTAAAGGTGCCACCAGAAAACTACTAGAGCTAATCAATGAATTTGGTAAAGTTGCAGGATACAAAATTAATGCACAGAAATATCTTGCATTCCTATACACTAACAATGAAAGATCAGAAAGAAAAATTAAGGAAACAATCCCATTTACCATTGCAACAAAAAGAATAAAATACCTAGGACTAAACCTACCTAAGGAGGCAAAAGACATGTACTCAGAAAACTATGAGACACTGATGAAAGAAATCAAAGCTGACACAAACAAATGGAGAGATATACCATGTTCTTGGATTGGAAGGATCAATATTGTCAAAATGATTATTCTACCCAAAGCAATCTACAGATTCAATGCAATTCCTATCAAATTGCCAGTGGCATTTTTCACAGAATTAGAACAAAAAAATTTTACAATTTGTGTGGAAACACAAAAGACTCCGAATAGCCAAAGCAATCTTGATAAAGAAAAATGGAGCTGGAAGAATCAGGCTTCCTGACTTCAGATTATACTACAAAGCTACAGTAATCAAGACAGTATGGTACTGGCACAAAACCAGAAACATAGATCAATGGAACAGGATAGGAAGCCTAGAGATAAACCCACACACCTATAGTCACCTAATCTATGACAAAGTAGGAAAGAATATACAATGGAGAAAAGAAAGTCTCTTCAATAAGTGGTGCTGGGAAAACTGGACAGCTACATGTAAAAGAATGTAATTAGAACACTTCCTAACACCATACACAAAAATAAACTCCAAATGGATTAAAGACCTAAATGTAAGACCAAACACTATAAAACTCTTAGAGGAAAACATAGGAAGAACATTCTTTGACATAAATTGTGGCAAGATCTTTTTTGACCCACATCCTAAAGTAATGAAAATAAAAACAAAAATAAACAAGTGGGACCTAATTAAAGTTAAAGTCTTTTGCACAGCAAAGGATCATAAACAAGACAAGAAGACAACCCTCAGAATGGGAGAAAATATTTGCAAATGAAGCAACTGACAAAGGATTAATCTGCAAAATAAACGAACAGTTCATGCAGCTCAATATCAAAAAAACAAACAACCCAATCCAAAAAATGGGCCGAAGACCTAAATAGACATTTCTCCAAAGAAGACATACAGATGGCCAAAAAACACATGAAAAGATGTGCAACATCACTAATTATTAGAGAAATGCAAATCAAAGCTGCAATGAGGTATCACCTCACACCCGTCAGAACGGCCATCATTAAAAAATCTACAAACAATTAATGCTGGAGAGGGTGGGGAGAAAGGGAACCCTCTTTCACTTTTGGTGGGAATGTAAATTGGTACAGCCACTGTGGAGAACAGTATGGAGATTCCTTAAAAACCTAAAAATAGAACTACCATATGACCCAGCAATCCCACTCCTGGGCATATACCCGAAGAAAACCATAATTCAAAACAACACATGCACCCCAATGTTCATTGCCACACTATTTACAATAGCCAGGACATGGAAGCAACCTAAGTGTCCATCAACAGAGGAATGGATAAAGAAGATGTGGTACATATATACAATGGAATATCACTCAGCCATAAAAAGGAATGAAATTGTGCCATTTGCAGAGATGTGGATGGACCTAGAGACTGTCATACAGATTGAAGTAAGTCAGAAAGAGAAAAACAAATATCATGTATTAACACATATATGTGGAATCTAGAAAAATTGTATAGATAAACTCATTTGCAAAGCAGAAATAGTGACACAGACATAGAGGACAAATGTATGGATACCAAGAGGGATGGGAGGGTGGGATGGACTGGGAGATTGGGATTGACATATATACACTACTGTGTATAAAATAGGTAACTAATGAGAACCAACTGTCTAGCACAGGAAACTCTACTCAGTGCTGTGTTGTGACCTAAATGGGAAGTAAATACAAAAAGGAGGGAATATATGTATACGTATAGCTGATTCACTTTGCTATACAGCAGAAATTGACAACAATGTAAAGCAACTAGACTCCAATAAAATAAATAATAAAAATAAAAAATAAATTTTAAAAAAGTAGTTACATTCTATTTAGAGAAGACATCTAAAAACATAAGATGACAAAAAGAAAAAACAAAAGGATAGAAAGTATATACCAGTCAAATACTAAGCAAATGTTATTATAGTGAGTGGTGCTTAATACCTTCAGATGGACACGGCCTAAGGGCAAGGACCATGTGGGCAGCAGCTAGGATACACTAAGCATCAGAGTTATCAATTTTTCTAGGATGTGAATATTTCACAATTTATGTATAAGGAAGAAAAACTAACCATTTTATTTTTTTCCAACTTATTTTTTTGAGTTGGAAGGTTATTAATTTTCAATTTTCAAACTTTTTGTTTTCGAATATGTATAATTATATGCTGTAAATTTCCTTCTAAGTATAGCTACATTCCATGAATATTAATATATAGTGTTTTCATTGTTGTTGACTTCTAAAAATTCAAACTTCCATTATGATTTCTTCTTTTGAGAAGTGAGAATTTCAATTTCCAAATTTTTGAGTGTGTTTTTCATTTCAAATTACATTTTATATTTAGGTGTGAAGAACATACAGTGACAAAAGAGAAAAATAATAATTCTTGAGTAAAGTATGTTGGAATTGTTGAATCTTTTTTCAGAGATTCACTATGTATATTAACACATAAAAGGACATGAAAAGATGTGCAGCTAAGCAACCTAGCTGTCATTTTTATATATTCCAAAATTATTTAACCAGATGTCTGTTTATAATGTTGCACCTACTGCAGTGACACTCTCAGTGCCCTGCCCATATCCCCTCAAAACACAAAAATTCCAGTATATGCCCATAACTACAAGCAGCTGAGTGCTTTCCCTTGATCCATAGGTGAGAAGAAGGCAGGAAGTGCTAGGGATTTAAAGCCCTTGGGAGCAGCCCTGAATCACTGATGAATGAGGGAGAGTCAGTACCCTAGCTTCCTTGCTCCTTGGGTGAGACAACTTCTGGGCAGAAAGCACGTTTTTTAGTATCTCTCAAGAGTGCCCCAGTGGGACCAAGCTCCAATTGCCCACAGTGGAAATCCACTTTATAACACACGTTTTCTTGACTTTCTTCCCTTTCCTGTCTCATTTCCCCACCACTTACTGGTGCTCCTAAGAAGTCAACCCAAAACACCAATTAAAAGCTTGAAAGAATTCTGAAAGGAATAGAATTTGAGGATAGAAGCTTTAAAGCATTGGGTTACCATCAGTTTCATTATTTGCTTTTATCTGAGATTAGAGGAACTTATTCATATTCATGAAATAAAGAACTATAGGCAAGTCAAGAAATACAGTTTATCCCAGCAGAGAGCTTATGGCCCCTCATTCTACTTTTGGAAAACTTGAAACTCTTTAATAAAAATAAATTTCTTCTGTTTGTAAGCCAACCAGTATATGGAATTCAGTTAGAGCAGCCAGGACAGACTAAGACAAGGGCTTTTTATCCTAGGATCCATGGATGACCAGGGGATAAGTGGTTAGAATTCAGAGAGTCCTTCAACTTGGAGATAGATAGGTAGACAGATCGATAGATACATGGATAAATCTAGATAGACACAGATATAGAGATCTAAATATATATATCTTTAATTTCAGTAACCTGTAACTGAAATTTAATATATCCTTCAATTGGGAATGTAGGCACCAAACCACACAGTAGAATTGGCTGTCACTTTATGACCTGTAAAAATTGTTGGGTTTTTTTGGTATCACATTATAATTGTTGTAGATAACTTGAAATATTATTTTCACTCATCACAATCTCAAGATTATGGTAGGTATTATACCTCTTAGTTCTTATTATCTAATAGGTAAAGATATATATAAATACATACAACTCTGTCAATTATATCTGTTTAAGTATGTTGATAACTATTTTAAAAATATATTTGGTGTCTTTTGGAATCCTATGGTATGTTATTTTATGCATTAAAAAAAATATTTTGGGGGCTTCCCTGGTGGTGCAGTAGTTGAGAGTCCGCCTGCTGATGCAGGGGACACGGATTCGTGCTCCGGTCCGGGAAGATCCCACATGCCGCGGAGCGGCTGGGCCCGTGAGCAATGGCCGCTGAGCCTGCGCGTCCGGAGCCTGTGCTCCACGACGGGAGAGGCCACAGCAGTGAGAGGCCAGCGTACCGCAAAAGAAAAAAAAAATTTTTTTTTTTTATAAGAGATCCATAGGCTTCACCAGACTGCCCAGGGGTGCAAGGCATAGAAAAAATTAAGAACACCTAATGGGCACCGTTACCCAATTCACATATTGGGAGACTGAGGCACAGAAAGCCTAAGCAATTTGCCCAAGGTCAAAGAGTTTATAAGGCGCAGAGCTAGGAGAGGAACGCAGGTAATCTGGCCACAGAGTTCACGCCCTTGACCAAGTCCCTGTGGCTGTCTCTCTGAGAGTCTGTGAGAGGTCCTCTACAGTATTAGAATACAGAGGCGCCAACGCCTCCCCAAGAGGAATCTCGGCCGCGCATGCGCGCTCCGCATAGCAGCCAGCTGCGCTCAATTAAACCCTCAATTGGATCCGTTTTGTACCATCCTGCGTGTTCCGGCCGTCGTCTACCTGTCCGAGCGTCTCTCCTCTGCTTTCCAGCCACATTGCTCTTTGAACTCAGTCTTTTTGCTGGAACGCTCTTCCACCCTTCACTTCTTTTTCGTCGTATGACCTTGGCCTCCGTGTCTCCACCGCACAGAGGGCTTCCGTGGTTAACTTATCAAAGTAAGTTCCCTTTTTCTTTATATATTTTATATGTTAATCCTGTCTCAGTTCTGGATATTGCAAATACCTTTTTCCAGTTTTCGGCTCGTCTTTCGCCTTCTTTAATAGAATCATTGGATGAGTAAAATTCTTAATTTTAATGAATCAAGTTTATCAGTCTTTTCCTTGATAGTTTGTGCTTTTTGTTTCTGAAGAAATCATTCCCTACCTCCTAAGTCACTGGGATATACTTTTGTATTTCTTCCTAAAAGTTTTAAAGTTTTGCCATTCACATTTAAGCTCTTGATACATCTAGAATTGACTTTAGTGAAAGTTGTGATGTAGGGATTCAATTTTTTTTCCATATGGATCTGAAACATTTCTTTAAAATCCTTTCGTTTTAGGATATTTTAATTACAGAATATTGTTATTTCATAATGATAGAACATGGGGTGCTTAATAACAAGAGAAGACCCTGATGCTCTCTGTGAAGAACTTGCCATGATTTGTGATGTGGAGGAATGAAGAAAGCACTTTTCTGTTATATTTACACTAAGTATTTTCTAAAGAAATTAAAACTGGCCAATTTTAAATACTCAAATTTTAAACTCCTTAAGAAGAAATGCTATGTATAGAATTGGCAGTCATCTTTCTATGTTTTGGATGCTACTTCTTGAGGCAGTCCTACCTAGCACTATGTCCAGCAACTTGGCACTTAACATTCAGAAAGTGAAACTTCTAGAAAGCAAAGGATCAGGAGGAATGCATGTGCGTGCCTGCATGCATGCATACATGTCTTTGTGTGTTTATGTTGGGATTTGTGTGTTTGCATATGTATGAAGGGGAAAAACACAGAAATGGCAGTGTGGCATTTCATCCTGAAAAATGTACCCTTTCCCAGCTGCAGCACAGTGGAAGGTGACGGAGAAGGAGCCCTGGTGGCAATGCATGCTGGGATTGTTGTTTTCATAAACTCATTAGTTCAGCTGGTCACCCCAGTTACTCTTACCAGATGTAGGGAAAAGAAGGGGAGATAGAAGGAAGGAAGTGGGCAACTGGCAGAAATTTCTGCTGTGGGAATCTTCATGTACAGCCTTAATAATTTGTAGTAATTCTTGGCATACAGCAAGACATGTCAGGGCCTGGACTATGGACTCAGGAATCCCTATAGATGGATGAAAGGTCACAGCTGGAACATCTGGAAAGATAACTGGTTCTGAGGAGTAAATGATTATAGCTATAACCTTCCTGCTGAAAGATCAATAGCTTAAGTATTTTATTCCCTTAATTGGGCTTTAATCTGAAAATGGTACAGCAAGACTTTGCGTTTCAAAGGAAACACAGAGGGAAAAAAGTCCTTTCCCAGACTTTTACAGAAGGATATTATATAGAATGAAACTGGATAGTTGTCAGTGATTCTCTTATTAGGGCACCCTAAATAAATACTGTGACTGGCTCTGATTCTCAATAATACTGTAGAACAGTAGTTAGGAGCTCAGATCCTGGAGCTAAACACCTAGAGTCCTAATCCTGCAGCCACAATTTATCACTTGCTTTTTCTTAACATGACTTTATCTCTATACCTAACTTCTTATATCTATAAAAATGGGGAGAGGGAGTAAAAATACCTGCCTCATGGAATCTTCTAAGCGTTAGATGAGTTAATATGTGTTAAAAGCTTGAACAGAGCCTGACTGGCAATATTATAGAATTGATTAACCCCACTCTCCGAAATTTCCTCATTCAACTCTATGTAACCACAAAGTGCTTGCTAAAACAGCAAACTGAGTTAATAAGAAAAAATGCTAACTGGTTTGATTTTCTCATTGCTACTTTACCTCCAGGAAAGAAACTTGACACTTTGTTTCTGTAAAACGCCCCCGGAACTGGAGTATGGGAGGTCATGTTATTATCCCCAATTCTTCCATGTTTCTCCCAGGGAGTAGTTTTTACCTCCCTACCCGTCAGCTTGGCCATGTGATGTGTTTTGGATGATACATTTTGAGCAGAATTGATGTATGCAACTTTCAGACAAAAATGAAAGGGTCATTTCATGATGTGGTATTGCTCTATTTCCCATGAGGCCAGTTAAAGGCAGCTCCAACAACCTGGATCCGCTAATGAAGAAGTTGTGAATTAGAGCCATCTCCAGTCTGCAGCTGACACGAACATGGGCAGAAATAAACTTTTGTGTTGTAAGCCCCTTAAGAGTTTGTTTGTTTCTGCAGTATAACTTATATAAACCGATACAAGGGAGATGGAGAAGTGTGTAAGTTTAGGTAGAGGCAGAAACTGTCAACCTGGGGCAGGGAGAAGTTGTCCAACACTGGAAAAACTGTGTTTTCAGGGACCCACACCTCCTCTCCCTACCCTGCTACTTCTCTGCCTAGAATAGAGGACCGACCTGAGAAAAACAAACAGCTTAATGCATTTATTTATATGAGCTTCTAGCCTCCCCAGAGATGCTCTTCAATACACATCTTAAAGGGTTCGACCATGTTGACTTTTCTGCGTGAGCATATCATAAAGACCACCATGAATCTAAAGATAATGGGGTGTCCCTGAAAGACCTGGACTATGTAAGCCCCTACCCTAGGGGCTTCAGCCTAACCCCAGTGAAGTTGGGAGCCCCAGGAATGACTGAGACTGAATTTCTCACCACCCTAACAAGATTAGAAATTTGAGCTAAGTTTTGCATGCAGTTGTGGTAGTCATGAGTTTATGCCTGCTTTTGCTTGTTTTGGGAGCTTCTTTTGAAAAACATGATTACTTTAGTAAATATGTTTCCTAGATATTGAGCAATAACTGAATTACGGACCGTTACGGCATAATCCCTTGCTCACACCAAGTATCTTAAAATCACCTCTGACTCCCTTCTATCTCACCCTGTATCCATTGCTTCAGGAAATTCTGATGGCTCTACCTTTAAAATATATCAAGAATACAACTACTTTTCGTCACCAGGGTGGTCCAGTCTACCATCATCTTTGCCTTAGTGTATTATGATAGCCTCCTAACTGGTGTCACTGCTCTCACGTTTGCCCCTTCCTATAGTCATTATCAACAAGACAGCCATAATGGTCCTGCTAAACTTGGAACAGATAATCTTGATATTTCACAGTGGCTCCTCATTTCTTTCAGAATCTAATCCATGGTCCTTAAAATGTACAGCAAGTACCCCCTGTACTCTCTTACCTCTCTGAGTGTATTTCCTTACCTCTTCACTGCTTTTTAAACATATTAGGCACATTCCTGTCTCAGGGCCTTTGCACAGACTGTTCCTGATGTCTGGAATGCTTTCCCATCCAATATCTGCCTGGCTTACTCCACATTTACGCCAAGGAATTGCTTAAATGTCTTCTCTGATGTCCACTGATCCTCATAGATCTAGACACCTCCATCTAAAACTGTAGCTCTTTCTGGCACTCGCAGTTTCCCTTATCCATTCTCTTTTTATTTAGCCAGGGTACTTAGCCCATTCTGACATACCGTACCATGTCTTATTTATTATGTTTGCTTTTTGTTGTTTGTGTTCCATTCCAGGAATGTGAGTGCAGGAAATTTTGTTGATTTTGTTCATTGAAAACTAGAGTGGTACCTGGTATGTATCAGATACTCAACACATATTTACTGAATGAATTCATAGATGAATGAATGAAGTGCAGTACAGTGTGCTGGTGGTCACAGGCCAGAGCAAAAGCCTCCACTCGGGTTTGACCGAGCCATCCTGTAGTGAGGTAGGCCCCTGTGGCTGGGTCAAGCATTGTGTACTTCTGAGAGGGAGAACCTCCCTAAATTTTGCACCCTAGCACCTTCCTTACTCATCTCACACAGTCTGGGCCCTGGCCAAATGTGACAGCTTCTGTTTCTTAACTAAAGACTTCTGAATAGAGAAGATGGTAAGGAAACAACACAGTGTATCTGAGTGAATTTTACATTTTGTCCCCCATAAATCCAGACACACTTTTTCATTTTTTCATTGAGTGCCCTACTGTTCACAACAGAAATAGGGGGAGAAAAACCATTTTCTTTTGAGGAATGCAGGTGGCTTCAGGAAGAAAACTGTGATTACCATATTTTTTAAAGGTTATTTGAGTCCACTGCAGAAATGGTTGTGAAATTATACATTAATCTTTGGAAAACATTGGAATATAATTTACTGCTACCAGTTAGACTTAATATTTAATTCAGTTAGGTTCAGTTCAGTTATTAGCATTTTCCTTCTCAAATATGCAAACGTCATTTAGTTCTCTGGGAAATTCTTCCTAGGCTTCAAGAGTTCATATTCAGAAGACTTGCTGAGAGGCAGCAAGCTGTAGGTACGTCATTCATACATTCAGAAACCCTGTGCTGACTCTCTAGCTGGCATAGACCCTTTTGTATTCAGATCGTAATATTGCTGTCTGTTTAGGTTATTATACTGAGTTCACAAAAAAGCCACCCAAAAGGATTCACTGTATGACCCAGTACCTAAACTGTATCCAAAAAGCTACTCTTTTGGTATAAAGATCTCCAAGGAGGAAAGGAAACACCCCAGGTTCTTATTCATTCATTTGCTTGTTTCCTGCTGTAGTAGCAATTGCAGCAGAGATCTGGAACCTCAAAGAGGGGCTCGCGCCTTTACCAAATTAAAAATTCTTCTGACTGCTTTAATGTGTGGGGTTTTGCTTTTCTTTAAGTCGCAGACTGAAATTGACATTTGAAGTGCCACAGCATTGTAATTAATACTAATTATATTGGCGGTAGCCCAAGAGCCAGGAAGTGGTGTGGGAGGAAGCACAGTGGTCCCTCTTCAGGACCCTCTTGCTAAAAGTGACCTGTGACACTCCTCCCTTGTGGCCACACAAGGTTCAGTTTAACTCAACACTGAGCGGAAGTGGACACCTCTGATGTGCAGAGCTGCAAGCTCCTTTTTGAACCCTGTCCCTCTTTAATATATAACCTGAGCAGCCAAAGAATAAATCTTCCATGCTTTCTCCTGGCACCACCTTCAACCACGCATGGAATATTTCTGTCCTTTGCCAAGTGACAAACCAGAGATGCAGGCTCTGAAAAAGACCGTGGGCTGTCGTTTTTTAAAGTGTCTTTGTGGAGCAGGCCACAAAGAAAAAGGCAGCAGGAGCATATGTTTGTAGATGCTTTTTATATCCCAAAAGGAAAAAAAGGAGGAAGACACTGTGGGGACTGCAATTTACATTTGGATTATTTATTTTTATGTTAAACACAGACTCCCTGGGAAGAGTGTTGCTCTTAACGCAGGCCAGGGTGGCCAACTGGACACTGATACTCCTTTCCTCTCTGTGGGCTTGCCCACTCAGTCAACCAACTGTCAAGCAAGTGGGTTTGCCTCCTACTTATGTGACTGTTCCCAGGTTCCCCCAAAACTTATCCAGTTTCTTACGTGGGTGCTAATCTTACCCCTTTGCCTAAGATACAGGGATAAAACTTGCCTGGATATAGATTGCTCTAACACTTGCTAACTTCATAACTTTGGACACTTAGTGTCAGGCCTCTAAATCTCAGTTTTCTCATCTGTAAAACTGGGGTAATGATAGCTCTTATCTCACATGGTTTGTCTTGGGAGCAAATCCATGTAAAGCGTGTGGCTCAGTGCTTGGCATAGAGTACTCCCTCTTAAAATTCTAGCCATTATTACTATTATTATTATTATTATTATATTTCTTATTGGCACCATAGAATAGATACCTCCCAGGTAATTTTCATAGAGAAAAATCTAAAATTCTAGTATGTGCTAAAGACTTCCTGGGTTCTGCTCAGTTTGGGTTCACCCTAAAGTAGATGCCTGAAGCAAAGATATAGTTACATGATCATAATGATGATTTTTATTCTTCAGTTTGTTAATGTGGTGTATCACATTGATTTCTTTGAGTATGTTGAACCATTCCTGCATCCCTGGGATAAATCCCACTTGATCACAGTGTATGATCCTTTTACTGTATTGCTGAATTTGATTTGCTGATATTATGTTGAGGATTTTTGCATCTATGTTCATGAGTGGTGTTGGCCTATAATATTCTTTTCTATAGTGTCCTTGTTTGACTTTGGTATCAGACTGATGCTGGCCTTGTGGAATGAGTTTGGAAGCATTCCTTCCTTTTCAATTTTCTGGAATAGTTTGAGAAGGATAGGTATTGATTCTTCAATAAATGTTTGGTAGAATTCATCTGTGAAGACTCTGGTCTGGAATCTTGCTTATTGGGAGTTTTTTGATGACTGATTCAATTTCATTACTGGTAACTAATCTGTTCATATCCTCTATTTCTTTCTGATTCAGTCTTGGGAGATTGTATGTTTCTAGAAATTTATGAGTTTCTTCTAAGTTGTCCAATTTATTGGCGTTTAGTTGTTCATAGTAGTCTCTTATGATCCTTTGTTTTTCTGTGATGTCAGTTGTAATACCTCCTCTTTCATTTCTGATTTTATGGTTTTGGGCCCTCTCTCTTTTTTTCTTAATGACTCTGGCTAAAGGTTTATCAATTTTGTTTACCTTTTCAAAGAACCAGTTCTTAGTTTCATTAATCTTTCATATTGTTTTTTTACTCTCTGTTTTATTTATTTCTGCTCTGATTTTTACAATGTCTTTCCTCCTACCAATTTTGGGTTTTGTTTGTTCTTTTTTTCCTATTTCCATTAAGTGTAAGTTTTGGTTGTTTATTTGCAACTTTTCTTATTTCCTGAGGTAGGCTGTATTGCTATAAAATTCCCTCTTACAACTGCTTTTGCTGTGTCCCATAGATTTTGGATTGTTGTGTTTCCATTTTTATTTGTCTTCAAGTATTTTTTTATTCCTTCTTTGATTTCTTCAGTGACCCATTGGGTGTTTAGTAGCATATTGTTTAGCCTCCATGTATGTGTGTTTTTTGCAGTTTTTTTTTCTTGTGGTTGATTTCTAGTCTCATAGTATTGTGGTCAGAAAAGATGCTTGATATGATTTTAATTTAAATTTACCAAGGCTTCTTTTGTGGCCTAGTATGTGATCTATCCTGGAGAATGTTCCATGTGCACTTGAAAATAATGTGTATTCTGCTGTTTTAGAATGGAATGTTACATATATATATATATGACTGTTAAGTTCATTGGGTCTAATGTGTCATTTAAGGACAGTGTTTTGTTACTGGTTTTCTGTCTGGATGAACTATTCATTGATATAAGTGGGATGTTAAAGTCCCCTATTATTATTGTGTTACTGTCCCTTTCTCCCTTTATGCTTGTTAACATTTGTTTTATGTATTTAGATGCTCCTATGTTGGGTACATATGTATTTACAATTGTACTTCTTGTTGGATCAATCCCTTTATCATTATATAATGTCCTTTTTTCTCTCTTGTTACAGTCTTCGTTTTAAACTCTGTTTTCTCTGATATTAGTATTACAATCCCAGCTTTCTTTTCATTTCCATTTGAATGGAGTGCCCTTTTCCATTTTTCACTTTCAGTCTGTGCTTGTCTTTAGATCTGAAGTGAGTCTCTTGTGGCAGCATATATACATTTTTCAATCCATTCAGTCATTCTCTGTCTTTTGATTGAAGCATTTAGTCATTTTACATTTAAAGTAATTACTGGAGGAGGACGGTCAAGTTGGTGGAGGAGTAAGACATGGAGATCACCTTCCTCCCCACAAATACATCAAAAATACATCTACGTACAGAACAACTCCTACAGAACACCTACTGGATGCTGGCAGAAGATCTCAGACTTCCCAAAAGGCACGTACCTGGGTAGGGCAAAAGAAAAAAGAAAAAGCAGAGACAAAAGAATAGGGACGGGGCTTCCCTGGTGGCGCAGTGGTTGAGAGTCCGCCTGCCAATGCAGGGGACACGGGTTCGTGCCCCGGTCTGGGAAGATCCCACATGCCGCGGAGCGGCTGGGCCCGTGAGCCATGGCCGCTGAGCCTGCGTGTCCGGAGCCTGTGCGCCGCAACGGGAGAGGCCACAACAGTGAGAGGCCCGCGTACCGCAAAAAAAAAAAAAAAAAAGAATAGGGACAGGACCTGCACCTCTGGGAGGGAGCTGTGGAGGAGGAAAACTTTCCACACACTAGGAAGCCTCTTCACTGGCGGAGATGGGGGATGGGCGGGGGGGAAGCTTTGGAGCAGTGGAGGAGAGCGCAGCAACAGAGGTGCAGAGGGCAAAGCGGAGAGATTCCCGCACAGAGGATCCGTGCCAACCAGCACTCACCAACCCGAGAGGCTTGTCTGCTCACCCGCCGGGGCGGGTAGGGGCTGGGAGCTGAGGCTCCGGCTTCGGAGGTCAGATCCCAGGGAGAGGACAGGGGTTGGCTGTGTGAACACAGCCTGAAGGTGGCTAGTGCGCCACAGCTAGCCGGGAGGGAGTCTGAGAAAAACTCTGGACCCGCCTCAGAGTCAAGAGACCATTGTTTCAGGGTGCGCGAGGAGAGGGCATTCAGAGCACCACCTAAACGAGCTTCGGAGATGGGTGCGAGCCGTGGCTATCAGTGCGGACATCAGAGACGGGCATCAAACGCTAAGGCTGCTGCTGACACCAAGAAGCCTGTGTGCAAGCACAAGTCAGTATCCACACACCCCCTCCTGGGAGCCTGTGCAGCCCGCCACTGCCAGGGTCCCGTGATCCAGGGACAACTTCCCCACGAGAACACATAGCGCGCATCAGGCTATTGCAACGTCACGTAAGCCTCTGCTGCCGCAGGCTTGCCCTGCATTCCATACCCCTCCCTTCCCCCAGCCTGAGTCAGAGTCCTCTAATCAGCTGCTCCGTTAACCCTCTCCTGTCTGGGCGAAGAACCGATGTCAGAAGGCAACCTACACGCAGAGGCGGGGCCAAATCCAAAGCTGAACCCCAGGAGCTGTGCGAACAAAGAAGAGAAAGGGAAATTTCTCTCTGCAGGCTCAGGAGCAGTAGATTAAATCTCCACAATCAACTTGATGTACCCTGCATCTGTGGAATACCTGAATAGACAACGAATCATCCCAAAATTGAGGCGGTGGACTGTGAGAGCAACTGTAGACTTGGGGTTTGCTATATGCGACTGACTAGTTTCTGATTTATATGATTATCTTAGTTTAGTTTTTAGAACTTGTTATCATTGGTGGATTTGTTTATTGGTTTGGTTGCTCTCTTCTTTTTTATTACTTTTAAAAAATTTTATTTTAATATTTTTTAAATTTTTTTATTTTCATAAATTTATTTTATTTTTATTTTATTTCTTTTTTTTTCCTCCCCTTCCTTCTGACCCATGTGGCTGACTTGGTGCTCCAACCAGGACTGAGCCTCGGAAGTGGGAGAGCCCAGTTCAGGACTTTGGACCACCAGAGACCTCCCGGCCCCACGTAATATCAATTGGCAAGAGCTCTCCCAGAGATTTCTGTCTCAACGCTCCACTCAACGACCAGCAAGCTCCATTGCTGGACACCCCATGCCAAACAACTAGCAAGACAGAAACACAACCCCACCCATTAGCAGAGAGGCTGCCTAAAATCATAATAAGTTCACAGACACCCCAAAACACACCACTGGACATGGTCTTGCCCACCAGAAAGACAAGATCCAGCCTCATCCACCAGAACACAGGCACCAGTCCCCTCCACCAGGAAGCTGACACAACCCACTGAAACAACCTTACCCACTGGGGGCAGAAAGCAAAAACGATGAGAACTACGAACCGGCAGCCTGCGAAAAGGAGACCCCAAACACCATGAGTTAAGCAAAATGAAAAGACAGAGAAACACGCAGCAGATGAAGGAGCAAGGCAAAAATCCACCAGACCGAACAAATGAAATAGGCAGTCTAACTGAAAAAGAATTCAGAGTAATGATAGTAAAGATGATGCAAAATCTTGGAAATAAAATGGAGAAAATACAAGCAACGTTTAACAAGGACCTAGAAGAACTAAAGAGCAAACAAACAATGATGAACAACACAATAAATGAAATTAAAAATTCTTTAGGGGCTTCCCTGGTGGCGCAATGGTTGAGAGTCCGCCTGCCGATGCAGGGGACACGGGTTCATGCCCCGGTCCGGGAGGATCCCACATGCCGTGGAGCGGCTAGGACCGTGAGCCATGGCCGCTGAGCCTGTGCGTCTGGACCCTGTGCTTCGCAACGGGAGAGGCCATAACAGTGAGAGGCCCGCGTACCGCAAAAAAAAAAAAAAAAAAAAATTCTTTAGAAGGCATCAATAGCAGAATAACTGAGGCAGAAGAATGGATAAGTGACCTGGAAGATAAAAGAGTGGAAATAACTACCACACAGCAGAATAGAGAAAAATGAATGAAAAGAATTGAGGACAGTCTCAGAGACCTCTGGGACAACATTAAACACACCAACATTCGAATTATAGGGGTCCCAGAAGAAGAAGAGAAAAAGAAAGGGAATGAGGAAATATTTGAAGAGATTATAGTTGAAAACTTCCCTAATATTGGAAAGGAGATAGTCAGGCAAGTCCAGGAAGCACAGAGAGTCCCATACAGGATAAATCCAAGGAGAAACATGCCAACACACATATTAATCAAGCTATAAAAAATTAAATACAGAGAAAAAATATTAAAAGCAGCAAGGGAAAAGCAACAAATAACATACAAGGGAATCCCCATAAGGTTAACAGCTGGTTTCTCTGCAGAAACTCTGCAAGCCAGAAGGGTGTAGCAGGACATATTTAAAGTGATGAAAGGGAAAAACCTACAACCAGGATTACTCTACCAAGCAAGGATCTCATTCAGATTCGACTGAGAAATTAAAACCTTTACAGACAAGCAAAAATTAAGAGAATTCAGCACCACCAAGCCAGCTTTACAACAAATGTTAAAGGAACTTCTCTAGGCAGGAAACACAAGAAAAAGAAAAGACTTACAAAAACAAACCCAAAACAATTACAAAAATGGTAATAGGAACATACATATCAATAATTACCTTAATGGTCATTGGATTAAATGCTCCAACCAGACACAGACTGCCTGAATGGATAGAAAAACAAGATCCGATATACGCTGTCTACAAGAGACCCACTTCAGACCTAAGGACACATACAGAATGAAAGTGAGGGGATGGAAAAAGATATTCCATGCAAATGGAAATCAAAAGAAACCTGGAGTAGCAATACTCATATCAGAAAAAACAGATTTTAAAATGAAGAATGTTACAAGAGACAAGGAAGGACACTACATAATGATCAAGGGATCATTCCAAGAAAAAGATATAACAATTGTAAATATTTGTGGACCCAACATAGAAGCACTTCAATACATAAGCCAAATACTAACAGCCATAAAAGGGGAAATGAACAGTAACACAATAATAGCAGGGGACTTTAACACCCCACTTTCACCAATGGACAGATCAACAAAACTGAAAATAAATAAGGAAACACAAGCTTTAAATGACATATTAAACAAGGTGGACTTAATTGATATTTATAGGACATTCCATCCAAAAACAACAGAATACACTTTCTTCTCAAGTGCTCATGGGCCATTCTCCAGAATAGATCATATCTTGGGTCACAAATCAAGCCTTGGTAAATTTAAGAACACTGAAATCGTATCAAGTATCTCTTCTGACCACAACGCTGTGAGACTAGATATCGATTACAGGAAAAAAATAGTAAACAGTACAGACACATGGAGGGTAAACAGTATGCTACTAAATAACCAAGAGATCACTGAAGAAATCAAAGAGGAAATCAAAAAATACCCAGAAAGAAGTGACAATGAAAACACGATGGCCCAAAACCTACAGGATGCAGCAAAAGAAGTTCTAAGAGGGAAGTTTATAGAAATACAATCTTACCTCAAGAAACAAGAAAAATCTCAAATAAACAACCTAAGCTTACACCTAAAGCAATTAGAGAAAGAAGAACAAAAAAATCCCAAAGTTAGCAGAAGGAAAGAAATCATAACTTTCAGATCAGAAATAAATGAAAAAGAAATGAAGGAAACGATAGCAAACATCAGTAAAACAAAAAGCTGGTTCTTTGAGAAGTTAACCAAAATTGGTAAACCATTAGCTAGACTCATCAAGAAAAAAAGGAGAAGACTCAAATCAATAGAATTAGAAATGAAAAAGGAGAAGTAAAAACTGACACTGCAGAAATACAAAGGATCATGAGAGATTACTAAAAGCAACTATATGCCAACAGAAAGGACAACCTGGAAGAAATGGTCAAATGCTTAGAAAAGCACAACCTTCCGAGACTGAACCAGGAAGAAATAGAAAATATAAACAGACCGATCACAAGTACTGAAATTGAGACTGTGATTAAAAATCTTCCAGCAAACAAAAGCCCAGGAGCAGATGGCTTCACAGGCGAATTCTATCAAACATTTAGAGAAGAGCTAACACCTATCCTTCTCAAACTCTTCCAAAATATAGCAGAGGGAGGAACACTCCCAAACGCATTCTATGAGGCCACCATCCCCCTGATACCAAAACCAAAGAGGTCACAATAAAACTACTGGCCAATATCATTGATGAACATAGATGCAGAAATCCTCAACAAAATGCTAACAAACAGAATCCAACAACACTTTAAAAGGATCATACACCATGATCAAGTGGGGTATATTCCAGGAATGCAAGGATTCTTCAGTATACGCAAATCAATCAGTGTGATACACCATATTAACAAACTGAAGGATAAAAACCATATGACAACAAATGCAGAAAAGCTTCGACAAAGTTCAACACCCATTTATGATAAAAACCCTCCAGAAAGTAGCCATAGAGGGAACTTACCTCAACATAATAAAGGCCATATATGACGTACCCACAGCCAATATCATTCTCAATGGTGAAAAACTGAAACCATTTCCACTAAAATCAGGAACAAGACAAGGTTGCCCACTCTCAGCACTATTATTCAACATAGTTTTGGAAGTTTTAGCCGCAGCAATCAGAGACAAAAGAGAAATAAGGGGAATCCAAATTGGAAAAGAAGAAGTAAAACTGTCACTCTTTGCAGATGACATGATACTATACATACAGAATCCTAAAGATGCTACCAGAAAAGTGCTAGAGCTAATCAATGAATTTGGTAAAGTAGCAGGTTACAGAATTAATGCACAGAAATCTCTTGCATTCCTATACACCAATGATGAAAAATCTGAAAGAGAAATTAAGGAAACACTCCCATTTACCACTGGAACAAAAAGAATAAAATACCTAGGTATAAACCTACCTAAGGAGACAAAAGACCTATATGCAGAAAACTATAAGACACTGATGAAAGAAATTGGAGATGACACAAACAGATGGAGAGATATACCATGTTCTTGGAATGGAAGAATCAACATTGTGTAAATGACTATACTACCCAAAGCAATCTACATATTCATTGCAATCCCTATCAAACTACCAATGGCATTTTTCACAGAACTAGAACAAAAAATTTCACAATTTGTGTGGAAATACAAAAGACCCCAAATAGCCAAAGCAATTTTGAGAAAGAAAAACAGAGCAGGAGGAATCAGGCTCCCTGACTTAAGACTATACTACAAAGCTACAGTAATCAAGACAGTATGGACTGGCACAAAAACAGAAATATAGATCAATGGAACAGAATAGAAAGCCCAGAGATAAACCCAGGCACATATGGTCATCTTATCTTTGATAAAGGAGGCAAGAATATACAATGGCGAAAAGACAGCCTCTTCAGTAAGTGGTGCTGGGAAAACTGGACAGCTGCATGTAAAAGAATGAAATTAGAACACTTCCTAACACCATACACAAAAATAAACTCCAAATGCTTTGAAGACCTGAATGTAAGGATAGGCACTATAGAACTCTTAGAGGAAAACTTAGGCAGAACACTCTATGACATGTCACAGCAAGATCCTTTTAGACCCACCTTCTAGAGAAATGGAAATAAAAACAAAAATAAACAAATGGGACCTAATGAAACTTAAAAGCTTTTGCACAGCAAAGGAAACCATAAACAAAACGAAAAGACAACCCTTAGAATGGGAGAAAATATTTGCAAATGAAGCAACTGGCAAAGGATTAATCTTCAGAATATACAAGCAGCTCATGCAGCTCAATATCAAAAAAAAACCCAATCCAAAAATGGGCAGAAAACCTAAATAGACATTTCTCCAAAGAAGATATACAGATTTCCAACAAACACGTGAAAGGATGCTCAACATCACTAATAATTAGAACAATGCAAGTCAGAACTACAATGAGGTATTACCTCACACTGGCAGAATGGCCGTCATCCAAAGGTCTACAAACAATAAATGCTGAAGAGGGTGTGGAGAAAAGGGAACCCTCTTGCACTGTTGGTGGGAATGTAAATTGATACAGCCACTGTGGAGGTTCCTTATAAAACTAAAAATAGAACTACCATACAACACAGCAATCCCACTACTGGGCATATACCCTGAGAAAACCATAATTCAAAAACAGTCATGTACCACAATGTTCATTGCAGCACCATTTCCAATAACCAGGACATGGAAGCAACCTAGGTGTCCATCGACAGATGAATGGATAAAGAAGATGTGGCACATATATACAATGGAATATTACTCAGCCATAAAAAGAAAGGAAATTGTGTTATTTGTAGTGAGGTGGATGGACCTAGAGTCTGTCATACAGAGTGAAGTAAGTCAGAAAGAGAAAAACAAATACCGTATGCTAATACATATATATGGAATCTAAAAGGTTCTGAAGAACGTAGGGGCAGGACAGGAATAAAGACGCAGACATAGAGAATGGGCTTGAGGACATGGGGAGAGGGAAGGGTTAGCTGGGACGAAGTAAGAGAGTGGCATTGACATGTATACACTACCAAATGTAAAATATATAGCTAGTGGGAAGCAGCTGCATAGCATAGGGAGATCAGCTCGGTGCTTTGTGACCACCTAGTGGGATAGGGAGGGTGGGAGGGAGGTGCAAGAGGGAGGGGATATGGGGATATTTGTATACGTGTAGCTGATTCACTTTGTTATATAGCAGAAACTAACTCAACAATGTAAAGCAATTATATTCCAATAAAGATGTGAAAAAATAAAAAAATAATTACTGATAGGTATGTACTTATTGCCATTTTGTTAACTGTTTTCTGGTTGTTTTTGTAGTTCTTTTTTGTTTCTTTCTTCTTTTTTCTCTTCTCTTGTAATTTGATGACTGTCTTTACTCTTCCTAGCATTACACTCAGTCTCAGGAGCCTTATGCCAGAGTAGGCCTGGGATCTTCATTCTATAGCTATTAATAACCAACAATTCCATTTCAAGCTTTTATGCAGCTCTTTCCCTAGAGACATACCTATAGTGCCATGGTAAATGGGGTCAGGAGAGACCCAGACCCTATACTCAGGACCAGCTCTCCCTCCATCAGCCTGGGCCCTTTGATTAAAGTCAAGCTATTCAAACGAAACTTCCCCTTTCTAGTTGATGAGTTTAATCTGGGAGTGGGATGGCCTATTTTTAGATTTTTCAACCATGTGTCTACTGCAGCCTCTTCCATTTGATCAACAGTTTTTAAAAGGGTGAAACTTATCTCTTTTTAGCTGCAGCATAGAATTCTTGTGATGCCTCTTAATTGTATGGCTCCAGCCCAGAGACTCATATATATATAAAGCGGCCTGCTGAATATTCTACTTGGATATACCATGAGTCCCTCAAAATCACTATCGGCTTCCTCAAACATGCTTTTCTTCTATGTTCCCTACTCAAGAAATAGGAAATGGAACAATCACTGACTCAGGTACTCAAGCCAGAAAGTTAAACATTCTCCTTGGTCCCCACCTTTCTCTTACTCCTATGTATAATCACTCACAAAGTCCTGGTGTTTCTTTTGAAAATACCTACTTCTCTCCATCCTCACTCCTACTATTCCAGTCCATATCTCACCTGAACTATGAAAAAATCTTCCTGGTGAAACTCCATATATTCCTTCCTTAAATCATTCTTCATATAATAGCTAGTGTGATGTGTCTGAAACACACAAACCTGATCGTATCTCTCTGTACTGCTTACAATCCTTATGTCCAGAATACTAATCTAGCATTGCTTATCTTTTAAGCCTGTTTTCATTCCACTCTCCTCCTGACAAACTGCTGTTCATACACTAAATTTCTTTTAGTTCCATGAAAGATTCAGGCTCTGTTTCACTTACAGGATGCTGCACAAATATCTCCTCTACCTGGAGCAGTCTCTCCCTCACTCTTCACCTGACCAACTCCTATTTATCTTCGCTTCTAAGTTGAAATGGTACTTGAAATCTGGCCCCCAGATTTGAGTAGATTCCCTTCCTATGTACTCATAGCTCCTTTATTTCCTGTTATCACTTTACTCTTCTACAACCCCCGTTAGATTATAAACCCTGGGAGAAAAGATCCTGAGTTTGCATCACCTTGTAAAACTAGCTTCTAGCACAGGGCCTGCTATGTGGTAAGAATTCAACAGATACTTGCTGAATGAGTGAATAAGTGAATTGTGGGAAGCCATTATGCACAACTCATGACTCCCTGATTTTCATCATTATCAAATAAACATCTAGGCAGTCACCAAGAGAATCACGTCAGGAGGTGCCAAGGGTGGAAACTGAGTTTTTAAGTGTAGCTCTAGGAGAGTTTACAGTTCTGTAGCTATCTTTCCTACTTTTTTCTCTTGCTTGATGGTATTTAATTAAAGATAACTGTGTTTTTAATTATATGTATACTCACTGTAAGTAAAGTATTAATCCATTCACCCAGAATAATACTTTTCTCTTGACTTGTTTCTCTACCTATTGCAGTTATGATCACACTATGTTGTTTTTTAAAACATTACTCTTAAACAACATTTTAATCATATTCTATTATTTGCCCTGGAACCATGAGCTGAAATAACTCATCTTTTGATTCAATTGTTTACACTATCTCTAGGAATATTAAAGAAATATTAACTGCAATTAATGTGGGCTTGAATTTCCAAAGAAAACTATTCTGCAATATATTGCTCCATATTTACCAAATGGTTGGAGTTTCCCCAAATTTCTGATCAAAGAATCCCCTGGCACATTTAAGGAATCAGAGTCTCAGGTCCTAATCCTCTCTGTTGCTATAGAATCCCCAAGAGGAATGTGGGATCTGTAGTGCATTTACTGGTGTCGTGAGATACTAGAGCAGCAGAACAAACACCAGGCTAGGATTTATGGAGACAAGAAGTTCAGTCCTTACTAACTTCTCCCAAACTCTGAGACTGTAGGAAAGCTGCTTAATATCTCCAGGCCTCAAGTTTTCTTAACATAAAATGCTGATTCTTTTTCCTATACTATTTACTCCAGAGGAATGTTGACCAAATCCATTGCAAAGATAAATATATATAACCGCTTTGAAATTTACACAGCCCTGCACTGACATAAGGCATGATTAGTATCAGATGAAGGGCGCAAATCTATCATTTCTGTTCATATGGTTTAATCAATCGCATCACACTCTTGCTGCTTTTCCAGTTACAAAGTTAAACCAATTCTAAATGCTTTTGAGTGAAATTTTAAATCAAACAGTGGCAAAGCTTTCTGTTTAGATAAAGTCTTAGTTTTCTCTATCTTCTGAAAATAACATTTTGGCTAATCACTAGAATCTGTAGGAAGAGTGACAGCTCAGAAGGCAGTGGTTGGAAGGTCATAGGCAGCCTTGCATGTAGTCAGGAAATTCTGTATTTCTCAGCTTTGATCTTTGGTTCTTTCCCCACTATCAAACACCTTTTCCAGTTTTTTGAAAGATTAACCACTTTAAGTTAAAGACAAC
This sequence comes from Delphinus delphis, assembly GCF_949987515.2. Classification (NCBI taxonomy): domain Eukaryota; kingdom Metazoa; phylum Chordata; class Mammalia; order Artiodactyla; family Delphinidae; genus Delphinus; species Delphinus delphis. The sequence goes on along the minus strand of NC_082688.1, from coordinate 44,227,996 downwards.
CTTTTAAAATACTGAAAGTACTAAAATTATTTAATTATTATTAGTGTTTACAATTGTTTTCATACTTTTAATATACCAACACATTGGCAAATAGAGCCATTCTTATATCTCTGTTTTTCTCATGACTGTTTCTCAGGTACTTACGCATGAAGACTTGCTATGGGATCATAAAGCTTGACTGATTCAATATTTATTCATGGTTTTGAGTAAGTAAAAAATATTTATCAAATACATCATATTATATAATATATTTAGGTGCGGGGGGAGAGGGAGAGAGAGACATTGAGATAATTAAAATAAGACCCTGATTGACTGTTAGTTCTTGTGGATACAGTACATCATAGTAGAAAGAACATAGGATTGGGAATCAGGTAGACAAGGTTTCATAAGTGGAATCTGCCATTGCTAACTGCAGTGATTTCAGGTAAGAATTTTACATTTGTAAATATGAGTATTCTCGTCTGTAAAATAGGAATCATAGTGCCTTGTAGATAGAGTTTGGAGAGACGATGTAGGGAAAGTGCTGGCATGAAGTAGGTGTTCACCAAAAATTAGTTTACTTCTCCTGTCACTGGAAGGATGTTTTATGTCTTTCATTTACCCTCCACATTCTCTTCCTGTCACTGCATGCCAGCTTTCATTCAATTTTGCCGATGTGCTGACAAGGTTGATTTTTTTCCTCTTTCACATTTAAAACTTTTGTTTCGTATCCTAGCCTGTTGCTCACCTGTGATTGCATTTCCCTTCAGCTTATAGGAGAAAGGAAAGGAATTATGAAACAGGTTAAGAAATCAAAAATAATAATAAAATTGCCTGCAGCATGGGCAAGAAGCAAGTGTCATTTAACGCAGCCCCATGGAACTGAAAGTGAGTCTGGTGCTGATAAATGCATTCATTACTTCACCTCACAACGTTGCGTTTGCTGAGGGTCTGCTGGGTGTGTGGTACGGTTCCAACTGTTTTAAATACTGGATGTCACTTCTAACACTGCCCTCCTTCCATTTTCAGCACAACCATCCCTTTAATTTTGCTTAACTTAGTTCTTCATGTACTCTTTCTTTCCTCATCCTGAGCTGCCTTCCGTCTCTCCCCTCTCCTACTCCATCTATCTAAATCCCATTTATCCTCCTAGGCTATGGCTTATATCCTCTGTGAAGTTGTCCTGCCTGCTTGAAACCCACTTGGGCATTCCTTGCTCTGCGTGCCTCAGTTTCCATATTTGTGAAATGGAGGCAAAAATAGTACCCGTCACATAGAACTGTCACGAAGACTCTACTACAATGTATATAAATCACTTAGCAGAGGACCTGTTCTTTAAAAATGGAGCTGTTAGGGCTTCCCTGGTGGCGCAGTGGTTGAGAGTCTGCCTGCCGATGCAGGGGACACGGGTTCGTGCCCTGGTCCGGGAAGATCCCACATGCCGCGGAGCGGCTGGGTCCGTGAGCCATGGCCACTGAGCCTGCGCGTCCGGAGCCTGTGCTCCGCAATGGGAGAGACCGCAACAGTGAGAGGCACCGTGTACCGCAAAAAAAAAAAAAAAAAAAAATGGAGCTGTTATATTAGTAATATTTTATTATTACCCCTAGCATCATTATCGTTATCATTATTACCTCTGGGTGCCTGTAGTATTTTGCTTGGGCTTTATATTTGATGTGTGTTTTATTCTGCCCGATACTGGAGGAAACTACACGTGCGTTTCCTCCAGAGCAGTGTGCACTGCTGGCAGAGAGCAAGGCTCTTTCCTGACTGTAGCCCAGAGCTTTGCCTAGTGTCTGGTGAAGAGTGGAAACTTATTAGTTGCTTACTGGGGAAAAAATGGACAAATCCCTTACTTCCATAAAGAAAAAATTTAAGACCTCTTTATCTGTGGTTTCAGTTTAGCAGTTCTCACCATGAAAGGTGTCTCGAGCATACGGTGTGATGAAAAGAGGATTTTCTTTGTTGTCTTTTCTTTATTAAATGTTTAATGGTAAATTGGCTTTTCCTTTTGCAAGGTAGTCCCTCGAGACCAAGGATTTATGGAAAAAATGTGTGATTGTGCAGACTTGGAATAATGGAGCTCTCATCCCCTGGGCCTGAGTCTTGCCCTGGGAGTTGGTGAGGCACCTTGGGAGACTCACTCAGGCATTGAGGTCCCTCAAGAACCATGCAGCTTGGTGCTGTCAGACTCAGAGTTTAATGCTGGGCTAAACAGGCTTGGAAAAAATTGCCTGGACTCACTTCATTAAAATATCTCAGTTTTTGGCGTTTAAGTTATTTTTTAAAGAGATGGTGTCATGGTTAGAGAAATATTTCATGCACTGGATAGTATTTCTCTACGCAAGCCTGGTTTACAGGGTTAACAATTATAATACATTTAGAAGGCTGGGCCTGGATCATTCTATGCTGGCCACTTCTCTTAAGTTTGAAGATTCAGGGTGGCAGAAGAATCTGGCTGTAGCTGAAAGGGATCTTACTTCTGTCCAGGCTACCAATGGAGGGCTCTCTCCCCTGGGGTTTACTGTGGAAGGTGGAGATTGATCTACTGTCTGCATCTTAGGACACAGTGTTCTTACATTTGGGAAACTTTCTTCTTATAGAGACCGCTAAGGATAAGGGCATTTTTGAAATTGTACCCTTATGAATTAGAGTTTTGAAACCTTAACAGAAAAAATTGAAATCTCAAACTTTCAAGTGTTATGAGAAGTTGGGGGCTTGGATTTGCTCTTTAGGACAAATAGTTCTTTCTGAAAAGTCCATTTCTATCAACTTTTCGTGGTAAAAAGGAAAGCAAGGAGAAAAAAAGAGTCTAATTCCGTTAAAATATCAAATTTATCTTATTTGTGGTAAAGTTTGATCTCTAGATATCACTTCTTTTAGGAATTTTTTTCCCAAAATTATAGATTAAGATTGCACTTCACCTGGTTGGAAGGCGGAAGATGGCGGAAGAGTAAGACGCGGAGATCACCTTCCTCCCCACAGATACACCAGAAATACAACTACACGTGGAACAACTCCTACAGAACACCTACTGAAGGCTGGCAGAAGACCTCAGACCTCCCAAAAGGCAAGAAACTCCCCACGTACCTGGGTAGGGCAAAAGAAAAAACAGAGACAAAAGAATAGGGACGGCACCTGCACCAGTGGGAGGGAGCTGTGAAGGAGGAAAAGTTTCCACACTCTAGGAAGCCCCTTCGCAGGCGGAGACTGCGGGAGGCGGAGGGGGGAGCTTCGAAGCTGCGGAGGAGTGCACAGCAACGGGTGCGGAGGGCAAAGCGGGGAGATTCCCGCGCAGAGGATCGGTGCCGACCGGCACTCACCAGCCCGAGAGGCTTGTCTGCTCACCCGCCGGGGCGGGCGGGGCTGCGAGCTGAGGCCGGAGCGCAGGGAGAGGACTGGGGTTGGCGGCTTGAACATAGCCTGAAGGGGTTAGTGCACCACAGCTAGCCGGGAGGGAGTCCGGGGAAAAGCCTGCACCTGCAGAAGAGGCAGGAGACTTTTCCTTCCCTCTTTGTTTTCTGGGGCGTGAGGAGAGGGGTTTAAGAACGCTGCTTAAAGGAACTCCAGAGACGGGCGCGAGCCGCGGCTAAAAGCGCGGACCCCAGAGACGGGCGCGAGCCGCGGCTGAAAGCGCGGAATCCAGAGACGGGCGCGAGCCGCGGCTGAAAGCGCGGAATCCAGAGGCAGGCGCGAGCCGCGGCTGAAAGCGCGGAATCCAGAGACGGGCGCGAGCCGCGGCTGAAAGCGCGGAATCCAGAGACGGGCGCAAGCCGCGGCTAAAAGCACGGACCCCAGAGGCGGGCGGGAGACGTTAAGGCTGCTGCTGCCGCCACCGAGGGGCCTGTGTGCGAGCACAGGTCACTCTCCACACCCCTCCTCCGCGGAGCCTGTGCAGCCCGCCACTGCCGGGTTCCCGGGATCCAGGGACAACATCCCCGGGAGAGCGCACAGCGCGCCTCAGGCTGGTGCAAAGTCACGCCGGCCTTTGACACCGCAGGCCCGCCCCGCACTCTGTGCCCCTTCGTCCCCGCCGGCCTGAGTGCGCCAGAGCCCCCAATCAGCGGCTCTTTTAACCCCATCCTGTCTGAGCAAAAAACAGACGCCCTCCAGCGATCTACACGCAGTGGCAGGGCCAAATCCAAAGCTTAGCCCTGGGAGCTGTGAGAACAAAGAAGAGAAAGGGAAATCTCTCCCAGCAGCCTCAGAAGCAGCGGATTAAAGCTCCACAATCAACTTGATGTACCCTGCATCTGTGGAATACCTGAATAGACAACCAATCATCCCAAATTAAGGAAGTGGACTTTAGGAGCAAGATCTATGATTTTTCCCCCTTTCCTCTTTTTGTGAATGTGTATGTGTATGCTTCTGTGTGAGATCTTGTCTGTATAGTCTTGCTTCCACCATTTGTCCTAGGGTTCTATCCGTCCATGTTTTTTTTTTTAATTTTTTTTCTTAATAATTAATTTTAATAACCTTATTACACTTTACCTTCGTTCTTTCTTTCTTTCTTTCCGTCCTTCCTTCCCTCCTTTAGACAACGAATCATCCCAAATTGAGGAGGTGGTCTCTGACAGCAAGATTTAGGATTTTTCCCCATTTACCTCTTTTAGTGAGGGTGTATGTGTATGCTTCTGTGTAAGATTTTGTCTGTATAGCTTTGCTTCCAACATTTGTCCTAAGGTTCTTTCCGTCCCTTTTTTTTTTTTTTCTAAATAAGAAGTTTTTAATTCAATAACTTTATTATACTTTATTTTATTTTTACTGTATCTTCTTTCTTTCTGTCTTTTTTCCTTCTTTCCCTCCTTCCTTCCTTCCTCCCTCCCTCCCTCCCTCCTTTCTTTCCTTCTTGCCTTCTTTCCTTCTTTGCTTCTTTCTTTCTTTCTTCCTTCCTTCCTACCCTCCTTTCCTTCTTTCTTTCCTCATACTTCTACTAATTCCCTCTACTTTTTCTCCCTTTTATCCTGAGCCTGTGGATGAAAAGCTTTTGGTGCTCCAGCCAGGAGGCAGGGCTCTGCCTCTGAGGTAGGACAGCCAACTTCAGGACACTGATCAACAAGAGACCTCCCAGCTCCACATAATATCAAACGGCGAAAATCTCCCAGAGACCTCCATCTTAACACCAGCACCCAGCTTCACTCAACGACCAGCAAGCCACAGTGCTGGAAAACCTATGCCAAACAACTAGCAAAACAGGAACACAACCCCACCCATTAGCAGAGAGGCTGCCTAAAATCATAATAAGGCCACAGACACCCCCAAACACACCACCAGACGTGAACCTGCCTACTAGAGAGACAAGATCCAGCCTCATCCACCACAACACAGGCACTAGCCCCCTCCACCAGGAAGCCTACACAACCCACTGAACCAACCTTAGCCACTGGAGACAGACATCAAAAACAGGAGGAACTACAAACCTGCAGCCTGCAAAAACGAGACCCCAAACACAGTAAGATAAGCAAAATGAGAAGACAGAAAAACACACAGCAGACGAAGGAGCAAGATAAAAACCCACCAGACCTAACAAATGAAGAGGAAATAGGCAGTCTACCTGAAAGAGAATTCAGAATAATGATAGTAAGGTTGATCCGAAATCTTGGAGATAGAATGGACAATAGATTGGACAAAATGCAAGAATCAGTTAACAAGGACCTAGAAGAACTAAAGATGAAACAAGCAACGATGAACAACACAATAAATGAAATTAAAAGTACTCTAGATGGGATCAATAGCAGAATAACTGAGGCAGAAGAACGGATAAGTGACCTGGAAGATAAAATAGTGGAAATAACTACTGCAGAGCAGAATAAAGAAAAAAGAATGAAAAGAACTGAGGACAGTCTCAGAGACCTCTGGGACAACATTAAACGCACCAACATTCGAACTATAGGGGTTCCAGAAGAAGAAGAGAAAAAGAAAGGGACTGAGAAAATATTTGAAGAGATTATAGTTGAAAACTTCCCTAATATGGGAAAGGAAATAGTTAATCAAGTCCAGGAAGCACAGAGAGTCCCATACAAGATAAATACAAGGAGAAATACGCCAAGACACATATTAATCAAACTGTCAAAAATTAAATACAAAGAAAGCATATTAAAAGCAGCAAGGGAAAAACAACAAATAACACATAAGGGAATCCCCATAAGGTTAACAGCTGATCTCTCAGCAGAAACCCTACAAGCCAGAAGGGAGTGGCAGGACATACTGAAAGTGATGAAGGAGAAAAACATGCAGCCAAGACTACTCTACCCAGCAAGGATCTCATTCAGATTTGATGGAGAAATTAAAACTTTTACAGACAAGCAAAAGCTGAGAGAGTTCAGCACCACCAAACCAGCTTTACAACAAATGCTAAAGGATCTTCTCTAGGCAAGAAACACAAGAGAAGGAAAAGACCTATAATAACGAACCCAAAACAAGTTAGAAAATGGGAATAGGAACATACATATCGATAATTACCTTAAATGTAAATGGACTAAATGCTCCCACCAAAAGACACAGATTAGCTGAATGGATACAAAAACAAGACCCTTATATATGCTGTCTACAAGAGACCCACTTCAGACCTAGAGACACATACAGACTGAAAGTAAGGGGATGGAAAAAGATATTTCATGCAAATGGAAGCCAAAAGAAAGCTGGAGTAGCAATTCTCATATCAGACAAAATAGACTTTAAAATAAGGACTATTAAAAGAGACAAGGACACTACATAATGATCAAGGGATCGATCCAAGATGAAGATATAACAATTGTAAATATTTATGCACCCAACATAGGAGCACCTCAATACATAAGGCAAATACTAACAGCCATAAAAGGGGAAATCGACAGTAACACATTCATAGTAGGGGACTTAAACACCCCACTTTCACCCATGGACAGATCATCCAAAATGAAAATAAATAAGGAAACACAAGCTTTAAATGATACATTAAACAAGATGGACTTAATTGATATTTATAGGACACTCCATCCAAAAACAACAGAATACACATTTTTCTCAAGTGCTCATGGAACATTCTCCAGGATAGATCATATCTTAGGTCACAAATCAAGCCTTGGTAAATTTAAGAAAATTGAAATTGTATCAAGTATCTTTTCTGACCACAACGCCATGAGACTAGATATCAATTACAGGAAAAGATCTGTAAAAAATACAAACACATGGAGGCTAAACAATACACTACTTAATAATGAAGAGATCACTGAAGAAATCAAAGAGGAAATCAAAAAATACCTAGAAACAAATGACAATGGAGACACAACGACCCAAAACCTGTGGGATGCAGCAAAAGCAGTTCTAAGGGGGAAGTTTATAGCAATACAAGCCCACCTTAAGAAGCAGGAAACATCTCGAATAAACAACCTAACCTTGCACCTCAAGCAATTAGAGAAAGAAGAACAAAAAAACCCCAAAGCTAGCAGAAGGAAAGAAATCATAAAAATCAGATCAGAAATAAATGAAAAAGAAATGAAGGAAACAATAGCAAAGATCAATAAAACTAAAAGCTGGTTCTTTGAGAAGATAAACAAAATAGATAAACCACTAGCCAGACTCATCAAGAAAAAAAGGGAGAAGACTCAAATCAATAGAATTAGAAATGAAAAAGGAGAGGTAACAACTGACACTGCAGAGATAAAAGAGATCATGAGAGATTACTACAAACAACTCTATGCCAATAAAATGGACAATCTGGAAGAAATGGACAAATTCTTAGAAATGCACAACCTGCCAAGACTGAATCAGGAAGAAATAGAAAATATGAACAGACCAATCACAAGCACTGAAATTGAAACTGTGATTAAAAATCTTCCAACAAAGAAAAGCCCAGGACCAGATGGCTTCACAGGCGAATTCTATCAAACATTTAGAGAAGAGCTAACACCTATCCTTCTCAAACTCTTCCAAAATATAGCAGAGGGAGGACCACTCCCTAACTCCTTCTACGAGGCCACCATCACCTTGATACCAAAACCAGACAAGGATGTCACAAAGAAAGAAAACTACAGGCCAATATCACTGATGAACATAGATGCAAAAATCCTCAACAAAATACTAGCAAACAGAATCCAACAGCACATTAAAAGGATCATACACCATGATCAAGTGGGGTTTATTCCAGGAATGCAAGGATTCTTCAATATACGCAAATCTATCAATGTGATAAACCATATTAACAAATTGAAGGAGAAAAACCATATGATCATCTCAATAGATGCAGAGAAAGCTTTTGACAAAATTCAACACCCATTTATGATAAAAACCCTGCAGAAAGTAGGCATAGAGGGAACTTTCCTCAACATAATAAAGGCCATATATGACAAGCCCACAGCAAACATCATCCTCAATGGTGAAAAACTGAAAGCATTTCCACTAAGATCAGGAACAAGACAAGGTTGCCCACTCTCACCACTATTATTCAACATAGTTTTGGAAGTTTTAGCCACAGCAATCAGAGAAGAAAAGGAAATAAAAGGAATCCAAATTGGAAAAGAAGAAGTAAAGCTGTCACTGTTTGCAGATGACATGATCCTATACATAGAGAACTCTAAAGATGCTACCAGAAAACTACTAGAGCTAATCAATGAATTTGGTAAAGTGGCAGGATACAAAATTAATGCACAGAAATCTCTGGCATTCCTATATACTAATGATGAAAAATCTGAAAGTGAAATCAAGAAAACACTCCCATTTACCATTGCAACAAAAAGAATAAAATATCTAGGAATAAACCTACCTAAGGAGACAAAAGACCTGTATGCAGAAAATTATAAGACACTGATGAAAGAAATTAAAGATGATATAAATAGATGGAGAGATATACCATGTTCTTGGATTGGAAGAATCAACATTGTGAAAATGACTCTACTACCCAAAGCAATCTATAGATTCAATGCAATCCCTATCAAACTACCACTGGCATTTTTCACAGAACTAGAACAAAAAATTTCGCAATTTGTATGGAAACACAAAAGACCCCGAATAGCCAAAGCAATCTTGAGAACGAAAGAAGGAACTGGAGGAATCAGGCTCCCTGACTTCAGACTATACTACAAACCTACAGTCATCAAGACGGTATGGTACTGGCACAAAAACAGAAAGATAGATCAATGGAACAGGATAGAAAGCCCAGAGATAAACCCATGCACATATGGACACCTTATCTTTGATAAAGGTGGCAGTAATGTACAATGGAGAAAGGACAGCCTCTTCAATAAGTGGTGCTGGGAAAACTGGACAGGTACATGTAAAAGTATGAGATTAGATCACTCCCTAACACCATACACAAAAATAAGCTCAAAATGGATTAAAGACCTAAATGTAAGGCCAGAAACTATCAAACTCTTAGAGGAAAACATAGGCAGAACACTCTATGACATAAATCAAAGCAAGATCCTTTCTGACCCACCTCCTAGAGTAATGGAAATAAAAACAAAAATAAACAAATGGGACCTAATGAAACTTCAAAGCTTTTGCACAGCAAAGGAAACCATAAACAAGACCAAAAGACAACCCTCAGAATGGGAGAAAATATTTGCAAATGAAGCAACCGACAAAGGATTAATCTCCAAAATTTACAAGCAGCTCATGCAGCTCAATAACAAGAAAACAAACAACCCAATCCAAAAATGGGCAGAAGACCTAAATAGACATTTCTCCAAAGAAGATATACAGACTGCCAACAAACACATGAAAGAATGCTCAACATCATTAATCATTAGAGAAATGCAAATCAAAACTACAATGAGATATCATCTCACACCAGTCAGAATGGCCATCATCAAAAAATCTAGAAACAATAAATGCTGGAGAGGGTGTGGAGAAAAGGGAACACTCTTGCACTGCTGGTGGGAATGTGAATTGGTTCAGCCACTATGGAGAACAGTATGGAGGTTCCTTAAAAAACTACAAATAGAACTACCATATGACCCAGCAATCCCACTACTGGGCATATACCCTGAGAAAACCAAAATTCAAAAAGAGTCATGTACCAAAATGTTCATTGCAGCTCTATTTACAATAGCCCGGAGATGGAAACAACCTAAGTGCCCGTCATCGGATGAATGGATAAAGAAGATGTGGCACATATATACAATGGAATATTACTCAGCCATAAAAAGAAACGTAATTGAGCTATTTGTAATGAGGTGGATAGACCTAGAGTCTGTCATACAGAGTGAAGTAAGTCAGAAAGAAAAAAACAAATACCGTATGCTAACACATATATATGGAATTTAAGAAAAAAATGTCATGAAGAACCTAGGGGTAAAGCAGGAATAAAGACGCAGACCTCTTAGAGAACGGACTTGAGGTTATGGGGAGGGGGAAGGGTGAGCTGTGACAGGGCGAGAGAGAGTCATGGGCATATACATAGTAACAAACGCAGTAAGGTAGATAGCTAGTGGGAAGCAGCCGCATGGCACAGGGATATTGGCTCGGTGCTTTGTGACAGCCTGGAGGGGTGGGATGGGGAGGGTGGGAGGGAGGGAGACGCAACAGGGAAGACATATGGGAACATATGTTTATGTATGACTGATTCACTTTGTTATAAAGCAGAAACTAACACACCATTGTAAAGCAATTATACCCCAATAAAGATGTTAAAAAAAAAAAAAAAAAAGATTGCACTTCACCTGAAAATTGCTTTTGAAAACGTGTGTGTGTGTGTGAGTGTGTGCTTGTTTTCTCATTCAAGCAGTTATCCACAGACAAATAGGATTGGAAACCAGAAGATGAGAGTAAGAGTTCTGGGACATAATCTCACTTCATGCTAGTGGAAGATGCATAAAGACACCAGACTTTGATTGCTGACACCCAACAAGAAACATATATTAAAGTTGCTGGTCTCAGCAGTGTTATTATAGACTGAATTTCCTAGATATTGATGAACATGCTGATATTAGATATTTGTGATATGACAGAAAATCCTGAAGGGGATTCTAGGGCAAGGCCAAGGGTAACTGCCAAGGGTAGGAAGTGCTGTTTTTTTTAATGAAAGTATCAAGCACCCCAAAAGCCAATCATCTCAGAAGGTGAGGGATCTGGGATGCAACATGAAGACTCGAAAGCAGACCTGGAGCAGGTGACTGTGGCCTAGAGCACCGTAGGGAGGAGGCACTGGAACTCAGGTTCTCGCTTTTTTTCTCTCTCTCTCCCTCTGTTCTAGAGAGTATGGCGGACTTCCTCTACGTAGAAGCGGGCTCAGAGCTAGACTGTGAAGCGTCCAAGAAGGATCACAAGGTAAGGGGTTGGACCCTTGTGAGTATGAGATCGGTCATATCTAGTATCTGAGCTTGAGCATCTATGAAATGTAAGTCTCTCCTGTTATACCCAAGTTTTCAGTAAAGTTTGCTAAAGGTTTTGGCCTGGTTTGGGCAGCATAGTGTGGAATTAGCTGTGTCCATGCTTAGCATGTGGATAAAGGCAGAAACAGTTTTCCCTACCCTCACTTCCATTCCTTAACTCCACCTTTTCTGAAACCATTATTGTGGCTGCTGTTCAGGGAGAAATTGATGTCTTGAAAATCCATGAGGTGACTGGCAGCAAAGTAAGAAGTGATCCAGGGCCGAGGAGTGAACAATGATACGGAACCAGTCAGTAATATGAGCACAATCTGTTTCCTAATCAGATGGCAAGAAATCTTTACCAGATGATTAAGAGATAGATTTGCTCAGCTTAGTTTAGTCATTGAAATATATTAACCTTAGATATTTTATCTGGCTATCAAAGGACTTTACCTTGTTGCTTTGATTAATGATTAACCAGACAACAGAGATAATTTCTATCATATGTGTTTTATACCAAAGCAGCCCTCAGTAATTTTGATAGATTTATTACCATGTTTCTAGGAAAATGCTAGGAATTCTGTGAGACAGGGTGATATGGTAGATGAGAAAGATCATCCCTGTTGTTTTGGAAAATGACTCAGTCCTGCCGCTGAAAACAACAAGGAATAAATACCTCGTGATAATTCCGGATAAGTCCTCAAGTTGGGCTATGAGACACTGCTTCAGAGATTTTATCAAGAGATGTCATTTTGGCAGAAGGAGCACTCCCACTACAACCAGAGCCAACAACCTCGTCAATATGCAGAATGGCTGGGGAGGTAAAACAGCTTTTGGAGAAAGTGCAGCATCTCCTTTCTTCACAGGCTGTGAGTGAATTCTCAGTAACCACGCCCACACCTCAGCACACACACTTGCCTTGAAGATAAGGGGAAGGACACACAAGATAACTGGTTTTAACGTTTGATAGTTGCTTCAAGGAAGAGGTACATTCTTACTCCATGATGTTATGTCTTCCTAACTAGTGGGACTGGTAACGTTTTCCAGAGCAGTGCAAAGAACACTGGGGAGGGTGTGGGATGGTAGTATGGACAGAAAATGAAGCAGTGAGTGCTACCTGTTGCAGTATTCTTGGGCTGCCATAACAAAATGCTACAGACCGGTGGCTTAAACAGCAAAAATTTATTTTCTCACATTTCTGGAGTCTGGAAGTCCAAGGCCAAGGTATCAGCAGGGTTGGCTTCTCCTGAGGTCTCTTTCCTTGGCTTGCAGATGCCTGCCTTCTGCAAATTTAATTATGTTCTCGAGAAGTATAAAAGATAAATTATGTTCTCGATAAATTATGTTCTCGAGAAGTATAAAAGATAAATCTTTTTTCCTTCATGCTTTCCAGAATTGGAGCCACAGAGGATTGACGAGTGTGGAGGCTGCAGAGTGCTCAGAACCTCCATAGCATAGAAAAGGGGGGTGCAAGCATCAGCGGACAGTGATGTAAATCCTCCAGATGGATATCAAAGTTCTCAGGGGACCACCAGTCCCTAAGAGAACCATTTGAGAATTAGTCCTCAGTGATCAAGACTTGTCAAAGAAATGACTAAGTCTTGTAGAGTTTATAGACAATGAGCTAGATCAGCAGTGATGATCGGCAGAACATCAGTCTTGCCAGAACAGGCATGTAAGGACTTAGTTTTTACCTTCCTTTGTCTTTCTCCCTACCCAGACATCAAGGAGTAAAAGATACCAAGAATAGTAAAGGTACAGCTAGTAAGGCCAGAATTGTATAACCCTAAGAATAACAAACAGAGTATATGCCCAGGTGAATGAAATCCATCACCAATAGCACAGCAGAAAAACATATTTAAAATTCCAAATGTATGAGTGTAAAATTTTGAGGCATGTGACATGTAAATTGGCATTATTACCATAGAGCAGGGATTGGCAAATTCAGCACACAAGCTAAATCCAGCCCATCGTGTGTTTTTATATGGCCTGTGAGCTAAGGATTGTTTTTTTCCATTTTTGTATATAAAATGAAAATAAGGCTCTTAGGAGATTGCGTGTCTAGAATGGTAGCATGAGGAGTTCCATGGACCTGTTCCCCAAACCTTTGAAGTTGCTGGAAACTATCCTAAGGGCATACAACAAATGGATGGGCGTTTATTCAAGAAAATCTACTGAATCTTAGTAAAAACAGCAAGAACTTATGGCACTTCAGCCATGACCCTCCTTCCATACCCCCAGCTCAGCTTGATGGACATTTCATTCTGAGCGGGTATGGCCAAGAAGACAAGTCCCTCTCCCCTCATCAATCAAGGGATACAATCTCTCTCCAGGAGGGACAGGCCATCAGTAGCTCTCATTTCCTCCAGATCCATGTTGGAGAGACTAAATTCCTGGTAAGGGTGGCTAAGAGGTCAGGGCTCCCTTTCTCTACCCAGTCCCCACTCGTAAGGCCCAGGCCCCAGGCATGTTAGGCCACTTCACCTCTGGGGCAGAGCTCCCATGCCATAAGAGACAAGCTGAAATACCAGAGGCTACCATCACTGCCCAGAGCCCTGATTGTAAAGCACAAGTATTATTCCTGCCCCCAGCTCTAAAACAGCATCTCTGAGCTTTGTGCAAGGGGAGAAGCAATCCGTAAGAACATAGAGCTCTGGCATGCTCCAAAAGCTTACTTTATTTGAAACAGAGTGTGGAGAAGTTCAGGCATAAGGGCACTCTCAAAAACAACGGAGATTTTGGCGGTATACAATTAAGAGGAAGCTGCTGGCTCTACGAGAGCAACAAGCTAAACCGTAGGCCTGCTAATTTACCAGAGAGAACCAAGGAAAAATAGAGCTAAGAAAAGCCCTCCTGGAATCAGAACAGACCTGAAAGACTGGCCTCAAGATCTGTTCCTGCAACAGGCCTTGAAATTAATTGGATCATACCGTGGAGCAGTGTATGCCAGGGTGTTGTCAAAGAGTGAATATTGTCGGCTGGCAGTTACTGCAACTTAATAGCTGAGTGTCATACCAAACCTATCAGACAGCAGAGAGGTCAGGGGAAGAGGCAGTCTAGAAAGCTCTAAAATGAAAGCCCTAATATAACTCTTATCCCAGGTTGACTGTACACAGTCAACTGTGTTCTCTAAGGAACAACATCAAAGGCTTCACACTGTAGGGAAAACAAATTTCCCTAAAATAGTCCAGCCAAGTCACTAAAGTAATAAACAAGCTAATAAGAAAAACAAGCCTTGAAGATGGGGGAAGGGAATTAGTATCCAAAATTGCTACAATATATTACCTAAAATGCCCAGTTCTCAAAAAATGATGGTGAGAATACAAATAAACCGGGTAAATATATAAGAAGAGCAGAAAACAGATTTTACTTATTCCTTAAAGTAACTAAATGGATAAGACCATGTTCCCCCAAAATTTTTATTGGTATTATTTTATTCGTTGGGATTTACAGGAGGGCATACAAGAGAAAAGGTCACTAACTGGGCATTTGTAGGAAATAATCCTTTAGGATATTTTCCATTTCAAGGAAGAGTGTGTTAGAGAGGAGCCATGGCTGATCTTGAGTGGAAGCTGAAGTTAACCACCTATTGCCTTTTCGTCTTTAGAATGTGTGCTATGAATTTGAACATGACTATTCCTCTTTTTCAATGACGCTTTGGGTATCATCAAATGAAAGTGCTGTTCATGTTTCCTTAAAGAGGATCAAGTGTTTCATCTGGCATAACTTTAGGTTTCAGTTACAGGTGTCTTCTTGTAACAGAGGAGCTTCTTGGGCCATCTGTATTTGTCACCTACTAATGATTCCATGACAGTTATGCATCTGGGTTAGAGCTAGGGCTTGATGCGGGTAGCAGAGAGGAAGGAGAAGGACAGGAAGCAATGAGGTCACCTCACACAAGTGCAGATTTGGCCAAAAAGGGCCTCTGTGCCCAACATCAGATGCCGGATTATAAGGGAGGTGTGGGACACTTACTTGGATTTGTCTGACATCTCAGATTCTTAAAAATCATAACCTCTAATATAAGAGACATAGTAATAACAAGGGCATAGTTTAAGCAAAGGCATAGTAATAATTATATTTTCAAGGTCATGCTGCCAGCCAAATGAAGAATTTGAAATGGATTTCAGACATCTGCCCAACTAGACTGATTATAATATCCTTCTTTTTAACATCTTTATTGGAGTATAATTGCTTTACAATGTTGTGTTAGTTTCTGCTTTATAACAAAGTGAATCAGTTATACATATACATATACCCCCATATCTCCTCCCTCTTGCATCTCCCTCCCTCCCACCCTCCCTCCCCCACCCCTCTAGGTGATCACAAAGCACTGAGCTAATCTCCCTGTGCTATGAGGCTGCTTCCCACTAGCTATCTACCTTTCATTTGGTAGTGTATATATGTCCATGCCACTCCCTCACTTTGTCCCAGCTTACCCTTCCCCCTCCCCGTGTCCTCGAGTCCATTCTCTATGTCTGTGTCTTTATTCCTGTCTTGCCCCTAGGTTCTTCAGAACCTTTTTTTTTTTTTTTTTTTTTTTAGATTCCATATATATGTGTTAGCATACGGTATTTGTTTTTCTCTTTCTGACTTACTTCACTCTGTATGACACTCCAGGTCCATCCACCTCACTACAAATAACTCAATTTCCTTTCTTTTTATGGCTGAGTAATATTCCATTGTATATATGTTCCACATCTTCTTTATCCATTCATCTGTCGATGGACACCTAGGTTGCTTCCATGTCCTGGCTATTGGAAATAGTGGTGCAATGAACATTGTGGTACATGACTGTTTTTGAATTATGGTTTTCTCAGGGTATATGCCCAGTAGTGGGATTGCTGTGTTGTATGGTAGTTCTATTTTTAGTTTTATAAGGAACCTCTATAGTGGCTGTATCAATTTACATTCCCACCAACAGTGCAAGAGGATTCCCTTTTCTCCACACCCTCTCCAGCATATAATGTCCTTTTTATTTACCTCAAAAAAACGTCCTGCTGTGATGAATGAAGAAAGTGATAGAAACATGGAAAGAATCATCAGAGGTTAAAAAAAAAGGACATACAAAATAAAAACCCTTCCAAATGCAGCTGTGACAAAAAGACATCTCTGCAAGTCAGTCTACAAAGCATCTGTGATAATTCAGAGAAATTATTTAGCATTCAGGAAAACATTGCCATGGAGTGATGGAGGGGTCTGGCAGGAGAAATTGTCAAAAGACAGGCATCAATCACAGTTAAGTGTGGCATCTCCGCTGATTACGTGTACCGTGCAGCGAGCCTGCCGAAACATATCTCTGACACAGCGATGACACGCTGATGGGTGACTGTGAGAATGATTGATGGGGTGGCCCGCCAGCATCTGGTACTAAAAGGAGCAGATTGACGTTGCTGAGTGTTTTGAATGCAGAGTAATTCTTTGTGATCCCGGCATTACATCCTTGAAGCTAAATGTACACAGTGAGAAAGAGGAGGCTTCCTGTGGCCTGGCTTTCCATGTGTGTGAGCTTGTCCTCATTATTTGCTAGAGAAACCAAAGGTGTGGAATGGTCTGAGTTGGTCTGAAGTATTATAAGGATGTACAAAGAAAAATCTTTAGAATTTTTCTCATCAAAGCCTATAAAATGTTTAGTGTTTTCCTCACACTTCTTAATGAACTCAAGAATGACAACAACTACCATATTTTGAGTGTCATTTATGCACTGTATACTTTATATATTACTTCAAATCTAACACCTACCCTACTAGGTGGATATTAATAAGCCCATTATATAGCTGTGGAAACTGAGGCCCAGAGAAATTATGTCATTGAACTGAGGCCACCCAGCCTATAAGTTACAGACTTCCTGCTTGAATTCAGGAATGTCGGACTCCAAAGCCTGTTCTCTGCCCACTCTGTCATACCACCATCGCCCAAAAAGCCGCTTACATGGTACTAGACACTGGGTCTGTTAAGAGATTATGTAACTACCAGATGAGCAGTGGTACCTTAATTTTGAACTCATTGTTTAGAACAATTAGGTTTCCCATAGACTTGAAAACTCAGAAATAATAGTTCAGTTGTAATAGTTCAGTTGTAACTTCAGTCACTTCATTCTTCCTGTCATGAGACCAAACTCGATCAGGCCCTATCCAAGTCTTGCATATGCAAGAAAAGTAAGTAGCTGATAGCTCGCATGCCTAGTAACTGCCTAGCAGATTTATCACGGTCTAGATCACTACTGTCCAATAAAAATAGAATGCAAGTCACAAACGCTAGTCATATAATAAATTTAAAATTTTCTAGTAGCCGTATTTTAAGAAGAAACAGATGGAATTTATTTTAATACTAGATATTATTTAACCCAATAATTCAAAGGTTATCATTTCAATATATGATCAACATACAAATAAATTATTCTTTTTTGTACTGTGTCTGAAATCTGATGTACAGAATGTCTGTTTGGACCAGCCACATTTCAAGTGATTGATGGCCACATATTGGACAGTGTAGTTCTTGAGAGTAAACGACTTGGCTTAACTGACCCAACTCCTTGAACTCAGACCAAATGTCTGCTTTATCTGTTGATCCATCTGTCCCTTCTATCAACTGATTTATTTATACAATATTCATTTATACAAGAATGTGAGGGAGCTGACACTCCTCTAAATATCATCACCTCACCTACCAGTTCTTAAGTTCTTATCATCTCAAACTTTGAAAGCCTGACTTTGACCGGAAATTGGGACCCCTTCCTCTTCCAGCTCCAGTCATCTGGACATTGTCCTGAAGATTCTGCCTGGCCCTAAGAAAACTGTTAGCTTTCTTTTCACTGAATATCCTGTTTTGGTAATGTTCACAAATCAAAAGTAGACAGCTCAATGAATTCTCACTCAGAATTTAGATCAGAAAATCCTTCTATCACCCCTGTATCCTACTATCACCTCAATTCACCCTCCTGTAGTCATTACCCCCTCCAAGGTAACCACTATCCTAGGTTCTAGCACACAGATTAATTTTGCCTATTTTTAACATTACATAAGTAGACTCTTCTAGGGCGTACTCTTTTCTATCTGCTTTCTTTCAGTCCTATTCTATGTGCAAGAGTCATCATGTTGTTGCACGTAGTTTCTGTAATTTCATTCTCACTGATGTAAAGTATTCCACTGCACAACTATCACAGCTTATTCATCCACTCTACTGTTGATGGATGTTCTAGTTTCTGACCATTACAAGTCATGCTGCTATGAACTTTTTTTTTTACATGTCTTCTGGTAGAAAAAAAAATGAGTGTGTGTGTGTGTGTGTGTGTGTGTGTAGAATTGCTGAATCATAGTAGATCATGCCTGAGGTAGGTAGAGTAAAGGCCCCCCAAAGATATCAGGTCCTAACTCCTGGTACCTGTGAATTTTACCTTGTAAGAAAAAGAATCTTTGCAGATGTAATTAAGGATCTTGAGATGGAGAGATTATCCTGCAGGTCCTAAATGTAATTGCTATCCTTATAAGAAGGAGGCAGAGGAAGATGTCACGTAAACAGAGGAAAAGGAGATGAGAAGACAGAAGCAGAAATTGATTGGCATGATGCGACCACAAGGCAAAGAATGACAGCAGTCGCCAGAGCTGGAAGAGGCAAGGAACTGTTCTCTCCGAGAGCCTCCAGAGGGAGCACGGCCCTGCCAACACCTTGCTTTTGGGCCAGTGTACTGATTTCAGACTTCTGGCCTTCAGAACTGGGAGAGAATTCATTTTTGCTGTTTTAAGTTACCCATTTTGTGATAATTTGTTACAAGGCATTAATAATGCTAATTCGTTTTCCCAATTGACGGCTGCTTAAAAGAAGAAAACTCTTAGTTCTCAAATTACCAACAATATTAAAATGCAAAGTATAGACCCTAAAGAGCAAGGTTCAAAAGAAAAGTCTACTGTCGCAACTACCACGTTTAAAAGAAAATATCACCATCCAGAGGGCTCAGAAGAAAAGCATACTCTAAAAATAATTCACTGAAAGGCACAGATGAAAACTTTGGTGAACTGTCTAGCATCCTTTGTAAAATATGAATAGATATAAACTCTATTAAAGGAAAAAGAAACCTAAACTAGGTAAAGAGAATCCAAATTGCTGCATGTTAGGTAAAATAGCAAGGGGCTATGTGGGAACTCTCCGTACTATCCAGAGAGTTTTTCTGTAAATATACAACCATTCTAAAATAAAAAGTTTAATTAAAAAAACCAGAAGAATGGTAAACAGAATTCAAGAGCACACTAACCTCTGCTAAAGCCACTTCATGGCTTCTCTTTGGCATATTTGAATTGCTAGCATCACTACTCTTGTGCTTTGGGGCCATTATTAAGTAAAATAAGGGTGAATTGGGCGCAAGCGCTGCAATACCGTGACAGTCAATCTGATAACCAAGTCAGCCACTAAGTGACTAACAGACCAGATATGTGGGACAAAGAGATGATTTCACGTCTTGGGCAGGATGGAGCGGGAAACCATGAGATTTCATCATGATACTCAGAATGATGCACAATTTAAAACTTATGAATTGTTTATTTCTGGAATTTTCAATTTAATATTTACAGACTGCACTTGGCAACAGGTAACTGAAACCACAGAAGGTGAAGCTGTGGGGTGAGGAGGGACTACTGTACAAAAATGAAGAGCTAGAGCCTAGAATGAATGCAATAGCAGAAAAAAGTCCTTCCTGTGTTGAGGGAACAGCTATATATTGAACAAGCTCACTCTAGGCAAAACTAATTAAGAGACCTATTTCTAGATACAGACTGGAAAAGAGACAAAATACCTTACTGGTATGCAGACCAAATAAAAGAAAACATTTTTTTAAATTTAATTTATTTTTTTATGCAGTAGGTTCTTATTAGTTACTTATTTTATACATATTAGAGTATATATGTCAATCCCAATCTCCCAATTCATCCCACCACCACCACACCCCCCGACTCTTCCCCCCTTGGTGTCCATACGTTTGTTCTCTACATCTGTGTCCCTTTTTCTGCCTTGCAAACTGGTTCATCTGTACCATTTTTCTAAATTCCACATATATGCATTAATGTACGATACTTGTTTTTCTCTTTCTGACTTACTTCACTCTGTATGACAGTCTCTAGGTCCATCTGCATCTCTGCAAATGACCCAATTTCATTCCTTTTATGGCTGAGTAATATTCCATTGTATATGTGTACGGCATCTTCTTTATCTGTTCGTCTGTCGATGGGTATTTAGGTTGTTTCCATGACCTGGCTGTTGCAAATAGCGCTGCAGTGAACATTGTGGTACATGACTTTTTGAATCATGGTTTTCTCTGGGTATATGCCCAGGAGTGGGATTGCTGGGTCATATGGTAATGCTGTTTTCAGTTTTTTAAGGAACCTCCATACTGTTCTCCATAGTGGCTGTATCAACTTACATTCCCACCAACAGTGCAAGAGGGCTCCCTTTTGTCCACACCCTCTCCAGCATTTGTTCTTTGTAAATTTTCTGATGATGCCCATTCTAACTGGTGTAAGGTGATACCTCATTGTAGTTTTGATTTGCATTTCTCTAATAATTAGTGATGCTGAGCAGCTTTTCATGTGCCTCTTGGCCATCTGCATGCCTTCCTTGGAAAAATGTCTGTTTGAGTCTTCCACCCATTTTTTGATTCAGTTGTTTGTTTTTTTAATATTGAGCTGCATGAGCTATTTATATATTTTGGAGATTAATCCTTTGTCCATTGATTCGTTTGCAAATATTTTCTCCCATTCTGAGGGTTGTCTTTTTGTCTTGTTTATAGTTTCCTTCGCTGTGCAAAAACTTTTAAGTTTCATTAGGTCCCATTTGTTTATTTTTGTTTTTATTTCCGTTACTCTAGGAGGTGGGTCAAAAAAGATCTTGCTGTGATTTATGTCAAAGAGTGTTCTTCCTATGTTTTCCTCTAAGAGTTTTATACTGTCTGGTCTTACATTTAGGTCTTCAATCCATTTTGAGTTTATTTTTGTGTATGGTGCTAGGGAGTGTTCTAGTTTCATTGTTTTACATGTAGCTGTCCAGTTTTCCTAGCACCACTTATTGAAGAGACTGTCTTTTCTCCATTGTATATCCTTGCCTACTGTGTCATAGATTAGGTGACCATAGGTGCGTGAGTTTGTCGCTGGGATTCCTGTCCTGTTCCATTGATCTATATTTCTGTTTTTCTCCCAGTACCATATTGTCTTGATTACTGTAGGTTTGTAGTATAGTCTGAAGTCAGAGAGTCTGAGTCCTCCAGCTCTGTTTTTTTCCCTCAAGATTGCTTTGGCAATTCAGGGTCTTTTGTGTCTCCATACAAATTTTAAGATTTTTTTGTTCTAGTTCTGTAAAAAAAATGCCATTGGTAATTTGATAGGGATTACATTGAATCTGTAGATTGCTTTGGGTAGAATAATCATTTTGACAGTATTGATTCTTCCAATCCACGAACATGGTATATCTCTCCATCTGTTTGTGTCATCTTTGATTTCTTTCATCAGTGTCTTATACGTTTCTGAGTACAGGTCTTTTACTTCCTTAGGTAGGTTTATTCCTAGCTATTTAATTCTTTTTGTTGCAATGGTGAAGGGGGTTGTTTCCTTAATTTCTCCCTCTGATCTTTCATTGTTAATGTATAAGAATGCAAGAGATTTCTGTGCATTAATTTTGTATCCGGTAACGTTACCAAATTCATTGATTAGCTCTAGTAGTTTTCTAGTGGCATCTTTAGGATTCTCTGTGTATAGTATCATGTCATCTGCAAACAGTGCCATCTTTACTTCTTCTTTTCCGATTTGTATTCCTTTTATTTCTTTTCCTTCTCTGATTGCTGTGGCTAAAACTTCCAAAACTATGTTGAATAATAGTGGTGAGAGTGGACAGCCTTGTCTTGTTCCTGATCTTAGAGGAAATGGTTTCAGTTTTTCACCATTGAGAACTATGTTGGCTGTGAGTTTGTCATATATAGCCTTTATTATGTTGAGGTAGGTTTCCTCTGTGCCCACTTTCTGTAGAGTTTTTATCATAAATGGGTGTTGAATTTTGTCAAAAGCTTTTTCTGCATCTATTGAGATGATCATATGGTTCTTATTCTTCAGTTTGTTAATATGGTGTATCACACTGATTGATTTGCGTATATTGACAAATCCATGCATCCCTGGGATAAATCCCACTTGATCATGGTGTATGATCCTTTTACTGTGTTGTTGGATTCTGCTTGCTAGTATTTTGTTGAGGATTTTTGCATCTATGTTCATCAGTGATATTGGCCTGTAGTTTTCTTTCTTTGTGACATCTATGTCTGGTTTTTGGATATCAGGGTAATGGTGGCCTCGTAAAATGAGTTTGGGAGTGTTCCTTCCTCTGAAGTTTCTGGAAGAGTTTGAAAAGGATAGGTGTTAGCTCTTCTCTAAATGTTTGATAGAATTTACCTGTGAAGTTATCTGGTCCTGGGCTTTTGTTTGTTGAAAGATTTTTAATCACAGTTTCAATTTCAGTGCTTGTGATTGGTCTGTTCATATTTTCTATTTCTTCCTGGTTCAGTCTTGGAAGTTTATACCTTTCTAAGAATTTGTCCATTTCTTCCAGGTTTTCCATTTTATTGGCATGGTGTTCCTTGTAGTAGTCTCTTATGATGCTTGTGTTTCTGTGGTGTCCGTTTTAACTTCTCCTTTTTCATTTCTGATTTTACTGATTTGAGTCATCTCCCTCTTTTTCTTGATGAGTCTGACTAAAGGCTTATCAATTTTGTTTATCTTCTCAAAGAACCAGCGTTTAGTTTTATTGATCTTTGCTATTGTTTTCTTTGTTTCTATTTCTGCTCTGATCTTTGTGATTTCTTTCCTTCTACTAACTTTGGCTTTTGTTTGTGCTTCTTTCTCTAGTTCCTTTAAGTGTAAGGTTAGATTGTTTATTTGAGATTTTTCTTGTTTCTTGAGGTTGGATTGTATTGCTATAAACTTCCCTCTTAGAACTGCTTTTGCTGCATCTCATAGGTTTTGGGTCGTTGTGTTTTCATTGTCATTTGGCTCCAGGTATTTTTTGATTTTCTCTTTGGTTTCTTCAGTGATCTCTTGGTTATTTAGTAATGTATTGTTTAGCCTCCATATGTTTGTATTTTTTATTTTTTTTTTCCTGTAATATATTTCTAATCCTATAGCATTGTGGTCAGAAAAGATGCTTTATATGATTTCAATTTTCTTAAATTTACCAAGGCTTGATTTGTGACCCAAGATGTGATCTATGCTGGAGAATGTTCCATGTGCCCTTGAGAAGATACTGTAATCTGCTGTTTTCATATGGAATGTCCTATAAATATCAATTAAATCTATCTGGTCTATTGTGTCATTTAAAGCTTGTTTTTACTTATTAATTTTCTGTCTGTATGATCTGTCCATTGGTGTAAGTGAGGTGTTAAAAGTCCCCCACTATTATTGTGCTACTGTCTATTTCCTCTTTTATAGCTGTTAGCATTTGCCTTATGTATTGAGGTGCTCCTATGTTGGGTACATATATATTTATAATTGTTATATCTTCTTCTTGGATTGATCCCTTGATCATTATGTAGTGTCCTTCCTTGCCTCTTATAACATTCTTTATTTTAAAGAATGTTAATTAGAGAATGTCTATTTTATCTGATATAAGTATTGCTACTCCAGCTTTCCTTGGATTTCCATTTGCATGGAATTTATTTTTCCACCCCCTCACTTTCAGTCTGTATGTATCCTCAGGTCTGAAGTGGGTATCTTGTAGACACCATATATATGGCTCTTGTTTTTGTATCCATTCAGCAAGCCTATGTCTTTTGGTTGGAGCATTTAATCCATTCACATGTAAGGTAATTATCAATATGTATGTTCCTAGTACCATTTTCTTAATTGTTTTGGGTTCGTTTTTGTAGGTCCTTTTCTTCTCTTGTGTTTCCCACTTAGAGAAGTTCCTGTAGCATTTGTTGTAGAGCTGGTTTTGTGGTGTTGAATTTTCTTAGCTTTTGCTTGTCTGTAAAGCTTTTGATTTCTCCATCAAGTCTGAATGAGACCCTTGCTGGGTAGAGTAATCTTGATTGTAGGTTCTTCACTTTCATCACTTTAAATATATCATGCCACTCCCTTTGGGCTTGTAGAGTTTCTGCTGAGAAATCAGCTGTTAACCTTATGGGAGTTCCCTTGTATGTTATTTATCATTTTTCCCTTGCTTTTAATAATTTTTCTTTGTCTATAATTTTTGTCAGTTTGATTACTATGTGTCTCGACGTGTTTCTCCTTGGGTTTACCCTGCCTGGCACTCTCTGTCTTCCTGGGCTTGAGTGGCTATTTCCTTTCCCATGTTAAGGAAGTTTTCGACTATAATCTCTTCAAATATTTTCTTGGGTCCTTTCTCTCTCTCTTCTCCTTCTGGGACCCCCATAATGCGAATGTGGGTGCATTTAATGTTGTCCCGGAGATATCTTAGGCTGTCTTCATTTCTTTTCATTCTTTTTTCTTTATTCTGTTCCACAGCAGTGAATTCCACCATTCTATCTTCCAGGTCAACTTATCTGTTCTTCTGCCTCAGTTATTCTGCTATAGATTCCTTCTAGTGTAGTTTTCATTTCAGTTATTGTATTGTTCATCTCTGTTTGTTCTTTAATTCTTCTAGGTGTTTGTCCTTTAATTCTTCTAGGTCTTTGCTAAACATTTCTTGTATCTTCTCGATCTTTGCCTCCATTCTTTTTCTGAGGTCCTGGATCATCTTCACTATGATTATTCTGAATTCTTTTCCTGGAAGGTTGCCTATCTCCACTTCATTTAGTTGTTTTTCTGGGGTTTTACTTTTTCCTTCATCTGGTACATAGTCCTCTGCCTTTTCATTTTGTCTGTCTTTCTGTGAATGTGGTTTTTGTTCCATGGGCTGCTGGATTATAGTTCTTCTTTTTGCTCTCTGCCCTCTGGTGGATGAGGCTCTCTAAGAGACTTGTGCAAGCTTCCTGATGGGAGGCCCTGCTGGTGGGTAGAGCTGGGTGTTGATCCTGTGGGCAGAGCTCAATAAAACTTTAATCCACTTGTCTGCTGATGGGTGGGGCTGGGTTCCCTCCCTGTTGGTTGTTTGTCCTGAGGCAACCCAGCACCAGAGCCTACAGGCCCTTTGGTAGGGCTAACAGCAGACTCCTGGAGGGCTCACCAAGGAGTACTTCCCAGAACTTCTTCTGCCAGTGTCATTGTCCCCGTGGTGAGCCACTGCTGCCCCCCAACAGTAGCAGCAGGAGACCTTCCAACAGTAACAGGTAGGTCTTGTTCAGTCTCATATGGGGTCACTGCTCCTTCCCCCCTGGGTCCTGATGTGCACACTACTTTCTGTGTGTCCTCCAAGAGTGGAGTCTCTGTTTCCCCCAGTCCTGTCGAAGTCCTGCAGTCGAATCCTGCTAGCCTTCAATGTCTGATTCTCTGGGAATTCCTCCTCCCATTGCTAGACCTCCAGGTTGGGAAGCGTGACATGGGGCTCAGAACCTTCACTCCAATGGGTGGACTTCTGTGGTATAAGTGTTCTCCAGTTTGTGAGTCACCCACCCCACTGTTATGGGATTTGATTTTATTGTGATTGCACCTCTCCTACCATCTCTCTGTGGCTTCTACATTGTCTTTCGATGTGGGGTATCTTTTTTGGTGAGTTGCAGTGTCTTCCTGTCAATGATTTTTCAGCAGTTAGTTGTGATTCCGGTGCTCTCACAAGAGGGAGTGAGCGCACGTCCTTCTACTGCACCATCTTGAACCAATCTCCAAAGAAAACATTTTAAATAAGAAGCAGTAATCAATTTACCACAAAATTCTTTTTTGTGAAAAGAAAAGTATTCCAGAAAAATAGTCGAACACCTGGAGTTCTAGGAGCAGTGCTAAGGCCCAATAATTATATAATTTAAAAATGCCATCCTTATAAAAAGGCAATAGAAGGACATTCTCAGGTATTAAAAAGCCCAGGAAATAGGCTACCCACTTACCCATCTTGAGAAAAAATATATTTAAGTCTTACTTCAATCAACTGAGATGAAGCAATACTAAGTACTCCAGGACTTGGAAAATCATAGTATAAAAGGGCTGAGCAATATTAAATTTAAAAATATTGAAATAGTATTTTAAAGCTGTTTTAAAAAATAGAATGGGGCAAGTGAAAAATAATTACTTCAAGAAAGATATATAATTTATAAAAATTTCACACGTATTGTCTATATCATAAAAACGAACATATATAAACACATACCTATCAGTGACTCCTAGGAAGACTGTCTTCTGCCGCCCCTGATATCACCATTGACTAGAAGCCTGCTCATCCCTTGCTACCAGTACCAACAACTTCAACAACATGACCTGCCTAAGAGACCATCAGAAAAAGTTTTTTTACCTAAGTCACTTTGAGAAGCTCAAGACATTGAGGTCATTTTTCTTCACCTGGACACTCATCCCCACATAGCCCTGTAAATTCCTTACTCTGATCCAATGTCTTATTCTCCTCACCTTCACAAAACCTTCCACTGTCCACCAATCCCTATATATTCAGCTCTTTTCTGATTGATTCTTTTACCTTTTTAGTCTAAGACCTGATTCTCTCCTGTGCACATTGTTCCCTGTTATCCTTCCCCAAAGTAACTATTTTTTTCTCCCACACCTGTCAGGGCCACTAGAGTTAGGACAGATATCCTCGTTTGTACTCATTCTTTGAAGGTTTTATCACCTGGCTTACTGTCACTTTTTCCAAAATTAGTCTTGTCATAATTATTGATGAGCTCAATATCAGTATCCTTGTAGATCAATCCAATAAAATGAAGAACAGTGATGGAAATGTTATCTTTCTGCCCTAGCTAATATGGTAACCATTAGACACATGTGCTAGTAAGCACTTGAAATGTGACTAGTGCAACTTGGGAACTAAAGTTTTCCTTTCATTTAATTTTAATTAATTTAAATGGCCATGTGTGCTAGTGCCTACCATTGTGGGCAGCACAGACACTGATGATAATTTCAGTAGCCAGTGCTCTCAGGTGTTTGTCCTGTATTCTTCCAAGTGGCTTGTCCTCCATACTACATCAAGCGTCTACTTTCAAACCCTAGAACATGTTACCAACAACTACACTCCTCCAAAAAGCTGATTTCAGACAACCCCCACACCAACCGCCATTCTCGCTCTTTACAACTCACTTGCTCTGGTAGACTCATCCCAAGAGTCGCACAGATTCACCTGGTATATATCTCCAGTTCCCTTGCCTCTCTCTCCATTTTACTAATGTGGCAAAATACTGCCCTGATTAAATCAGCACTCAGGTGACTAAATGTGGCTGGCGAAAAACACACAGCTATGCCGACCAGTCTCAGTTTAAGTTTATATCCACCAACTTCAAGGGGGCTTTTACTTCTCTCAGTTTTACTGCACCTCTCTAGCCCACTCGCTCTCACTCTCCTAGACAGATGTGCTGTGTCCAGTCCCAACTCCTCTAACTTTCAGCGCCTCCTCTCACTGTGTATTCTCTGCCAAAGATTTGGTTCCTATGTCACTAAGAAAATAGAAGTAATGAGCACAGAGTTTCTATAATGCTTCCACTGATACATCTCCCAGCCCACCTGCATCTGTCACCAAGTATTCTGCTTCTGTTTCTGTGTTGGATGTGCAGTGGATTCCAAGCCCCTATAGCAATTATCCCCCATATCTCCTGCATCATCAGTTTCTCCCTCTCTTTTACATATCTCATCAGTAGGCAAACAAGCTATAATACCTCCCACATTAAAAAATAGAAGCTTTCTTTAACTCATTTGATTCATTCCCCTTCAGCTATAATCCCATTTCTCTGTTCTCCCTTACAGCAAGACACTGTGAAAGAATTAGCTGCAATTGATATCTCTGTGTTCTCTTTCTAGGTCTCTCTTAACTCTGTATTCATCAGGCTTTTGCCCCCACTGCATTCACTTAGATAGCTCATGTAAAGGTTTATAGTGACCCCCATGTGGCATAATTTGACTGTCTCTTCCTCACTCAGCACCATTAATCAGCAGCGTTAATATAGTTATCCCTCCTTCCTGCTGAACATTTTTAGCTTGGCTGCCAGGATTCCTTTCTTTCTTGATTCTCCTGCTAAAGCGCTGGCTACTTCTTAGTCTCTTGCTGATCCCTCCTTATGTCCCAACTTCTAAACATGGAATTGCTGCTGAGTTCACCCTTCTGATCCCATTTACACCCACTCCTGGTAGCACATGAATCTGATATTATGACTTTAGGTGCTATCTAGGTGTCAATGAATCCCCAAATTTATCTGTCTAGTGCAGCACATCCCTCTAAAGTCTAGGCTCACATTTCTAATTGCCTGCTCAACATCTCTGCTAGGCTATCTCACAGGCAATTCATATGTAATACACCCAAAAGTGCTCCTCCCATAGTGTGCATCACCTCAGTGATGGCAACACCATCCTCTCAGTTGTTCAGACCAAAACCCTTGGAGGAAATCTTGAATCTCCTCTCTCTCTACGTCCTATATCCAAACCAGTAGCAAACCCTATTTGCTGCTTTGCTTTCAAAGTTTATCTTGAATCCAGGCACTTCTTACCATTTTCACCACCATCATCCTTTATCTAGATTACTCCAATAATGCCCTACTATCACTCTTTGCTTCTGAAGGCCAAATAATTATACTTTTATAACAAAAGTCAGATCCAGTCACTGCTCACCTCAAACTCTGCAATGACTCCCATCTTACTCAGAATAAAGGGCTTAGAAATGGGCTAGAAGGCCTTACATAATCTGGCCCCACTCCTGTCATCAACTCTGTGACCTCACATACTACAAATATCCCCCTAGCTTAGTCCCCTCTAGCTACCCTGCTTCTTCTGCATGTTATCCACATGATCTGCTACTTTTCTTCCTTCTGGTCTCTGCTAAACACTGCTTTATCATCGAGCCTTCCCTGACCACCTTATATATAATTTCAGCAATTCTCAGTCCCTGATGCACCACATCCCTTTTACCCTGCTTTATATTTCTTCATAACACATAACACCATCTGAGCTAACTCTGTCGCTAGATCGTCTGTATATCTACAGTGATATCTACATATTAGAGGGAGGGGGCATAGTTCTGAGGGTAGTAACTTTATATTTTTTCATGCCCTGTCTCTATTTTCTGGTACTTATTGGAAATCAATAAATATATTTTGAATGGCTGTAAGAAAGATCCACACAGGAATTGGGTAGGAACGAAGAAAGCAATCAGGTTGGGAACAGCACCCCTGGGAGGACCAGAAGAAGAGGGGTAATAAATGGGCTCAGAGATCTTCTGTGGGGAGTGAGTGGTGAGAACCACATATTGGGTGCCCCAGGCCTGGGGTTTGACACCAAGAGGACGAGTGCCCTTAGATGGTTTGAAAGCCAGTGGGACTGACAGTGGGGTTGTAAGAAACCTAGACTCTGCTCTTGAAGAGCACATACACGCTTGCTTACTCCTGAAACGAGGCAGTGTACACAGATTGAAACTGCCCAGGACTCTGGCTGGTCTCCCGTGACTGCCCTGGTGCATGCCCTAGCCTGAACAGAGTGTCCACTCCAACACCACTCACCCCACGGCGCAGCGCCACGCTAGGGGAAGGGCTGCAGTGGCCGAGGGGAATGTGCAGTTGTGAGGAACAGAGCTGGCTTGGAACCAGAGCAGCATCTGAATGGGGAGAGGGTGGCTGCTACTGGGGCCTGAGGAAGCAGTGGGTTAGCAACTTGGGACCCAACCCTGCCCACAATAGGGGAGTATTGGTCACTGAGAAGAGGAGAAGCTCCAGCTTACACCTGTCTCTGGCTTTATCCCCTCCATCTCTAGCCCCACCTCCTACCAAGGTGATAGCTGCCAGCACACCTGTGGGGGAGGGTGTGATTCATGCTCATATCAAATCCAGCTCTCCCACCAAAGCCACTGGATACAAGCAGACTGCATAGGGACACACCCATTCAAGGACACCATTTCAAAACCACAATAGGTAACTGTTTCAACTAATTTCATAGAGACAGAGAAAGTTTAGCAAAATGAGAGGACAGAGAAATTTATTACAAGTGAAAGAACAAGAGAAAACCCCTGGAAAAAAACAACTAATGAAACAAATAATTTACTAGATAAAGAGTTCAAAGCATTAATAATAAGAATGCTACCTAAATTAAGGAAAAGAATAAATGAACACAGTGGGAATTTTAACAAGAGACAAGAGAATATAAAATAGAACCAGTCAAAACTGAAGAATACTATAACTGTAATGAAAAACACACTAGAAGGAATTAATAGCAGACTAGGTAATATAGAAGAACACTGAAGTGATCTCAAGATAGAATCATGGATATCACTCAATCAGAACAGCAAAAAGAAAAATAAATTTTAAAATGAAAACAGCATGAGGGACCTCTGAGGCAACACCAAGCATACTAACATTCACATAATAGGGGTCCCAGACGGAGAAGAGAGAGAGAAAGGGGTTGAAAATGTACTTGATGAAATTACAGCTGAAAACTTCCCAAACCTGAAGAAGGAAATAGATATCCAAGTAGAGGAAGCTAAAAAAGTCTCAAGCAAGATGAATCCAAACAGACCCACACCAAGACATATCATAATTAAAATGAAAAAGTTAAAGAGAGAATTCTAAACTCAGCAAGAGAAAAACAAAGAATCATGTACAAGATAACCCCCATAAGGCTATTAGTTAATTTTTCTGCAGAAACTTTGCAGGCCAGAAGAGAGTGGCATGATATATAGTATTAAAGAATAACTTTACATGGAGTATAATCTATAAAAAATTAATCACTATATTATATACCTGAAGCCAATATAATATTGTAAATCAACTATACTTCAATTAAAATCTTTTAGATTAAAAAAATGAAGTTATATATGTTTTTAATATAGAGAATATTCAAAGAGATAAAAGAAGAAATAGAACCTTCACAGCAATTTTTTTTTTTACGAGTAGAACATCTGTAGATGAAGACCATGGACTTTGAAAATTAAAAAATAGACACTTTGGGACTTCCCTGATGGTGCAGTGGTTAAGAATCCGCCTGCCAATGCAGGGGACAGGGGTTCGAGCCCTGGTCTGGAAAGATCCCACATGCTGCGGAGCAACTAAGCCCATGTGCCACAACTTCTGAGCCTGTGTTCTAGAGCCCGTGAGCCACAACTACTGAAGCCTGCATGCTTAGAGCCCGTGCTCTGCAACAAGAGGAGCCACCGCATTGAGAAGCTCGTGCACCACAACAAAGAGTAGCCCCTGCTCACCGCAACTAGAGAAAGCCCGCGTGCAGCAACAAAGACCCAGTGCAGCCAAAAATTTAAATAAATAAGTAAATAAATTTATTTAAATAAAAGACAATATATGGGTGAACAAAGAAGTCAGAAGAGATAAAGAGATGGAAATTATGAAAGAGTATAGAGTAACTAATAACAAGCTTTAAAATATATCTGAATTTCCAAAAAGAAAAAAAAAATGGAGAGGTACTAGTGAAGAGGTAATATTATAACTGAAAGAAAACTAGCTCAAAGAAGAACATAATTTTTAGATGGAAACCGACAGCAGATCCATAAAGGTAAAACCAAATCCAAATCATAACAAAAACTATAAAGTATAAAGAGAAGAATCATAATAGCTATCAAAAGTAAAAGGCCCATTATCTGAACATGTAAAATAATCAGGTGAACAGCAGTCTTTCCATCAGTAAAAATAAAAGTCAGGAGTAAAAGTAAGAACATCTTCAAAGTGACGAGTGATAAATAACTGTTGGGACTTCCCTGGCAACACAGTGGTTGAGAATTCACCTGCCAATGCAGTGGACACGGGTTTGAGCCTTGGTCTGGGAAGATCCCACATGCTGTGGAGCAACTAAGCCCGTGCACCACAACTGCACTCTAGAGCCTTGAGCCAGAACTACTGAGCCCGCATGCCACAACTACTGAAGCCTGTACTCCTAGAACTCCTGCTCTGCAACAAGATAAACCACCTCAGTGAGACGCCTGTGCACCGCAACGAAGAGTAGTCCCCACTCGCCAAAATTAGAGAAAGCCCACACGCAGCAACAAAGACCCAATGCAGCCAAAAATAAATAAATAAATTTATAAAAAGAAATAAATAACTGTTTTACATTTTTTCCAGCAATGTATGGAGGGTTCCAGTTTCTCCCTATCATTGCCAACACCTGTTTTGCTTTCTTATATTATTATTATAGCCATCCTATACTAATAGGTGTGAAGTAATATCTCATTGTAGTTTTGATTCACATTTCCATAATGACATGATGTTCAATATCTTTTTATGTGCTTATTGGCCATTTTTGTATCTTCTTTGGAAAAATATTTATTCAAATTATTGCCCATTTTAAAACTAAATTATTTGTCTGTTTATTATTGACTTGCAAGAGTTACTTGTGTATTTCATATTCAAGTCTCTCATCAGATACATAGTTTTCATATATTTTCTCCCATTCTGTGGGCTTCTCTTTTTCTCTCTTCATGATATCATTTGAAACACAAAATTTTTTAAGAATAGTTTTTAGTGGATTCCTTAGGATTTTCTAAATGCAGGGGAGAAAAAAGATCAAGTCATCTGCAAATAGAGATAATTCCTTCCTCTCCAATCTGAAAGTTTTTATGTCTTTTAGTCGCTTAATTGTTCTGATTAGAACTTCTAATACTGTACAATGTCAAATAAAAGTGGTAAGAATTGATGCCCTTGTCTTATTCTTCACCTTAGGGGGAAGGCACTCAGTTTTCACCATTAAATATGATATTGGTTGTAAGTTTTTTATATATGATCTTCATGGTCTTTGTTAAGGAATTTCCTTTCTATTCCTAGTTTGAATTTTCTCAAATGCTTTTTCCTGCATCTATGTGTTTTTTTTTTCCGTTAGTCTAATAATATGGTATATTACATTGATTAATTTTTGTACATTGAGCCAACCTTACGTTCCTGGGGTAAAGCTCATTTGGTAATGGTGTATGATCCTTTTTATATGTTGCTGGATTCTTACTGAGATTTAGTTGCTTTACTTGAGTGAATATTTCCTCACTTGCTTTGTGTACTAAGACAATTTCCAAGGACTTTAAATTTTTGTATTTTATAATTTTCACTAAATTGTTGTTTTGCCAGGGATAGGGTCCACCAAACTCCTTATTCTGTCATTGTGAAAGCTTTTATTTCATTCTTTCCCATTTTCATATAGTATTAAATTGTATAAATAATATACTAAAAAATAGTGTTCTATTCTATGGATATTTGATTTGTTTCCAGTTGTTTCGGTTATGAATTTGCTATTCATTATCTATGGAAACAAATGTGCAAGAGTTCTTTAGGGTATAAATATACACACTTACTAGTTCTAGGGTATGTACAACTTCAGTTTCATTGGGTAATGTCATAGTACCCAAGTTGTGGTAGTGAGAGTTCTTGACATTACTTATCTTCCCAACATGGGCTGTC
Source organism: Delphinus delphis (assembly GCF_949987515.2). Classification (NCBI taxonomy): domain Eukaryota; kingdom Metazoa; phylum Chordata; class Mammalia; order Artiodactyla; family Delphinidae; genus Delphinus; species Delphinus delphis. Next base: position 44,194,282 of record NC_082688.1, on the reverse strand, counting down.
AGACTTAAATTTTACCAATGTGGTGGGTATAAAATGGTATTGTGTTGTAATTTTGTTTTACATATTTGAATACTACTGAGGTCAAGCATTTCTTTATACATTTATTCTAATTAATGCTTTCATTTCTGATTTTATATCTACATAAACATACTGTATTTTTCTATTGGACTATTTGGATTTATTGATCTGTGTTTTCCAATTTGGAGGTCTTGTTTAAGAAATCCTTTTCTACACCAAAGTCACAAATATATACTCACACATTTGCTTCTAAAATATAAGCTTTAAAATTTGTCTTTCACATTAAATTACTTAAGCCATCTAGAATTATTTTTTGGACATGCTGTGAGTTAGGAATTAATTTCTTGTTTTGTTTGCTTTATTGTTTCCCTGTAGGGACATAGGGATAATCAATTTTCTCAGTAAAAGTTATTCAATAATCTTTTTTATTTTTACTCACTGATCTGCAATACCAGCTTTGTCATGTAGCAAGTTTACATATATACCTAGATCTCTTTCTAGACCCTTTATCATACCCAATTGGTCTGTTTGTCTATCCTTGAACCAAATGTGATAATATATAAATTATTATAACTTCATAATAAAGTCTTGATAATCTGGTAGGACAAGTTCCTCAGTCTGGTTCTTCCCTAAAATTGATTTAGCTATTCAAATGAGATTTTTATAAATTATAAAATCATGTTATCACATTCCAACAAAAATCCTTTTAAATTATGATTCTAATTACATTGACTCTTTATACTGAGTTTGGGATAATTGAGTCTTCCTACATATGAATATACATTTCTCTCAACTTCTGTATTTAAAATATAATTTAGTAAAGTTTTAAATTTTATTTTTTTGCTTCTAGAAATATTTTGATTAAGTTTCTTTCTAAGCATTTTGCACTTCTGTTCTTTTCCTAAGTTGTACCTTTTTTTTTTTTTTTTTTTTGCGGTACACAGGCCTCTCACTGTTGTGGCCTCTCCCGTTGCGGAGCACAGGCTCCAGACGCGTAGGCTCAGCGGCCATGGCTGACGGGCCCAGCCGCTCCGCGGCATGTGGGATCTTCCCAGACCGGGGCATGAACCCGTGTCCCCTGTATCGGCAGGTGGACTCTCAACCACAGCGCCACCACGGAAGCCCCTAAGTTGTACCTTTTTTAGTCCATTTTCTAGCTCTTTGTTAAAAGTTAAGAATGTCATTGATTTTTATACATTGATCTTTTATCTATTAACTTTACTAAACTTCCTTATTAATTCTACTAATCAGTCTGTTTTGGTTTTCTAGGTAAACAATTGCCATCTGGACTTAGATTCATTTTTTTGCTTTTTCAATCCTTACGCATTTTATTTCTTTTTCTCCTCTCTCCCTTATTGTACTCATATTTACTGAAAGTGGTGACAGTGGACATCTCTCCTTTGTTCCTGATTTTAAGAAGAGTTCGTTTAACTTTTCATTATCAAGCATGATCTTCTCTGTGAAATATTCATATTCTTTTTCAATTTAGAAAGTTCCCTTCTGTTCCCAGTTTTCCAGCTGCTTATTAGCAAAGGGTAAAACTGGGGTTCTCAGACAATTTTCCTCCTTTAATCTGTCAATGTGGTGAATTACATATTTTTTCTAACATTGAACTAATCACACATTCCTGACATAAAGTCAGCTGTCATGATTTATTGTCATTTTTATTTATTTCTAGATTTTATTTGCTAGTATTTTTATTTCATCCACATTCATGAGTGTGATTGACCTGTAATTTTCATTTCTCTTATTGTCTTTCTGTCTGGATGTTTTATCAAGTTTATGCCAACTTCATGAAATTAGAGAATTTTCTCTCTTTTTTTGTTCTTTGGAAACATTTGTGTATGTTTGTAATTATTTAGCCCCACGGTGTTTGTTAGAGTTTTCCAAAATAACTTTCTAAGAAAACTTCAAATTTTTGACTCTGTTTTTTAATGATTGATGAACATTTGCATTTTATATTTCTTTCACTCCTTCATGTAAGGAATATTTTTCCCAGAATTTATCCATTATGCCAAAATTTTAAAATTTTATTTCTATAAAATTGTTGATAATATTATTTTCTTATTTTTTAAAGTCCTGTTCCCTATGCAGTTGTGATCCTTTTCATTCTTATTATCATTATTGTTTTGTATTCCCTTTTTTTCTTGATTATTCTTTTTTTTTTTTTTTTTTTTTTTTTTGCTGTACGTGGGCCTCTCACTGTTGTGGCCTCTCCCGTTGCGGAGCACAGGCTCCGGATGCGCAGGCTCAGCGGCCATGGCTCACGGGCCCAGCCGCTCTGCGGCATGTGGGATCCTCCCTGACCGGGGCACAAACCCATGTACCCTGCATCGGCAGGTGGACTCTCAACCACTGCGCCACCAGGGAAGCCCTTTCTTGATTGTTCTTGCTAAGTGTTAGTCAACCTTATTATACTTTTCAAAAATCTGTTCTTTTCAAAGATCTGTTAGCTCTGCTGATCTTCTTTAGTCTGTCTTCTCTGCTTCATTAATTTATGCTCTTATCTTTATTCTACTTTTTTGTGTTAGTTTTGTTGTTCTTCCTAAATTGAATACTTGGCTCATTAATTTTCAACCTTTCTTATTTTCTAATATAAGATTTAAGTCTATAAATTTATTTTTAAGTTCCACTTTAATAACATCCTTCAAATTGTTTAAGCAGTATTTTCAGTATCATTCAGTTCTAAGAAATTTTTATCTTCCATTGTGATTCATTTAAAAATTTTCTAATCACAACAGGTGTTTAAAGTTATTTTGATTTGTACTGAAATTCTTTTGGGTTCAGAGGAAGCTATCTTTCTAATCACTCCTCAAGAATAACCTTGTAGGAAACTCATTTCCTTTGCCCTTAAAGACCTCTGGTCTTCTCCCTCAGTGCTGCTTCCCTTGGCCTTTTCTATCACTCATAGGCTGGATGACATTCCACTCCACTCCGCTTCTGGCTTCTCTAATTCCCATTTCACTGTTAAGAGCATCTGTAGCCACAAATGTCTTGAGGTCCTCACAGGTGTGTGTCTTTTCCACAAGCTCTGAGCTTTCCTCTACTGTCCACTGTCTCCATCACAGTCAAGGCTACAGGCCAGAGCCCTGCCTAAGAATCCCTGGGCTTAATCCTGATGATCTGCAACCTTAATGGGTTGTACCTCCAATCATTTTATCCTTTGAAAAGTTTTTCATCCAGTTGTGTTTTTGTCCATCTCCCTATCATGACTCCCTGTCTTGGGTCCTGATGAGCTCAACCTAACTTCCCTCTTGCTAGTTTCGTATATAGTTTGAAATGTTCACCCACCCCTTTGCTCCCCACCCCTCCACCTGCCCCTTATCCCTCTACACACCATACTTTTCAGTGTAACTTATTTTCCATGGCTGCTCACTGGCCACATGCTTTCTGTGTTTCCATCTTTAGCCTTGGTCCTAGGTTTCCACAGTTTGTTCTCTGCAGTTCTCCACACCCACAATCCTTTATTCTCTTATTCTTTCCCTTCGTTTCTATTCCTTTATTCTACATGGAAACTAAATGCTACACTCTTAATTTTTTCAAAAATTCTAGTTCTTACTATTAGGATGTGCTAAGCACTACTTAAGCACTTTAAAATTACTAACTCAGCAAATATTTGTTACTATTCCAGGGATAGATTCTATTACTATCATCCTCTTTTTATAACTGCAGTAACTGAGGCAAAGAAGGGTAAATAAATTGTCCAAGAAGAAACAGCTATCTAGTGGTGGCACTGAGATTTGGACCCAAGTAGGCTGATTCTGATAACCCTGATCTCACGTGCTACTCCACCGTGCTCTGATGAAGCCCTGTCTTGCCACTACTCAGAATTGTTCTCTTCCTCCCCTGAGCTCCCACTGAACCTTCTTTGTCCTGCTACCATAGCACTTAAAGGAGACTGGCTTTCTTGTACGTTCATTTAGTGTATATCTCCTTCTCAAGGTCCTATTGCTCCCCAGGGTAGAGAATGTTCTTGTTTTTCCATTCCCAGAACCAACTGTGAGGTTGTGCACAGAGTAACCATTCAAAAAGTGTGTATTGAGTAAAGGAAGGCCTTTAATCAAGAGGCCACTCAGAATGAAGCAACAGTACAGGGGAAAGGGCACAGGACTTTGATTCAGGAAAACTGAGTTAAAACTCTGGCTCTGGTATTTGATAGCTGTATGACCTTGGGCAAGTCACTTTGCCTCCCTACCCTTGGTTCTCTGAATGAAAAATAGGAATAAAGTCATCTAATTCACGTGAGCTCAGTATCTGACTCAACATATATTTTACATGAACTATTATATTCTTCATCGCCTATTATTCCCTTTCTTTAGACTACAGGTCCAGGAGTCACTCCCACAGTCTTTCCCCCATAATTCTACACAGCTCTATCCTTTCACTCAGACTCACTTCTTCATCTTTTTCTCTTATAATTTCATTGTATGTGCTGTAAGTCCTTAAGCATTTGAGAAGCAGTAACTGTTTCTATATTGCCCACTGTTGTGCTGGGCTGTGCTGTAGTCACCTTGGTTAGGTGAGGAAGTAGGATCTCTTTCTGTCTTGGTAGCTGGTTACAGTCGGCCAAAGGAGAAACTTGCATGAGATTTGGGAGGCAAACTGAAGCAGCAGTCGGTGTTCTCAGAAAGTCTTTTTCACAATCAGACACTGTCGTGGAAGGATGCGGAGAAGCCCAGCGGGTCCTAGCCTGTCCCAACTCTGCTTTGCTCCACATCTAGTCATTTCCTGCCCACGCTGGCCAGGCTGCTGAACAGACCGACCCCAGATGCTCCATACAGAGGCAATCGTGCTCCCCTTTCTCAGTTTCTCTTCAGAAACAGGATGCGCTTAGCTTCTTGGATTTCCCTGCAAGCTCCAAATTGTCCACACATGCCAATGTCTAGGTGAACTGATTAGGGACTCAGTCTCTAATATCCCAACTGCCCAGACCTTTGCTTCCCCAGCTCCTCTCACATTTTAACAAAGTCTAGATACATGCAGTATCTCCAGTTTGTCGTGTGTGTGTGTGTGTGTGTGTGTGTGTGTGTGTGTGTGGCGGGGGGTGGGGGTGTGGGAACAGAGAGAGACAAAGACCTGGCATATAGTAGGTATCCAATAAATACTTGTTAAATTAATGAATAAATGAATGAATGTGAATATATATACTGATTTAATTCCCCTATAAGACTGTTTGACTCCTAAGATCAAGGACTACATCTAAAGACTCTTTAAATATCTTTTACAGTACTAAGTTAGTATTTGTTAATTTTCAAAATGGCACGTGGAAGAACCAAAAATAATGATGAACCCCTATAAAAAGATAGAAGGGACAAGCCAACACAGTTTGTAGAATTTTGTGTGACACAGTTGAGCTCCAAGGAAATACAGCTAAATACTATAGGTTCAAATAAAAACACAGGGTGACTCAGACCTTGTAAAAATGATTACTCCATAAAGTTAATGTAGGATATGATGAAGCCAAGCAACGATTATTATGAGCGATCCTCCGTTATTTCTGTTTTCCAAATAATCTAGAAATAACTTTTATGTGTGTTTCATATATAGATAGATCTCATGTCTTAAGAGTCAAATTATGTCTCCTTTTTCTTATATTGTTCTTCTGTCAGTGGAAGAAAGAAATCTGTAATAGGAAAATGTGGTACATTGACTGAAAATTCTACATGTTATAAATCTTTTGCAAATTCTGCTCTAAGACTTCACTGTGGTCTTTCCTTTCTCTCTTTTTTTCTTAACTGCAATCATATCCACCCAGATGTTTGATCCCTGAACAAGTGTGATGTGTTCAAGATGTACACTTCATTAAATGAGGATTTAACAGGAGCACCGGTATGTGATTTTCCTTTTTGAACTACATAGAAAAGAGAAAGCCAAAACCTATGGTAATGTGACATTTAAGCTGCAAATTCAAACTGAAAAAAAAATTAGGAAATTCAAAAGTTATGGTTGTCATAGCAATTCTAGCTAAACCTCAGTATGCAAGTGTATTTCCTGAAACTCATTTACACTGTAGAATCTTTTATATTATAATAGCATATATTTTAATGGTTCATGATTCCTACTAGCATATGCATTTACATGAATACAAAACAAACTCTTTTTTGTTTATATATTTTGCTATAGTAGTTCACATACTAAAAACTGAATCTAAAAACTGCTCCTAAATTCATGCTAAAATTTTAAATTCTGGGTAGAGTTTGTTTACTGTGTCTTCCTTTCCCATCACCAGAACATGGTGTTTGGAGTAATGCATTCAACAATGTATGAGATGATCTCATTTGGCTTCATCAGTATTCACGTCGAAGCCCTCTTGACTTGAAAATGCAACATTAAAGAACGTACAGAATGCTGGATTCTTTAATCCCAGTTGACTTTTTCATCATTTCTACATACCACATTCCACATTGCGTGCGAGGTGCTTTAAAGCCCTTTCAGCCTGGAAATACTATGATTCTCCCAACTTACAGACTTCTTACTCAAAAAACACCCCATCACTTCTCCAACCATTGTTCCACTATCCCCTATGAATACTTTTGAAATATCATTTATTTTTGTAAGACAAGACAAAATTGAAGCATCCCTCAGGCAACATATAATAACATACATATCATATCTTTTTTTTCTCCACTAAAAGTTGTGTTTTACTTAGGGCAAGACTTGATAGAAAAGCCAAGATTTTTATGAATAACTTGAAGGCAAATTACTATAGCTCACACCTTTAGAGCTTCAAAGCATCTCAGTCAAGAAAGGGCATAACTCTAAATACACAATGTTCAGTATGTTCTATCGAACAAATCTAAAAGGGAAAGGACTTTTCAATTTCCCTGTTACTTTTAAGCATCATTCTAATTAAACATTCCCCTTTCCTAAAGGGAGATAGTAGGGCCAGGTGCTCTCAGCTTAAATCAAATCCAGCCAGCCTGCAGTTGACCTTGACATCCTGTTCATTCATATCATTTTACTCAGTATAGATAGTGCTGTGTTTACTCATCTCTGTCCCAAGTAGAACCCAGGGTTCAGACCTTATCCTGTTCCTCTATTTTGCACACCATTGCATCCTGGGCACTTCCCAAAGGGAAGCACTACATAGTAAATGCAGTTATGTATTTTTGGAATGAGTTAATGATTTATAGCCTACCAAGCCTTCGTCTCCCCAGCATGGATGCTATTATTAAATTCGGGGTAGGCACTCAGTACATTTTTGGTGAAGGAAAGAGGGTAAGAAAGCTTCTAGTAGAACTCTGAGGTGAGCAGAAAAGTTCTTTAAGACATCCAGGAGAGGAATATTGCTCCAAAGGAAATCACAGACATCAGCGACCACCAGCATGTTTGCTATTTTAGAATGTAATATATTTGGCATTGGATTCTGAGTCCCTGGTGCCTTATACCAAAATATTCATGGAAACATCTAAATAAAATGTTTTCCTGTGGAGTGTTTTGCAAGTCTCAACCCATATCTGGCAGTCAAAACCCACTTGGATGTTGAGAAATGCTGTTCTGTTGCATCCAGGTGTTTGGCTGCATCAGAGCCGTTTTGTTTTCATCTGCCCTGCATTCTTACCTGGTGACACAGTCCACAGATTGAAAAAGCACACCAGGCAGAGACCATCATGACTTACCATTGTTCGAAAGAGCCTTGGGCCAAAAGTCACCATTTCATAAATGGTCTGCAAGCATTTGAAAATCAGGAGATAAGGACATATTAAGAAAACTGTTTCCACTTGGTAGAAGACTAGGGAGTCAAGGTAGGAGGTGGAGACAGGTGGGGAGTTTATTCTTCTTCCTTTCCAAAGCATCCATACTTTGCTCCATTCTAAGTCTGTGATAAACACACTGGATACTCCCGATACTCCTCTGTGGTTCTTTGTTCATTACAAGTATCAACACATTTGATCCACACAACATTATTACAACTGTCCAGTGATACTGCTATTTGCTTAGCCAGTATCCATTTCCCCCCTTTCTTCCATGTAAATAATACCATAATTTTGTTTGGGAGTGGCAATGTGGCCAGCTAAATTAGTGAAATCCCCAGGCTTCCTTTACATAATGTGAAGGATGTTCACATGTGAATGTGATGCAGTTCTATCCAATGAGATAGGAACAGAAGTTTTGGAAGAGGCTTGCATCATCAAATAGTAAGGTAGAACAAGCCAAGAGAAGACTTTTTTTGCTTTACCTCTTTCTCTTTTCCCCCTTGCATATTCTGCCTGGAATATGAATATCTGCAGGTACGAAACCATCTTGAGACCATGAGAATAAAAGTTACATATTTGTTCCACACATTAAGGATGGTGACACAAAGCTAAGGAAAAAATCTGATGGCCTCTTGGAGCCATTGTTCCAACCCTGGACTGTCTACTCCTGAATTATTACCCTAGAAAAATAGCCACTCTTTGAATAAGCCATTGAACTCACATTTGTCTTGTGCAGCTGAATCTAATCCCCACTGATAGAGGTAGGGACTATTTAAATCCATATGTTTCTAGTGAGGAAACAAGACACAAGGAGATTTAGTAACTTGGCCAAGGTCTCTCAGGCAGGAAGTGGAGGGAGTAGGATAAGCACCTAGGCCAATTGCTCCTGGACCTTTGCTTCCAGCATCCTGGCCTAAGCTCTCGCTTTCTCTCTCTTTCTCTCTCTCTCTCTCTCTCTCTCTCTCTGTTTGGGTCCTACAGATCGTCAGGACCTTTGCACGTTCTTCAAACCCTGCCCCAGTCATCCCACTTCCCTGGTTCCAACAAAGAAAAAGGCAATGTCCCCAATGGGCTTCACAGCATTCAGGCTTAAGATAGAGAAAACTATTTCAGAAAGAAATTACTCATGATATTTTTCTCTAAGAAACACATGAAAGCTTTAAACAAAGTCCTAAACTAATAGGCTGCAAATCTGTCTTGCAATGGGCTCGTGAAGAATGAACTGCAAATTAATGAAAAACTCTTCCATTTCTAAGGGCTAAATCACTGTATATCATTAAGACAGCAGTTCCAAGGGGGCGCCTGGAGAGCTGTGACTTAGTCGTCAATCTTCAACCATCTTGCTCTCAACCTTTTCTCTCCTAGCAAAGTTTTACACGGACATGCATAGGTTCTGCCTCTTGATATAAATTGTTTTAATTGCTTATTAAAATTGGAAATGTACAACCATGAAAAGCGAGAAGAATGCAAATTTTCTGTTAGCAGTCTTTCTTCCAGGAAATACCCCAGCAAGTTGAGTACCGGAGATATAACTTTATCAAATAGAACACGGAAGGGAGAAATGCACAATATGTCTAAGATCTGGAAGTAGGGTTAATCCACCCACTGACCCTAAGAAACATTCCAGAGAGTGGTCATTTGGCTATATGAATGACAGCCTTTACAATGCAAAATGCTTTTCTATTCAAATAGAAATTTTCAGAGCACTAGGATTAAATTCCAGTTGATTTTGTCAGAAGGGCCTTAGAGCAGCATTTCCCAGAGGGTATATATAATGGTCAAATTTAGGAAATACCATATTTTGTAGACATTTGCAATGTACATTAGCATATTAAAGGCTTTGAAGGTTTCTGCAACACAGTGACAGGTTGGATATTATTCAATATATTTAAATATATTTGAGGAAAATATTAACCTACACGGAAACTGAGAACATCACTTCTTTACCTTGTCAGGTTAATGCTTACATGAATACTTTAATAATCCTCCTCCACAGCCCCCATCCCATTCATAAAGGCCTTAGCTATGCAGGAAGTTTGAATCAATTATATACAGTCAATCCTAATTCTTTGCAGAGTCGATATTCACGAATCTGCCTATTTGCCACCATTTATGTGTAACTCCCAAGTCAGTACTCCTGGTGCTTTTGTGGTCATTTGCAGACATATGCAGAGAGGCAAAAAAAATTGTCTCCCAATGCATGTGTTCCCAGCTGAGGGGAACAAGGCAAGGCTTTGCCTTCTCGTTTCAGCTCTCATACTGCAACGAGTGGCCTTTTCACAGTACATTTAGTGCCACATTTTTATTTTTGCATTTTTTGTGCTTTGTTTGTTGATGAGTTAGTTGTTTAAAATACCCCTATGTGTAGTGCTGAAGTGTGATCTAGTGTTCCTAAGAACAAGAAGGCTGTGATGCGCCTACAGAGAAAATGTGTCAGATAAGCTTCATTCAGGCATGAGTTATCGTGCTGTTGGCCAATAGACAATATATAAGCATGTATATATATATAACAATATGCATATATACTGGGTTCTGTAAGATGTTATGGAAAAACCCAAATGAACTTTTTGGCCAACCCAATATGATGGTTAGGAATCAATAATTTATCTTAAATAAGGTGTCCTTAAATAGAAACACACATAAAAAAAGGCTATGTGTTGACTGGTTGACAAAAATGTTGTGCCCAGAAGCTCACACGAACCTGGCCCTGCATTTCTCCTATGAGCAATGCTTCAGTTTTGGCCAACTCAGTGTCCAGGACAGCTTTATAGAACCTAACTGCCGCAGACAACAAGAATCGATTTTATCTTGTCAAACTTAATCAATTTAAAAACTGTCTTCAACACATAAGCACAAGTCACTGATAAGAAAACTTTATATATGACGCTCTTCATCTTCAAGGCATTTTAATATAAGACAAGCAGTGATAGAAACAAAAATATATAAAAACATTTACTGAGTCCTCACTATGTGCCAGGCACTGTTTCAGATCTTTCACATGTATTAGCTCAAAGAGTCCTTCGAATGACCTGTGAAGCAGGAACACTTTCTTGTCTATATTTTACCTGAGGAAACTGAGACCCAGGGAAGCCAAGCAACCTGCCCACAGGCGCCCAGTCAGGACTCAGGGCTGGGATTTAACCCAGGCTGCCTCCAAAGCCGTGCTCGTAAACGAGTTACATGGGCTATGTGGAGAGAGGTAGGCGGCAAGATGCATTTGGATCCAGAGCTCAGACGGAATACATCAAGAACATTATGTTCAGCATGATAAACGCCTGCTTGAGGTGGTACATAATACTGGAATTGTTTCAACTGAAGAGATTCCACTGGCAGTCACGGCATCAGGTGCTGGAGGACACCGTGGCTCAAGGTGGTGCTTTCTTTGTTTTGGGTTCTGAAATTTAAAGCACTTCAATTTAGGGCAAATTTAGATCAGACTAGCTTTGGAGCAATAGAAGACCCTGTGGATGAAGGGCCATGGGCGAAGTCTTTTTAATCTCTGCTACTGCTCTCCCTTAAACACTTCACCTGCACAGAAACTTGATGGGAGATTCGTGACAATCAGAGCCAGGGCGGGCAGGGTGTAAAGAGTAAGGAATAGAAAGGAATGGGCTTCGGAGTGGGTGATTGCAGAGAGGTGGAGAAACATGGAAGAAGAAGAAACTTAAACCGTAAGAATGAAAAAGCTTCACTATTTCAGTGAAGCTTTTTGTGGCCAATTTAGAATCCATTTCTCTCCCACCCCACCTAATAAACTTCTGTCTGTTCTTCAAAATTTAACGAAAACCTATGTGCTAATTAGTCTCTATGTGTCATCGCCCACCCAGCTCCGTCGTTCTCCCTTCTCTGCTGGGCCTCTGTGGGCTGTGTACACCTCCTGGCTGCTGCGCTGACCTGCGACTGGCCTCAGCTAGTGCAGAGAAGATGGGAGGAGAGAGAGCTCAGGGCAGTTCCTCCCTACCTCCTGGCTGAACAAGTCATCCCAGTTTGCCTGGGACTTTCTGGTTTCAGCAGAATCCCCCATCCCATCCCGGGAAACCCTTCAGTTCCAGGCACACTGGTACAGTTGGCCACCCTACCTACTTCTCCCTACTTGGGCACAATGTCTCTGAGTGTCTCCATCCTTCCATGACCACAGCTCTTATCAGGGGAGCCCTCCTCCATGCCTCCATGTTTCAAGTCTCACTGGGTCCTAGTTAATGCATTTCCTTACCTTATCCCTTTGACCTGCAGCTGGAATCTAGGTGCCACACTCCCCACTTGTTCGTTCCCCAAAGCCTGCCCAACTTTCACCTTCCTTTCACGAAAGTCTCCATCTGCACCGTCCAGAGTGGATTCTATTTCTGCCATCACAATGAATGAGGCTACTCTCATGACCTTATTCAGAATTCACATCCCATCTCCTTTCCTTCCCCTCCCAGAGACCTCCCGTAACACTGGAGATGCCCCTGTATTCTGCCCGGTCTTGGCAACACTTGTTTGCATATCATCTCTTTGTGGGTAGAGACCATGCCCAGTAGTCCTCTGTAGCCCTCACGGCATTTAGCACAGAGCTGGACATCACGTGCCCAGTCGTCGGTTGAGGAATGGGTGGCTGAGAGCACGAGTGAATGACCCTACAATGGCCTTGCGTCGAGCACCATACTGCCTGCTCCTTTCACTCCTGCGCCACTCTTTAGTTTGTAGTTTTGACTAGGTTGAGAGGTTTTCTTCCAAATCTCTGATGTGGCGCAATAAAGGTATGAATTAAAGTTTAAAAGACTATACTTATTGTGGTGGACAGAATAATGGTCCCCCAGAGATGTCATGTCCTAATCCTCAGAACCTGTGAAGATGTGAGGCTTAGTGGCAAAGGAAAATTAAGTTTGCTAATCAGGCAACCTTGAGATGGGAGGAGCTTCCTGGATAACACAGGTGGGCCCAATGCGATCACATGGTCCTTAAAAGCAAAAGAGAAGCAGCAGGAGAGTCAGTGTCAGAGGCTGAGTGAGCTTTGAAGGTGTTATGCTGCTGGCTTTGAAGATGGAAGAAGGGGCCACCTGGCAGGGGATGTGGACAGCTTCTAGAAACTGGGAAACGTAAGGAAACGGGTCCTCCCCCAGAGCCTCCAGAAAGAAAGCTGCCCTGCTCACACCTTGATTTCAACGCACTGAGACCCATTGCAGACTTCCGATCTGACGTCCAGAACTGTAAGGTAACTAATTTGTATTTTAAGCTACTACGTTTATGGTAATTTGTTACAGGAGCAGTAGAAAACGGAGTCAGGAACCAAAAAGTAATTGTGCTCTATTAATACAGATATTGGGTTGATTTCATAGCCAAGTCTTGTAGAATTAAAAACCTAGTTAAACTTGCTTATCATTTGATTCATGTCTTAACGCTACCGTGTGATTTTTGTAAGTATAAATTCGTAGTCTTTTTCGAAGAAAGTTTAGAAACATCTGATGAATGTTCGAGTTGGATCATCGGCTTTGTAGAAAGTTGAAAACTGCTTGTTCCTTATTTTCTGATCCACGAATGGCTACCTAGCATCTCTCTTGCAGATCTTTCCACTTTGGCCTCTGTGATTTTCCCTCCTGTAGCTCATCCACAGTTAATTTGTTGATTAAGTCGTTGACTCAATAATCCTGAGTTTCCAGACTGCAGGATGGAGTCCTGATGACACTCAGCTGAGCTCAACACGCACACACTGTCCACTTATGCTCGCCTCCCCCTTCCAAAGAAATTTTATCTTAGGCTTTCTAGCCATAGACAGTGCTAAACATCCTACAACAAAGAATTACCTGTCCAAAATATCAGTGATGCCAAGGTAGAGAAACCCTGGTCTCCATGGTTTACTGATTCCTTTATTACTTACTTCATTCATCATTTTAAAACCAAATATTTGCTGAATATCTACTGTGCTCTAGACCCTACATAAAAATATGATTTTAGAGAACTTATAGCCTTGTTTGTGAAGAAGTCACGTTAACAGTGATAGTTAAGAGCAATGGTGTAATCACTAAAATATAAGCTCTGCGAGGTCAGGGAACCACTTTACTGACGTATCCCTGGCACCTTGTAAATTCGCAAAAAATACTTGTTATTTGAATGAAGTATTTTATGTGGAGAGAGATGCTCGAGAGTCTAGGGAACCCAGAGAGAGAATTTCTATCCTGAACTAAGAGGGTCAGAATTAGCATCCTGGAGACGATTGTCCAGGCAAAGGAAGGGGATGGGGTGGTGGAGGGACGGGAATGGTCATGAGGGATGGAGAGAGGTGATTTCGGACAGATAGGTTTGGGCACCGTGATAGGACAACGTGCGGTCTCGTTACTTAGCTTTTCACTTGTGTGTTCATGCCCTATCTCTCTAGTTCCTGTTGTAAGCAGTTTGAGCATCGGGATTGTGTCTAATCCTTTAGCAGAGTGTATCCCCCCCGCTTCTTCAGCAGTGTCAGAGCACTGTCTTGCACACAGCAGGTGATTAATAAGTGATTGTTTATTAACCACTATAATTCACTATAAGAAGAAATAAAAAACAGCACCTCCAAATACATTATGGTACATGCATATTTACAAATATAGCTTATCCTATGAAATAGGGAGTTCTAAAAAAATGTGTGTACATTAAATTTTGTAAATTTTGAATTCCAGCAAATAGCTAAAAAGTAAAGAAGTCATAGTTTATTGGGTAATGCACAATATTTTTGTGATGGTGAAATTTGCCGCCATGTCCTGGATCTGTTTTTTGTGTATAATTTAGCTGTGGTAAACCCAGAACGGTAGGCTTTAAGATGAAAAAGAAGCATGAGCAAAGCCTCAGTAGGCTGTGGGACAGTATTCAGCAGCCTAATTCATACCTATATCTTGAGTTCCAGAAGGAAAGAAGGAGACTGAAATGGTATTTGAGGAAATAATGGTTGGACAATTTTCAAAATTTGATGACGACTAAACCCACCAGTCCAAGAATCTCAATGAAACCTAAGCAGGATAAGCACAAAAACAAAAAACCTAAGTACAGTAGTATTAAAACCAAATTGTGGAAAACCAGTAATAAAGAGTCTTGAGTATTCTACTTTTAGCTGCTGGTCCTCAGTGTTCTTTCATCTGTAAAATGGGTCTAGTATCCATTTCGGGTTTTTCTAATAGTGGAGGCAGGTATGTAGAGTAAACAACATGTATTTAAGACCCCCATGATGTGGTGATTCTTAACAAAGGCTCAAGAACAGCCTGTGTCCCAAACTCGGCTTAAGGAGTCTCTGGCAGGTTACTTAAGCTCTCTGTGCCTTCGTTTTCTCATTGGTAAGACAGGATTATAACGATCCTACCTATAGGGATGTGAGGGTTAAATGAGGTGATGACTATAAGATACAATAATGCCTGAAAATAGCTAGTGTTCAATAGATGTCAGCTTCTATTTAATGAGAAGCAAACAACCACGTTCTAGCACTAACGTGATGTGTTTCCAGAAGGAATGCCAAGCACGGTGTTTTTCTCAGTGCAGCTCAGGTTTACGCGCTGAGGCAGACTTGCACAGTACATAGGACCGGCTAAAACTGTGTTCCCGTGGCTGTGTTCCTGAGGTTCCTCCGCAGGCTGCGCCTACAACATCCCAAAGCACAGACTCAGCTCCAGGCTCCTTGGGTAGAGAAAGTGCTGTGCTTTGGTAAAGGAAAGAATCCAGCATCTCCTTGGGGAGTGAACTTGCAAGTCCAGGCAGAATCTAGTTTCCCTTAGGATCTCCTGAAAAATTATCTATTTTTGCAACCAGCAAATCTTTAAAAATAGAATAGTCTTTTAATAAAAAGTTCTTTTTTCCCCCAAAGAGTAAAAAAGGAATTTAAAAACTATAATATTAATGCTGAAATAAAAATTAAAACACTCTCCCCTGGAACTTTTATAATCACTTTTGTCTCTGCCAGCTCTCATGAGCTTCAGAATTGTAGGTTTGATTTGAGTCGTCAGTCAGTATTCATCCATTGGGGTAAAATGTCCCATGTAAACAAACACACAGATAAAAGAGGGTCAGCATTGCTCCTTGCACAAGAAAAAATGACTGCCGATTCACATAAAGGGAGATCTGTCCGTCATTCTGTCACCAAGATCCATCTTGCTTTGTTGGATTTGGCATCTTTTTTTATTTTTAAACATCTTTATTGGGGTATAATTGCTTTACAATGGTGTGTTAGTTTCTGCTTTATAACAAAGTGAATCAGTTATACATATACATATGTTCCCATATCTCTTCCCTCTTGCGTCTCCCTCCCTCCCACCCTCCCTATCCCACCCCTCCAGGCGGTCACAAAGCACCGAGCTGATTTGGCATCTTAATAAAGCCCTTTTATCTTAAAAAGACTAGGGTCTAGTTCAGCAAGACCTTGCTTAGGGTGTCATTTTGAACTTATACCGTTTCATTATCATCATGGGGCAAAGGGGTTTGGATCGACATCTTGCTTCCCGCCGATTTTATTGACAGCGTTGAGAATCTCATCTCGGAGGAGTGAAAGTTAAGTGTATTATTGACAACATGTAAATAAGAGAAGATTAGTGCCTTTCCTGGTGAAATAAAAACGACCTCACTTTCAAAAACGCCTGTTTGAAACTGACTGCTCATGACTGTATACAACTGACACTTGGAGTTATTCCATCTTCCCCTAAATATAGGCAAACTGTCTTAGTCAAGGTTCTCTTGGTTGCAAGTAATTGACAGCAACTGAAATTTACTTGAGGGAAAAAAATGCACTTATTGGAAAGTTACTGAGTTCGCTTCCAGAATTCAGGAGAGACTGGGCCTGTCAAGTAACTGCAACCAGAACCGGAAAGGGAACAGGAATCCAGCTGTCCCTCTCTCAGTTCCTTGTCTCTGGTTCTCTGTGTGTCTCTGTTCTTTCTCTACTGTGCAATATTTTTAAACTTTTTTTATTGAAGTAGAGTTGATTTACAATGTTATCTTAGTTTTAGGTGTACAGCAAAGTGATTCAGTTATATCTATCTATATTTTTTTCAGATTCTTTTCCATTATGGTTTATCACAGGATACTGAGTATACTTCCCTGTGCCATACAGTAGGTCTTTGTTGTTTATCTATTTTACACAGATATCTATTGGTATATCTGCTAATCCCAAACTCCTAATTTATTCCTCCCCACCTCCCCCTTTGGTAATAAGTTTGTTTTCTATGTCTGTGAGTCTGTTTCTGTTTTGTAAATAAGTTCATTTGTATCATATTTTAGATTTCACATATTAGTGATATCATATGATATTTGTCTTTCTCGTTCTGACTTACTTCACTTAGTATGATAATCTGTAGGTCCATCCATGTTGCTGCAAGTGGGATTATTTCATTCTTTTTATGACTAATATTCCATTGTATATATGTATCACATCTTCTTTATCCATTCATCTGTTGATGGACACTTAAGTTGCTTCCATGTCTTGGCTATTGTAAATAGTGCTGTGATGAACAGTAGGGTGCATGTGTCATTTCAAATTAGTTTTTGTCATTTCCAGATATCTGCCCAGGAATGGGCTTGCTGGATCATATGGTAACTCTATTTTTAGTTTTTTAAGGAATCTCCATACTGTTCTTTTCTGAGCAATTTTTCACCATCTCCTTGCCCACATGGCAGAAAGTGTCCAACCTACAGCTCCCTCAGTTACATTCACTTGGTCACATCCACAGGCAGAAATGAATGAGTTATCTCTGAATCCCAACTCTGAGTTACTAGGAGTCAAACCTTCCTAGTGAGCTCAGATCAGATGTCCTCTGGTGGTCTAATAAGTATCGTCAGTGTGGGTACATAGTCTGGGGGACAGGATGTGTGACCCAGCATGGATATCTGAGCCCCATTTCTGTGAGCAGTTAGTCGGCTGTAGACTGAAAAAAATGCACAACCTAAAAATTGAGAATTATATTTTATTTGGTGGGCAAAACTGAGGATTTAAGCCCGGGACGCAGCCTCTCAGATTGCTCTGAGGGACTGCTCGGGAGAGGTAAGGGAGGAGCTGGGATATATAGGAGTTTTTGCAACAAAGGCTAACTAGGTAGTTGGAACTTCAAAAGATTACTGTTAATTAATCAGAAAAATAGACATCTCAAGTTAATGAATTTAGCACTTTTCTATGTATGAAGGATTCAAGAGTCTGGGCTCGTTGAAATCATTCCTTTGATTAAGAACCTTAGCTATCTGGTGCCAGTTCTTTCCCATCCTGAGGCCCGTCAGGGTGCACGGTTGGGGGCAGCTGCAGTGGCTGAGGGCATGACAGTGGGCAGCCTGTTTGTCTCCATCCTGAGTTCCGTCAGGGCTCACTCTTGGGTCAGCTACAAGTGGCTTGATGGGTGCAATATCCTTTGTTTACCAATATGGCAGGCAACATTTCTCATTCACAAGGCAGTTCTCAGAGAGAAGGGAGATATTTAGCAGATATCTGCACAAACATTAAAAGAGTTGCTTTTTTTACATAATAATAGCTATAAAAGATAATGTGTACTCAGCAAAGAATTCAACTCTTTTATTCCACCAAAATGTAGCTAAGGAGAAGGCCCCACAGTCAACCCTGGGCCAGCCTGAGAGAGGCCTTGGTGTGGAGGAAGGTGACTTGAAAGAGGGCACATCTACAATTGTTAGGAAAGCACAGCTTGCCATCTCTGGGTCTCCTGACACTCTTCAATGGCCAGACAGCAGAGTTTTTATGGAATTCCTTCTGCAGTTCGTGGAAATTTGCGTGCAAACCTAAATATTAGCCAAGATAAAATTTTATCTAGAACTTTGCACTGTTTATTTTTTAAAGCATTAAAATTTATAGCTAAGCTGAAGTTGGTTTAAAGTGCAATAAAACATAGGTTATTCCCTTGAGATAATACTTTGGGAATATACAAAGCAGCTGATAAAGCCTTAAGGCATTTTCCATCTTGATGTGTTGACTTGATGGTGAATTTAAACCTTCACCACGGTATCTTTCAGAATGTTGTTATGTATTTGGGGGAATTATGTATCTGCCTCCCTCCGATTTTTATCCTCAACTCATTCAGGATAAACTGGCTCTTCAGTGTCTCTGTAACTTCCCAAATTCCACAGCACCTGTGATGGACGCCAGGTCTCTCGGAGTAGCTTTTATAAATCATTTATGTTAAAAATAATCCATCCATCTTAGAGATATAGACTGAATTATACTGGGATAAAATTGCGTGATGTGTGAGATTTGCCTTAAATACTTCAGCAAAGAAAAACAAAGAGGGCACTGATGAAGCTAACGTGGTAAGGTCTAAATAATAGGTAAATAGGGATGTATTGCACTATTCTCTCTGCTTTTGTGGATATTTAAAAATTTGAACAACATTAAAATATTTTAATAACACAAAACAACATGATCCTGCCCAGCCATTCTTCTGATGTTAGAATTCCTCCGTAATATTCCTGGCCATCTGTTGTTGAGCTTCTGTTTAAAAATCACTAGGTCAGGGAATTCATTATCTTCTAAGGCAGTCCATTCCATCTGAGGACAATTGTGACTATTTCACACTGCATTAACATTTATTTGTCTGAATCAACTCTTACCCCACAGTTTTACCACCAATACTGGCAAAAAAAATTGTCAAATCAACTTCCTCAGAACTCTAGAAATTAGCCAAAGGTTTGTAACAATCCAGGGATAGTTTAAGAAAGACAGCCCAATATCAGTAAAAACAACAAGCTTTGTGACATTTTAACTTGCTCTATTCCCATCCCCTTCTTGGTTTCCTTGAAAACCAACATTTCCACTATCACATGGAAAGCAGCAACCTAGCAGCCTCTGGAGGTGACAGAAAGAGGTTGAAGATCCTCCAAAGCCCTACTTCCAGAGAATTGTCATTATTCTGTCTAGCAGTTCCCTGGAAAACTCCACTTGCATGGCTTGTCTTCATTTGACCTGACTCAGAGCTCTGCCCATGGACGACAGATTTGCCTCCAGTGGTGTTTGTTGAAAATGATCGTTTAATGGTTCAGCTGCCTGAGGTAGTGGGCAGCTGGTAAGTTGGGGCAAATGGTAAGCTGACTAAAAAAAGTTAAAACAAAAAGCTGGAGGATGAGATATCTATAAAAAGGTTTGGAAAACTCCCACATGTTCCTGGGGAATCTAGAAGACCACACACGTGTAGTGCTGTGCACATGCCCAGGGCTGTGTGCATACTTTGGAGAGACCTGAGAAAGCCTTAAGCACACATATGTATGTCTGACCTTGAGACTCATCTCAGGCTGTAGTGAAGGATAAGGCAGAGTGGAAAACTGAGTGGTGAAGGCATACCACAGCACACACCCAGAACACCTCAGCAATGGCTGGGAGACTTACCCGTTGCAGGTATTTAAGGGGATCTCTGTGCAAACATTAGCTGACCACTGAAGCAACCAAGCAGAGATTTCGGTGGCTGCAGAAGACAAAGAACTGAGACTTTAGAGAACTGTTCTAGAAAACTCGCTCGACAAACAGCAACAGCAGCAATAACTGACAACAAACTCTGGGGAAGCAGGAGAATCTAATTTCCAGAATTGCCGCACTATATTGTTAAAAACATCCATTGTCAACAAATTTTGACACAGACAAACTGTCAACTTAAAAAATGCACAATATGAGAGTTGTGAGTTTAGGTTTTATTCAGGGACCTTGCTGAGGACTATAGCCTGGAGAGCCTCTCAGTAGCTCTGAGGGAACTGCTCCCCAGAGGTAGGGGAGAAGCCAGTATGTATATGATTTTTAGCCAGAGAATACGTGGTGCCAAGCGTACATCTTGAATAAAAGATGACTGCTAGTCACAAAGAATAGAAATCTCAAGTTAATGCCTTTAGTGCTTTTGTATGCATGTATGTATGTGCTATGACTGGACTGCTTTCTTCTAATGGTAGCCATTAAAGTCTCTGGACCCCTACTACTCTTACTAGTCTGTTACGGTCTAGGACATGATTCTCCCTTGTTGCTTCTTCCCATATCTAGAGTTGTACTATTATAGTCATTTTGATCTTATATAGAACTATATATTTAGTGAATCATTTCAAGTCACTTAGTCATCAGTTTTGTCAGATGGTTAGTTACACATTGAGTAATACAAGAAACAACAATCTCACAAAATAGGCAGAATACAAGTAATATAACTAGTAACATTAATAAGGTCATAAGTAAGAATTTAAGTCAAGAACTTCAGAACCAAACCAGGTCCTTAAAAGATCACTAAGTCTAGGAAGATGATCACTTAAGGCAGAAATCTGATTTTTCATGTGGGTCATTAAATGCTTCCCTGGTGGCGCAGTGGTTGAGAGTCCGCCTGTCAATGCAGGGGACATGGGTTCATGCCCCGGTCTGGGAGGATCCCACATGCCGCAGAGCGGCTGGGCCCGTGAGCCATGGCCACTGAGCCTGTGCGTCCGGAGCCTGTGCTCTGCAACGGGAGAGGCCACAGCAGTGAGAGGCCCGCGTACCGCAAAAAAAAAAAGAAAGATTCCCTAAATGCATTATATTCTCTAGAACTACTTAATTGTTCCCCACATAAGGGGGCCTTTAAACTTAAATGACCAGAGCTTGGTGTTATCTATATAAATCCATCCCATAATTGAGGGAGAACCCCTCCTGATAATTGGGAAGTTATGTTTGTTTGTTTTACCAAAACTTAGCTCATTGCTCTGACCAAGCTTGAGTAACTTTTAAAGAAAATTGATCTTTATGGTCAAGGTCAGAGCAAATATTATTGATAGGCCAAATGAGGGAATACCACCTAGTAATATCAATAGTGGCTCGAACAGAGCTATAACTCCCTTCTTCTAAAATAAATTTTCTAAGTGTCATCCAATCAGAGGCTTGGAGAAAAGAAGTCCACCAAGGTAAACCAGAAGTACTGGACATAGGTAATTGACCACAAATCCAGAAATTAGGTTAATTTAAAAAACCTGTATGTGTAGGATCATGCCTATGATAGAAAAACATTGGCTTATATGCAAAAGTCTAAGAAGTCAAGAAAACATAAATAATCATTCAGGTCAGGTCCAGAATCTTGGGATAGCTATCTATTTCTGGTGTTGTCATCTTGTCCCGATGCGGGTGTTGTTTCTTCTCTGAGCATTGTTTTAAAGTGAGTTCGAGGTCAGCAGTCCTCCCTATAGATCAGTCTGGCGCAGGGGTCCTTTTTAGGTGGGAAATATAAATCTGAGAGTCAATTCCCTTCAGTTTTGCTGGGCATGAGCTAGTTAGGAGTACCTGATAAGGGCCCTTCCATCTATGTTGGAGAGAGTGCTTTGAATGGTGTCTTTTTCAGCATACATGATTATGACCTGGTTGTAGGTCATGGGACATCTGATCTTCATCTAAAGATAGAATGCTGTGATAAACTTCAGAAACAAGCTTAGAATGTCCTTTTAATAATTCAATTAAACTTTTGCAATAATGTAACATAGCAACAAGGAGCCATCGAAGAATGAGTCTTAGTAAATAGTAATATCTCAAAGACAATTAACAGCACTAGAACTTAATATCCACAAAACTATATTACTGAAAGATAGTTTTTCTCTAAAAATCACCCTCATTTCTACCAAAGATAGCCAAATTAAGGCATTCTCAAGGCTAGTCCATATGCTGGGCCATAAAATAAGTCTTACTAAATTTAAAAGGATTGATATCATAGAAAGTTTGTTCTCCAACCACAACAGAATAAAATTAGAAATCAAAAATAGAAGAATATTTGGCACATTTGCAAATATATAGATATTAAACAACGCACTCCTAAATAATACGTCAAAGAAATCACAAGGGGAATTACAAAATACATTGAACTAAAACTAAAACTCAACAAACCTTATAGGATACTGCTAAAATAGTGTTTAGAGAGAAATTTATACCTCTAAACACCTATATGTTTTTAAAAGATACCTAATCAGTAACTTAACATTCTACCTTAAGAAACAAAAGAACATTCTAAACACGAATTAACCAGAAGGAAGGAAATAATAAAGATTAGAGTGGAAATACATGAAACAGAATAGAAAAACAGTAGAGAATATTAACAAAGCAGAAGTTTGTCTTCAAAAATATAAACAAAATTAACAAACCTTTAGTCTTATCAAGCAAAAAAAAAATTCACATTACTAAAACTAGGAATGGAAAACGGGACATCCCTACAGCCTTTACAGAAATAAAAATGATTATAAGACAATACTAGTGTGTGTGGAGAGAGAGAGAGAGATTTATTATAAGGAATTGGCTCATTCAGGGAGTCTGACAAGTCCCAAGATGTGTAGTCACAAGCTAGAGACCCAGGAGAGCCAGTGATATAGTGTCAGTTCAAGTCTGAAGGCTTGAGAACCAGGAAAAGTAATGGTATTCTTCGAGTCCAAATTCCAGCAGGTTCAAGACCCAGAAATAGCTGATGTTTCAGTGTGAGGCCAAAGGCAGGAAAGGACCAGTGTTCCAGCTCAAGGCAGTCAGGCAGGAGGAGTTCATTCTTCCTCATGGGAGAGTCAGTCTTTTTGTACAATTCAGGTTGTAAATTGGTTGGTAATCCAAAAATTTCCTACAACCTACAGAATGGGAGAAAATATTTGCAAATCATATATCTGATAAGGGATTAACATCCAAAATATATAAAGAACTCATATAACTCAAAAGCAAAAAACCAAACAATCTAGATAAAAAATGGGCAGAGGAAACTAAATAGATATTTTTCCAGAGAAGACATACAAATGGCCAACAGGTATATAGAAAGGTTTTCAACATTACTAATCATCAGGGAACTGCAAATGAAAACCACAGTGAGTTATCACCTTACCTGTTAGAATGGCTGTCATCAAAAAGACAAAAGATAAGTGTTGGCAAGGATGTGGAAAAAAGGGAACCTTTGAGCACTGTTGGTGGTAAATTGATACAGCCACTATGGGAAACAGTGTGGCAGTTCCTCAAAAACTTAAAATAGAACTACCCTATAATTGAGCAATTCCACTTCTAGGTATTTATCCAAAGGAAATGAAAACATTAACTCAAAAAGATATATGCTCCCCCATGTTCATTGAAGCATTATTCACGATAGCCACAACATGGAAACAACCTAAGAGTCCATCAGTGGATGAATAAAGAAAATCTGATATATGTGTATACACATACAATGTGGAATATTATTCAGCTATGAGAAATAAGGAAATCCTGCCATTTGTGACATTGGATGGACCTTCAGGGCATTATGCTAAGTGAAATAAGCCAGTCAAAGAAAGACAAATACTACATAACATCACTTATATGTGGAATCTAAAAAAAAAAAAACAAATTCAAACACATCAGAACAGAGAATGGAAAAGTGCTTGGGATGGAGGAGATGGGGAAATAGGGAGAAGCTGGTAAAAAGAGTACAATTTACAGTTATAAAGTGAATAAATTCTGAGGATCTAATATGAAACGTGGCTATAGCTGATAACACTATATTATAAGATTGAAACTTGGTAAGAGAGTAGAATGTAAATGTTCTCATTAAAAAAAAAAGTGAGGTGATGGGTGTGTTAACCAACTAGATGGTGGAAATCCTTCCTCAATGTATACATATATCAAATCACCACAATGTACAATTTAAATATCTTACAATTGTATTTGTCAATTATGCCTCAATAAAGCTGAAATTTTTTTTCTACAAAGAAGAGTTCAGTCCCGTATGGCTTCACTCATGAATTTTATGAAATGTTTAAAAAGAATGAACTCTCAGTTCCTAAAAAAACTAAACACAGAATTATCATATGACTGAGATTTTCTAATCCTATGTATAGACTCATAGGAATTGAAGGCAAGGATTCAAACAAATACTTGTATGCCAATATTTATTACAGTGTTGTTTACAGTAGCTAAAAGGTAGAAATAACCCATGTCTCAATCAACAGGTGAATGAATAAACAAAATGTGATATATACAACCAGAGAAGCATTATTCAACCTTTAAAAGGAATCAAGTTCTGATACATGCCACAATATAGATGAATCACGAAAATATTATCCTATATGAAATAAGCCAGACATGTTAAGAAAATAATACGAGGAGAAAATATTTCCCAACTCATTCTATAAGGCCACGGTTGCTCTGGCACCCAAACCAAAGAAATCACAAGAAAGGAAAAGTACAGATCGATATCCCTTGCAAATATAGACATAAATCTCCTCAGAAAAACACACGTGAACTAAATCCAGCAACATTTAAAAAGGATTATACACCAGGACCAAATGGGATTTATTTCAGGAATGAAAGATTGGTTTAACTTACAAAAATCAATCGATGTAATGCACCATATTAATGGAATAAGGAACAAAAACCACATGATTATCTCAATTGATGCAGAAAAAGACATTTGACAAGATCCAACAACCTTTCATGATAACAACACTCAACAAATTAGGAATAGAAAGGAATTTTTCAAACTGATAAAAGCCATCTAAAAAACTCAGAGCCAGCACTATACTTGATGGTGAAATACTGAAACTTTTTCCTCTAAGATCCAGAACAGGACAGGATGTACAATCTTGTCACTTCTATTCATCATTTTATTGGAGGTCCTAGCCAGTGGAATCAGGCAAGAAAAAGAAAGAAAAGGTATCAAAATTGGAAGGGAAAAAAGTAACACTATCACTATTTGCAAATGACATGATCCCGTATAGAAAATACTAAGGAACTCCAAAAAGCTATTAAAATTAATAGTGTGGCAAGATCAATATGCAACAGCTAATTGTTTTTCTGTACACCAGCAATGAACAATTTGAAAATGAAGTTAAGAAAACAATTTTATTTATGAAAGCATCAAAAAGAATAAGATAGGAATAATTTTAACAAGTGCAAGACTTGTGTACTGAAGTCTACAAAACATCACTGAAAGAAATTTAAAAGTTCTCCATAAGTTGAAAGACATCCTGTGTTCATGGATTGGAAGACTTAATAATCTTAAAATGGCAATTGTCCCCCAAATTGATCTACAGATTCAATTCAATCTCTGTCAAAATTCCAGTGACTTTTTTGCAGAAATAGAAAAACTCATCTTAAAATTCATGTGGAATCTGAAGAGACCCCAGAGAGCTGAAACAATCATGAAAAGGAACAAAACTGGATGCTTCCTGATTTCAAAACTTACTACAAAGCTACAGTAATCAAAACAGTATGGTACTGGAATGAAGACACACATATAGACCAATGAAATAGAGTAGAGAGCCCAGAAATAAACCCTCACATATATGATCAAAGAGTTTTTTTATAAAAGTGTCATGACTATTCAATGGAGAAAGGACAGTCTTTTTAACAAATCGTGCTCTGAAAACTGGATATCCACATATAAAAATTTGAAGTGGATCCCAACCTCACACCATGCACAAAAACTTATTCAAAATGGATTGGAGAACTAAATGTAAAGCCCAAACTACAAAGCTGTTAGGGAAAAAAAGCCATAAATCTTCGTGGCTTTGGGTTAAGCAGTGGTTTCTTAGACATGACACTGAAAGTACAAGCAACAGAAGGAAAAAATAAATTGGATTTCATCAAAGTTAAAAAATTTTGTGCCTCAAAAGACACCATCAAGGAAGTGAAAACACAACCCGTGGAACTGGAAAAAAATTTTGCAAATCATATATGTGATAAGGGATTAGGATCCAGAATACATAAAGAATATCTGTTCCTCCATGATAAAAAGACAATCAATCCAATTGAAAAGTGGGCAAAGGAACTGAATAGACATTGTTCCAAAGAAGGTATACAGATGGCCAAAAAGCACAAGAAAAATGCACAATATTATTAGTTATTAGGGAAATGCAAATCGAAACCATGAGATACTACTTTACATATAAATCAACTTTTAATACCTGATGCTAAGTCAAAAAAGCCAGACACAAAAGGTCACATATTGTATGATTCCATTTATATGAAATGTCCAAAGTAAGCAATTCATGGAGACAAAAAGTAGGCTAAGGGGTCAGGAGAGGGGCAATTTGGGGGAAATGAGGAGGGACTGTGAATCATTTTCTTTTTGGGGTGATGAAAGCATGCTAGATTAGATGGCGGTAACGGTTGTACAACTTTGTGAACACACTAAAGACAAATGTAATTATTTACTATTCATTAATTTACAAACCCTGTCTCTCTACTGGGCATATCATCCTTCTGCCCAATAAGCAACTTTGCAGTTGAAACGCCATACTTCAGTATTTGGAAGTTTGAGAGCTCCTGGTAGGAATATGCCCTCCAAGAAAAAAAAATCCATATGAGGTAGAAAAAAAGAATATCCTTCACTTAGAAAGAATATTTATACAAAGATTAAGAAATTTTCCCATCTTGAGAAGTGTGGGAACTATTACTGAACTAATTCTAAAGAGACGTGTTAAGGTTCAGGGCGCCATGTGTACTGATGCAGATAGACATCATTCATAGTACCTGAGAATTCTCATTTCCATATACAGCAAGCCAGGGCGATAAACACAGCTTTGATTGATTTTTCCAGGAAAAGAATGTGCAATATGGTGTAAGCACATTTCTTGTGGGGTTTTTTTTTTCTTGTTTTTTTTTCCTGAAGAGAATGGTTCTGAGAAAACCACAATAAGCTAGAGAGAATTCTGTGAGTTGCTTTTCAACTTCTCGTATGGGAGCCCCAGGGCTCATTGGAATGGAAGGGTCCCTGCAGCCTCCTATCTGTGCTCTTTGAGATCTAAGCCATTTCTTTCAGTCTCTCCAATAATTGCTTTTTTCCACTAAAAATTTAATAGATAAGCCTACTCCAGTGAATTGCCACGTAGCTCACTGAGATAAAAATTAAAAACTGTGAAAAAAGTAATTAGATCTTGAACTTAATATGCCCCAAACAGAATCATTGATTTCTAACCCTTCCAAACCCATTCTTCCCCTAGTTCTCTTCATCTCAGTATATGGCATCACAAACCATCTAATTGCTTAAGCTAAAAATCCAGGAGACTTCCTTATTCCTCCCTTTTTTTCACCTCCAACATCCAACACATTATCAAGTCTTATTGGCTCTAACTCCAAAACGTCGCTTTAATTCATCTACTTCTCTCTAAGCCCACTGCTACTATCCGAGTCCAAGCCATTATTTTCTCTGACGAGGACCACTGCCATAGCCTCCTAACTGGTCTTCCCAACTCCACAGTCACCCCACTGCGAGCCACTCTCTCCTGAGCTGCTAGATTGGCCTCAGCAAGAAATTCACTTCCCTACACAAACCCATCTCCCGAAAAGTGTCCCATGGCATGTAAAATAAAATCCAAACCACTTACAAAGCCCTGTTCTCTCAGACCCCTGCCTCCCCCTCTGACCTCCTCCACTTGCCCTCACTTGCTAGACAGCAGCCTTCTTTCTTTTCTGCTAACACTCCAAGCTGACCCCCAGTTTAGGTGGTTGCATATCTGAAACCTTCTGGTCATTTCAAGTCTCAGCTTAAGAATCACTGCCTCAGAGTATCTTGAGTGATGACTAATCTCATACCTTTCCCATTACATTGTGGTATTTTAATCATAGTACTTATCTTTATTTAAAATTTTTGGTTCTATTTGTATCATCTATGAAATGTAAGCCCCGCACAGGTAGTCTGTTTTGTTCCTCACTTTATCCCCAGATCCTAGAAGACTGCCTGGCACCTAGTAGGAACTCAATAAATGACGTGTTTAATGATTACATGTATTTCAGGACTGCATTTCCTGAGCCCTACATCAGTTCCTAAAAGCTAGTCAGTTCTTCCCACAAGCATTTTTTCAGTGCCTTATTAAGTGCCAGGCGTGATGCCAGGAGCTAGAGGCATGAAGCCTAAAATCTTACCTTTGCACACCTGTGCACACTGTTGGCCAGCTGGGGGCCCTCAGTAGATTTTGATTGATATGGAATGATTTATTTATTATGCCCAGCTGAGATTACTAAAGAGGATATTGAATATTTTGACAGTTTCTTCAATCACTATGGAGACAGAGACTGTTACCATATTTAAAGCACAGATTTGCCAACTTAAAAAGATGTTGGGTCGCTAATAATAACATACTAGTATGTTATTATGGTTGATATTAAGAAAACAGACTCAGCATAGAACATCCCTAAACTGATGGTTACTTGGTGAGCCCCCTGTGACAGGAAAGCGGCCAGTGCCCAAGAGAAAGTCCCATTCACTCGGATGCCAGTCTGTAGTAGCACTGGCCCAAAGGCAAAGGCTGAGTCCAGGATGAGCAACACGCTGCCGGAGACCCAGCATCTCAAAGTACCTGCCAGACTGGGCTGTGTCAAGCAAGTGTCTGGCTTACAGCTTACAGGCCATCATGTGAAATCAAGGCAATTCATGAAGTGTTTGCTGAGCACCTATAGCGTGCTCCAGACCCTCTGCTGCACATGGGAGATA
Organism: Delphinus delphis; assembly: GCF_949987515.2. Classification (NCBI taxonomy): domain Eukaryota; kingdom Metazoa; phylum Chordata; class Mammalia; order Artiodactyla; family Delphinidae; genus Delphinus; species Delphinus delphis. The sequence goes on along the minus strand of NC_082688.1, from coordinate 44,165,223 downwards.
CAGACCCAGACATAGTCTGGTGAAGCTGAAGTATGGTTCATTTATTGAAACCCAATGCTCAGCTCTCTTATCATTCTTTGAAGACTAATTTGAAGCCACTTTAAAATAATTTTACAAATACCAATTCCCTTAATCTTTATCAACTTTAGGTGGTTACTATTATCCCCATTTTAAAAATTCAGGAAGTTGGGATACAGAGGGATTAAGTGCCTAGCCTAAGGTAACACATCTGGTAAGTGGTAAGCCTTGCTCAGATATCACCAGCATCTTCATCTGACTCAGTGCCCTGACTCTTCTCTAAGTATCCAAACTCTGCACCTCACCCTGGATCTAGTCTTGCTCCTCTGGAAGGTGATCTCCTTGACTTGATATCCTCCTAACTTCCTCCTCTGCTTGTTGCTTTTGTTAACATCTCAACCCTCCCTTGCCCGGAGTCTGAACCGACTCTTTCTCTGATTTGTGAAACCTCATCGTCCTCCCAACTCCCGGCTCCAAATTGTACTGACAGCAAGTGTCTGTGGGCTATGAAGACTATATCCAAATGGGCTGGTGGTTTTGGATTTATCAATTCAACAAAAAAACTGGGACGTTGTGATTCCCACATAGACGTCTTGGAAAATGCATTCATATAGGAACTGAAGACTACACAACCACAGACAAGTATTTTGCATCTCTACAAATAAGTTGCAAGATAAATGCAAGACTGTTATCTTTTCCAATAACTTAATGTGCCAAAGGGACACGAACAATGAACAACAGAGGTGAGAACAGCACTGCAGATAGACAGCACACTTTAAAATGTGGGCCACTCGTGGGGAAATTGTAATTGTCATTTTCAATTTTTTAACACTCTTCTACCCTATTGCCCTCCAATCTTTTTAATAAGGCATTTCTGTGTATGTGTGTTTATGTGTGTGTGTGTTTTCACATCGGAAGGAAATGGCTATGTACAATTGTAATAAATAGGAAAGTCAGTCGGCAAGTGATTACGAGCTCCACAATGAGTCATAAATATTAAATTTCGCTTGGACCATTTGGCACTCGGCAGTGTAGTTTCCGAGATAATGTGCATATAACCCCAGGTCTTATCAGTTTATGAACCAAAGGTTATGACCACAGTAACATTTTATCCTTAGGTCCTCCTGGATTATATAACCTCTTACTTTCTAAGGGGCAAGCGCTAAGAGAACCCCCTTTTCCCTTTATTACGTTTTGCTGAGAGGCCCAAAATATGGGGGGTTATGGGTAATTTTCCCTGTTCCTCTGCTGTCCTTACATTCCAGCCGAACCCTTGCCATCCCTCTGATCTGTTTTCTAATCACTTGGCCTAGAGTGCTTCCTATATTCCCCTGGGGCTACTTACGAGGAACCACTGACCTAACCTTTATTCTTGTGCCCTTGTATCCTATACCGTCACTGCTGCTGCCACCTGGAGCTCGGTAACTGCCTGGCTATGACTCTCCATCACTGAATGTCACCTGCCATGATTCTCTATGCTGCCCATACTCTCAGACCACTCATGTAGTGGCCCTGACTGGCTTTTCACCTCTGCTCCCCACATCTCCTGCTGATGGGGGAAAGTTTACTGCCTTACGTCTCGCTGTTTGGAAAGTAAGAGAAGGGGGTCTTTTAGTACAGTCACGCGAGCATCCTAATGTTGAGACCTAGTTGTTTTTAATTAATTAATTAATTTGTTTATTTATTTATTTTTGGCTGTGTTGGGTCTTCGTTTCTGTGCGAGGGCTTTCTCTAGTTGTGGCAAGCTGGGGCCACTCTTCATCGCGGTGCGTGGGCCTCTCACTATCGCAGCTTCTCTTGTTGCGGAGCACAGGCTGCAGACGCGCAGGCTCAGTAGTTGTGGCCTAGTTGCTCTGCGGCATATGGGATCTTCCCGGACCAGGGCTCGAACCCGTGTCCCCTGCATTAGCAGGCAGATTCTCAACCACTGTGCCACCAGGGAAGCCCTCTAGTTGTTTTATTTTGCATCCTTCTCTTACCCTAAACACTTAGGGTGCCTCAGGGTGGTTCAGATATAACATCACTCCAGTCCTTGAACCAGTGCCCTCTTCAGCTCACGCCCTATTGTTGAGTCTGGTGCACCCTGTAATCTGCCCCCCAGTCACCTTTTCCAAGGCATCCAACATAACTGTCTATGTCTGAACTCTAGTCCAAGTTTTTTCCTAAGTCCCAAGGAAGTGTCACAGCATTTAGTCCTGGGTCATTCCCATTTGCCAATTTGTGACTGGGTGAATTGAGAATGCACAGTACAGGAAATGGTTTTGATAGCAGAGACGAGGAAGGCTGGATCTGGAGTGGGGTAGCCAGTGCTGAGAAGCCAGACAAAAAGGGAACTCAGTGCTTACTCCACCAGGCCATTGAGGATATTAGAAGTCAAACATGAAACTGAAGGGCCAGACCACTGTAAGTGAAAATCTTGGAAAGCCAAGAGAATATATGGCCCAAGTGCAAAGCAGATTGGAGGTCCAAAGCCAACTCATGTGGTTGCACAGAGAACGTATCAAAAAAGGCAAGAAAATGCACACACAAGGGTGGCAGCAGAGTAAGAACAGCAACAGCAGCATCAGGGAGGGATCTGGAGACTGAGGCAGCCACCTTCTCAGACGGAACCATCTCTATTCCCTTGCTCACTTGAAAGCTGATTGCAAGTCAACCTGGCCCGAAGGCCTGAGGGGAATGATATCAGAAGATAGCAGAGGGCAGGGGAAAGGCAGTCATTTAAGAGATAATTTCTTTAGAATAACCATGACATCAAGGAAGATAGATAGCATGTTATAGAAACTCCGCAAGCTCATGAGCAGGTTAGGTTCTGGAAGTTCCTAAACCTGGGGACTTCCTAAACTGCCCCTAAGTCCACTTGTCTACACATCCAAAGGGACAATGTACATGGGACCACTGATACCATCTGTTGGTGGTGGACAGGGTAGATATAATTTGTCCCTGGCTTGCATCCATAAAATTCCAAAGTTGAAAATCCCTAAATAGACAAGCTTCTTTACGAGCAAAAGCAGAGAGTAGATGGAGGAAAACCTTGCATGAAAAGTGAGTAATTTGGGCATCTGGGTCTTCCTTTCCTCCTAAAGCCCTCATCTGCCCATGCCACCATTGTTCAGTCCTCTACATGCTAATCAAATTCAACAAGCATTTACTGAGGGCTCTGAGAGAGCCAGGCACTGTGCTAAGCATCAGGAGAGACAAAGAAAAAAGTCAGTCCCTCCCTCCCTCCCTTCATTTTTGGCTGCATCAGGTCTTCATTGGGGCGTGCGGGCTTCTCTCTAGTTGTGGCGCGCAGGCTCCAGAGCGCATAGGCTCTGTAGTTGTGGCATGCAGGCTCTCTAGTTGTGGTGTGCAGGCTCAGTAGTTGCAGCACACAGGCCTGGTTACCCCGCGGCATGTGGGATCTTAGATCTGTGACCAGGGATTGAACCCACGTCCCCTGCATTGGAAGGCCGATTCTTAACCACTGGACCACCAGGGAAGTCTCCAATTCCTGCTTTCAAACAGCTTTTAATTTAGTGGGGGAATCAAATAACTACAAATAATTATATCTTCCAAAATTACAGGTACCCCAATAGGGTACAAGAGTCTTGAAGGATGCTTTGGTTTGCCAATTTGAGGAAAGATCTGAGGAAGCATTTGAAACAATACATGAGAAATGCATGGAACAGAGGATTTGGGTAAAGATGACTGATCGAGTACATGCATTTAATTTCAGTCCCTTCTAAAGCCTTCTAAAGTTGCACAGAAGAGATTTTTAAGGCATACACCCACAAGAACAAAACAATGTGGGCGACAAGACCACAGTCACAAAACTTTGGAATCTGGGAAGCAATAAGGAAAGCTAAGAATGCTAAATCCTAAACTGGCAGTGGGGAAGCCAAGAAGAAAACGGATTTATCCCACAGAATCTACCAAAGGCTCTAGAACTAATCACTGCAAGTATCTCTGAAACTAGGCCTTATTGGTGGCACTAAAATCCAGAGAAAAGCCTGGTTAAGAAGGGTGAGGTCCTGATCCCTTCCCCCACTCTGTACAGTCAAGTACTACCACTCTCCCACCTTCTTCCTAGTGAACAGAAACCAGAGAGTTTCTAATTGGAGGATATCAGAGATAGTCAAGGGTGAAAGTGTAATATGGAAACAGGAGGAATAACTGAATATTATGTTGAAAAACCAAACCCTCTTCTCTCAGTTAATTTCCAGAACACTGTCAGAGAGAAGGTCCCTGCAGGATACTAGTGAGGCACTGGAGAGCTTTTCTGTGAAATCTTTCCAGCCCAAAGGAAATGAAGCCTCATCTCCATACAGGGAGGGTCACACTGTACTAACCTCACATCCATGCTCAGAGAGTCCAGCCAGGTTTATAGTGCCTCATTGTGAAAATATGAGCACTCCTAGGTCTCTGCCCAAGAGAAATGAAAACACATGTCCTCACAAATACAAATACAAGTATTTGTGAGGACATGGGTTCATAGCAATGGATGTTCATAGCAACATTATTTACAAAAGGCAAAAAGGAGAAATAACCCGAATATCCATCAATGGATGAATGGATAAATAAAATGTGGTATATCCATACAATATAATAGTATTCAGCAATAAACAGGAATAAAGTACTGATACATGCCAATTTGGATGAACCTTGAAAACATTATACAAAGTGAGAGAAGCCAGTCACAAAAGGCCATATAATGTATAATTCCACTTATGTGAAATGTCCTGAATAGATAAATCCATAGAAACAAAATAGATAGAGGTTTCCAGGGACTGGAGGGAGGTGGGAATAGGGAGTGAGTGGTAATGGGTACAGGGTTTCTTCCTGGGGTGATATAAATGTTCTGTTATTTGATAGTGATGATGATTGTACAACTCTGTGAATATACTAAAAACTACTGAATTGTACCCTTTAAAAGGGCACACTTATGGCATGTGAATTACATCTCAATAAACCTGTTATAATAAGTATGTCTGCATACCACATACGTGCACAAAACCAAAATTCGCCAGACATCTGAGAAAGGGTGTAACTCAGGCCTGCCCATTAGAAATACAAGCCACATATATACTTTGAAATTCTCTAGTAGCCACATTTAAATTAGTAAAAATTTTCATAATATATTTTATTTATCCCTAATATTATCATTTCAACATGTAAGAAATGTAGAAATATTAATGACATATTTTACATCCTTTCTTTCATTCTAATTTCTCAAAATCCAGAGTGTGTGTTACACTTACAGTACATCTCAGTTTGAACTAGCCACGTTTCAATTACTCAATAGTCCATATATCTAGTGGCTACTGTATTAGAGAACATGGGTCTAAAATTAATGATATACCAAAATAAACACAAAGGAAAACAAAAACCAAATTTTTTAGAGAAAACAAACTACAGGGAGGAAAAAATTTTTTTTAAATAAGGTATTAGGATTTCCCTGGTGGCACAGTGGTTAAAAATACGCTTGCCAATGCAGGGGACACGGGTTCGAGCCCTGGTCTGGGAAGATCCCACATACCATGGAACAACTAAGCCCATGTGCCACAACTACTGAGTCTGCACTCTAGAGCCTGTGAACCACAACTGCTGAAGCCCGTGAGCCACAGCTACTGAAGCCTGCTCACCTAGAGCCCATGCTCTGCAACAAGAGAAGCCACGGCAGTGAGAAGCCCGTGCACTGCAACGAAGAGTAGCCCCGCTCACTGCAACTAGAGAAAGCCTGTGTGCAGCAACGAAGACCCAACGCAGCCAAAAATTAGTTAACTAATTTAAAAAAAAATAAGGTATCAGAGAATTCCCTGGCAGTCCAGAGGTTAGGACTTGGTGCTTTCACTGCAAGGGGCCCAGGTTCAATCCCTGGTGGGGGAACTAAGATCACGCAAGCCACACGACGTGGCCAAAGAAAGAAAGAAAGAAGATATCATTAATGTGCTCAGGGTAAGAAAAGATTTGGACTCATGGAACAAGAACAGAATACTTAAAAAAAAAGATCAGAGGACCAAAAAAGGACTATTAGAAATTTAAAATATGATAGCAGAAATTAAAAATTAAATAGAGGTGTTTAAAGATAAAATTAAGGAAATTTCCCTTGGAGTAGAGCAAAAGGACAAAGAACTAGAAAATTAGAAAAAATGAGAAAATTAGAAAACTAGTCATGGAGAAGGGAGAAAATAATCAGGACTCAAAATGGCTTTGGGACTTCTCAACAGCAACACTGGAAGCTCGGAGACAACGGACGAATGCCTTAGAGATTGGAGGAAGAATATTTTCCAACCCCAAATTCTATATATGATCACTCTATTAGTTGAGAATGAGGGTAGAGTGACATTTTCAAACACACAATGTCTCAAAAAGTTTACCATACCTACCTCTTTTTTCATCAGGCGTCTGAAATATGAACACTATCAAAATTAATTGGAAAATCAAATTCATACATACATAAAAAAGGAAGACTTGAAATTCAGAGAGCAGGGTGAGGAGAAAAAGGTTAAAGATCCCAGAATAACAGACGTATATCAGAGAGAGAGAGAAACCTGTCCAGATTGGAGCAGGTGAGAAGGTCCCAGGAAAGCCTTCTTTAAAACTGGTAGAATAACCAGTATATCTGAATGCCTTGAGAAGGGATTTGAACAACTGGTGGAGAGTTTAGGATGAATTAATGATAAGCAATAAAAAATTAACAAAAGACAATTACTAGTCTGGAATTTACCCCCTCCCCACCAAAAAAAAATGTGATATGAAGTGGAACATTGATAAAATAAGAGTGGCCCTGAGGTTGTGATTATTGTGGCTGGGCACTGGGTACCTAGAGGTTTACTATACTACTGTGTATATCTGGATTTTTTTTGTTTGTTTTTAATATTAGATACACAGGGGGGGAAAATGTGTTCAGTATACTGCATGGCTCAGATGTAAAACATTTGTTAAACATAGTAATGTTAACGTTGGCTATTGATATGATCATAATTATGACATAACTATATTGGGACGAGGAGAAAATGGAAAGTGTATGGAGTGGCTCATAAAAAGGAGCTAATTCTTAATCTTCCATAGTGGGGGCTTCGGCTCCAACCAGTTGTCTTCAAACGTTAACTTGTGTAATGTCATTTGTTTGTTGGCTCTTGATCTATTTGATGCCCTCCCCCTGAAACTATATTTCTCAAGCTTCCTTACCAGCTAGTTCGGGGCTAGATTCAGCCAATAAAATAGGCAGCAGGAGGAAGAAAGAAGCTAGGGCGTCCCTCCTCCCATTTTTCTGTGCTTCTAGAAGGATCTCTGACAGTGGCTGCCCCTTCTCCATGGTTTCTCTCTCCCCAGGCCAGACTAACACCTCCTTCCATGGCCCTAGCTCTCATCTTATGGATTCTAAGTCAATTCAACACTACAATCATCCTTTTTAAAGAATACATGAGCAAGCTTTATATTATCAATTGAAAAATTTAATCATTGCTTTATTTCCTCTTTGAGTTTTTCAAAATTTCACTCTACTTCCTTGAGATAATTTTATATAAATGTAATGTTGAAAGTCTTTCATTAATCATGGGATCAAACAACTGTAAAACAAAATGTATATATAAAAATTTCAAATTGGTTTAATTTCCTGTGACCTTAAGTCTTCATGTGATCAAATTATTTCTGGAATAAGTTGTCATTACAATTCTTATTTGTAAATATTTGATCTAAACAACAGTTATATTTTATAAATTTTAGTAAGTAAAATATAGGAAGTAGAATTTTAGTATAAGTGCCCTCCAATGAGAGAAATTTTTTTTTCTCAGTTAGTACATGTATCGATGGATGAAAATGGCTTATTGCCAAAATCAAATAGGGTCACCATTGATTCTTTATCCATTATTTACTTCTGTAAATGTAAGCCCTGAGAAACCACGTTCACACATATATGGTATGAATATTATGTTTTCTTTTAAAAATCTGTGTCACTTGATTTTTTAAAACTCCTTCCTGGTTATAAACCAAAATAAACACAATGCTCTATCATCAAAAGTTCTTTAAAGATAATATATATGATGTACAATTTAATTGGATCCTTCTGTGATTTTGTGGAATGTGAAAAATGGAAGCCACTTGAATTGCAAAATTTTCTTTATGAGTTAGACATTTGAGTCATTTACGTTTTATATATCAGGAAATATAGTCTTTATCCAAATTTAGAGAATTGTTATTAATTATATTTGTTACTCTTCAATTTAAAGGCATCATGTTTAACTTCAGAAAGAATTGAGAAAGAGCATAATATTGTGAACCTTAGTATACTTTGCAGTTGCATTACTTTCTGATGAAATACTTTTATCTAATCACAAGCTTTAAATATACTTTCATCAAAACCCTGGAGCTACAGATTTTGCTATTCAGGTTATGAGAATTCTCTGCCATATAACTTAGTTAAGAAGGCTGACGCTTATTTTCTACCTATCAGTCATATAAAATCTATTTTCCATCAGAAAAAGTCTGATTCTATTTTTCAATTGCAGTAAGCATATTATTATGTATTTCAGGGAATATGTTTTTTTTAAATAGATACAGAATAATAGACTACATCTTGCAAAATATATTATTAAAATTATTCAGGATTAAACTATTATAGAGCTAATGTAATTAATACATCCATTCTCTAATAAGTTTTATTAAACTATTATAGAGCTAATGTAATTAATACATCCATTCTCTAATAAGTTTTAAGGTAATAAATCAATGTCCTATTACTCATTTTCTACCTCATGAAAATGTAAAATGTTGCTAAAATTGTGTTCTTTATGAAGCAAGAAGTATGATTAAAAAGGCATGAAATTCAGTAAATATATTTTGACCCTTGGCTTTTAGGAGTAATAAGAATCACATTTAAAAAATCAGAAATAACTCTACTTATCCATTAGACATTATAATCAAACTTTACTTATGTATTTAATGAAAAAGCATATCCTGCTAAAAATTCGATAACTGGCTAGCCTCTTTTTTGTTAATAGGAAATGGAAATTCTAAATATTACATGAGATAAAATAGTTTACTATATTTGAAATAAACATTTTGAAACATATTTTTGATAAAGTAATAATTACCATTAAATAACACATCAGAATTTTAAAGAAATCACACAGAAGTTTCATCCATGGGTTTTACCCACTGTGTCTTAAAAATCTGGATAGTGCTGGGAAATATCCTAGTTATATTTAAAAGAATCCATAATGCCAATCTATACTGTTTCGGCTGTTAGAAGGTGCTTTTTGTTCTCAGCTAACTATATATGTCTAAGAATAAATATGCTGAGTAGTTGAAATGAATTTGTATTTAGATATTTTTTAAAGCTGTTTGCAGTGTTCAGTATTTTCTACCACTTTGCTTTGCTCTTATGGGACCTTCCCTCAGAGTTACGCAATCTCAATAGTCAGGGACTTAAATAAATTTATCACTACTACCATACTCTATCATATATCTGACTTCTGAGTGTGCCAACAAGGACAAACATAGCCACTTTCCAAGAATAAGCTTCACCCTTAAGAGTGATTCAGTATGTATAAGACAGGACATCTTACCAGGTAATGGGGACTTGATCCATCCTTAGCAAGCCTCCTCCTTTAGTTGGCACTCTTGAGATTTCTATATACCAGGAAAGATTTTTGGATGAATGAGAAGAAATGCCTTTGTTTTGTCAACTGAGAGAAAAGCTATTGTGAACTCAGACTCAATTTCAGCTACTGAAATTTTAGGAAAGTGCATATATGGATGTTGAAAGCCTAAAATTTAACATCTAAATCTGTGCCTGCAAAACCCTTGGAAAATCTTTGTGTACCCCAATTTGAGGACTGCTGGCCTAGTCCATTTTCTCCTTGCAGGGTTGAGGTTCAGCTAATGGTCTTCTATGTGGTTTTTGCGGTTTGTGTGAGACGTGACATACTTATCAACTTGCCCGAGGTTTCCTCTATGAAATCTCTATCCTTGAGGACCCCTGGAATATTTGACTCCAGAAATGACAGTGAACATCTAGGCTTTTGGACTTGGTCTAATCTCTCTTCAAAGACCTGCTCCAGTTCTCTCTGCAGTGGTACAGGAAAGGGTGGGCCTTTTAAACTCCTTTGGTCACAGTCACTTCCTGATTAGTGCATGAGCTGAGAAATTGCCCATTGTGAAGTGCCAGGATAACACTTCCTGTGTAACACAATTAACAAGCTCTCGAGGGAGGTCATTGCTATGTTTTAACCTCATCTTGCTCACTATTCTGTGGACTTCATTTATACCCTCAGAAAACATTATTTTTTAAAGTGTTAATATAAATGATTTTAATTATTTTGTAACCTTAATCATAATTTATGAACAATCAGAATTTTATTAATGAATATGAAATATTCTATTTTTTGTCCTCAACTTTAAAAGGGAGCATTTAACATGTTTCCATTCATTCATTCGGCAAATATTTATTCAATACTTGAGTGCCAGGCACTTATACTAAGTGATGTGGATGCAAAGATAGGAAAACACAGGATTGTATACTGTAGAGATGGAGAATAGATTAGTGGTTGCCAGGGGACAGAGACAAGAGCAAGGGGGTGTGTGCCACTAAAAAGGGGTGACACAAGGGAATTCCTCTGTGAAAATGGAACAGTTCTGAGTCCAAAGGTAGACAAAAAACAGAGGTCAACAAATTTTTTCTTAAACGGCCACAGCATCAATATTTTAAGGAAGTTATGCTTAGAGAAACAATCAATATTAGCAAGACATTGTTTGTCTTATAGATGGTTCGCTTTGAAAAATCTGAAGGACTTTTACAGCTATGACAGAACCTCCAGATCTGAACCTACCACTTTAGGATGGAGCTGGAGGCCCTGGCAACAGAGCAAAGGAATATGTAAGTCTAAGAGGAATATGGAGGAGAAAGAAAAGAGGGAGACCAGAAAGAGAGTGACTCCAAATGCCCAACAGAGGAGGACTCTGAACAGACTGACACAATAGGAAAAACAGTGATTTATACTAGAGTTGGAAAAGTATGACCCAGGGCAAATCTGCCCCACTGCTTGCTTTTGTAAATAAAGTTTTACTGGAACGCAGCTCCATTCATTCATTTATGTATTGTCAATGGCTATACTAGCACCACAAGAGCAGAGTTAATTACAGTTGGCCCTCAGGTATCCACAGGTTCCACATCCTTGGATTCAAACAACCTTGGATTGAAAATATTAGAAAAAAAATCCAGAAAGTTCTGAGAAGCAGAACTTGAATTTGCTGTGCACCAACAACTATTTACATAGCATTTACATTTATTAGATATTATAAGTAACCCAGAGATGATAAAATATATGGGAGGATGTACTTAGATTACATGCAAATACTAAGCTATCTTATATAAGGGACTTGAGCATCCGAGGATTTTGTTATCCGCAGGGTATCCTGGAACCAATCCTCCTAGGATACCAAGGGAACACTGTAGTTGTAACTGAGACAATATGGTCCCCAAAGCCTAAAATATTTACTATCCGTCCTTTACAAAAAAGTTTCCTGACCCCTGTTTTAATCGACTTTAGACCCTGTAGCTTTCCTTCTGTCATTGTGTTTATATGCCCTCTCAGGTGTCACAAGCATAACATGGGGATTATATTGAGTTCGTGCACGCAACAGAGTTCTCTGCAGTTGTTAACAAAGTTTTATGTAGCTTCTATGTGAAATAGAGAACGAAAAAGCTAATCAATATAATATAATTGAAAAAAAAGTAAGTTTTAGAAGAGAAAATGTAGCCAAAAGCCATGTAAAATATAAATACACTCAAAATAAAGTACATATTTTTGTATACTTATAAAACAGTGGCCATGATGGTAAGGTTATAGAGCATTATCACCCTCTGATTTTTACATTTCTGTATTATTTGGATTTTGTGCAAAGGATGTTATTTGGTAATCAGGGGGGGAAAAAAGCTCCTGAGAAAATAAATAAGAACATAAAACATTGAAAAAACCACATTCACAGAAAGATAGGCAAGATGAAAAGGCAGAGGGCTATGTACCAGATGAAAGAAAATGATAAACCCCCAGAAAAACAGCTAAATGAAGTGGAGATAGGCAACCTTCCAGAAAAAGAATTCAGAATAATGATAGTGAAGATGATCCAGGACCTCAGGAAAAGAATGGATGCTAAGATCGAGAAGATGCAAGAAATGTTTAACAAAGACCTAGAAGAATTAAAGAACAAACGAACAGAGATGAACAATACAATAACTGAAATGAAAACTACACTAGAAGGAATCAACAGCAGAATAACTGAGGCAAAAAACGGATAAGTGACCTGGAAAAAGAATGGTGGAATTCACTGCTGTGGAATAGAATAAAGAAAAGAGAATGAAAAGAGATGAAGACAGCCTAAGAGACCTCTGAGACACCATTAAACACAAAAACATTCGCATTATAGGGGTCCCAGAAGGAGAAGAGAGAGAGAGAGGACCCGAGAAAATATTTGAAGAGATTATAGTCGAAAACTTCCCTAACATGGGAAACGAAATAGCCGCCCAAGTCCAGGAAGCGCAGCGAGTCTCATACAGGATAAATGCAAAGAGAAACACACCGAGACACATGGTAATCAAATTGGCAAAAAATTAAAGACAAGGAAAAATTATTGAAAGCAAAAAGGGAAAAATGACAAATAATATACAAGGGAACTCCCATAAGGTTAACAGCTGATTTCTCAGCAGAAACTCTACAAGCCAGAAGGGAGTGGCATGATATACTTAAAGTGATGAAAGGGAAGAACATACAACCAAGATTACTCTATCCAGCAAGGATCTCATTCAGATTCGATGGAGAAATCAAAAGCTTTACATACAAGCAAAAGCTAAGAGAATTCAGCAATACCAAACCAGCTCTACAACAAATGCTAAAGGAACTTCTCTAAGTAGGAAACACAAGAGAAGAAAAGGACCTACAAAAACAAACCCAAAACAATTAAGAAAATGGTCATAGGAACATACATATTGATAACTACCTTAAACGTGAATGGATTAAATGCTCCAACCAAAAGACACAGGCTCGCTGCATGGATACAAAAACAAGACTGATCTATATGCTGTCTACAAGAGACCCACTTCAGACCTAGGGACACATACAGACTGAAAGTGAGGGGATGAAAAAAGATATTCCATGGAAATGGAAATCAGAAGAAAGCTGGAGTAGCAATACTCATATCAGATAAAATAGACTTTAAAATAAAGAATGTTACAAGAAACAAGGAAGGACACTACATAATGATCAAGGGATCAATCCAAGAAGAATATATAACAATTATAAGTATATATGCACCCAACATAGAAGCACCTCAATACATAGGGCAACTGCTAACAACTCTAAAAGAGGAAATCGACGGTAACACAATAATAGTGGGGGACTTTAACACCTCATTTACATCAAAGGATATATCATCCAAAATGAAAATAAATAAGGAAACAGAAGCTTTAAATGACACAATAGACCAGATTTAATGTATATTTATAGGACATTCCATCCACAAACAGCAGATTACACTTTCTTCTGAAGTGCGCATGGAACATTCTCCAGGATAGATCACATCTTGGGTCACAAATCAAGCCACAGTAAATTTAAGAAAATTGAAATCATATCAAGCATCTTTTCTGACCACAACACTATGAGATTAGAAATCAATTACAGGGGGAAAAACGTAAAAAACACAAATGCATGGAGGCTAAACAATACATTACTAAATAACGAAGAGATCACTGAAGAAATCAAAGAGGAAATCAGAGAATACCTAGAGACAAATGACAATGAAAACACGATGATCCAAAACCTATGGGATGCAGCAAAAGCAGTTCTAAGAGGGAAGTTGATAGCTATACAAGCCTACCTCAAGAAACAAGAAAAATCTCAAATAAACAATCTAACCTTACACCTAAAGGAACTAGAGAAAGAAGAACAAACAAAACCCAAAGTTAGTAGAAGGAAAGAAATCATAAAGATCATAGCAGAAATAAATGAAATACAAACAATGAAAACAATAGCAAAGATCAATAAAACTAAAAGCTGGTTCTTTGAGAAGATAAGCAAAATTGATAAACCATTAGCCAGACTCATCCTGAAAAAGAGGGAGAGGACTCAAATCAATAAAGTTAGAAACGAAAAAGGAGAAGTTGCAACAGACACCGCAGAAATACAAAGCATCCTAAGAGGCTACTACAAGCAAGTCTATGCCAATAAAATGGGCAACCTGGAAGAAATGGACAAATTCTTAGAATGGTATAACCTTCCAAGACTGAACCAGGAAGAAATAGAAAATATGAACAGACCAATCACAAGTAATGAAATTGAAACTGTGATTAAAAATCTTCCAACAAACAAAAGTCCTGGACCAGATGGCTTCACAGGTAAATTCTATCAAACATTTACAGAAGAGCTAACACCTATCCTTCTCAAACTCTTCCAAAAAATTGCAGAGGAAGGAACACTCCCAAACTCATTCTATGAAGCCACCATCACCCTGATACCAAAATCAGGCAAAGATACTACCAAAAATGAAGATTACACACCAATATCACTCATGAATATAGATGCAAAAATCCTCAGCAAAATACTAGCAAACAGAATCCAACAACACATTAAAAGGATCACACAGCATGATCAAGTGGGATTTATCCCAGGGAGGCAAGGATTCTTCAATATATGCAAAACAAACAATGTGATACACCATATTAACAAATTGAAGAATGAAAACCATGGGATCATCTCAATAGATGCAGAAAAAGCTTTTAACAAAATTCAACACCCATTTATGTTAAAACTCTCCAGAAAGTGGGCATAGAGGGAACCTACCTCAATATAATAAAGGCCATGTACGACAAGCCCACAGCAAACTTCATTCATTTTCAGTGAAAAACTGAGAGCATTTCCTCTAAGATCAGGAACAGGACAAGGATGTCCACTCTCACCACTATTATTCAACATAGTTTTGGAAGTTCTAGCCATGGCAATCAGGGAAGAAAAAGAAATGAAAGGAGTACAAATTGGAAAAGAAGAAGTAAAACTGCCACTGTTTGCAGATGACATGATACTATACATAGAGAATCCTAAAGATGCCACCAGAAAACTACTAGAGCTAATCAATGAATTTGGTAAAGTTGAAGGATATAAAATTAATGCACAGAAATCTCTTGCATTCCTGTACACTAATGATGAAAAATCTGAAAGGGAAATTAAGGAAACACTCCCATTTACCATTGCAACTAAAAGAATAAAATACCTAGGAATAAACCTACCTAGGCAGACAAAAGATCTGTATGCAGAAAACTATAAGACACTGATGAAAGAAATTAAAGATGATACCAACAGATGGAGAGATGTAACACGTTTTTGGACTGGAAGAATCAGTATTGTGAAAATGACTGTACTACCCAAAGCAATCTACATATTCAATGCAATCCCTATCAAATTACCAATGGCATTTTTTGCGGAATTAGAACAAAAAATCTTAAAATTTGCATGGAGACATAAAAGACTCCGAATAGCCAAAGCAGTCTTGAGGGAATAAAACGGAGCTGGAGGAATCTGACTCCGTGTCTTCAGACTATACTACAAAGCTACAGTAATCAAGCCAATATGGTACTGGCACAAAAACAGAAACATAGATCCATGGAACAAGATAGAAAGCCCAGAGATAAACCCACGCATCTATGGTCAACTAATCTATGACAATGGAGGAAAGATATACAATGGAGAAAAGACAGTCTCTTCAATAAGTGGTGCTGGGAAAACTGGACAGGTATATGTAAAAGAATGAAATTACAACACTCCCTAACACCATACACAAAAATAAACTCAAAATGGATTGAAGACCTAAATGTAAGACAGGACACTATAAAACTCTTAGAGAAAAACATAGCAAGAACACTCTTTGACATATATCAGAGCAAGATCTTTTTTGACCCACCTCCTAGAGTAATGGAAATAAAAACAAAAATAAATAAGTGGGACCTAATGAAACTTCAAAGCTTTTGCACAGCAAAGGAAACCATAAACAAGATGAAGAGACAACCCTCAGAATGAGAGAAAATATTTGCCAATGAATTAATGGACAAAGGATTAATCTCCAAAATATATAAACAGCTCATGCAGCTCAATATTAAAAAAACAAACAACCCAATCCAAAAATGGGCAGAAGACCTAAATAGACATTTCTCCAAAGAAGACATACAGATTGCCAAGAAGCACATGAAAAGCTGCTCAACATCACTAATTATTAGAGCAATGCAAATCAAAACTACAATGAGGTATCACCTCACATCAGTTAGAATGGGCATCATCAGCAAATGTACAAACAACAAATGCTGGAGAGCGTGTGGAGTAAAGGGAACCCTCTTGCACTGTTGGTGGGAATGTAAATTGATACAGCCACTATGGAGAACAGTATGGAGGTTCCTTAAAAATCTAAAAATAGAATTACCATATGATCTAGCAATCCCACTACTGGGCATGTACCCAGAGAAAACCATAATTCAAAAAGACACATGCACCCCAGTATTCATTGCAGCACTATTTACAATAGCCAGGTCATGGAAGCAACCTAAAAGCCCATCAACAGGCGAATGATTAAAGGAGATGTGGCACATATATACAATGGAATATTACTCAGCCATAAAAAGGAGCAAATTGAGTCATTTGTTGAGACGTGGATGGATCTAGAGACTGTCATACAGAGTGAAGTAAGTCAGAAAGAGAAAAACAAATATTGTATATTAATGCATATATGAATGGTACAGATGAACCGGTTTGTAGGACAGAAATTGAGACACAGATATAGAGAACAAATGTATGGACACCAAGCGGGGAAAGCCACGGGGGGGTGCGGGTGTTGGTGTGATGAATTGGGTGATTGGGATTGACATGTGTACACTGATGTGTATAAAATTGATGATTAATAAGAACCTACTGTATAAAAAAATTAATTAGATTTAAAAAAAACCCAACATAAAACATTGCCAGTCCAGGTGGACTCAAAAGAGAGGAGATTACTTCTAATTAGTCTGTGTGTGAACAAGGAAGCAGACAGCATAATAAGTTAATGCTAAATTCTGAAAGCAGTGTGTTGGGGGCAAGGGAGAGGGGTGTTCCAAGGCAGCTGTGAGTGTTGGAATGGAAGGAGAAGGGAAGAGTGGGAGGAAATGCTATGCTATCAGGCTGGAGGGGAGGGAGTATCATTTGGTGACTATAAAGTCACCCAAGGAAAACTAAAGAAAAATAAATTTCAAGATATAAGATATGAGATTTCAAAATATTTTGAAGTCCCAGACAGTTG
Source organism: Delphinus delphis (assembly GCF_949987515.2). NCBI lineage: Eukaryota > Metazoa > Chordata > Mammalia > Artiodactyla > Delphinidae > Delphinus > Delphinus delphis. The sequence continues at coordinate 44,147,910 of NC_082688.1, read as the reverse complement.
TTATACAATATGAGTAAAATTTCACAGCTTTATTTAATCATGAATTTCTGAAATAAAGATGGCAGCTTATTCATTTTGTTTTCTTTTGTTTTAATGAACTGAACTAGCTTCCAAGATAGTATGTACAACATTTGATGTAAGTGGTAGCTTATTATTCTCTTGACTAAGTTGTTCTCCTCAATACCTTCTGAGCAGAGTTTCTTGCAATGCCTTTAACAGATTATGATTAAAGCCAAGAGAATTATTTCTTAAACCACTATTGATTTTTATGTATGTTGCATTCACTTTTGTTGCCAATCTTAGCAAGCAGTTTTTTCCTCTAGGAAAAACTTGTTTTACTATTTTATTTACCTATGAGATTGGCTTTGAGTTCAAAATTAGTTACTAAATTAGTGCCATAAATCAAAATTTCAGTTGGTTACGTTGATTGCAGTCATCTTCAATGGGGAACTCAACATTGAACAACTGTACGTTTGGTCTAACAGCTTATAACCTGGCACATATTTCCATGGTAATAAATTAACAGAATGAAAGTACTGAACTGATCAGTAGTATATGTAAAAAGAGACTATTCTTTAAAAAAAAAAAAATAGTTGGGACTTCCCTGGTGGTCCAGTGGTTAAGAATCTGCCTTCCAACACAGGGGATCCGGGTTCAATCCCTGGTGGAGGAACTAAGATCCCACATGCCACGGGGCAACTGAGCCGTCGCGCCACAACTAGAGAGAAGCCTCCTCGAGGCAACAAAAGATCCCGCATGCCACAACTAAGACCTGACTCAGCCGAATAAATAAATTTTTTTAAAAAGTTAAAAAAATAGTTATTTTAATCCAGGTGAATTTCTTGATTTTATATAATACAGGTGAATCTCTTGATTTTAGATAGTAATGATTTTTAAAATTTTATTTTCAGCCCCACTCCAATTCAGCTTTAAGATTGGTAAGCTATGAGCTTTAGAAATATATACATGTCAAACAGTTACAATTCCTTAAATTTCAAAAGAGACTGGGTGCAATTTAATACTACACTATATATGAAGAAATGGTGTAGAAGAGAAAGAAAATTAATTGGCCAAGAAATCAGGATATCTCTCCTAGTTACATAACCTTAGGCAAAACACTTCATTTTCTGAACTTCAGTTTCTTATTGGGAAATAACTTAAAGAAATATTCCTCATTCTTCCTCAGATGTGTGAGGGCCAAGATAATAGCGTATGTGGAAGCACTATGCAAATGTCAAACTACAAATGTCAAATATCAAGGTGTTTCTTGACTATCTACATTCATTGTGCTGAGTGATATTCAAAACACAACTATAGAGTAGAAATTTTCATACTATTTTCTAAAATACTGAAGCATAAAATTTCAGAGCTAGAAACCATCTTTGATATCATATTGTTTGCTATCTTCATTGTTTGAAAATACTCCTCCACTCTTTGCTTTCAAGACATCCTGTCCTGTTCAGACCATTCCTTCTCAGGCTCTGTTGCTTGCATATTCTCCAAGGTCAGGTTTTTTATTAGAGTTCCTCCAAGGTCCTCATCTCTGGCCCCTCTTTTCTTCTTAAGTTATATTCTTTCCCTAAGCTCTCTTATACTCCCATAGCTTCCGTCTCCACCTACAGGCAAATATCCTCTAAGATTCTATCTCAAGTCCACACCTCTCCCCATCCCCAACCCGACTAGCCAACTGCCTACTTAACACTTCTATTGGATGTTTCAAACACAGTTCAGTAGAACCTTTCTAAAATTGACATATTCTGCCTTCCCCACTGTCCCCCAGACTTGACCCTCTTCCAGTGTGCTTACCTCAGCACATTTCATGCCCATGTAACCTGTTCCACAAATCAGAACAGGGTATTATTACCCTGGGTAAAAATAGCTTGGGTATTATTTTTTGTCGTTTCTCTTTCTGTTACTTTCCATACCCAAGAATGTATTTTAGTTCTATATACTTTGCCTTTAAGAAAATATCTTGGCTCTATCTACCTCTCTCCATCTAAATAACTAAATAACTTTGGGAAACACTGAGTTCAACAAAATCTGTAGGCAAAATCTATTACTTCTGAATAACCCCAGAGACTCTATTCAGTTAATACTTATTATAAATCTCTTCACTTACCTGCTTTCCCCTGTTGTAGAAACTGAAAATTTGGGCCCCAAAGCAAAGGTACCATGACCCTGGCATTTCCATTAACAACCATGCATAATTTTTGGCCTCTTACCCTGACCAGATACATAGACACCTATCTCTGGTCCAGGTCACCAACCACAGGGTCTTGGCTGGGACCCACTTAGTCCACCCTGATGGACCACCATAATTCAAATCTCAGAGAGAAGATATGGAAAGGGGAGCTGGTATTTGTCCTTCCTCAGAAGAAGAACTTTGAACTTCTTATGTAAATTGGGCCATCTCTTCCTAGGACCAGCTTTGTATACCAAAGACCTAGAGGAGTGGGCGTACTGATCAAGTAAAAAAAAAAAATTTGTAACACTGTAATTTATAAACCTGAGTGGCCACTTAGGTGGCTTTATTCTGAATAGTGAGGTCTGTTCCTAAGGCCTGCTAGCTCCACCCTTAGACACAGGAGAGGCTGGGATTCTCTGTATCTTCTTAAATCCTATTTTATCTCTGCTTTGACAGTTGTCTGGTTATTTACTTCCTAGGACTGCGAGTAGCCTTAAGTGAAATAAAGCGGTCAGCATAGTTTGTGGGATGGAATAAGTGTTCCATAAAGGGAAACTATTATTATGACTGATTATTTTAACCTCCCTAATTACCTTTAAGCACCGTAAGGACAGGGACCAAGTCTTATGTTTCTTTGTATCCTCATAGAAATTAGCATAGGGTCTGGCTCATAGTTGTCTTAATAAATATTTATGGAAGAAATGAGGTTGCTTACTTCACAGTTTTTGTGGGTTTTTTTGCCTGTCTATGCCCTATGTTCCTTGGATCCCATTCAGCTAAAGAAATAATTGTAACATGAAGTAAACATTTATTATTGTCAATACTGATTCCTCTGAAAAAGCACTCCAAAGTATGCAGAAGAAATAGAGTTTGAAAATCCCTCTTAGTTATGGCTACTATCTTGGAAGAGCAATTCCAAGCCTCAATCAGACAGCTACTTAGAGAGCAATCTCTTTGTCTACATTGTCACATAAACTTGATGTTAGTGCCTGGATGGAGTTTCAGTGAATTCTATAAATCTCAAGTTCAACTTCAGCATTATCCAAAGAGGACTGGTACTGCTCCAGGCTTCTTCTCCTCACTGGTGAGTGATGCCTTAACCATGAGGGATTCATCTAAAATGTCATCTGATTGAAGGTTGCGTCAAACTGTGGAGGCCAGGGCATGCCTACTGCAGGCCAGCTCTATTATGAAGCTGGAAGTGTAGGAACCAGGATGACACAAGAGAAGGTTGATCCTTTGAAGGAGGTTAGAGCTAGGAAGCTCTTTCCTTAACTCTTTAAGCCAGCACTCTTCAATAGAACTCTTTACAATGTTAGAAATGCTCTATATCTGTGCTGTCAGATAGGGTAGCCACTATCTACATGTGACTATCAGAGCCAAGGGACTGAACTTTCCACTTTATTTGGTATTAATTAACTTTATTTTTTAAATTGTATTGCCGTATAGTTGATTTACAATGTTGTGTTAATTTCTGCTGTACAGCAAAGTGATTCAGTTATACATATATATATTCTTTTCCATTGTAGTTTATCACAAGATATTGAATATAGTTCCCCATGCTATACAGTAGGACCTTGTTGTTTATCTGTTCTATATATAATAGTTTGCATCTGCTAATCCCAAACTCCCAATCCTTCCCTCTTCCACCCTCCCTCACACTTGACAATCACATATCTGCTCTCTATATCTATGAGTCTGTTTCTGTTTTGTAGATACGTTCATTTGTGTCATATTTAGATTCTACATATAAGTGATGTATGGTATTTGTCTTTCTCTTTCTGGCTTATTTCACTTAATATGATAATCTCGAGGTCCAACCATGTTGCTGCAAATGGCATTATTTCATTCTTTTCTATGGCTAAGCAGTATTCCATTGTATATAAGTAGCACATCTTCTTAATCCATTCATCTGTCGATGGACACTTAGGTTGTTTCCATGTCTTGGCTATTGTGAATAGTACTTTTGTGAACACTGGGGTGCATGTTTCTTTTTTCTTTCATAAGTTTATTTATTTATTTATTTTTGGCTGCATTGGGTCTTCGTTGCTGTATGCAGGCTTTCTCTAGTTGCGGCGAGCAGTGGCTACTCTTCGTTGCGGTGCATGGGCTTCTCATTGGATGGCTTCTCTTGTTACAGAGCATGGGCTCTAGGCACACAGCCTTCAGTAGTTGTGGCAACGTGGGCTCAGTAGTTGTGGTGCACGGGCTTAGTTGCTTCGTGGCATGTGAGATCTTCCTGGACCAGGGATCAAACTTTTGTTCCCTGCATTGGCAGGTGGATTCTTAACCACAGTGCCACCAGGGAAGCCAACCATATTTCTTTATGAATTATAGTTTTGTCCAGATACGTGCCCAGGAGTGGCCTTGCTGGATCATATGGTTGCTCTATTTTTAGTTTTTTGAGGAAATGGCATACTGTTTTCTATAGTGGCTACACCAATTGACATTCCCACCAGCAATGTAGGAGAGTTCCCTTTTCTCCACACCCTCTCCAACATTGTTATTTGTAGACTTTTTAATGATGGCCATTCTGACCAGTGTGAGGTGGTACCTCATTGTAGTTTTTTTTTTTTTTTTTTTTTTTGCGGTACGCGGGCCTCCCACTGCTGTGGCCTCTCCCGTTGCGGAGCACAGCCTCCGGACGTGCAGGCTCAGCGGCCACGGCTCACGGGCCCAGCCGCTCCGCGGCACGTGGGATCCTCCCGGACCGGGACACGAACCCTGTCCCCTGCATCGGCAGGCGGACTCCCAACCACTGCGCCACCAGGGAAGCCCCCTCATTGTAGTTTTGATTTGCATTTCTCTAATATTAATTAACTTTAAATAGTCACATGAGGCTAGTGGCTACCAATTTGGACAGTGCAGCCCTGAGCTATGGAATACAGTCCTAGAAGGGATAGTTAAACCAATGATGTCAGTTGCTCTTATGCAAGGACTTCAGTTTCATAACCTGAAAAAAGAAAGGAAGAAAACTAATATGTTAGGTCACAAGATTTTTTTGAGGATCAAATGAGATAACAAATGTGAAAGTACACAGTTATGATAAAAATAAAATCCTCTACCAGTGCAAGGCGTTATTATACAATAAGTGCTACATGGTATGATAGATAGATAGATGGATAGGAAGATAGCAAGACACATACATAGGAAGAGAGGGCAAGAAGATGGTTGCTATTTTATAAATTCTCTCTTTCCTATACGATGACTTCTTGCTTCCTATAAGCCTTCTTCTATATGGGGGAAGAGAGGGAATGTGAGTTCAGGTTCTTCTGACCAGCACCTCTCAGCATATTCTGAAAAGGGAGCTGACCCTGCAGCTGGATGTTCTCTGAAATTAGAATGAGAGGTAATCTGTGCCCTATGGTTAACTATGGGATCTGATTGCCAATTTCTGGGAATAGCCTTTCAAAACCTCACAGCAGCATGTCACATGAGGAAAGGGAAGGGGGAAAGGAGCATGGAGTGGAAAGAGCCTGGGCTGGGGCTGGCATGATAGTTACAAGTGGTGGAGCATGAATGAGAGACATTTGGTGTGGAGCCAAGTGGCAGAATGGAGGCGGGGGATGGGTACGTGGAAGGCAGGGGACAGCGTGAGAAACCTGGAACACCCAGAAACCAAAGCAGGAACTCTCACACCTGAAAAAGCAAGTGCGCACTTTCATTTCAGTGAGTACCTACTATGCACTTGAACTACACTGGTCAATAAGACAGACAAATATCCATGTCCTACTCATATCCCAGCAACCTAGTAAGGGAAAGTCAGATATCTATGGTATTTTATCCAGAGCAGCTGCTCGATATGGTAGTGTGTAGCCAACAGGTGGCTGCTGAGCTCCTGAAATTTGTCTCGTCTGAAGTATAAAATATATACCTGGGCTTTCCTGGTGGCACAGTGGTTCAGAGTCCGCCTGCCGATGCAGGGGACACGGATTCGTGCCCCGGTCGGGGAAGATCCCGCATGCCGCGGAGCGGCTGGGCCCGTGAGCCATGGCTGCTGAGCCTGCGCGTCTGGAGCCTGTGCTCCGCAACGGGAGAGGCCACAACAGTGAGAGGCCCGCGTACCACAAAAAAAAAAAATAAAAATAAATTAAAAAATATATATATAGATAGATATACTGTGTTAAATTGTATTATCAAAATTAATTCCACCTGTTTCTTTTTACCTTCTTTTGGTAATGTGGCTATGGAAAAATTTACAATTATATATGTAGCTCACATTATATTTCTGTTGAGTAGTACTGATTTTAACCCAGCTGAGGCTGGTCTGAGAGGCTCACCTGAACACTTCCTGTGAATATATGCACACTGTGCTAGGCACCAATATACCTATAAGATAGACGAGCCCTGAAAAGTGTCTGCAGCAGGGGTTGTCAAGTGGAGCCTCTCTGAGAAAGAGGTTTAATAATTGCCTTCAAAAGGCCCACATTTCATCCAAGAGTATATTGTTGCTGCAAAAAATCCTGTCTCAGCAGCAGTGGACCTTTGTCTTTCCTTCCACATTGACCAGATTCCCTATAATCTCTGAAATGGCATCTTTCCTAATGTCCCTTCTGCTAAGGCTAGACAGTTTCTTTGATCCATTGAAATATCTATATCTGTAGATATATAGATATATAAAATATTTATACCTGAAATGTATATATTCACACACACAACTCAGATTTCATAGCCTTACACTAGAGACTATCTGGAAGAAAGTATTTAAGCCTTAGGGAATATTTTACACTTCTTTCTTTGTTAATTGTTCCTGTAAGAATCTACATACAATTTTGTTTTCTATCAGAAGGTTCGAACTTCAGTGAACTGTCTTGTGACTGGAGATCATTAGATAAGAGAAAGGAAGTCCGGGACTTTCTGAAGACAGCTTCATGCGTTCACTCTCATCTGACAACACTCTATATTCATGTGTATCTATAAACTGACTGAGATACTACTAACAAAGACCATTCTGCAGGAAGCCATGATCCAAGCTTTCTAACCATCTTTACTTATGTGTACCCATGGAAGAGATGATTCTTTTATCAGGAGCTACTAACAATTTTTTCTTTAACCATGGGATTCTTGAGGTTTAAAGAAATACTTCAATGACCAAGTTAATCATTTTGGAACAGAGCACTCTATTTGTACATTTTCACATGCTTATGTGTTATGTCCAAAGAAGAGCACATGCATTTACAGAAGGCAATCACCAAACCAACTTCATTTACAGAGAGGTTATGCATCCATACACCTAACTTGTGTTCACATGAAGTGGACAAGGGCTGTGTGTCTAGTAGTGTTTTATCTCTAAATGCATCTTCTGAATTCAAACGAAATATAAAAAATATTTTCAATTTTTCATCTTTGGAGGGAAGACTTCTCAAACTCAGATACTATAACTATTTTAATTTCCAATAATTCATTAATGTTAACTGCTTAATATTTTCCAGTCCACATTATAAACATTTCCAAAAAGAGAGAACTTCCATAGTTATTATAGTTACCTGCTGCTGTAGACTGAATTGTGAATTCCCACCCCCAAATGTATATGTTGAAGCCCTAACACCAAAGCAATGGTATTTGGAGATGATGCCTTTGAAAAGTAATTAGGGTTAGATGACATCATAAGGGCGGGACCCTTCACATGGTATTAGTGTTCTTTTAAGAAGAGGCAGAGAGAGAGCAAGTGTCTCTCTATATATTCGTAAAGACAAGGTCATGGGAACACACAGAAAGATAGCAGCCAACTACAAGCCGGGAAGAGAGTCCTCCCCAGGAACTAATTGGCCAGACCTCTCATATTGGACTTCCTAGCCTCCAAAACTGGGAGAAAAGAGATTTCTGTTGTTTAAGCCACTCAGCCTATGGAATTTTGTTATGGCAGCCTGAGCTGACTTATTCATGTCCACCTGCCCATCCTCCTACTCTTCTTGTTTCTAAGAGTGTGTAACCACTATCAATATCTCCTTCTGTACTGTATTGGAAAGAGATTTCCCTGAGAAACCTTACCAACCAAAGAATGTTCAGGCGCATGACTACTTATGGCCCTAAAGATCCTTGTCATTCTTTCTCCTGAAATCAAACTGTTAAATAAATAAGTAAGCCTGAAAAAGAATGCATTCGTTTGTTCTTTCTGATGTAACAAATTACCACAAACTAAGTAGCTTAAAACAACACGAATTTATTCTCATACAGGTCACACATCTAAAGTTAGTCTTACAGGATTAAAATCAAGGTGCTGGCAGGGTTGGTTCCTTCTGAAGTCTGTTTCTTGCCTATTCCAGCTTCTAGAGGCTGCCTGCATTCCTTGGTATTACTTGTCTTTCCTGGGCTTGAGGCCACATCACTCTACCTCTTCCATCAGCAAATCTCCTCTGTCCACCTTTTATAAGGACACTTGTGATTACTGGCTCATCCAGGAAAATCTCTCCAACACATGATTAAACACATCTGCGAAATTCCATTTGCCATATAAAGCAACATTCACAGCTTCTGGGGATTAAGACCTGGACATTCTGGGAGCCATTATTCAGCCCGCCACAAATAAATACCACCACAAAAATGTCACCTATTTCATGGGTGTTACACATAATTTCTAACTTCCCATTTGGTGTTACAATTGTTGATCCATTTCTCTATGTGCTGTTGAGAGGGTGGCAAGTTGACAGAATTTGGAACTAGTGGCATAGACAGTTTCCAGTGAAAATGATATTTTCTCCAGGAGTAATCTAATTCTCTCATGTACCAGGGTTTAATTTTTCAACAGCCAGACAAGGTGGCAAAAGCTGCTATTGTTTCTCTTGCAAAATGCAACCAATTATCCTCATTTGTGGGTGAAACGACTTTTTGTTAGTAAAAAGGTGCAAATCATCTTAAACTGGATAATTTTGCAAGTTGAGAAATGTCACGCCATTTGAGATGTTTCAGATACTCATATGAGAAAGATAGCATCGATTCAGGCAAACTTTAGCAGATGACTAGGAAAGAAGCCTGAGATTGTCTGCATATAAAGTATGTCCACAGATTTGAACATAATAGGTAAGCAGTAAATATCTGTTTCACGTAAAATTGGGGAGGAGTGTGACTCAGAAGTTTTCTAATGAGTCTAACCCTGTCATTTTATAGATGAAGAAACTAAGGCCCAGAAAGTGATCTAAGATCACAGAGCTATAAAGGCCCCTTGGGTATTTTTTAATTTTTAGAGGTGTGAAAGATATTTGAATGTGGAACTACAGAAGTGGGCAGATTATTTTGCTGTTTAGATTGGAGATTTTGCCTGTAACGGGCCCCCGCCTTAAGTGCCTCGTATGTATGCTGTCTCGCACACAGCAACCGTGTAACCTCTTACACTGTCCTCCTTCAGATGTACCTGATTCCTGACAAAGGAAAGGGGGTTGGTCAGGCAGCAGATAGACTGAGGGGAGTAGAGGGAAGGGCAGCCTGGCCAAGTCTATCACAGGTCCTGGCCAGCATCTTGATCAAGTGCGGACTTTACCAAATCGGCCGCCTCCTTTTAAAAACAAGATCCAGAAAAGCCTTTCTCTGTGATGAGCCCAGGTCTCATTAACTAGTTTGTAGCAGCACCAACAAAAGCAGAGCCACAGACTGCTTCCCAAGCCAGTGCTTTGCAGAGGCCATATCCATTTCTTGAGGCTCCTGGTTTACTAGTAAATGAAGATCTCTGAAAGAATCACAGAAATTGTAGAATATCCTATAGGTTGACATTAAAGTAATGGCTTAATGTTTTAAAAAGTGTTATAACATTCTTATCTTCACAGAATGACTATGGGATATGTTTTATATATACATATATAATTGTAATACGTAAGATATAATTGTAAGATTCTTATCTTCACAAGACAACTACAGGATATATTATATTAATTATAATATATTGGATATAATACTATGTTATATATAATATTTAATAGTATAGTAAACTCTTAATGTATGTTAAGTATTTGACTTGCAGTGTAGTCTGGAAGAGAGATACAAATTTTATTGAATTTTTTTTTTATTCTAAGTTTTATTTTTATTTTATAAATTGTATTGGAGTATTTTTTAAATGTGTTAGTTTCAGGTGTACAGCAAAGTGATTCACTTATATATTCTATTTTAGATTCTTTTCTCATATAGGTTATCACAGAATATTGAGTAGAGTTCCCTGTGCTATACAGTAGGTCCTTGTTGGTTATCTGTCTTATATGTAGTAGTGTGTGTGTTCATCACAAACTCCTGATTTATCCCTCCCCTCCACATTTCCCCTTTGGTAACCATAAGGTTTTTTTTGATATCTGTAAGTCTGTTTCTGTTTTGTAAATAAGTTCGTTTGTTTCTTTTCTTTTTTAAAATTAGATTCCACATATGAGTGATACCATATGATATTTGTCTTTCTCTGACCTACTTCACTCACTGTGATAATCTCTAGGTCCATCCATATTGCTACAAATGGCATTATTTCATACTTTTATATGACTGAGTAATATTCCATTGTATATATGTACCACATCTTCTTTATCCATTCCTCTGTCGATCGACATTTAGGTTGCGTCCACGTCTCGGCTATTGTAAATAGTGCTGCAATGAACATTGGGGTGCATGTATCCTTTCAGATTATGGTTTTCTCTGGATATATGCCCAGGAGTGGGATTGCTGGATCATATGGTAATTCTATTTTTAGATTTTTAAGCAGCCTCCGTACTGTTCTCCATAGTGGTTGGACCAATTTACATTCCCACCAACAGTCTAGGAAGGTTCCTTTTTCTCCACACCCTCTCCAGCATTTATTGTAGACTTTTTGATGATGGCCATTCTGGCCAGTATGTGGTGATACCTCATTGTAGTTTTGATTTGCATTTCTCTGATAATTAGTGATGTTGAGCATTTTTTCATGTGTTTTTTGCCCATCTGTATATTTCTTTGGAGAAATGTCTACTTAGATCTTGTGCCCATTTTTTGATTTGTTTGTTTGTTTTTTTGGCATAGAGCTGTGTGAGCTGTTTGTATATTTTGAAGATTAATCCCTTGTTGGTTGCTTCGTTTGCAAATATTTTCTTCCATTCTGTGGTTGTCTTTTGTTTATGGTTTCCTTTGCTGTGCTGAAGCTTTTACGTTTTGTTAGGTCCCATTTGTTTATTTTTGTTTCTATTTTCATCACTCTAGGAAGTGGATCAAAAAAGATATTGCTGCTGTGATTTATATCAAAGAGTGTTCTGCCTGTGTTTTCCTCTAAGAGTTATATAGTGTCTGGCCTTACATTTAGGTATTTGATCCATTTCAAGTTTATTTTTGTGTATGGAGTTAAACAGTGTTCATTTCATTCTTTTACATGTAACTGTCCAGTTTTCCCAGCACCACTTATTGAAGAGGCTGTCTTTCTCCATTGTATATTCTTGCCTCCTTTGCCGTATATTAATTGACCATAGTTGAGTGAGTTTATTTCTGGGTTTTCTGTCCTGTTCTGTTGATCTATATTTCTGTTTTGGGACCAGTACCATACTGCTTTGATTACTATCGCTTTGTAGTATAGTCTGAAGTCAGGACATCTGATTCCTCCAGCTCCATTTTTCTTTCTCAGGATAGCTTTGGCTATTTGGGGTCTTTTTTGTTTCCATATAAATTTTAGGATTTTTTGTTCTAGTTCTGTAAAAAAAAAATGCCATTGGTAATTTGATAGGGATTACATTGAATCTGTAGATTGCCTTGGGTAGTATAGTCATTTTGACAGTATTGATTCTTCCAATCTAAGAATATGGTATAACCTTCCATCTGTTTGTGTCATCTCCGATTTCTTTCTTTTTTTTTTTTTTTTGCTGTACACGGGCCTCTCACTGTTGTGGCCTCTCCCATTGCAGAGCACAGGCTCCGGATGCACAGGCTCAGCGACCATGGCTCATGGGCCCAGCCGCTCTGCGGCATGTGGAATCTTCCCGGACCAGGGCACGAACCCATGTCTCCTGCATCGGCAGGTGGTCTCTCAACCACTGCGCCACCAGGGAAGCCCTCCGATTTCTTTCATCAGTGTCTTATAGTTTTCAGTGTAGAGGTCTTTTGCCTCCTTTGGTAGGTTTATTCCTAGGTATTGTATTCTTTCTGATATGATGGTAAATGGGATTGTTTCCTTAATTTCTCTTTCTGATCTTTTACTGTTAGTGTATAGGAATGCAAGAGATTTCTGGAGACACAAATTTTAAATTAACTGATGATAATCTAGCCATACCATCAGTGTGTCTTTGTGACAGTATTAGCACCTTGGGTACTGTCAAAACTCCACTACATGCATGAGAGGCCACAGTTATAACCATGGCCCATAAACTATATGAAAAAACTATTTACACAATACATAGAAAACAAGTCTTAAAGAGAAACACATTAAACTTTACCATGGATGACCTCTAAGAAGGGAAATGGGATCAGGGTAGGAGTTGGTTTCCCTCTTCATATTCCTTGAGTTTCTTTTTTCAATGAGAATAATCCTATATCCCATTTATAAATTTTTTAAAAATTTAAATTGCCTCATCAGAAACCATCTTATCCCATATGGAGTCAAAAGTTTGACAGAACTTAAGTCTCCCTAGGAGGGAATCATTCAGGAGACTGATATGTTGAATCCACTAAGGAAGGAAATAAAAGGTCAGCACTGGACCCTACAAAATAAAAAGCAATGCATAAAACATAGCCCACTACTGGAAAGATTCAATACTTTAAAATTAAGATGGAGTAGTCCATTTCTACCTTTTACGAAATCCAGCCTCTCAAATAAATAAATGAAAAGATTTAAAAACACAACAGCTTACCAGTGCATGGTATAGTAGAGGCAACTTGAGAACTCGGAAATCCTGATCTCTAATGCTAATGCTCCTCTTTATTACCTGTAAGACATGCTTTAGGAAGCTGCTTTGGAAAGCAGAACCAATAGTGTGGGGCTAGACAAGATCTCCCGCCCAGCTCATCCATGAATGGAAATAACACAGTGCACTGTGAGCCATATTAACTTACCTTCTAAAATCACTGCAGTCAATTCAGGTTGGAATTCAGTCAATTGTAGTCAATTTCCAGATCATAAACATTCTAACAGGAAAAGCATGGGGAGAGGGGGCCAGAAAACCTGGGAGGGGTGAGATGGAGGTAGAGCGAGAGATCTATAGGCTCAGCTAAGCCTCGTGAATTTAGACCAAACCGAGTCACCTCCCCTGCTTTCCTTAGAAATCTGTTAAAGGGTAATGAATGGGATCAAGTAGCTGAGTCACACTGCACATCCTGAAGAATTCTGCAATATGTTAAAAATCAATGTTAACCTCATTTTCCACTTGCTGTAGTTGTAATTGTTTTAAATTTTGTTATTCTCTACAGAACTTTGTAGCCTATTCAAATGCTTTTTTTGGAATAAGATAAAGTTAAAAATTTTTTGAAGATACTGTTTTTATTCCCAAATTCTGCCACCAACGATTATAGGCTGTTATCTAGTGCAGTAGGAAAAGAGTACAGTTTGGGAACTGAAAGGCGTTAGGTTCAGATCCTTGTTTTGTCAAGTTGGTTGGCTCTAGACAACTCACCTTGAATCACAGCACCCATAGTAGAGTGACATTGTAAGATTCAACGAGACAATAAAGTGTAAAATGCAGTAAGAGCCTGGAAAATGTTTCCTCCTTTGCTCAAGAATTTGATCTCACCCCAAAAAAGCACAAATGACTCAGGAAGCTTCTTAAACAATCACAGAAAAACAAAGCATGTGTCCCGACAGTGGCTTCAGAGTAGCATTCAGTGTGCTGAATGCAAGCTAGAATGATGAAGGACCAGAGATGTTATAGAGCACAGCATTTATAGCTTTTGAGAAGGCTTTTTCCTTTTGGACATTTGGACAAAGCACTCTATCTTCCTCAGTTTAATTTTGTGCAATTGTGACTCTCCTTTAAAATATGCAGTAAACAAATACTGGATTCATTCTTTTAGAAGAACAAAGCTATGCATTGCCAATGTGGGAACTGAGAAAGATTTAAAAAGAAGTGGAAATACATTTTTTAAAAAAAGAAACTGGGAGCTTTCCCTCTTCTCACCCCAAACCGTAGCAGACAATGTTTGGTAAATGTAGAATCAATGAGCCCAGTAGGCATTGCCAGCTGTGACATATATTCCCTCTCAAGTCTTGCAGATGGTTCAAGGTGGTCTGGAGAATGTGAGAAAGTCCAGGAAATGGGGTCCGGAGACCTGCGCTCTGGACATTGACATGTTCTGTGACCCTGGCCACAATTTTCTCAACCAGCCACAATAGTGATGAGTCTGTAGTTTCAAAGATAGGCAGTTCCTGTTCTCACCATTCCCTTTTAAAATTCTCTCTTTGGAGGGTCTTTCTCATATCTTCCCTTAATTACACCCAAGCAGTCTTATTCTGTGGTTTTAACTTTGGCTTGGGAAGGATTTACCATCTGGGAGACCTTGGAAAATTATGTAATCCTTCTTAGTCTCAGTTTTAGCACCTCTCATATAGCAATAATAATGCTATATTAGAGTAATATAGAATAATATAGTTCACAGAGGTACTATAAGGTTTAATAAGTTAATATAAAGCCCTACCTAATGCATGGCAAATAGTGAATAAATATTAGCTATTACTTACCATTAATATTATTTCTCCAAAATATTTCTTGTAATTTCTCTTTTCTTATGACTTTATTCATATTCTCACAGCCTGACCCAAGTGTTTAGGAATATGAGCTAACTTTTTTTGTTTCTAAATTAAAAATAAAATATTTAAGTGTGTATTTGTTAGGCTGGGTTTCAGGAAATGTATAGGTTACACATGTCACATTTGCCACCTTGTTGGTTGAATTTTGACCGAGTAAGAGTGTATTCTGAGCTACAGAGCACAGATAGGTAATCGCTTCTTTAGTATGTCAAGATTCTATTTCTAACCTTAGTTTTTTCAGTGGCATCACGGGCATCTGAAAAAATGTCATTGTTTCTTCCACCAAGTAGGGTGGCCCAGCATAATCTGGCAATGACTTTAGCTTTCCAGCAATAAGAAATCTGGCTTTACTGCCTTACGATAGGCAGCCCTAAGGCCATGTGAAGTTGGCTTTCTCTGGAGTCTCAAAAGGGTTGGAATGGACTTTTTTTTTTGCCCAAAGAAATTGCCGAACAAAGTTTTCAACAATTCCAGATTACTTTTGGAGAGGGAAGAAGGAGAGTATTTGGTCTATCTTTCTTTGTGAGAATTGGCACAAGGTGAAAGAAGAGGTGCATGATTTCTCTCTACTCATTGACCAAAACCCCTGATCCCAAATGGAGGTGGATGTGCTCCAAGATCCATTCTGCCTCCAAACTGCCAACCTTTGGGGGAAGGTCTAACTGAGCGTATCCCAGACCCTCCAGCTTAGTCCCTCCTCCTTGATGAAGCCTTCCCTGTCCCACACTCATTTTAGTCCTTAGTTATTGTCTTTAGTATTTGGTCTGCATTGCATATGAATTCCAGCAGATAGTAAACTCCTTGGGTGAGAAGATCATGTCTCTCCCCATGGTGACCAGCACAGTGCAGAATCTGTAGTAAATGCTCAAAGCTGATCTATTCTGACATCACAGCTTATTGTCCAAGACTATGCCTTTTCTCAGCCCAACCCACATATCCCCACCAGTGGGCTCTCCGCTATGGTCTAGATGGCAAACACCATGAGGGGGTTAGGGGCGGGCTCATTCAACATTACACCCTCACAGCTCAGGACAGCACTTGACACAGCAGACATGCAATAAATAGTTGTTAATTTGAATAGGATTCTCAACACTACCTTTACTAAAAGCTTTCCTTTCTCCTTCTAAAACACCACATTGAGAAATACCCCTACTTTTTCTTTCATTTGTTTCTGGACTTCCAAGTATGACAGAAGCTTATCAGAAGGTTAAGGACTCGCGCCAACACTCTAGGTCAGGAGTAGGCAGACTATAGGGTCAAATTCTACTCGCCACTGGTTTTTGTAAATAAATTTTTACAGAAACACAGCCATGCCCATGAGTGTGTGTAGGGTCTATGCTACTGTTCTCCAGCGACAATGACAGGGTCGAACAGCTGCAACCATATGGCTGACAAAGCCAAAAACGTTTCCTGTC
The DNA here is from genome assembly GCF_949987515.2 of Delphinus delphis. Lineage (NCBI taxonomy): Eukaryota > Metazoa > Chordata > Mammalia > Artiodactyla > Delphinidae > Delphinus > Delphinus delphis. The sequence continues at coordinate 44,131,643 of NC_082688.1, read as the reverse complement.
TGGCACGTCACAGGAAAAGCTTGCCAACCCCTGCTTGTTTAAACTACACAACCACAGCACTTCTTGTGTATTAGTTATGAACAAGGAAAAGAAGCCTTGAAAATTCCCCAGTACAGAAAATAATAATATTTAATGATAGTTTTATAATAATGGGGAACTTTCTGGGGATACATTACATATCTACATATGTAAAAACATACTTATAAAATTTTTAATATATGTAATCTCATTTGATTCTATTAACATTTGGATGAGGTAGACAGGGAAATTATATCCTTGTTTTACAAATGAGGAAATAAATTAAATTACTTGCTCTGGGGGATAAACTGTTTTAAAAAATTTGATTTCCAATTGGGTCTTTTCCTAATACCCAGTTACTGAACAACAACAAAATAATAACAGTTCTGCCTTATACCCTTATTCCTTCTTTACCACTAAGCTGGTGCTTGAAGATGTCCAGGGCTGAGCTTTGAAGAGTGCTGCTTCATAAAATTCCCCATGCTGGAGGCCCGTGGTCCTCTTATTTAGATAGAGTTTACTTCATTTAAATCTTTGTGGGCCCGATTGTCTGAGACAGCACTGCCTTTTACTGCAAAAAGTGTTTGCAGAACGAACAAAGGGTTGTGAAGACCCTTGTTTCCCTTAGTAGTGTCTCCATCTCAGTATTCTCCTATGGGGAGAGTAGGTATTGCTGTGTTCTTTCATGTGCTTCTGTAAATGCACCCCAATTCAATATTTTATTACAGAAGGTTTCTGACTTTTGGTCACTTCATAAGTTCCTGAAGGGAATACAGAAGGTCCCATGCATTCATCCCTGTATGTGAAAATAGATTGTGGCCAGAACAAAATGATGACAAATCTCATCACAGTCTCCTCTTCAGAAAATCCTGCAAGTTTGAATGATCCATTTCAGACACTGTCATTCTCCGTAACTAGTTAATGGCTACTGGTATCTTAACCAGGAAACTAGTTGCTTAGCAGCAATTATGTAGATCTATATGTGTATACATATGATTAAGCCAGCAAATAGAAGCCCAGCCATTTATTTGAGTAGGTCTGCTATAAACCACTCAATCAGGCAGAAGCGAAGAGAGCTGGAGATGGCATCTGGAGAAAAAACAATTTAGAGCAAGTCCAGCAGATATAGTTACCAGAGATGTAGGACTTCTGAGGGCAAAGGAGTCAGAAAGTTCAGAGCAGTGCTTTTCAAACTTTATCATGCATCAGAATCACCTGGAAGGCCTGTAATAAACAGATTGCTGAGCTCCACCCAGAGTTTCTGATTTAGTCGGTGATGCTGGCACTGCTGGTCCAGTGACCACACTGTGAGAACCACGCTAGACTCTGAACCAGTGTTTCTCTAACTTTAATGTGCTTATGAATCTCTTTGGGATCTTGTAAAATGCAGATTCTGATTCAGCAATTTTGGAGGAAAGAGGGCTGAAGCCCCTATATATCTAACAAGCTCCCAGGTATTGCTGACTCAGTATATCTGGCCCAAGTAGATCTGGTGTTGTATATAACAAGGGGTTCCACAGTGTTCCCTAGAACAGGAGAGCTATTTTGCAAGTGGAATTACGCTTCTGAAGTTGCCGTGAAGTTATAGCATGCTTCAAGACTTTAAGTTTGCATCGAGTGTGTTTTTTCCTGAATCCAATGCCTACCTTTCTTTCCTTTCTTCTCTTCCTCTTTCCGTCCTTTCTTCCTTTCCTCTTTCAAACTTGAGTTTACTCTCTCATCTTCACCTGTCAGCTGTGAATGTTTTATAAAGCTAAGGAGAGCTTAGTATAGTGAGGACAGGTCTGAGGTCGGGTAACTTGGATTCTAGTTGGGCTGTGGTTCTAAAAGCTGTGGGGTGTTCAGCAGGTCACAGGATTTCTCTTGGCTTCAGCTTCGTTTCCTCAAAATGACAGGGCTGTCCTAGATGATCTTTTAGGTCCCTTGAAGCTCTCAAAGATTGTGTTAAATGCAATCAAAAGCGCACCAAAAAGCAATAGTACATGTGCTGCCACCTTTGGGTGGAAAACATAACTTTAACTGGACCAGACACAACTTTGAAATGAAAGATATTGTACTGAAACTCTTGGCCTGCAGCCCCAATACCAACTGATATCTCTTCCATATGATTGCAATTCATATTGACCTCCCTTTAACATAGAATTTCAGGTAGAACCCAAACATAAATTTGATTTTGATGTCATTGCCTTTTACATATATTAAAACTCTATAGCCTGATCAGTGTCTTGTGGATTTTTTTTATGTTATAAAATTAACATGGTCTCAGAAAGTTTGAATTACATTGGGTTATAATACATTCTAGTTAAAATATCGATTAGTAAGTAATTGAGCAACCCCAGAAATGCACAATGGAGGAACAGAACAAAAATGTGTGCATTGGAGTAAAATTACCCTGGATTTAAGTTTTCGACCATTCTACTTTCTAACTATGCTATTTGGCAAGTCATTTAACTTCTCTGTACCTTCCTTTTGTTGTTGAGAGATTGAAAGTTTTACCTTGTAAAGTCCATGGCAAAGTTGCTGACACTTGTGAGTGTTCCATATACACAAGATATTAGAAAATGACCACTGGAAGGAAGCCTATGATGCTAAAAACCAAATGGGCTTTAAAGCCAGAAAATGGTCTCATCCTGAGCTGTTCTACTTATCAGTTTCGTGACCTTGCACAATTCACTGAATGCTTCTGAGCCAGTTTCCTCATCTGTATAATGGAAATCAAGACTTTCTGGAATTGGTTGAGGATACATGATGTTGCTACAGACTGAATTTTGTCCCCCGCCCCACCCCAGTTCATATGTTGAAGCCCTAACCCTGAGGTGACTGTATTTGGAGGCAGAGCCTTTAGGAGGTAATTGACGTTAAATGAGGTCATAAAGGTGGGGCCCAGATCCAATAGGATTAGTGTCGTTATAAGAAAAGATAACAGAAAGCATGCTCTCTCGCTCTCACTCACTCACTTGCTCGCTCCCTCCCTCTCTCTTTCCCTCCCTTTCCTTTTGTTCATTTGCACCAAGGAAAGCCCCTGTGAGCAGACAGTGAGAAGGCAGCCATCTGCAACCCATGGGGGAGAGTGCTCACCAGATACCAAACTGCTGGTGCCTTGATTTTTTATTTCCAGTGTCCAGAACTGTAAGAAAATTAATTTCTGTTGTTTAAGTCACCCATTCTATGGTATTTTGTTATGGTGGCCCAAGGTATCAGACTAATACAGTATCATAATTAAATGTGCATAAAACCCCACCAGGGACTTGAAAATGTTCCCTTTCTCCTTTCCTCTTCTCCTTTGCTCTAATAAAGAGAATGTTAAAACTTTTGTTGTTAGGAGTTTAACTCACTTCTGGAGTAGCTTAGAATTAACCCAAAGTAACTTCCTTGCCACTAGAAACATACTTCTGCTAGCATACTTTCTTCCAAGTGCTGGAGTGACATGTAACTAGATTCATTGTTCTGGTCTTTCTCATTTGGAAACAACTGTGAAGGAAAAAAAGATCTGAGCAAGGCAAATGAAGCTGGGCATCTTCATTGGCGCCACCTGCAGATGGCGTCCTGGAAATAGGCAACAGAACCAATAACTGGAACCCATATCCAGGCATAGAAGCAAGCTATCTGTGTGAATAATAAACCGTTCTTTGTTTCTGACCCCAGAGTCTCATGTATTCTGCCAGCATCTATACCAGAGCAGGTTAACCTGTTAGCTTGCATATAGGGAAAATCTCAAACCTTTCACAGTTCTTCACACTTATTTTATCCCTAAAAACCCAGATCCTGCTTACCTTTAAGTTTACTTCAAGTGCCTCTCCTTCACAAAGGTGTCCTGGTTGATTTTTGCCTTAACTATAAAATAGGAATAATCATAATATTTACCTGTTTGGTTGTTGTGCAGGTTAAATGAGATGATATATGTAAACATAAGTTACTTTCTACTTTGTATGCTTCTAATTTATTTACATATATTATTTCATCTTTTACCTGTAGCTTCATTGGAAATAAGAACTCTAGTGGATTAATCTCAATGGTCCTCAAATGCCTAGCACAAAGAAGACATCAACCTGTAATTCATTCATTCACTCATTCCTGCAAAAACACGTACTGATCACCTACTATGTACTAGGTACTCTTCTATCATGAGTGATACACCAAGAACCACTGACACTAAATAGGAGCAGGTGGAAAAAAAATACTAACCTTAAATTTATTTTTTCTCTCTGTAGGCATATAAAGAGCAGGATTTGGGAATTAGAATTTGAGAAAAGCACTTGCTTATATAACTTGAGCCAAAATGGGAAATGGCTGTATCAGATAATGCTCAGGATTATTGCATTTAAGGCTTCCTTAAAACAATCTTATTTTCTCCATTGTTGAGTATGGGTGGAAAAAAAAAAAGGTTATGTAATTTTAAAGTTTTTTTTAAATTGGTACACATTTGGTCGACTTAGGTGACCCCTGACTTTCTGGATTATTTGAAAATTCTGTGCGTCTGCAATTTTCCTTATCCAAGCCAGTCTCCCACACACTGTCTTCAGCTGTCAGACATGGAGTGTGAAATCAGCTTTCTTGAGAAGGTGAGTCTCCTGGTTCAGTTTGGTTGGTGTACTCCACCCCTTGCCAGCTTCTGGCATCTGACACTGGTAGGAAAGGTCTCAGCATTGTAAGTGTAGGAAGGGTGGGGGCATCCCAATGATCTCACCCTTTCATCGAATGAATAGGTCTCTCCAGATAACAGCCACCCTGAAACATGCCAACCGGAAGGGTAGGGCCAACTTCCAAAAATCAGCAGCCCCACTACCATCCATTCAATCATGGGCCTCAGTGCCCTGAGAAAATCATTTTGCTAAACCATGGCTTCAGCTGCTCTAAAACCATGCACAATACATCGTCATCTCCCTGAGAGGTGTCTGGAAAGACAGAAACATGCCATAATTATAATCATATTTGCAACAATAAAAATAAGCATAGATATGTGTCAGAGGAGATAGTTTTTCTTCTTCCTTGACACTGCTCTAGAGACGACAGCAATCCTCAGATATTGCCTTTGCGTCCCTTGCTGGGATCCCATTGCCAATTTAATTTTCCTTCTGTGTTTATTTTTTACTAACTCAATCAGTACAAAACATAACAACAGCAAACACATTTTATAAGTGCAAAGTAGTATAACAGCTACCTGGGGAGCCACTCTCCTTCTCATATCACGTGACCCAAAGAAGAGCAAAGGTGGCCTGAGTGTTAAAATCCCCATTTGTTTTCTCATCCTGAGGACTGTCCTCACAAAAGTTTCCAAGAGTACATCTCCAAACAAAGCCAGCTTTTCCAACAAGGCTGGCATGTAGAGGGCCTCAAAAAGTGTTATCTGAATCAAGTTGAAATGCATTTATTAAATTTGGAGGAAATATAGTGTATCAGTATTATAGCACATCTGGTTCTGGACTTCAGACAGACTTTGAGGGTCAGAAGTTGTCACCCTAAAACTCGATAACTGTTTGCTCTCCTCTTAAACCAATGGAATAAGATGGACCTGCAAGGCTCCAATGTTAGCATTTTCAAGGAGCTGCATTATCTACCTCAATGAACAGCTGCACACATATATAAACTAGTGAGTAGCAAGAAGCTTACCGAAATCACCAAGCTCTGTTTGTTTTTCAAAAATAAAGGAGTACCTTTCTATTAACAAAAAGGTTGTGCTCTAGTGAAACACTTTCTTACTGACAGAAGTCTGGTAAATAAGTGCAGAAGTAATACAGATAGCATAGGGATGCATTCTAATGTAAAATAATTTTTATATCATTAAAATCATCCCTTTAGCTAGTTAATGTATATTTATTGATCACTTACCCTTTCTGAAGGGTAATACAGGCTCTTCCAAATCTAGAAGTTTCAGAATCAAATGGCCGCTCTTTTAAGGCAGCTCCCCAAGGTAAGGAAGGAGCTTGTGGATATAGCATGAGAAGTCCCTCTGTGGGTCTCTCTGGGCCCCATCCCAACCCTGAGGATGTACTTGGCGGTGTCCCTCTAGGCTCACAAGAGGACACCATGTTTGAGCTCCTTTCCTTACCTGTTGTTTATTCCTGTAGCCCTTTTCATTGTGAACAATGCCCTTTTTATCAATTTAGAAAAATGTAAATAGTTGCTTGATGGTGTGCATGGGTTTTACTTTAAATGCAATCTATTTTTCAAGCCACAAGTGATAAAGACTTATCTCCTTATTAAATCTTTGTCGGGACATTAGTGTTTCTGAAGCCAAAACCTCTGCTTAACTACTAGACCCCCTGCCCACATGATGTTGCGTCCTCTGGACTTCTGTTTTCCTTTCTACTAAAACATCTGCCCTCCCTCTGGTGTGAAAAATGAAATAATGAGAAAATGATTTGGGAGCTGTAAAGTGTGGTGCAAACATGGGGATGAGGACAACGGTGGTGGCTACTACTAGCGTGTGTTTCCAGACACTTTACCCCCTTAGAGCTCAGCACCCTCTGACAAGGTGTGTTTGTCTCTCCACCTGCTCACCGCATTAGAACATGAGTTCCAGGAAAGCAAGCTCTTTATTTTGCTGCTGTATCACCAGGCACCCAAGGAGTATTTGTTTAATAAATAGAAGAGGGAATGAATTGTTCGTATTTGCTGCCAAGTTTTCTGTGTGTGTTTGCTTATTATTGAATAACAGCAGCACAGGGAGTTTCATTTGCCAAAATCCTTACCAAAATTCAGTTGAAAAACTTTATGCTAACGCAATTTCTTTGAGTGCACGTTTCAAAAATTACTTTGTCATGCTCTGTCTTTATTGGAGTAGAGATATTATGTAATATCTCGTAAACTTTGTAAAGCTGGAAATGGTGAACAAAGACAAACACTGAGTCCCCATTCTATGGAGAAGACAGAGGCCAGAGATATGGGTTTCCTGCCTATGATGTGTAGCGGTGGCATCCGTAGGCTGACGGTTGCGTGCTTTGCCTCCAGGTGATGCTACCTCTCTCTTCTCTCAGCAGACAAGTTGGGTGCCTGAGTGTCCCCTGCCATTCTGACTTCTGCTGGATAAGGAAGGCTCTGTCTGTCAAGCCACTTAAGTGGGTGTTGTCACATAAACAAGAAGAAAGAAAAGGAAATAAATGGGGGTGGGGGTCATACAGATGGGAAGTCAACTAGTGAGGGGAAAGAGATTAAAGTTGGAAGAACTTAAATAGCCTAGGAAACCAACAGAGCGGTCATGCACTTATTTAGGAGATACTGAGTCCCTACTATGTGCATGACTCTGGGGTAACAAAGGTGATCGCCACCAAGTTGGTGTTTTGGTGGAGACTTACTGTTGTCAAAGTAACAAAATGAATTGAAAGATGGGAACTGGTTTGAGATGGGAACTAACTTTAGCTTGATTGTCTCGTCTCAAACCAGTTTGCAGCTCTAACCAGGTACTGAAGGTATAAACTATAATAAATATTCTTTTATCACTATTATTAGCCATATATTATACATCTATTTGCCGACTGGATAACTCCACCTCAGTATAATGTATCTAAAACTGAATTTCCTCCCAAATCTCCAACTCCCATCTCCCTGCCTTTGGATTTCTTTCTCGCTGCATTTTCCACAATGCTGTCAGAGCTATCCTTCTAAAATGCAAATATAATAATATTACTTCTCGGCTCCAAGCCCATCCATGGCTCATCTTGAGTTTCAGGTTAACTTTCAAAGGTAGTAGTTGAGCAAACAGGGCCTTTCATGATCTGGCCCCTGACAGCCTGCTGTAACTCATCTGCTGTCCTTTTCTTCCCTTCCCTCCTCCTCTTACCCAAAGAACAAACATGCTCTTTGCTCTTTGATCCATCCAGATTGATTTAGTTTGGTTCCCTGGATGCATCCTCCTGTTTTACATTGCTGGGACTCAGCATGTACAGTTCCTGTGCCTCAAATATTCTCTGGTCCTTTTGTGTAATTAAAGATCACTATCCCTCACAAGTCAACTCAGGCTTGTCTTTGAGGAGTCTTTGTGGTCACACGGTCTTTGGAGATCTCCTCTGGCCTCTGGTAGAACCATGCTTCTGCGTCCTAGAACTTACTATCCTGGTCTGTTTACCCTACCAGATAATGAGTTCCTTAAGGGAATGAACTATGTCTTAGTCAACTTTCAATCACTGGCCTGGTAGAATATTTGGAACAGGGTGATTCTTCATTAACTATTTGGGAAATTTGTACATTTAGAAATGAACAAATGTACAATAGAGAAAACTTTTCTGTTTTAGAAAGTTACGTATGAAAATCTAAGGAAAACTGGTTTTGACAGTGTTTTGTGTCTGTGTACATATTATCATTGGGGAAGCTGGGTAAAGGGCATATGGGAACGCTTTGTACTATTTTTGCAGCATCCAGTGAGTCTTAAACTATTCAAAATATATTTTTTTAATCTAAGGAAAAGAACAAATCCATGTAGCAATTAATTTCCTATAAATTATTCAAAAATCAACATACTTCTAAAAAATTAAAATCAGTTGTTCTACTTTCTCCTAAAGAAGAATGGGTGACATCTTCTGAGAATTTCTTAGGAAAACTTAGAAGGCATTTTGGTTATTACCTCCGTCTTCTCCCCTCCCCCCGCCCATTTTTTGTCCAAAGACAGCCTATGATACAAAAAGACTTCTCTCCCTTTTCATCTGAGAATAAGAACCACATTTAAAAAGTATGTGAACTCTAAACCCTGAACATCACAATGTGCTGTGCAAACAATTGACAGCAGCATTAACTACGATGCTGTCTAGAGAGGGGAGTATTTGCAGTTTTTCTATTTATGACCCAGTCATCTGGCCCAAGCACTACATCAGGTTCCCTGGTCAGACTTTACTCTGGGTTTATAAAGGTTTTATTGGGATAACAGAGGAGGTACCATGACTCTTTTAGACTAGAAGCAGCAGGTCAGATTATATTCTTATATGGTAATGGGCTGAAGTTCGTCATCACTGTCTGCTATAACAAATAGTATAGAATGGGTAGCTTAAACAGTAAACATTTCTTTCTCATAGTTCTGAGGCTGGGAAGTCCAAGATCAAGGTGCCTGCAGATTCTATGTCTAGTGAAGGCCTGCTTCCTAGTTTGCAGATGGCTGCCTTCTTGCTGTAACCTCTCATGGTGGAGAGATATCATCTCTCTCATGTCTTCTTACAAGGGCACTAATTCCATTCATGAGGACTCCACCCTTGTAGCCTAGCCTAGCCTCCCAAGTGCCACCTTCAAATACCATTGCACTGAGGATTAGCACTTCAACATACGGATTTGGGAGGGACACAAATATTCAGTCCCTAGCAGGCACCTTTCCTTTTCTTGTAATGACACATTAAGACTGTACAGAGAAAAACAACGCAGAGCAAAGCAGAAGGCAACCCTGAGAGTGGAAACTTGATGAGACTATTTAAGGGAAGCATACTCTTCCCTCTTCATGGAACATTTTACCCATCTTTACTGGCTAGGTACTAAAAGATATTTAGGTTATTAGCATCATCCCAGAGGCTCCCGCTGGCCCCCACTCTGCGCATAGAGACTGGGTACATGCCCCTGTCACATGCTCCGCCAGGACCAGGTACTTTCTCCTCTTATAGGATCTATGACACATATGAATGGTAGTTATTGTCTTGTCATTACACTCCTTGAGGCCAGGGACTACACACTGTATTGCTGATGCTCTCCAACACGTGAATAAATACCTGTTGAGAAAACGAAGTGTTGTGACTACAGGTGAGATTCGAGGGATCAGTCTCTTCTAAACCAACAGTTCAATCTGTGATCCTGAGTTTTCCTGTTGATTTTGTATTTCCCACTGAACTAAAGTAAACTATTTTTGTTGGCAATGTGAAATCCAAAGTGCATTAAACAAATCGAGTGTTTAGCTAAACCAAAATCAAACCCCAAATCATAATAACCTCAGGAGCCTTTGAAAATTCTGTATTCTTTCACAAGAAGGACACTTAGCTCCTGGCAATGTACAATGAGTTGCCATCCAATCTACTTCCCTGATGGCCTTGGACAATCGCTAGGCATTTTTCCACCCAGGATGGTTCTGTTCTTCAATATGATGGATAACCTCTGGCACTTTTTTGGAATCCATGATTTCCCAAGCTGAGCATAACCTGCATTGCTAGTATCTTCTTTATCTCCCTCCTGAAGATGAAAGCTGCTTCTGCGATGTGCACCTACACAGAGCAGATGTTCCATTTGGCTTTACATAAACAAGCAATTCCCCGGAATCAAGACTTGTTCCCGCCAGTGCAGTTAATTAATCTGCAAGTTAATCAACAAATGTTTATTGAAGAGCAGGCACTATTCCAAGCACTGAGAATACAGCAGTGAACAACACAGAGAGTCCTGCCTTCAAGGAGATCACACAAGTCAAGAAATGTGATTGTACTGGTTGGTGATAAACATACAAATAAAATTATAATTTATGAAATGTATCTGAGGTGATAGAGAAAGGATTTCCTGCCTAAAGGACATAACAGTTTTTGCTTTATTGAGTCACTGGTTCAGGGCCAGAGAAAGCACTAGCTATAAGGATTATTATCGGAAAGAATTTGTTGTAATTAGGTAAACCAAGTACTATTAACTCTGAGCTGCAGGGACATGGAAATAAAGAAACTTCTTCGAAACGGCATTGGCATCAATGGGATTTTGCCTGTGGGCCGCCATGGGATTTCACATAGAACTGTATTATTTGGCACAAGAAGAAGTTTCCTCTTTCCCCTGTTTGTCTCTAAGAAGCAATATGAGTTATTTAATGTATGTAATGAAGTAAAAACTTGACTAGTTGAAAGAAAATTAGGGCACATTTGTTTTTCTGTCAGCCTGACTCAAGCAAGTCATTAGTAGTCAATCCCATCGTAGAACCAGAAACCCAACATGTGAGAGAATTTATCACAGAGTCAGAAGATAGAGCTGCGTGTTTATTGTCAAGTTACTCTACTTCCTGCTACCATCTGCACAATCTTTGACTTATCTGTGTGCCACCTGTACTATTACTTATACACAATATTTTTCTTCATGTTGACTCATTCTTTGCCATAAAAAGCAAATTTGATGTCACCATGGATGGAAAACCAGTATAATTGCCGGAAATAGAACTCAGCCCTAAAAATCAATACAATAAATCAAGCAATACCATTATGTTCTAGCTAGATAATGCTGTCTGCTGAAGGCTCTGATTCTGGAGGTCTTCTCTCTTTTTTGTTAAAGAAGAGAAATTGGCAGCTGTGAGAGGGGTTTTAGAGACATTCCAGCATAAGCATGAGCTATCTCCTTGAGACCACTAGAAGGAGTGGCCTGAGCACTGAAAAGGGAATAACATTTCTCCCTCTGTGATCCAGTGTTATCGTCATGTCAGTGCATAAGCTAAAGTAATAATCTCTTCTAGGAATGGATGACTCTCTATGCCTTGGGAAACATTGGACTAGATGGGCTTGAGAGGACCTTCCAGCTCTGAAGTGGCACACACTCTGAGACACACCCACTGTAGGGGCAGGAGGACAGATGCCGTTTGAAGCCCCCCAAGAGTCATCTAGTGCTTCCACTTCTCCCAGCCCTAGCCAAAATGTCACATCCCATTTTCTGTCTTCTACCTGCTGGAGACAAGTCAAATGACTTCAGCCTGGAGATCTCTCTTTAACAACACAGCAAAATAGAGGAAAGAAAGCAAGGTAGATCAGTCGCAGAACGAGGGGTCTGGGTGATCCAGGATGAATGGAGGAAAATCTTAGCTCCTCAGCTAAGTGTAGCGCCCCCATGTCACCTGACGACATCAGGGTATTTGGAACCATCTCTTAGGAAGGCGGTATGTTGAATCTTGATGGAATGTTTCACTTTTCATGCAAATATTTGGAACCCTATAAACAGTGCCTCCCATCACCCTCTGTGCCACTCTACTCCCTGCCAGAATTATTTGTTGTCCTTTACACACTTTGAGTCCCATATTTAATTCACAGACACATAAAATTCTATTACAGGGCCAGAACACTCCCAGGATTTGCCAATTTGTGAAGAAAGAGAACAACACTGAACAGGCATCAAATTCTTAACGAAGCTGAGGAGGAAAGTTAGGACTATTCACCTTTGTTAAATTTGTAGATTCTCAGTCTTTGTTTTTGTTGACTGCCGCCCATCCGTCTAAGTAGTCTCCATTTTTTGCTTTGCTCAAGCAAGGAATTAGTCATAATTTAATCTAAGTTAACAAAAATTTTTAATGAGCCTTCTAATCTGTTTTAATTGTTTACAAATTCTGGATGCTCAAATGTTTTGGTTTGCCTAAATCTTTTCATTAAGGCGACGCACAGAATTTCTATGATTTCAGAAAGAGAACTCCCTCTTGTGGCAAGAGTAGTTTTTGCAGCCAATTCTAGAGCATCTGAGTTTCAGATGCTAAAGAGAAAGAGCTGTGTAAGATCTTAGAAACCCCCTCATTTTACAGCCGAACTGAAACCCAAAGAGGACAAGTAGGTTATCAGTGTTTATATCTAGTTGATGACTGAGCCAGATTCAGTACCCAGGTCTCCCATCTTCTGGTCAAGGGCTTTTTCTCTATATTTTAGTAATTGAAGAAGTGCCCTCACTGGTGTGATTTCCTTTTTCGAGGCTCTGCTTTCTGTTGCCTCTGAACAGAACTGAGAGAGACGCTGTCCTCAGTCTGAACAGGCAGTGTTCTTCACAGGAAAGCTGCTTCTTGGTGAGCTTTCCCTCTGGCACCATTAACCATTTCTCAGTGCTGGGCTGTAAGCTACGTGCCTTACACCTGCCAGCAGTTTGGCCCAGAAGACAGGAACTCTCTTCATCTCTTTGGGGACAGCCACCACCTATCCTCACCTGGATGCTGCTTCCTGTCTAATTATCTTTCATAGGTTTTGGCTTATTGTGGCAATGGGTAGGGCCAAACACAGCGCTGAGAAATATAGAAGGACACACTGACAACCTGGCTTCCTATAAGGAGTAAAAATTGTAAGTACTAGAAATATGATGGGACTCTCTAGAGCCTTGCTACTCAAAATGTGTTGTGTGGACCACAGTAACATCAATATCACCTGGAAGTCTTCCGGAAATACAGGACTGTGTTCTTAAAAAGCATAATCCAATTTAGTAGATCTAGGGGCTAAAATTCTGCATTTCTCACAAGCTCTCAGGTGACGTCAGTGCAGCTGGTTCGTAAACCACACATTGACAAGCAAGGGTCTAAAGTAAATTAAGTTATCAAATTGCAAAACACAAGTCACGGTTCTGTTTGTTCTGTAACTGGGTACGACTTGAAAGTTGCTTATCAAAGTGAAGAAAATCATAAGCCCTTGATCTCGTAAGCTTGTGAGGAGAGCTACCGCTGGCACAGCCTAATAAACTGTGCTCCAGTCCATGTCGAACTTAGTCACCAGCGAGTAGAAAGACATTCATTCTTGGATTGCCCAATACACTTCTTATCCTGCCCATGTATCTTATCTCTACGTTTATCACAGAACCTCAAATCTACAAATTAGAGAGTTTCTGCTTAGAATAAGGCCCAAGTCCAGCAGATCTACACACTCAGCCTCTGCTATCTCCTATGAATAACCCAATGGCTTTCCATAAACCAAAAGATCTATTCCTAACAAACCTTCCCATTAAAAACATACATCAGTCTTTGCCTGTATTGACCATGAGCAAAAAAAAAAAAAAAAAAATAGGAAGTGAGGGCATTTGGAAGAAGAACAAAGCAGCATCAGAGAGCCTGGAGGGATGCCTACTGTGGGGAGAGGAAGCTGAACAGTCCAAAAAATACCCAGATCACACAATGTTTCTGGTGACATCTGAGAAAAATAATACAGTTGTTCATGATTGCTTTGAATGACTCGTAGCACATAGATAAATGTTTCTCACAGTTATATTTTGGATATATTAATTTTGGATCATAGCCTCGAGTTTCCCATCTATTATGACTAGTAGAAATGATGAGACTTTTGGAAAAGCAGCTCTAGTCCAGTTCTGAATTGATTTTATAAATAATCACTCTTAGCAAAGCAAATACCAAGAATTCATGTCCCCGCTTGAGGCAGATGGGTAAGTGCTAAGGCTGAGCAGCATTCCAGTAAGCCTCCAATGCTATCTTGGTCGGACACCCTGGGAAATTGCCTCTGAATTGGAGATTTCCAGGGAGAGGGTTTACTGGGAAGCATGACACAGAACTCTACCTGTAAGGAAGCTGGGAAGGATTGGGATGCAGAGGTCTTTCCAGGAAGGATTGGGTAGAGGGAGAATTGATCTGCGACACTCAGCAGATCCCACGGGGAGCTCTGAAGTAGGGATGACCTTCAGAGATGTCCCAGGTTGAAGCTAGGGGACCATGCTTTTTTTACCTGTGCAGTCATTGGATAGGGACTGCTCGTGGGGAGGGGTGCAAGTTTGGATGAGGCGCTACCTTGGATTGAGGCAATTCCCAGGTGGGAATCAGGTATGAAGAGAGCCTACAGCAGCCAGCAATCTTAGAAAGGACACTCAGGGACCAAGAGCCTTTGTCTTGAAAGGGTGGAGGGGAAATATCTGGGTACCACACCATAGCAGCCACTTCAATGACCAATTGCAAAATTTCCTTTTCTTACTCCTCCATGCCATTTATGTCCTGGGGCTGCTGTCTTTTAGCTTTGAGGGTATTTGTCTAACAAACTAGAATCATCTGGTGCAACTTTTAAGAATGTCAGTACCCAATTCCTACTCTAATTGAATTGATTTCAATGTGCAGCCAGGGTTGGTACCTCTATATCTAATAGATCAGACCGTTATTCTTAAATCTGAAGGGTGATAATGTCCCTTACCATGTACATGCAGCATCTCAGGATTACGTTTGGCTGGCATGGGGCAAAGCTGTGAGTTGAGAATTCCAGCCACCACTGCTCCAAAGGGATTAATTAGAGATGTCAAGCACATTTAGGGGAATGAAATGGCCAACATAAACCCATACACCACCACCTCAGTCATGGTGCCACCTCCCAACACTTTGTGGATGGGTTTTATTGGCTAGATTTTAAATGTTTGAAGCTTAGAGTTTGTATCTTTTTCTTTCTCTAGCTCGTGATTTGTTTCTCTTTCTTCTTATTTTTGGTTCAATGTCAGCCTTTGGGTCCTTGTATAAAGGAGACTTTTATCTACCTAGCTCTTGTAGTCCCACCAGTTTGTGCCAAAGTACAGTGGTAGTTGCCTTTCAGAGCAGAACAAACTATTCATGAGCCTCATTCAAATCATATCCCCTGAAACATAATAGTCAAGTGCTGTAAAATCTAAAATTCCATCAATGATCCCCTTCTCTAAGATACTGGCATTATAAAGTCACTCTTCCCAGGATGTGCTTTTATGTGTTGTGTCTTGTGGTTTTGTGTGTATATAAATTTATTTTGTGCTATGAGAATTTTCAAATATAGAAATGGAAATTTTCAAAAAGAAATGTAGAGAGAATGGCATATTTGATGCCTCCTTATTTATCATCTAGCTTCAACAGTTATCAATATTACAGCCAATTTTTTTCATCAATACCTATCATTTCTGCCATCACCCCTTCTCCCCGCCACCCAAAAAAAAAACCCTGGATTGTTCGTAGGCATATCCCAGCTATATCATTCCATTCACAAATACTTCAGAAGAGACATGCTCTTTAATCCCTGTTAATATTACTAATTTATCAGTACGTATCCTGGAACTGATGTGAGCCATAAGTCTAGATCAGAAATGGAAGACTGGAATTATTCATTTGGCAGACAGATATTGGGCATCTAATACATGCTTGTTACTTAGAATTGAAAATAGAATTGGAAATGGTATTTGCCTTCAGGAGTTTTAAGTTCTTGGTGTGTGATGTATATGCAGGGGTGTGTGTGTGTGTAAGTAAGTAGGTATTTGGAGGGGGAGGCAGGAAAAGAAACACATGAAGTTGGCTACAATGCAGTTTGTGATTGTTGTGGGCAAGAGAGGTACAAGATATGGGAAAGGCTCTTTGCCAATTTCTTGAGTCAATTTTTGAAGATTCATCACCGAAGGATGACGTGGAGGTTGAAGGATGTTCCAGGCAGTGGGAAGAACCGTATGAAACTCCTCACCTCTGCAGTATAAGTGCCTATCTGCCCATCGTTGAAATTGCTCTATCCAATCAGCTTTCCCACAGAGGCCATTTAGCATCCCTTCGACACTTGGTCACAGTCACATTCTTATTCTAGAAAGAACTTCCAGAATGAATGTAGTCACAGAGGGCAGGTCTACTCATCTATGACCTCTTTGACAGCCTATACCAGCATTTTTACCTTGGATCCCCTAGCCCACCTAGAAAACTTAGGTATAGCATGGAGGTGATATATGTGGATCTGGGTGAATCAGAAGGCATCATCTACAGAGGGTGACTCAGTACTGCGATCTCTGTGTGTTATCCATGGGTCTTTTGGATTTGAGTATTTGCAGTGTGGCTGCAAATGATAGCTGGTATGCTAACAAAATCAACGAGATATACTCTGAAGGTTGAACTGTTCTTTTCTCACATGTGCTCCATTGAAAAACTGTTAAAATATTTGCAGGGAGAAATTGAAATACCACTTGATGGTATTCAGAGATATTTTGGTTATGTATTTCATAGACCATTTATGATATTCACTGCTAGTTCTTATTAAGAAACTACTATGTGAAGTCACATATTAAATCCCTTTTCATAAATTATTGTATTTAATCTTCACTACAGATTTATGAAGTAGGTCCTAGAAGTATACCCATTTTACAGATAAAGATAGAAACAGAAAAGTTTTAAGGAATTTTCCCAAGATCATACAAGTGGTAAATCTGGTGTTTAAACCCAGGTCGCCTGCAGTGTTGACACCACACAGCATAGCTTCTTTATAGTTTTTGATATTTTATGACTTCCATGTAGAATCAGGCTATGTCGTAGGTCATTTTGAGACTGCAAAGCTTGCTCTGTGAAAATCATTGAACCAAGAAGATGTGCCTCTATACAGATGTCAATACAGTTATCTGTAATATACTCCCTCCAAATTGGAAATGACCTATATTGTCCACAATGGAATAATGGTTATGTATGTGTGTATATACAACGTGTGTGTGTGTGTGTGTAGTATATCTGTATGATAACTCTCTTGCAGCCATGAAAAGACATATTTAAAAAATAAATGGGGAAATAGAATATATTTGAAATATATAAGTGAAAATAAATGAAAATGAAATACTAGGAGAAAAACTACATATGTGTATGTGTGTACATTATACATATACACATATGTATAATTTGCCTACTGTATAATAGAGAGAGAGCAAGAGAGAGAGTAGATTTTTTAAAAAGCCCAGATAGTGATTAGAGGTTAGAGGTGTTTGGGAAAGTTATGGAATATTTTTATTTTTTAAATTTTTTTCTGCAGTAAACTTATACTCATCCAATCAAAAAAGGACATTTTGAAAAAAGTTCAGCTATCTCAAACTTTGAGGAAATTAAACTTTTGGTTGAAGAACGTGTCTTAACTGTAAGCTAACCATACATTTTTACAGATTGAACTTGGTTCCAAAGCTACTGCTATTCCATCTTATTTTTATGTTGGGAGAAAGATTCAAAGAGAACTATGGTTAAGTGCTGTGATAAGCATTTCTAGTCTTGTTTTTATCTTGACCCATTTCTAAATGTTTTTTACAGAATAGAGTGACCTACCTTTACTTACATCTCCTTTCTTCAAGCTCCTGAAGGTCTTTTCTTCATTGGTATTTATCTGACACAGTAAGCAAAATGGTCATTTAGTCCATATTTACAAGAGGATACACTAAGGAAAAAGAGTTCGCAAAATATTCTGTACTAAATCTGCTGCAGTGCGGTGTTAACACAATTTTCTTCAATTTTTACATGGAGTCATACTTCTTTCATGCATACTGCATCCTCAAAACTGTCTTTTCTTTAACTAATGCAGTGAAGAAATTAAATAATTAAAATTGCAGACAAGATGTATTAGACTTTAAGCAGAAAAGGAGGGAAGAGTGAAAGGAAAGAAGTGAACATTTTTAAAGAAAATACTTGAAACCCTTAATGCAGCTGCTATTTAAAGAGAAAACCTGCATGAATGAGACCTGAAGGGAGAGGGGAAATGGCCATTCTTTCTTTGTTAGAACAGGAAATTGGTGATTTTTGTTGATTGTTTCACTTGAGTAAGGCCTTTGGTGTTATTGATTAGATTGCAGAGTTTCAAGTAAATTTTAAATTACTTTATAGACCCATCAAAGCATCCTTCAGGTTGCTTGAACTTATTGGAAACAAACCTCTATGCTCTGGTTACTGGAGCAGCGTAAAGCTGCATTTGGGGAATCCTGTTGGCAGACTGGCAACCTTTACAGGGAAGGTTAATGGTATTCCACTTGCCTGCCTTGGCCTTGTTGGAGACTAGGAGATTATTTTGAATGGATTTTGAATGTCTCAGAGAGCACTTTCCCCTAATCCAATCAAGAGCTCAAATCCTCATACTTTGCTCAGAAATTGACTTTTAATCTTAAGGGGAAACAGAGAGTCATAAAGATTCTCATTGGTTGAAGAGGAATTCCTTGTGAGTTAGAGAACTTTGGTTAAAATTATGAAAAAAAAAATTCTTAAAATCTTAACCTCCCTGAGATTTGGCACTGAGAAGTATACCAAATATGAAAATCGTATGATATTTTCATTCTATTCAAACTCAACCCCCAACCTATCTTTTAAAATTTATCTCGAGCTCTGTTTTCTCCATGAAATTGCCTGGACCACTCCAGCAGTATCTTCACCCCCTCACCTTCTTTCTTAGTGTCAGCACTTAGCATTGAAAATTAGACAAATTAAATAATAATATAACAATTCAAATGTTTCAACAAATGGCTTAACTTTATGAAACTGTGACTTCTGTATTAGTCATTGAACATAGCACTTAGTCCAGGGTTAATAAATCAAAATTCAACTGAGTAAATTTTAAAGATCTTGTTGGCTTTATTCAACAATTCATGAAGTAGGAAGCATCCAATGTAGCAGGTTAAAAGGAGCTCTGAGGAGCTGTACAAAATGGAAGACATTTATAGGCAGAAAGAAGCAAGAACAAGGAAGTTACACTAGACAGAAAAAAGCAGATTGGTTCTTGCAAGGTTACTTTCCCTTTAGGGGATGGCAGGGGTTTATCAGGCGATTGCCTAACTGCTGATCAGGTGATTCCTGATTGGCTGCTTTAAGAGTCCATTTCTGGGAGAGTCAAAACTGTAATTAACTGAAGTCTCAGTTTGTTGATGTGGGTCTTAGCATAAGCAGCTCCATTTTGGGCCTGTTTTCTTTAATACTAGTATTGACTGACTGAAGGATGGATGGATGGATGGGTGCAGCAATACTGGTAGTCAGAGAAATAGATTGGGGGAATGCTGTCAGAGTTGAGATAAGAGCTGATTCATTCACCGTATTTACTGACCCACTTCTCTTGTTTAAATTACATACCTGGTCCCTCTAAAGTTTGAGACTGCAAACCATTCTCTAGTTTTTGGAGCATGAGAGACCCAAAAGATGTTAATTCATCTAAGGAAAAAAATCTACAACACACACAGCCTTTATTCATGAAGATACTCTCTGCAGTATTATTTACAACAATGAAAAATTGGAAACAATTTAAATGTCCTAGTAGAGTTTAGTAAATTATGATACATCAACCCAATGGAGTATGATCATTAAAATGATAATTACAAAGACCACAGAGACATATTTATAGTATACATTATATAAAAAATGCAGAATATAAAAGTGTATATGTGTTGTGTTTATAACTTAGTAAAGGTATAGTTGATTTCATACCAATACTAGGAGAGAGTACATAAATATGAAAGTAGCTATGTTTCAGCAGTGGAAATATTATTATATATTTCCTTTTTTCAAATTGTTTGAACTATTTTCTCATTTATTATTATTTATGAAGATCAGGGTGATGGAGGACAACATGTGATGAATAGACAAATTGATAGGAAACTTGGAACAAGGGAGATATGGGAAGAAAAATGGGGATAGTAGGGTGAAGGAATTAAATTTGCTATAAAGGGGAGGAGATTCAGTTGATGCTGCCTCACCTGTGATGAATCTTACTTGTGGCATCTGTTACTTACCCATATACTTTTGTGTGAACCTTTTTCTGTTGTTCTCAAAGTTCTACTGATAATTATGCAAGGCTTGTGTGTGTTGGGAGAACACAGTTTTAAAAATAGCTCTATCGAGGTATAGTTGATATAAGGAAAAGGTCCAATTTTAAAAATGCACCTTTGGCCATCAAGTAAGAACAGCTCTGATAATTGGGTCACCTATAAAATAAGCATGTGACTGAGAACCTTAAAACCATTCTTTATGAGAGTGTCCATTATAATGAATTCCAACAAGACTTCACAATTGCTTCTCCTAAAACTAGTGGAGTTTCATCATATGGGCACATTGCAATTAATCACATCCATAGTTTGCAGGACCTGGAAACTTAGCAAATGAAAAGAAAACCTCTGAATTCAGTCAGAAAGGAGAAAAAGCATTTTAGACACAATGAATCCCACGTCTGCTTTCTTCCTAGAAACTTTTGGAGTGGTGTTGATTTGGATATCCATCTGGGGACAGAGCTGAGAAATGACTGGACTTTGAGGTGAAGAAAGATGAGGGGAGGGGTAACTGCTACTTGATGACGGACTCAGGAACCCCTGAAGGAAGGCCCTTAGCTGTGAATTCTCCAGTCTCTCCTCCCCAGCTAACAGCACAAAAACTTTCCACAATGAGTGACTGGTAAAGGCACAGGAATAGGACAGAAGTATATATTTTAGAGGGCTTATCTTTGTAGAGACTTTGTTGTAACTCTGGGATAGTGGAATTAGCACAAATACAGGATTCAGAAAACCTGACTTCCAGGCCAAGTCCCATCACTCCGTAGCTGTGTGCAGCTGCAAACATCATTTCAGCACGCTCTTTCCATATCTGTAAAGTGACTGTGATGGCTGTGACAGTGTTAAAATAATGACGATGTCTCCACTTATTTGGCGTGTCACTCTGAGGAGTAAATATTATAATAACCTGAAAGTACCTTGAAAAGTCTAAAGAAACGCTCTGTCAATGCTCTATCAATAATAGTCCTCAAGATCACTCAGAGTTATTATTTGTCCAATCAGTGTGACAGGGCTGACTTTCACCCTGGCTATAGAGATTTGCCAATTTCCTCTTTTCCTTTGATCCAGTTGCTTTCAGGGAATTTCACTTTGAATTTGTAGAACGGAAAAGGCCTGTTCCTGCCTAGACTCCGTTTGGCAGAGTTTATCATTAAACATACAGAAGGCATGACAAACACAGGAGAAATTGCAGCATTCCAGGCCCAATGTAAGTCAAAGGGCTATTGGATAATAGAATATTGATTAGATCATTTGTTTCAGAGTCATTAGTTTCCACACATAACTGAACCACTTCTGGAAGTTCACACCTCTCAAATCATGAGACTCCATCTGCCAAACCCAGAGCTCACCCCCAAACAACACAGTTGGGTAGAAAAAGTGTTTTCCAAAGTGTCCAGATTATTAAATGCAAAATCAATTCCATGTGCATCCAATTCTTTCATCTAGTCAGTGGTGTGGCCTTGAATATTTCGCTGACCTTTAGGTGATCAGCTTTTTGCCTGTAAGTTTTCATCTAACATCTAGCACCCAGCTCCTTTGAGCCTAGAGATCTTTTTTTTTAATTAATTAATTTATTTATTTTTAGCTGCGTCGTGTCTTCATTGCGCACGGGCTTTTCTCTAGTTGCGGCGAGCGGGGGGTGGGGGCTACTCTTCGTTGTGGTGCGCGGGCTTCGCACTGCTGTGGCTTCTCTTGTTGCGGAGCACAGGCACTAGGCACACGGGCTTCAGTAGTTGTGGCTCACGGGCTCTAGAGCGCAGGCTCAGTAGTTGTAGTGCATGGGCTTAGTTGGTCCGCGGCATGTGGGATCTTCCCGGACCAGGGCTTGAACCCATGTCCCCTGCCCTGGCAGGCGGATTCTTAACCACTGCGCCACCAGGGAAGTCCGAGCCTAGAAATCTTAACTTCCACCATCCCTTAAGATTTTTTTTTCCTAGTAATGCTTAGCTCAGTTTTATAGAATGTCACTAAGTTTTGCATTGCTGACATTTTCCGCAAAATCTTTTCATTTTTCATTTCGCTGCCAAAATGTCAACATGCAAATATCCTATGAATTTGCCAGCTTGTATCTGTATGGACACACGCACAATACGTATGACAAAGACTAGCATAAGAAAGGATTAATGATACCAAATATATTGCCTGTTCTTTCCTACAGGATTCACTCTATGCTCACCTCTCACAGTTCAATATGCTGCTAGATCTCAAAACAATACTCTATTTTTTAAATAAATGAACAGCAGTACTAGAGAAATGTCTTCCTCACCCGAACTCTAATTGTGATGCACAGTATTTTCATAAAACTTGGTCTCATCTTCACTCACAGAAGGCAATATTTAGCATTTATACAGCCTATTTATATTACAGTCTTATTTAGCACATCTATGAATCAAGTTTCCCTGCTCATATTTGGAGAAAATTGAAGAGAGAAACCTGCCTCAGGGTCTCAGTGATTTAGTGGACTCAGTTCTTGACACTCTGGGGGAGCCAACTAAGTCATAGGACTTAAAAGTGTAGCACTGCCAGCATCCAAATCATAGTTTTTTTTAATGCAGGATCTGGTTTTGAGCCATCGCAGGAAACTTGTAAATAAAAAGCCAGGGAAATCTTACACTTTTTTAAACTTGGAAAGCCCTGAAGAAGCGTCCTGTTGAATTGTATTTCCACTGCCTTTAGACAAATAAAATTTTATCAATGAATTATTTGTAAGCATGGGGTAACCTTTTTGAAAATAGAACTTTGCTGCTGTTCTATACAGAACAGTAAAGAATAGTAGATGCTCACTGGCATTAAGTGTAAGCTGAACTCCTTTCTTTCCAGGCAAACTACTGCAATGAGGTTCAGCTCTGGAGTATCTTACTGATAAATACCTTTATTTACCATGCATCTAAAGGTTAAGGGTGACAAAAAATTGTCCTTTTTTCATGCATTCCTAAAATCTGAAGTAGGTTTAGGGAAGGTTGGTAGGGAGCAGAAGCTTTACAATTGTTGCGTAATAACTACATCCAGAATACACCCTGGGAAGAATGAAGTTATGTCATGCACATGACATAATGATGAGTGATCTAGGTATACAGTTTCTGGAAATGGTGAAATGTAGTAAGTGTAAAGGATGTCCTCATACAAGGTATTTGCGAAATAATTTTGTCATAATTTATCTTGCTTCAGATAAACAAGTAAACATCATAGCAGATGTGTTTTGAATTACAGTATATCATTTGGCATTATTGAATTAGAGCTACACAGCCTGAACTCAAAAAATGTTTTAATTCCAAGGGTCCATTCAACTTAATCCAGGCAAGATCAGTTGAGTCAGTAGTTATTAAACCCCTGATTCTCTGAGAGGTTTAAGAGTAAAAGAGCCAATAAAACGTCTTGGAGAAAAGGGCCCAGAGGCATTACAAAAAGACCAAGTCTTGACTCTTGGGGGAAGGCTGCTGCCATTGTCATAGGATTCATTCCTTTTGGTGGGTAAAGCTCCAAGACCCAAGCCTATTGCTTTGATTTTTTTCCCCACCCCTCTCAACCTGCTTTTTCCTGAATTAGAGTCTAACTTAGGGAGAGGGGAACATCACATCCATCCACCATATCCATCCTGATGGGTATACTGCTCTGGGATGAGGGATAGAAGCTAGAAGGTGACAGCGTTGGTGTCACTTCTTTCATATGTATATCTGAAGGAAGTCACCCACAACCTTACACTTTGCTTCCAACTGGAAAGCTTTCTGAGACCCCGCTTGTCTTTGTAGGAGTTAAATGTCCACAGGTGAGGGCCAATTATGCCAATCTTAGACAACTTCAAGCAGGTCGAAGAAGGAGCAAAAGCCTCCCGAAATCTGTAAGATGTTAGTCACCTATTAGTGTCCCATTATTTAAATATTATACAGAAAGGTAATACCAAGCCCTGAATTAACTTGTTTCCTGGGCTCACATGTGTCATGGGTCATATTTTTAGATGGTGGTAGTTAAACATCTAAAGAATCTGAAATGTTAAGTCAGGTGTCCATTCTCCTGATTGAATTTATTAACCCATTGAATTTATTAACCCAAGTTTGCAAATTAGATTAATGTTAATCCTAGGTTCATAGCACACTATTATCTTTGGTCCATGTATCCCTTCCTTCGTTTTTTTGGGGTTTTTTTGTTTTTTTCTAAAAAATCAACTTTATTGATGTATAATTTATGTAAAAGTAAATGCATTCATTTTATAATTTGACAAGTTTTGACAAATATAACCACCACTACAATCAAGATATAGATTGCTTTCTTTGCCTTAAATGTATTCTCTTTCAGTTAATCCCCAGAACTGTCTATCATTGATCTACTTTCTTTCTGTATAGTTCCTTCCTTCGTTCTATTTCTATTATTCATCCATTTCTTAACTTATTTTTTCCATGATAGGATTAATGTCTTCCAAATTAGTTTTTTTTTTAAACATGAAAGCCAATGTATTTTTTTTTAATTTTATTGTTGGAGTATAGTTGATTTTCAATGTTGTATTAGTTTCAGGTGTACAGCAAAGTGATTCAGTTATACGTATTCATATATCTCTTCTTTTTCAGATTCTTTTCCCATATAGGTTATTACAGAGTATTGGCCTCCATTTTCTTTTCTATTAAATAAAGAAGTTAGAGTCTATGATACCTAAGATCTCTTTCAGCTCTGATGTTCTGTGAATGAGATTAAGGCCTGAAATGTGTTTGGCTCAGTGCCTGGTATAGAGCTAGTTCTTAATAAACAGTAGTAATAACTACCATTTATTATTATTATCATTATTAAATTTGACAAATTTCCACTGCCGATTCTGAATTTGATATACTAGAAAAGTGATTAGAATCCCCATAAGTTTACTGACTCCCCTACTGGGCAGTGAAATTTCTAGGGGCAGTTTTCCCCCTTGGCAGCTCCAAACTTTCCATTACCAATTTACTGTTGGTTCACAGAACCTCAGGTTGGAAGAGATCTTAAAGGTCATTTTCCAACAAAGGATGTAGCAGAGGAAGAAATGAGGTGTCTCAGAAGGCAAACTCTTCCCAGAATAATTCCCATTTGCCGAGTTTCAAGATGAGTCCTATGGAGTTCTTATTCACTTCTTGTACTAAACTGCCTGGATTTCTGTTCATCTCATTTCACTGGATTTTTCTGTTAGAGCTGTGAGGGACCTTGGCAGAGAGGCCAAACTCTAGTGGGGCCTCATTATCAAGTAATATGTTGCTAAGTATAAGGCAGGGGAAAACTTAAAACTGCCTAGTTTCCTGCCATATGGCATGTTACAGAGGGAGAGAGGAGGGTCAAATCGTGGGTGCTACTCTTAGCATACAAAAAGGAAGCATTTGGGGAAGACTTAGATTTCAGCTTTTCAGCTTCTTTTCCAATGTTAGTGATGGTTGTGCACTAATCATTACTATTCTGTCAGTTCCTTGTTCTTTTGGCTACTGAGGCATTGATAATAGGGCTGAGTGTGATAACCAACAAAGCTGAAGGTCATGAAAGAAGGTTTGTTTTTTGTTTTTTTTTTGCTTCAGCTATTGATCCTTATTTGGAAGCTTCATTCTGGCCAACTGGCTCTAATCAAGGAAACTAATGAGTTCATTAAGGTAGATCTCAAAGCAGGAAGCAGGGTGTGCTTGTGCACCAGTGGGAGTAGTATTATTTAGGTTTAAGAATCCCACTCTTTGAGAAAACACACATAATTGAAGTGGAAGAGAACCGTGAAAGCGATGGACAACAAGATGAATGAATCTACATTCATATGTTTGATTTGACAGATGAATGGAGGCTCCAAATCTTTTTTATTTTTTTGAACAGAGCTAGGTTTTTCCCTTCTGAATAAGTATTCATCCAAATGGAAGAATACACCCTTTGAGTAAGCTAAATGCTGGCCCAGGGATTGGTTTACAAAGCAGAAAAGTGGTTTGCCCATTTCCTACCTGACTTTCCAGTTCTCTCTCATGCA
The DNA here is from genome assembly GCF_949987515.2 of Delphinus delphis. Lineage (NCBI taxonomy): Eukaryota > Metazoa > Chordata > Mammalia > Artiodactyla > Delphinidae > Delphinus > Delphinus delphis. The sequence continues at coordinate 44,105,527 of NC_082688.1, read as the reverse complement.
GTGTATGCTGTGTGTGTGTTACAAGCAGGGCATGCTCACAGAAGGCAAGAGTGTTAGTGGAAAGAAAAAGAGAGAGACACTCCGGAGAAAAAATATCAATGAGTAATTTGCCACTCTTAGGAAACAACCTCCAGGCCTCAGGAGACCTGGTGTGGTGATGCCCCTTCATTTCGTTCAGAAGTCGAAGCCCAGAGGCAACATAGCTTTCAAAGAGAAGCATTTTTGTGCTGCCTTTGCTGTCCTAAATAATAATGGCTCCAGAGTCACAGAGAAACCCACAGGCCATGATGCAAACTCGACTCATGACGAACTCGTCCTCGCAGTGGCCACCCTCCTGTGGATCATCGGCAGACAGGCTCTCCCTCCAATCTGACAGCAAATGCCTTCAATTCTTCAATACGGCTGATTGGCGTATATTGAGAATTGGATCTTGGCTGAGGTCTTCCCAACCCATGTGAAATCCATCAGCTTCTAGAGGAATAATCCAATGTCCCTGTGAATAGATGCCGGTAGTCTGGGTGGCAATTAACAGTGACCTAAGGGCTTCCCTGGTGGCGCAGTGGTTGAGAGTCCGCCTGCCAATGCAGGGGACGTGGGTTCGTGCCCCGGTCCGGGAGGATCCCACATGCCGAGGAGCGGCTGGGCCCGTGAGCCATGGCCGCTGAGCCTACGCGTCCGGAGCCTGTGCTCCGCAACGGGAGAGGCCACAACAGTGAGAGGCCCGTGTACCACACACAAAAAAAACACCCCCCAAAAAAACAAAAATTCAAAAACAGTGACCTAATAGGTTGTAAACTTTCTAGGCTCCAGGTTGAAGAGGGAATGTGCAAAGGGACTAGCCAGTAGCAAGGCTGGACCAAAACTCTAAAGCCCAAAGCATAAGCATAGTACTTGTGCTTTAATATCTACAAATAACAACAATAACAATAAACCACATTTAGAGTTATTCAGAGAGTCTGAATTCCACTAGTCCTTGGTGCCTCCCCATCTTTCCCCTCCTCCTTTTTCTCCAGTATCTAGCATAATGCCTGGCACATTCTAGGTGCTCAAAAGATATGTGTCCAACCAGTCAAATAAGTAAATGAGTAAAATACATGTCTTTCTGCAAATGATTTAGTTCTTCTGATCTTCCACTTCTTCATCAGTAATGTGGGAATAAAGTTATTTGGTGGGTTTGTTTTCCAGATTAAATAATAGGGCACACATTATATGATGTGTAAAATGCCATAAAATGATAATTTTATGAATTTAACTGAATTTTATAAAATTTGTATGCTTTGAGTCTGCAGCTATGGTTCAGCTGAGGGGATAAGGGAGGAAAGTAAAGCCCTAGGCAGATGAAAGAATCATTACCCAAAGCTATAGGTGTGATGGGTTAATTACCCTCAAATACATTTAACCAACGCCTAGGAAGAAAGAGAATGGGGGATGGGAAAAGGAGAGGGAAAAGGGGGGCCCGGGTTAGGGATAGAGTGAATACTTTTAAGGTCAATTGAATTATTTCATAAGGGTACATTTTCTATTCACAAGAAATCGTCCTGTGCCAGAAAAGGCGGGGAGGTTGTTCAGCAGAAGCGGGTTAATCCGTGCTCCCTCCTGCCTGCTGCAGTCACAGTGCAAGATACAGTAATGAAGGCGGCACAGTCACACATTTATTTCATTCGAAATTCCTCTGTGGTCCTTTTTCTATCAAAGTCTCTCACTGTTACAGGGCCGTGCTTGAAAAAGTTGCAAAACTTCTCCCTTGGTGGAGAAAAAGAAGCCCTCATCAGCCTCAATGGAACGAATGAATGAAGTTATTTCCTTGGCCCCAACAACTCCATCCACTTTCAAACCAAATATACACAGAAACGTCTTTCCCCACTTGCGCGACTGGAATTTTACTCTTCCGTGGCGTTGCCTAGTATTGGAAGCACGGATTTCGAAAGTCAGCAGGCAGCAGACTCGGCTTTGGAACCGCGGTGGCTGGCTTTTACAAGAGTCGATGCGCCTTACGGTCCTGTGTGGTAGCTTCTCCCGAGAGCAGAATGTGTAAAATAAACAGTTGCTGAGAAGCGTGAAGAATTAACGAAGTGAAAATCTCGGGTTATTTGTTCGGCAATTGACACGCAAGTGAGCTCCTTAAATACTTCGTTGCTTGAGGACGTTCAGAGCTAGGATGAATGAATCTTCGGGGCACTTGACTAGAACCAGCTTGTAAATCTTTTTAGTCTTTCGGGAAGTGGCGGTCAATTAATACAAATCCATGAGGGAGGGGAGAGAAGGGGGTAAAACCTCCACACCGGGGCTCTCTTCCCAGCCCTTTGGAAAGACTCGCTTTTGCTGCTCAGGACCCTGGAGGCTACAGCCTGAAGAACCCGGCGGCGCTAGGACCTGGTTGGCGCCTGGCCGTGGCCGCTTCGGGCGGGCGGAGGAGGGAGAGGAGGAGGGAGATGTGGGAAAGGAGGGGTGTCGAGCGGGGCGGGGGGAGTCATTTATGCAGAGAGGGTGCTGCTGCCATTGCCACTTACACTCCCGGCGCGCCGCTCGGAGCCGGAGGGAGCGCGGGGAGAGAGCTAGCGAGCGCTCGGAACCTGGGCCAGCAGAGGGGGCGCCCGGCCGCTGCCTGCACCGCCGCCTCCGTCGCGCTCGGGGGCCCCTGGAGGAGCGAGGGCGAGTCGGAGAGTCCGGGAGCCGAGCCCGGCGAGACCCAGCTGCGGGAGGGCGCCCGCCCCACTCAGCCGCCTCCTGCGCCCGAGCCGGGGAGCGCCGGCCGACCGCCCCGCGGGCCGGAGAGCTGGGAGCACAGGTCTCCGGAGCCCCAGGGATGGTCTAGGAGTCGGCGCGAGGCTCGCTGCTCTGCTCCCTGCCGGGGCTCGCCGCCTCCTGCCGATCGCCCAGGGCTGCGAGCCGCGGCGGCCGGGGGCTGCGAGCCGGGGCGGCCCAGGCCGGAGAAGTTAGTTGTGCGCGCAGCTTAGTGCGCGGAGCAAGCGAGCGACCGAAGAAGCAGCGAAGCGCCGGGGCCATGGGCTGGGGGGGCCGCTGCTGCTGCCCGGGACGGCTGGACTTGCTGTGTGTGCTGGCGCTGCTCGGGGGCTGCCTGCTCCCCGTGTGCCGGACGCGCGTCTACACCAACCACTGGGCAGTCAAAATCGCCGGCGGCTTCCCGGAGGCCAACCGCATAGCCAGCAAGTATGGATTCATCAACCTAGGACAGGTAAGCGCTGGCTGGTCGGGCTCTCGGCCCTGAAGCTGAGAGGGCAGGGGCGGGGGCTGGGGGGAGTCGCTCTGGTCCCCTCCTCGTCAATCCCCCTCCCCCCTTCCAGATGTGCTCTTGCAGCTGTTGCCCTAACTCTTGAGCGATGCTCTCGCGCTCTCACACACACGCACACACACTCATTCGCTCCCCAAAGTTGCTGGGGTTTGTGTTTTGTTTGCTTGTTTCTTGCAAGTCACGAGGCATAGGTAGGGTCTCTGGAAGAATCGCGAATGTACATACCCTCCTGGTGGTTTCAGACCCTACCGGAACTTTTGCAGTGGAAAGTCGGGGACCAGTGGGCTCTTTGGGGGGTAGAGAGTAAGCGCGCCCCTGGTGCCGGCTCCCTGCGGTTTCTGAGAGCTGGTGTAAGGGGGAGGCGGGGAAGGGAAAGCCTTTCCTGCTCGGACCTGAATTTAGTCCAGAAAGAAGTTTCCTCTTCCAGTGCGGAGAGAACCGCTGGGACTGGAGCTAGACTGGAGGAGGGAGAGAAGAGGGGACGGGACCCGGCGTGAGCAAAGGTTTGAGGGGAGACCTCCCGGCTTCTTCGCCTCGCGAGCTGGATCCGCGTGGGGCTCCCAACTGGGGAGTCGGAGGGGGAGGTGGGAGAACTTCCGAGACCATCGACGGGGTTCTGCTTTGGAAAACGGCGAGTCTGCGGAGGCTCGGTGGGGCGAGAGTTGGGCGGGCAGCGGGGCGCGGGGCTTTGGTGGGGTGCCGTTCGCGGGCTTTGGGCAGAGCTGCCCGGCTGGGGGACCGTGAATTGAGTGGCGTTACGGGGAAGATTGGAAGCGCAACAGATTTGGAGATACCTCCGCACGGTCTTGGCTTCCTCGCTCTCTTTCCTGCAAGAAATGGGGTGACAAAGGCTGTATAAGCGGGTCCCAGAAAGTGCACCCCCATCCTTACACCCCTCCCACTCGTTTCTCCCGGCCTGGCCCGAGGAGGGGGCCCCGGCCTGACCCTGGTGAGACTTTGCTGGGGGAGGGAGGCGAGGGTGATGGGGGCGCCCTCACAGCAGACGCGCTTGTGGGACTGCTGCGTCTGCACGCGCCCTGCCTGCCCTGCCAGGATGAGGGGAGAGGACGGTGCCGGCTGGGGCCACTGGAGCAGGAGAGCACAGACGATTTCTGATGCCGTCGAGCTCCATGTCCAGGAGCACAAGTGCTCTAGCACGGGGACTTTCGGCTACCTGGGGCGCGGCACCGAGAGCAGGCGGATCTGCTGTTGCCGCATCTAGAAGGAGCACTGGGGGCATCGGGGGAGCGGGAGGTCTTGCTGCTCTTTGTGGGTCCAGAGGGAGGGCGTGTTGCGGAGAAGCCAACCTTGTGCAGGGCTGAGACCAGGGCAAGGGGCATCGTCTGTATCCCCCGTCGCCAAGACGAACACACACCAGGAAGGAAGGAAGGGACAGCCAGCCAGATTTTCTTGCCTGAGTGCCTATCATCTTCAGGAGAGTTTCATTCTAACGGCTTGGTAGGATTCTACCTGCTTCTTTTTTTCCTCTGGAAGAAAACATTGAGTCTGTTCAAGTGTTTTTACACGAGCTTGAAGTTGGGTGCTGCATGTGACTGGAGAATGTAACAGGAAAGGCTAACAATAAAAGTAGTCATGTTAATAATCTTTCCAGATGCATCACTCAGGTTCAGCTAACATTGAGCATCTCTCATAAAACAGGCATATTTGGAAGAATAGTTCTTGACCATACACTTATTTCATAATCCACAAAATGACCGTTTTTGGTACATATTACTTCACATACAGCAACAGGGAACCTAATACTCTGGAGAAGTTGACCCGCACAGGGTCACCCAGCTAGACAGTGGTAAGGGCATGATTCAGACCTAGGACTGTCTGGTCCAGGCCTACTCATGCTTGTGAGGATGGGGGAGAAGGAGGAAGTAAGTAAAATCCCCATTTCCCTGAATTCTGATTTAGTGGCTCAGTAGACTGGAAGCAAACGTCCAGTCTTAATTCACAGATACTTAGTTCAAGCCGACCTGGACTTCTTGAACCTGAGAAGCTTCAGGAATTACGAAAGCAGAAAGATCTGTATCAAACTAAACTCATTAAATAGAATTTACACATTTCGGAGCCTGGCAGAGTGGGGGAGAAGAAATTGTCACAGAACCCACTCGTGAAGAAGCAAACATTGCAGTATCCTGCAACCTGGCCTGACTTTTTACAAAGGGCCTTCTAGTGGAGATCCATGGATTTTCATTTAAAAAGTAATACTAAGAAAGTTTACATACAAATAGCACCAAACATGATTTGTTGTGGGTTTTTACGATGCCGGTGAGGAAACTGAGTGCTTACAGAGCTGACAGAGAACCCCTTGAACTCATGCCCTAACCAGTGTAAAAAGATCAGCTATTCTTACTGTGTAAAGCATTTCCTCTGTAGATCAAAGGAGCGTAACCCTAAGCTAAGTCTTGCAGGTGGTAAATTGAGTTCACACATGCAATATCATTGCACTGTAAGAGCCATCCTTTTGTTATTCTTTCTTTCCATCAGTAAACCAGCTGTGGTTCAGTTGAGGGCAGTAATTTATTTGCAAATGTCTCTGGAATGCTCTCCTATTTTTACCCTTTCGGGCTTGCGGGGGGGGGGGGGGGTCCACCTTATATGTCACAGATTGGAACTGAGACCTGTTATTGTTTCTAAAGCCATTTAATGTCCTGGTAGTATTTTTGATATCTTTCTATATAATATTTTAGGTGAATAAGGCAGTGACTTTCCACCACAGTAAAGGTACGGTTTTGACTGTCTATTCAGAGTTTCAGTATCATGTTTCGTATAGCATCTTAGCATTTAAAAGCCACCAGAGGTAAAATTTCTGGCCTGGAGATTTCTACAGAAAAGAATAGGCATGCCTCTCATGTTCACGAAAGATAGGAAATGGAGAGTAACACAAGAGCAAGTAAGCAAGCAACAGGCAGAAAGGACATACTTGACTTCCTGGAAAGGAATAATAATGAAGGTTTTCTTGTCTTTGGTTATAGAAATAGTGCTTGTTTTGGTAGGTTTTCACACAGTGTTTATATTTTGTGAATGGTTATGCCTCGAAATTCTGAAATTCTAGAAACCCCTTCCTTTCTTCCCCTACAAGCCCGGACTCCAAGCCCTCTTAATATTTAGTTCGACCTCCGTACCCCAGGTGGCTGAGGGTAGGTACGTCTGCCTGTTGGCCTGCACAGGGATGGAAGAACAGGCCTAGTTCTTCCTTCCTAATCGTGTGCTCTGACCCTTTGAACTAGCGGTATAGTGGTTAGAGGATAGAAAAGACATAAAGGAATAAGACCTGACATAATGTTAATTGTGAACCTTTGTTTGGACAAAATCTACAAACCAGTAGGAATTCACTTCTGGTTATTTGAACCCAGGGAGGAAGGTCCTCTGTAAAGGTTGTTTGCAGTATGCAACAGCTGTATTTATCCTTCTGTGAGGTGCTTAGAATCCTTGATGCCAAATTGAGATCACCTGGAGCAAAAAACCCCTCCCCAAACCTTGTAACTTATCTTGAGCAAGAGTCCAGAAAGATAAAGCCAGCTGCAAGCAATACTGGGAAAAATGTTTTACCTGGTGTTGCCATTGAGAGCATAGACTTGGAAGCTCTGCAGATGCCACTTGCAAGGTCCAGGAAAGCAGGAAAGTCACTGAACTTAATGGAGCCCCTGTTCCTTCCTCTGTAAAAGGATAAATCTCTAGATAATAGAGGGAGTCGATTCTGTGTTGCCCAGCATATAGTTAAGCTTGCTGTGGAAGGTTTGTTGAATCTGAATCTGAAATAAGTGAGATTCAGACTTTATTTAGATATGGAGAATGGAAGACATTTTTATAAAAAGCAGGAAGATGCAACTCATTGAAGGTCAGGAAAATACATTTTTGATGACCAAGTCAAAAGAGCTAAATCAGAGCTTTGTAGACAGGGAAACTCGTTTTCCACTTCAACTAACAATTTAAAATAGTTTAAAAATAGTTTTCCATTGGGTTCTAAACAATTCTGGCTGATTTCCCGTGGCAGTGCTCCCTTCCCTGGTTGATCTTTGTCGTAGCCCATTAAACAGTATAGGATAAGCTCAATGGAGATGGAAGAAAGGGACAAAAAATATCTGAAGACAATATTTTATAAAGCATCTTACCTTGGCATAGTATGATAGATCATATTTGAATTCATATTTCATTTAATTCTGAATGTGGTTTACATGAGGAAGGTTAGAAGAAGCTTTTTCCAAATCAGCAGGAAGAGCTGCTTTAGCAGGAAGAACCTTGTTCAGCAATGCCCCGAAGGCCTCCCACTCTGCTGGTTAGTTTTGACCTGTGAGTAATGTGGGTTGCTTGAAGTGCTGGTAAACAGTGGAGAGTGAGTTCTGGGTGCTCACGGATGGCATTAGAAATAGGGGATGGGGCTAGTCCGGTAGGTTGTATGAGAGTGGACCGTCCTGCCCTAGTTATATCCTTAGGCATTTGTAAATGGATGTGGGAGTCCCAGGTTGATCCTTGTGTGATGCACCTGCCTTTGCACCAGGCAGGAACCTCAGCTCTGACCTCCATGCCCGAGAACCTTAGCTTTGACTTCTGCTGGCCACTGTCACATGTGTAATTCTCATGAGTGGGGGAACCATTCATGAGAAGAAGCAGTTCAGGGTGCTTGGCCTGATGATGGTGGGTCTGTTGCTTTAACCTCATAGACTAGGAATGGCTTGTATGTGGCCATTGGGATTTTCGGGGTCTGTTTGAATTGAAACACTGCATTTTTGTGAGCCCCAAGGCAGCTGAATTTGCCTTATTGCTATCTTTCATGAGTTTATATCCAGAGGTCCTAACTGTAAAGGTCAGCCAGAGAAGCAGGGTAGTGTGCTGGGAAAATGTCCAGCAATGTCTAACTCTTTGGTTAAGGGAGGGAGTCCTGACCCAGAAACATCCCCTGGGCAGGGAGGGGAATTTGTGTTGTCGGTTCAAGTTATGTGAAGCAGTGTCTGGGTTTCCCCCAAGGCTTAAGTATCTCCCGGCATCGCTCTGGCTTCTGACTTTATCACTTGGCTAATTCAGGTTGGATTAAATGACAAAGAAGCCGACTTTATCTTCATGGGTGGTAAAAATGAATGCTGATACACACTCATGCGTGCTATAAGATACATATGTATGTATCTATGAATTTCTATTTTTATCAAAGTTAAATTTGCACATAGTTTAAAGTGAAATTACTCATGCAACATTCTCACTAGTTCAACCGATCACATCTCTCCATCTAACTGTACCAAGAAGGAACAATCCATGCCAATAAACTCTTCAGTTTAGGTTAACGCTGGGAGGAAAAAGAGACCAGAAAGAAAACCAGACTGAGTCAGAAGGTTTGAGTGAAACTTCAAACCTTTTATTTATTTACCAACCTGACCCTCAGTGCCTGATTTTTCACGTTGGGGACCTTAACACCTGCGCCATCCACCTCACAGGGTTGCTGTGTTATCAAGTGCCCTAATAATGAATGTGAATATATAAATAAAACAAGACATAGGAAGCATTATATGATCTATAAGGACTCCACGGAGATGCAAAAGCTGCTCAAAGGAAAAATAAGAGAATGCCAGGGTTCCTGGGGGTTTCTGTAGTGGAGCACTGGTGATTTTGTAAACTTTATTTATTTATTTATATTTTTGGCTGCGCGCGGGCTTTCTCTAGTTGCGGCGAGCAGGGGCTACTCTTCGTTGCGGTGCACGGGTTTCTCCTTGCGGTGGCTTCTCTTGTTGCGGAGCACGGGCTCCAGGCGCATGGGCTTCAGTAGTTGAGGCTCATGGGCTCTAGGGCGCAGGCTCAGTAGTTGTGGCGCACGGGCTTAGTTGCTCCGCGGCGTGTGAGATCTTCGCGGACCAGGGCTCGAACCCATGTCCCCTGCATTGGCAGGCGGATTCTTAACTGCTGCGCCACCAGGGAAGCCCGTGGACCTAGGACATTTTTATCCATAGCTACTGTTAAGCAAGACAAGTACTAATGGAGCCACAGGCAGTGCGGTATGGTTCAGTCCCGCCTGGGAGGAGTTCTCTGGTAGCTGTGTGCATAATGACCTGGAAGAGGCAGAGAGGCTATTGTGTTGGGAAAAGTTAATTGTTAACAAACACAGAACCTGTGACAATGGAAACAGAATAGATTTGGAAGCTCTTATACAGGTGGATTCAACATGGCTTGGTAACCAAATGCCAGTGGAGGTTGAGGAGAAGGGAGAAGGTGAAGAGAACAAAGTTTATAGCCTGGGGACCCGGAGAATGGGGACTTGTCTGTAGAATGAGGGCAGTCTGCTGGGAGCAACATGGTAGGTTCAGCCTTAGTGTTGTTGGCAGGTAGAGAGTCATGCAGATGCAAATGTCCAGTAGGAAGAAGAGAATTTAGGGCAGGAAATAAGTGAAGACTGGCACTCACCACCTCAATATAAGTGAAACTGTGGAAGGGCATAGGATGCTAAGAAGTGAAGCACAAAGAGAGAGGAGGGCTGGGAACACAGCCTGAAGCTGGGGGTGATGGAGATGAATGGTTCTCGAACACAAAGGGATACTGTTTTTGAAATGATAGACCACAGTGTCCCAGCTTTGAGAAAGATGGTAGGGCTAAAATACAACCTCCATGGAGAAGGCAAGGGATAAAGGGAGTAGATGAAGGGGGCAGGGAGGCCCTGAAGATACAGAGTCAGAGAGCCACAGAGCATCGCACTAAAGAGAAATCCTGTAGAGAGAATCTAGGAGGTGAGAACTGAAACACGGCGTAAAGAACTGGGGACAAGGAGGTTACCCGTGCTCTTAGCACCAATGCTTGATTGAGCAGTGAGGGGGAGTTTCATTGCACATCTGCCTGCCCACCTACCTTATCTCCCTTCATCTCATCAATGTCCTGGAGTATTTAGGATCATAGGTCTAGAACCAAAAGGGTTTGAATCCTAATACTGCCACTTCCTAGCTGGGCTACCCTAGGCAAGCATCTTAAGCTCTCTGTGCCTAAGTTTCTTCATGTGTGAAAAAGATCTAATGGTATTTTCCTCATAGGGTTGTTGTGAGGATTAGTTGAAAGTAGTTAGAATGGTGCCTGGCACGTACTGCATACTCAATAAATGTCAGTTATTATGTCTTGTTCTTTTTTTCAACCAAGTTATGCTCAGTTTCTATATACTGTTTTCACTTAATGTTGTATTATGAGCCTTTTCCAATGTTACTAAATAATTTTAGGCAAATTTTAATGGCTGCATAGTCGAAGGTACCATACTATCTTGTAATTAGTGTGACCATAATCGTATTTTGGCAGGGACAGCACTGGTTTATGCCTACAGTAAATCAGTTCACCTCCATTAAGTATTTTTTATATCCCTTTCACTTTTCAGACATGTCTGAGTTTGGCAGAGAAATGATATGGTCACCCTGATTGCATGTGTATTTGTGCGTGTGTTTGAGTGTGTAATTGCATATCTGTTCTTCCACTAGCTGGGAAAGCAGGGCTGTGCCTCATTCCTATTTGTGTCCCCAGCACCTAGCCCAGTGGGTGGCATAGGAGAAGCACAGTGAGCCCTTGGGACAGGAAGCATAAAGGGTGCACCTAGAGAGGAGTAGGTTTGGAAAGGAAGAGGGACATTGGTGCCTTGAGCCTAAAGAAGAATGAAGGTGAATGGAGATTTAGGGAGTTCACACTGGGGAGGAAAGGAGGTGAGCGTGTGTGGACAATGGTCTGGATCTCACTGTCGGTTCTGAGGTGAAGGTCACCTGCAGAGAGAGGGGGAACTGGGTGAAATTGGTGGCCTGGTGCTCCAGGGCTCCTACCAGAAAATTCTGATAGGAATTAACGACCTAATTAGTGCCTAATGAGAAGAGTTGCCAAACGGCAATGGCAGTAGCTGCTTGTGCATAGTTATTGCTCAGTAAGTAGTGGTTAAGTGAATGAGTGAGAAAATGAACCAGTCTATATTGTTCTGTGCTTTTGTGACTAATGCTCAGGAACCTGAGATTAGATAAAGACAAAACAGGGAGTTAGAATGTATCAGAGTGAGAGAGAAGGGAACAAGAGACTGTGGGAAGCTGGCGGTGACGGAGATGAATGGTTCTCGAACACAAAGGGATACTGTCTTTGAAATGATAGACCACAGTGTCCCGGCTTTGAGAAAGATGGTAGGGCTAAAATAGGACTGGGGAGCCAAAGGAATAGGGCAGGTATAAAGGTTCAAAATAAAAATGGAAAGCCTGTTTGATAAGAGTGGTAGAAGTGGAAAGATGGGAGCCGTCCCAGAGGGTAATTTTCTTTGTAAGCTCTAGGTTAGAGCTATTCTGCATGATAAGGTCCAAGGTGGGCTGACCAGATAGAGAACAGGTGAAGGCCAGTGGACTGGATGGGATCAAGAAACTGTGAGGCTGTGATATTGGCAGGGTTATCAGCTTGGATAAGATAAGGATTCCAAGTATTTTGTGCTGGTGTACTCACTAGGCAGATAAACACGAAGTCTGCCCCATACTTCAATTCTCCTTGGATAAATTTAGGTATTATCTCTACTTTACACATCTGTGCACTATTATTTGCACTGCAGGTCCTGTATCAACTTAAGGGATAAAGATAGATTCATGGGGGATTGCTTCCCAAATGAGCCTTCCCATATTTGATTTAAAAACTGAAGTTTGCATTGAGCGCTGAATATAGAGGGAAGAGTGTAAACAGAGAATGTAAAGCCAGAAATAATATTTAAGGATGATTTAAAAATGGTATATATGATGTCACATTTTATGTTTGCCTCTATCTTAAGTCGTCATGTAGCCTACTTTCCATTATAATAAATAATTATACCTATAATTTATTCACGTCATGTATTCTGCCCTTCACATATATTTTTTTATAGTATAATGATGTATGTTCTGAACATGTTTTTTATGTATTCTTAGTCTAACTTTACTGCCTTGTAAGAATATGGACATATTTTAAAATGTGTTTTTTAAATTATTTATAAATTGCTCTCTGTATAATATTTTTAGGTTGCTGTCTACAATACTAGATTAATCTTGTTTGCATTTATATGTGAATCTGATTGTTAGGTTAGGGTTAGCACCACAAAAGAAGCATGAAGTTTCTAGTTGAATCTTCTGTGCATTATCTAAGGGGTTAATTCTGTCCTGGGAAAATTACATTGTGGATACCCTGCCAGCATTGAAACTGGTTAAGATTTATTAAAAGCAAGTCCTTCCCTGCTGCCTTTCCCAGTGTGTGTGTGTGTGTGTGTGTACACACATATATATATATCATATATATTTGTACTAAGTACTTAGAGCTGATATTTTTGTAATAAGTACTTAAGGTCTGGTATTTTTCTACTCTGAGAAGCTCTTACAGCTGTAAAAATATACCAGTTCTCTCCATATCGATGTTCCCAGGCTTGTACCTTGTTTTCACTAGTTGAAGTTTCTCAACCATAATAAAACTGGGCAGTGCTCATGAGTTTGAATGCAGTGCAGGGAGGGAAGACAATTTCAGAGCCTTTAATCTTGTAAGCATATATCCGTAACTACAAGTTTAGAAGTTTACTGCTTACTCATCCTGGACCTATTCTAGTTGCATTTAACTAATTTTTTTTTTTCCTGTGTGTGTGTGGGACCCATTCATCAATTTCAGAGTTTTTCAAGAGAAAACTAAATTGTAGGCCACTTAAGATTTATTATAGCCTAGCTTCCAGCAAAACCTTTTTTCTTTATTTTTTTAACCTTGGGGCATCTTTCCATTTGGTTAATGCTCATGAGCCAATTTACCAAATGCTGCATTCTTTGACTCATCGTAGGATGATGTCATTGCTTCTGGGCTAGTTGGGCAATGCTGAGAACCAGTAAACAAAACTCAGGGCTGAAAACAGGTGACTTGAATTCTCCTCTAGGTCCTGCCCTGCCACTAATTTGCCACATACTTATGAACTGGTCATAGTTTTCTGTCTTAAAGGATTCGTTTTATTCATTGTTTTATTTTAAAAATAGTTATTGAAGGACACCATCAAGAAAAGTCAAAAGACAATGCACAGAATGGGAGAAAATATTTGCAAATCACATCTGATGAGAGCCTTGTATCCAGAATATGTAAAGAACTCCTACACTCAATAATAAAAAGACAAATAACCCAATTAAAAATGGGCACAAAGGATCTGAATAGACATGTCTCCAAAGAAGATATACAAATGGCCAATAAGCACATGAAAAGTTGCTCAACGTCATTAGTCATCAGGGAAATGCAAATCAAAACCACAATGAGATACTAATTCACATCATATTCACTTAGGTTACTATAATCAGAAAGACAGATAATCACAAGTGTTGACAAGAATGTGGAGTGGGCTGCCCTGGTGGCGCAGTGGTTGAGAATCTGCCTGCCAATGCAGGGGACATGGGTTCGAGCCCTGGTCTGGGAAGATCCCACATGCCGCGGAGCAACTAGGCCCGTGAGCCACAACTACTGAGCCTCCGCGTCTGGAGCTTGTGCTCCGCAACAAGAGAGGCCGCGACAGTGAGAGGCCTGCGCACCACGATGAAGAGTGGCCCCCGCTCGCTGCAACTAGAGAAAGCCCACGCACAGAAATGAAGACCCAACACAGCCCAAAATAAATAAATAAATAAATAAATAAAAATTAAAAAAAAAAGAATGTGGAGAAATTGGAACCCTCATACACTATTAGTGGAAATGCAAAGTGGTGCAACCACTGTTGGAAAACAGTCTGGCAGTCCCTCAAAACATTAAACAAACATAGAGTTACCATACGACCCAGCAGTTCCACACCTAAGTATACAGTCAAGGGAAATGAAACATTTGTTCACACAAAAACCTGCAGACAAAAGTTGGTGGCAGCATTATTCATAGGAGCCATAAAATAGAAACAACTCAAATGTGTATCAACTGATGAATGGATGAACAAAATATAGTGTATCCTTACAATGGAATATTCTGCAATAAAAATGAATGAAGTACTGATACAGGCTACAACATGGATGAACCTTGAAAACACTTCACCGGCTGAGTGAAAGGAACCAGTCACAAAAGGTCATGAATGTATGATTCTGTTTATATGAAATGTCCAGAGTAGACAAATCTACAGAGACAGAAAGTAGATTAGTGGTTGCCTAGGGCTGAAAGGATTGGGGGGTGGGGAGATGGGGGGACCGCTCATGGGTATGGGGTTTCTTTTGGGGGTGATGAAAATGTTCTAAAATGGGTTGTGATTTTTGCACAACTGTGTAACTACACTAAAAACATTTGAATAGTATACTTTAAATAAATATATGGTATGTGAACTTTATCTCGGTGAAGCTGCTAAAAAATAGTTATTGAGTACCTGTTGTTTATCAGCCATTCTGTTAGACCCAGTCCTACTGTATCTGTCTTTAAATAAGGTATCTGCTCACATGGGGCTTATAGTGAGAGGAGCCAACCTATGAGGCAGCCATGAAGTGAATAAAATAATTTCAAATTATGATAAGTTGCTATTGGAAAGCTAAATACATTAGTAGAGTAAAAAGTGCCTAAGGGTGGGAGGACTCCTTCAGATAGGCTGGTTAGGGAAGCTCATTGAGGAGGGAACACTCGAGCAGAGATCTGAATAAGAAGGAGCCCCGACCACATGGAGGTCTGGGGTGGGGTGAGTTCCCTGCAGAGGAGACAGCTGGTGCAAAGGCCCCAGGGGAACAGAAACCGGCAGGTGTAAATGAAGTCTAGTGAACAGGGAAGAAGTGGTTGAGCTTGAGATTGAAGAGGGTGATCTTAAAGCTTGATTTTGGTGATGCCATTTACCTATTCAGAAGTCACCAGTAGCCGCCATTTGCCTCCTGTGTTTAAACAAACAGATTCCTTCTCTGGGCTTTTACAGTCCTCTATCTACTAGTCCTGAAATACTTTTTCCATCGACTTTCTTGCTCCGTCCCTTAACAAAGCCAAACTGGACTTCCCATTGTTCCCCAGATACTAGACTCAATCCTTTCCTGTTTCTGTGCCAGTCTTTCCACCTGGAATATTCATCTGACCCCTTGCCCTTCTGGAAATTCTCTTCTTGAAGACACATCTCAAATGTCACCTCCACTATACCTCACTCTGGAAATACAGGTAAAATACAGGTACAATCACTCTGATTTTTCAGTGCTTTGACTCCAATAGTACTTTGCCCAAAATCTCCCCAGGGAATTTAGTAAAGTTTTTTTTTTTTTTTCTTTTCTCCTTGTAAGGGGCTTAATTATTATTCCACAGCATGTAGCATGGTGTTTGGCTCTGTAAAGGTAATCACTGAATATTGGTCAAATCCTAAAGTATGTTACAGTCCTGCAGTGTATATAAAATGAGAAACAAATCTGAACACTGGAGAAAAATTTTTAAAAATTCTATTACCCAGTCAATAAGGAAGGCTCACAGTGCATAGTATATTCTATAGTGGAGTGTGGTAAAAAGGAGTGATCTAGGATTGATGAGTCATGTGTGTATGGATTCTAAAGTCCAGGGCTTCCTGGGAAATAGCCTAATCCTTATCTTTGAATGTTTCAGAACTTGGCATCGTCAGCAGGGTCATTCTTTCTGGCTTTGACTTCATGAGAATTCTTAGTGGGAGAGTCAGAGTACACAGTGTGACATTGTCCACCCCAAGAGCCAAGTCCCAGATCATCCAAGGACTGCGATGGCTTCTCCAGGGATTCCAAGGAACGCTGGGGGCTCTGCTGGCTACGCTCATCTCCCTGGGGGTGACAGTGCAAGTCTTGTATCTACTGGAGCAGTGGGAAGAACAGCACAGAGGGACCCCCCAATGATGGAATTGGTCAGTAGTAAGAGAAGGTTTCAGATCACAGGCTAATTGTACTGTCTGTGTGGAATGCGTGAGAGTAGCAAAAATAAGCAGATTTGGTGCACACGACGGGTCCTAAAGCTCTGTATAATATAAGCCGTAGAATCTTGTGATGGCCCATGGCTGACCTACCTGGATCGACCATGGAAGGGCTTACCTGGATTGGCCAATTTGAAGGGCCAAAGCGCTGAAGTTAAATCTGCATGAGAGGAGGAATTACAGGCTCCAGGATAAACACATAAATTAAGTCCTGCAGTTTAGTCCTTAAGGAGTGGCTTCAGAGATATCCTTGGAGATAGGAAATAAACTGAGAACAAATAGAGGAACTATCCACTGGGAGTTAACTCCACTTAATTATGAAAGGAATGCCCTCTTGGTTGGGTGACATGGCCAGAAGCTAGTCTCTCAATCGAGATGGGTCTCCCCGTCTGACCTCGTCACTTTAATCAGTTCTAAGCCTCAAATGACCAGTCCCTTCAGGCTCAGGCAGATAGAGGGAAAGGTGAGTTATGTTTTCTGGGTCAGATGAAAGGGAGATGGGAAAGCTGAGTCTTCTTCTGCTGTATACGATTCTAGAGTAGAGCTATTCTCTTCTCTCCATTGAGGTGGGTCTACTGTAGCTAAGCCCTTTGTTACTTCTTGTTTGGACTACCGTGCCAGTCCTATCCTGTCCCACTGTCTTTCCCTTCAAAACATGCCACATAAGGCAGTTTAATCTTTTCAGAACCCACTGTGGTCAAAGAGACTTCTTCCTCTTCTCCTCCCCCCTCTTCCCACTCGCCCCTCCCCTCCCCCTCCTTCCCCCTCCCCCTCCTTCCCCCCTCCCCCTCCTTCCCCCCTCCCCCTCCTTCCCCCCTCCCCCTCCTTCCCCCCCACCCCACCCCGTCTATTCTGAATATCATTCAGCCTAAACATTTTGCCATTCTTTGCACATGCACTGCCATGCCCTACTTTTCTGCCCCTGCTCGAGTTGCTCCCACTGCCTGGACATCCTCCCGTCCAGTTCTCACTCATTCGGCAAAGCCCTTCTCAGACGTCATTTCCTCAAATGAAATTGCCTGTGGCTAAAACCTCTTTTGTTTAAACTCTGGTACTTTATGGTACCTGGAAGAGTGTGCTCTGCCATTCAGATGCCCTCGGGAAAATACTCTGAAACGGATAAATGGCTTTGAATACGTGGAGGCCGGGAGGGAATAGAGACGGCAGCGTCGTTAATACCATCCCCTGAATATTTTCAGTTCTTCTCACCATGTGATAGGATTGTATTTCCCTATTTGCGGTGTAAGTGGGTGTATTTCCTATTTGGTCATGTAACTTCTGTTGGCCAAGGAAATGTGAGCAGAAGTGACACACGTCCCCTCTTAACAGTCAGTGCATGATTCACTGTGCTCCCCATCTGCCCTACTTCAATCTGCCAAGCTCCAGGTGGTGGGTGCTCCATTGGCCTGGGTCCTTGCGGGCCATGATGAGCGGCGCTCCCAGCCAGTGCACAATGGATGTGTAACATGAGCTAGAAACAAGCTTTTCTTGTTTTCAGTCACTGAGATTCATGGGTTCATTTGTTCCTACTGTGGAATCTTGCCTGTTCCCACTAATACAAAAGTTCAAGAGCTTTCTCCTTAGCCTTGCACACAGTATAGATGGAGATTGGTAATGGAAGAGGGAGAAAGATTATGTGATACTCTAGATAAGAATCCTGTGACTTAATAGGAAGACCTCATGGATCTCCAGTATACATTGTGCTCATTATGCAAGTGATAATGACATGTGTTTCAAAAAATCAGAAGCCAGATAGTAGGTATTTGCAAATGTGTGTATGGGATTCTGTTGCTTAGAGATTTGCACTTCCTGAAAGAAACCCTGAAGATCCCAGAGCTTAGTTGCTCCGAGTTGCTTCTCTCCAGCCTTGCCAGCTCTCCAGAGGAGACTTGTTCCATAAGTTTAGATATGCCTGTCCATGACTGGTAAGACTAGAGAAAATTGAGGGTTTGTTTCCTTTTCCAAGAAGACAGAAACGTAGTGTACTACAGTTTGTCTTTTATTTTTTCCCATCAAATGAAAATAACGTGTTAGCTTTGTACCTCAGTTTATTGTTTAATATCGAACTTGCTTTTTGCTTGCCAATTGCACTTGTTTGTGCCACTGCTAAGGACCACACTGTACTCTCAGATTATGACACCCACTGCTGCAGAATCCACTTAAATTTGCCGCCGCATTCCACAGGCCATTGTGCCTTAGTTGTTAGTGAACTGGCTTCCCAAACATGTGGGTATTTGTGTGCTTATTGATTTATGTGAGGTGGACACAGTGGGGAACATCTGAGATTTAAAATGTTATGGCCCGAATTTCCAACTCTTGACATGAATCCAAAGCAGCAGATTTTTCTTCTTTGGCAAGACAGAATTGAAGCAACATGCAGTGATTTGGTTCGCCGATTTGCGAGCTGTTAAAAATCGGAATAATTTAAAATGAGGAGTGTAAGTGCTGCATAATGTGAAAACTATTCTAAAGGTCACATGGCTATGCAGCCTTAGACAAGTTAAGCACCGTGAAACTAGAACTGTTTTGAATAAATTTGAAACACCGCATGTGAATGAACATGTGGATTTTTTTTTTTTTTGGCTAAAATATTCTGTTACCAAAGTAGTTGAAATCTTATTTAGTTCACCCTGAATCTGAAGAGACAAGGTTCTAATGAACCTACGAGGTCCTGCTCCTACCTTTTAGTCTCTCAGTGATGGAGGCCATTTCGGGCCTTTATTTCTTTCACTCGTGGGTTTTTTTTTTTTTCCTTTGTGATCATCATTCTGTCCTTCAACATTCACTGCAAATATTTTAGACTATCTCCCCTATGCTAAGTACACTACTAAACCCTGAAGATGCAGTGGGGCACAAAAATCTCTACCCTCTTGGAAATTACAAGGGTTCCAGCTTGCTTCAAAACATATCACCCAAAACCCAGTGGCTTAAAATGACAATCATTATTTCTGTGAGGCTGTGAGTTGAATGTTAGGTTCTTCAGGCAACTGGTGGGTCATCTAGGGCCTGGCTAGTCTGGGATGGCTTCACTCATGTTCTTGTGGTTTCTGCTGGCTGCTAGCTTAGATTATGGGGGTAACTGGTCATGGGTCTCCCATCCTCCAGCAGGCTCGTTTGTGCTTCTTCCCTTAGCGACAAGAAGGTATCCCAGCAACCAGAGAGAGAAATTCTCATGTGCAAGCTCTTTTCAAATTTTTGCTCGTGTCCATATCCTAACATCCCATAAGTCAAAGCAAGTCACATTACCAAGCCCAGCTTCAAGAAGCAGAGACATCTCTTCCTCCATAGAAAGAGATGCCAAGAATTTGTGGCCATATTTTGCAGTCTATCACAGGGAGACTGTTAATAAACAATTGAATAGAAAACAAAAAAGTATGTCCACTGGTGGTAAGTCCTGTGGACAGGAAGCAGGGAAGGGGGAATGTCTGGAAAATTTTTTTCAGTTGTAAACAGGATGGTGAGGGAAGTTTTCATGGAGGAGGTGACATGAGAAAAGATCTGAAGAAGGTGAGGTAAACAAATGAGCCCTCCAGATATCTGGAGGAGGTACATTCTAGTAGAGGAAGCAGCCAGTGTAAAGGCCCTGAACAGAAGAGAGCCTGGTAGATTGAAGGAATGGTAAGAAGGTGCTGAGCAAACAGGTCAGGTAGCAGAGAGGTAATAGGGGTGGGTGGGAGAGGTGAGGGAGACTCGGTAGGTCAGTGCTTGTCACAAGTTTTTAATTAAAGTATACTTGATTTACAATGTTTCAGGTGTACAGCAAAGTGATTCAGTTATACATATGTATATTCTTTTTTGGATTCTTTTCTATTATCAGTTATTACAAGGTGTTGAATATAATTCTCCGTGCTATACAGTAGGACCTTGTTGTTTATCTGTTTTATAGCTTCTCACGTTTTAATGTGCATAAAGTCACATGGGGATCCTGTTTAAATGTAGATGCTGATTTAGTTGATCGATGGGGCCAGAGGTTCTGTAGTTTTGACAAACTCTCGGGCGGTACTATTATTGCTGCTGGTCCTGGGACCACACTTTAGCGCAAGTCTGTGTAGGATGTGCATAGTAAGGGCTGGATTTTCTCTGAGGGAAGGGGAAGGCCATTAGACAGTTTTGAGCAGAGATGTGACCTGTTCCCTACTATGTGATAAGAGACGTTAATTGTTTAGAATGTTAACATCCGTAAAGCACACTGGGTGGAAATGTTGTGCAGTCTCAGGTGGAGAGGCACATGGTCTCAATTTAGCCTGCTGTGGCTTTAATCATCTGAATGTCCTGTCCTCTATAGGGCCATTTTCTTCTACTCTATTGGTGAACATGAGAGAGACCTATCTCTGGACACCCCCTACCCGACCCCGCTCCCATACCAGATTCGTTCTAGGAGGAACCGGCTCTGTTTTATTGCAGTCACTCAGGTCCTGATTGCTGGAGCTGTGCTTACTCAGCCTTTTCTATCCCCCAGCCTCAGTGACCCTGACTCAGTGGCCGTCAATCCCTGGCTCACATTCCAGTCACCCGGGAGCCTTTTAAAGGTATCTTCAGTGATTCTGATTAATTGACCTTGTGTGGGGTCTGGGCATCAGTTGTCTTAAATATGCAGCCAGGGTTGACAGCATCCACTGTGCTCAGTTCTTCCTCAACACCTGATAGGCTGGCTGTTTCCCCAGAGCTCAGAGCCTCTCTCTCCCCAAGGAAGCCACTCTCCCTCCACTCTGGTCTCAGCCTTCTCTCTTTTCATTAACATCAAAACACGGGAATCATTAGCTCATTTTCAACTCTATTGCGCTTTGATGATTCCAGCCTCAGTACACAGATTTTGCTAAAGTACAGTCTATTTTCTTTTGGACTGGGGGCTGGTCTTTGGATAGCTACACATATATAAGTATTTGTTGATGTTGAAGGTCACAGATTTGTGCTTTTGTGTGTAATTTCTATTTAAAGGCCCTGGCCACATAATAAATCTTTAAATGAACTCCAGGATCTTACCCAGGGGATGGAATACCGGGAGCATGGGCTGAAGATCATTTGGCTCCAGGTTTCATGTTTATGAAATATCTTCCAATTTGCTTATAGATGTAGTTTCATACCCCAACCATATTGAACTACAATGTCTGTTTACTTTCATCTCATTTCTCATTACTACATTTCACTAGTTATAGTAAGTACACTAGGCATGAATATACATTGTGCATTCTGAAACTCTGGTGGACAGCATAGTTCTATTTTTGTATTACACATAAACATTTAAATAAACACACTACATACTTAAGCATTTCTTTATTTTACAATCCACCAGGCAGCTCAGAATATAGAAATGGGCTGGGGTCTTTCTCAACCTTTGAGAGGTCTTTCTGAAACCCTATGTAACTCCTTAGGAAAGTGCTTTTTTTCCCCTTTGAATCCAGTCTGTACGTATGTAGGTCTTATTTGAAGGTCTTATTTGTTCTTGAATGGCTTTTTGTTTTCTAATCAGAGTAGGAAATAAAGAAAAATGAAAGGCGGTGCGAAATATTATCTGTAACTTGTGTCACAAATTCGCTGCATCATCATGTACCTGGAATGACTTGTCTATGCATCATTAACTTGTAACAGATTTAACCTAATTATTAACTCAACCAGATGGATTTACTCAAGTGTTATCATAAAGGGCTTTGTGATGGGAGAGTATGATCAAGTTCCATAAAATTTATTGCTTAAATCTTGCTGGATCCAGCATTCCATTAAGGCACTGCCTTGTACGTTATCACATCAGATTTGGTTATTCCTTATTGTTGGAAAGAAAGGGTGTGTATGTGTGTGTTTTAATTAATGGTGATTTGTTTGTTTTGAAAGACAAATGCCACTTCCAACAATCTATAGCTTTGGAGGAGTCCTGTAATATTGTCTCCTAAAATGTAAATGCCCCCGATAGGTAGTGAGACCTGTTGGGTTTCAGGTTTGCTAGCAATTGTACCACCTAGCCCCTCATTATAAAGATGAAGAATCTGAGGCCTCAGAAGAAGAGGTATGGCTAGAGCAATGAACTGGGCATTTAGCGGACCTGAGTTCTAGTACCTTCAAGCTCTGATTTTAAAGGTGACTCCTGAGAATTGTCTTACTAATAATATAGAGAAGCTTTTCTAGTCATCTTGATCCTTTATAGGAAGAACATATATTTCTTTAGTAAGGTTTGCTAATAATTTTTGTATTTATCAGGGTCTGTGTCTCTTTAGGAGATATATGAATGGGGAAAATTTGTCAAAGGTGTTTGCATATTTAGGTATGTGGTGTACGAAAAAAAATCTCGATTTTGGAGGCAATATTTTTTTCCCTACTTCTGTGAAAATCTCACTTTTATACCCTTTTCATTAAACTACCTTGAAAAGAAATGTTAGATGTTTTTTCCTGGTTTTGGTACATCAAAAGGTCATTTTTATTGTGGTGGCTGTTCAGTAAGTAGGTAAATGATTGATCTAATGACTAAAGCGTGAATACCTTGGTTGGTCTCTTGAACCAGAGAGCTCTTTCCTGGGGAAGGTCACAAGGTTCGTTTTGGGAAAGGTGGGTGTAGTGGTCACTTTTGCAAATAGGAATATGACCATATTATAATGGGGGTGCCTTTAGCGATGACTGTCACCTAAACTCAGCTTTCCTTGGCGGGTTTATTAAACTGTGTGATGAGGGGTCGGAAGTTAGGCAGTAACTAAAGTAACAGTATAGAGACATTTCAGAATATCTAGTGCAGTCACTGTAAGAATTCAAATTAATATGATACATGTGAAATGGGACTTATGCCTGCCCAAACCATTCTCCACCCTGGGTCTTTATCACTTTAGTTTATTTGGGCTTTAAATCTATTTCACAATTTAGCTACAGAATGTCACCATATTTGAGCTAAGAGGGAGGAAAACTTGTGAAGCCTTTTTTTCTACTAAATTGCCTGCCTCTATTTGAGTGATACAAATGTAGCAGTGAGGCAATATCCAGTGTTTGGAGAATCAAAATAATTCATGGATTAATTTTTAGTCCCGTGGACACCTCAGATAGAAGATTAATATATATTAAATTCACTTACTTTTTCTTCATTTATCCAGATATGAGATATTTGTCCAGATAAGTATATGTCTTCAGTTACTGCAAAATACTGTAAACGTTGCAATGATTCTTTTGGTAAAACACTGTATTTGGTTTATCTTTTATGTCAACAGTAAGTACTTAGGAATGATAGAAGAGAAATACTTATAACTCAGTCTACCTCCTGAGTACATTTTCTTAAACATCACTTCTAACTTTCTATTTTATGGATGCAAACATTTACTTGGTAGGCATAATAGTTATTTAAACTCTCTTTTTGGGTTATTTGACATATATTTAAGATCAAGCAAGCTGCTGAGATAAAGGTCAATGGACTTTTTATGTTAAGAAAAAAAAATTAAAAACTTCAGACAAGCTCAGGAATTGTTGAGATAAAGGTATTAATCCTACAGTTAATCGTGTTGGAGTTGAAACTTTAATAAGAGTTGAAAATATCACTCTAAGCACAAATTATGATTTTTTTAAGTCTATTTAGGATTTGTATCAAATAGTGAAACTAGCACTGAGCTTAGTGTCAGAAAAATCTTGTTTCTATTACTAGCTCATAGTATAAAGTTGGGTAAATTGCTGAATTTAGCTGGGCTTCAGTTTTATTATTTGGAAAATTAAGGTAATAATTCTTCACTTATTTCACAGTGTTCATTCATTCATTTATTCATTGTATAAATGCTTATTGGGTAGCCGCTCTGTGCCAGGCACTGTGGTGGGTGCAGCCAATATACCAATATTTTAAAACTTAGAAAATAAACAGCTTGATCAGATGGAGAGGAACTGGAGAAGGTCAGAGAAGATTTTTTCTGAGGAAGTGATATTTGAGTTAAGATCTAAAAGAGAAGGAATTAGGCAATGGGAGATTGGAGAAAAAGGAATGCCAAGACAAATGGGACAGCAAGTGAAAAGGTCCTGAGGCTAGAAAGGAGGCCAATGGGGTTGGATTGAGTGAAGGGGAGAAGTGTTAGAAGATGACAATAGAAAGGTAAATAGGAGCCAGATCTGGTAGCCCTTCTTGAGCCAAATTAACCCTATTTTATTTTATTATAAAAATAACAGGAAGTAAATGGCCAGTTTTACAAACGGGTATAACATTATCTTAATTACTCATAGAAAACAGTGTAAGAGGGCTTCCCTGGTGGCGCAGTGGTTGAGAGACCGCCTGCCGATGCAGGGGACACAGGTTCGTGCCCCGGTCCGGGAAGATCCCACATGCCGCGGAACGGCTGGGCCCGTGAGCCATGGCCGCTGAGCCTGCGCATCCAGAGCCTGTGCTCCGCAACGGGAGAGGCCACAACAGTGAGAGGCCCGCGTACCACAAAAAAAAACAAAAAACAAAAAACAGAACAGTATAAGGGAAAGCACTGTAAAGATGGAAATTAATATTGCTGTTACCTAAGACAAGACAAAAACATGTGGCCTGATGAGTTATTGATCCTGTTTACAAAATTGTAAAATTCTGAAAGTGGGCAATGGTGCTAAAGCATGCAGATCATCCAAAACACTGGCATTAGTTTTACACGTGTTTTGGGCCAAGTGTATGCATGGAGGTGAGGGGCAACAGATCTACCTTGGTGGTGTTTTGCTTAAACTGATGTTCAGATGTTGTTGCCTGTGAGTGTTCATCCACAGAAGAACTGAATGTCAGCTGGGAACTGGCGTCAGATTAAATATCTGCCCCTAGATGATTGAAAGATTAGATAGTCCATTTGTGCAGAATTACGAATTTATAGCCCTTGGATAGCATGGACAGATAGTATCAATAAAGCAGGACTCCAAGAGGAGACATTGATAATTGAATGCAAATAAAGCCTTGTTTTATAAATTGAGCGTATGTGCTGGTATAATTATGATGATATTTGGGACTACTTTATTCATCTTCCCTGTGCTTGATGAACTCTCATTCGGATGGATGAAAATAGCATTTTTCTACTAAGACACCTGTTGAAATACCAAAACATTTTACTTGAGAAGAGGAAGAAAAACATATTCTGAACTTTACGGCTTGAGGTATTTATTGAAAATTTAGAAATCATTATTCATCCTTTACCTGAAAAGAAAAAGCTATGAAGATATAGTCCACATAAAGTAGAATATGGCAGGACCCAGTGGTTATTGGGAGACGACTTTTGATTTTTAATAGTTCCAATTATTAGTATGTATATCACCTGTGAAATTTTAGCTCTGAAACTTTACTCACTTGGTTATGGAATGAACTGATCTATCACAGATAACTACACCTCTCTTAGTACTGTGAACATTATAAATGTTTTTAATTATCTCCTAGAATTGAGTTTGCATAAAATTCTACTTGAAATCCAATTTCATTTTAAATATAGATTGGGCTCAGAGCGTTTTAAAAGGGTAAAGCCTGTAATTAAAACCCTTTTTTACTATGTAGATGGTATGGGCGTATGGCGGGGTAGGTTTGTACTTCATCTTGACCGCATGGGTGGAGATGGACAGCAATGTGCTTGTGTCCTTTTTTGGATGTTTTTTTCGTCAGCCATTCATGATGGCCACTTCCTCATCTCTTGAACTTAGAGTTTGCTGAGCAGGGAAATGACCGGATTCTGTTTCACGTTGGGGTGGAACACATGAATGTGCGTTTCTGCTAAGCTCCCGATGATGCCACTACTGCTGGTCTGATGCCTCTAATCCCGGTGCCACACTTCAAGAACTACCAATTTATATAGATTTTTACTTACTTTCAAGGCAGTTATATTAGGTGTAGAGTTAACAGCACTTAGGAGACTGAGCCATGTATGCTTTCTCATCTTTGTTTCAAAATTACCAGCCATATTTTCAGAGTTTACGGTAGCTTCAAATGACTCCATCATTTAGCATAATCAGTCATATTTTGTTGTGGCTAAGGTGGTCACGTTCCTGGAAAGCAGGTCTGTACTAAAATATGTTGCAAGACTTCATTCCTTTGATAAAAGGAAAGATTTACATATTGTGAATGGTTCTCAGTGTTGCTGTTTGCACTGTGTAATTCCAAATGTTGAAGCGGTTGCGATGGATTTAGGGAAGCTCCTTAATCAAATAAAGCCAATTTGATAATATATTTAATCCAAACAGCTTTTTAAACTTTTTGCTTTTCCATTTGCATCACCTTTCCAACTAACTCACTTTGATGACCGGGCTTTCCCCTATGGACCTTTTTTGGGGATCAGGTTTATTTGAGGTATCATTTGCATACAGTAACATTCCCTGTATATTCCTATAGGCTTTGATGAATGCATATAGTCATGTAAACACCTCCATAATAAAGATACAGAGCAATTCTGTCACCTCAGAAAAACTCCCTAGTGCTCCCTTGTAATCAGCCTCTTGCTTCACCCCCAATTCTGGGCAACTCCTAATGTATTTTCTGGTCTACTTGCCTCTTCCAGAATGTCATATTAGCGGAATATGCATTTATATATAACATTTTGAACCTGGTCTCTTTCCCTTGTTACAGTGCATTTGAGATTCATCCCTAATTAAGCAATCAATAATGTGTTCCTTTTAATTGATGAGTGGTATTCCATTGTATGGATTCCCCGGGTTGTTTATTCATTCACCAGTTGTAGGCCAGTGGGTTGTTTCCAGTTTTTGGTGATTATGACTAAAGCCACTATAAACATTCATGTACAAGTTTTTGGATGAACACAAGCTCTTATTTTTCTTGGAGAAAATATTTAGGAGTGGGATTTCTGGGTCATATAGTAAATGAATGTTTAATTTTGTAAGAAACTGCCAGACTGTTACCCAACAACACTGTATGACCTTCGATTTACCTGCATCCTCACCATCACTTGGTGTTGCTGGTTTTTTTTTCTTTTATTTGATCTATTCTACTAGTTGTGTATCTGTGACATCTTTAATACAGATGACCAATAGCTGCCTACAGTGGCAGCGCCTCAGGAGCTATAAAAGTAGGACCCAACTTCACATCTGCCTAGATGGAGAAATTCACGCCTGGCTCGATACCTCACCCACCTGTCATCTGCCATTGTGCTACAGATGCTGTTGCTTATCCCCTGCTCTGGACCCTGTTTTTAAGTTCACTACCCTGCAAGTGTTAACCCTGCCAGTCCCTAGGAAGGACCAAGATAGGGACAAAGGAGCAAGGCATCTCTGAACAGCCATTAGAAAAGACACGGAGCTTCTCCATCTAATAAGTTTTTTAACTGAGGGTGACAAGGCCATCAACTGTCTTGAGCACACAGTTTCTATCACATGTTCTTTTTTTTTTTTTTTAACATCCTTATTGGAGTGTAATTGCTTTACAATGGTGTCTTAGTTTCTGCTTTATAGCAAAGTGAATCAGATATACATATATCCCCATATCTCCTCCCTCTTGCGTCTCCCTCCCACCCTCCCTATCCCACCCCTTTAGGTGGTCACAAAGCACCGAGCTTATCTCCCGGGCTATGCGGCTGCTTCCCACTAGCTATCTATTTTACATTTGGTAGCTATCACATGTTCTTAATGCTCACAGCTTCTACTTTCGGAATCTTTCTTTTTAAGAATAAAACGTGTGGGCTTTCCTGGTGGCGCAGTGGTTGAGAGTCCGCCTGCCAATGCAGGGGATGCGGGTTCGTGCCCCGGTCCGGGAAGATCCCACATGCCGCGGAGCGGCTGGGCCCGTGAGCCATGGCTGCTGAGCCTGCGCGTCCGGAGCCAGTGCTCCGCAACGGGAGAGGCCACAACAGTGAGAGGCCCGCGTACCGCAAAAAAAAAAAAAAAAAAGAAAGAATAAAACGTATCATTTAAAATTCTGTAGAGCTCAGACTAGCCTCTGTTTACCAGTATGATAAAATATTGGAAATTACTAATCTGGTTATACTAAATACATATTTCTAAAAACTTTTTTTGGGGGGAGAGATGGCTTTTGAAATAATTAAGGAGATGAATAAAAGAACAAAACATACCAGTTACAATAGTGCTGAGATCACATTAGTTAGATATTTTCTCATTTACACGTACTTTAATTAATTAGATAGGAATAATTGAATGGAGATTGCAGAATTCAGAGTAAATTGTTCTATTTCTGCAGAATGAGATGGATGGATTAGAATAGTGGTTGTTCACCTGTAGAATCACTTAAAATGCTTTTTAAAAGAAAATACTCATGCCCTGGCTTTTAACTCAGATCCTTATGTCAGAATCTCTGGGGTGGACATGGGGGGAAACGAACACTTAGTATTTTTTTTTAGCCTCCATGTTATTCTGATGTTTAGCAAGGGTTGAGAATCATTGAATCTAAAGAGAAAATTTACTGTTCCTGGGGTAATTCTAGAAATGTTGCCACCTATCAAAATAGGTACTATTTTGTGTTTGTTTCCATGTAGTACGTGGAAATGCTTTCAAGTTGCAACAGTGATCAGTAATGAAAGGGGTAATACAGATCTAAACATAGGCTGCGTGTGCTCATTCTCGCTCAGCCTTTCTTAGACTCTTACTTCGTGTGTGTGTGTGTGTGTGATGTGTGTCTTATAAGCAGGTGGAATAGTTTAAATATTAAACAATAATTTCATTTCTCCAGAAATTACTTACAGATGAGTTTTAAAAGCTCTTGGAAAGAATAACTGACTATAAATAGCAGTAATAAATGTTTTTATCTGAGGACTACAGTACACGGATTATATTACATTAAGGATATAATTATTCATTTTGGATGAAAATGGATCAAAGAAAATAAAAGCCTAATGCCGTTTACAGTTCATTCTTAAATAACTGTTCCAAACATGTTATACGTTGAATGTTAAACCCCATCCTTATCTATAATGGACTAATATGAAAATTATTTCAGTTCTCTTGGGAGAAATATTCTGATTCAATAGGGAAAATGTAAATTTCAAACTTGCAGTTGACAGAGCGGGGGTTGTCAGAGTCAAGTCAGAATGTTATCTGCATCTTAGCGGGGTCTTTGTCTTGTTCACTCCGTCTCCAGTGTCTTTGGATCGGTGCTTGACATAGAGTATGCTCTCAGTAAATAAGTGAATGTCTTGGCAGGCTGTAAATGTATAGAGCAGGATATAGAGAATGACATTCAATATTCAACAGAAATGTAAATTTCTATCATTTACATTTAAGAAATGAAACTATAGACTGGAGGAGAACCAAATTAAAAAGGACGTCTGAGGATTTTTCAGTTGGCCAAGTTCATTCAGCTAAAAATAGTTCAATTCTAAGCTACTTCTAATAGAAATGCATTGCCCAGGGAGGTCATGGGATCATGACTCCATCCTGGCTCCACCATAGCTAGAGTTGAGCTGTGTTATGTTCTGGGTTCCAAGTTTTCTGGGAAGGCATTATGGATGTTGGCACGTCCAGGGGAAGCAACCTTGCGAAGGCTTGTCACATGAGAAAAAAATGGAAAAACTCGGATGTTCAGCTAAGAACAGGGAAGACCCAGTAGGGACGTGTTGGCTGTCTGGCATGCAGAAGAGGGATGACCCTATTGGGTTGGCCTCACAAGCTAGAACCAGGAAGGAGGAGTAGATTTAGACTAATTATCTGGAAGAACTTCCTAACAAATGCACTGTCTCAGAAAATGCAGTGCTCTATGTTTAAAGGTTGAAGAATGGATTCCTGCATTCAGTGAGGAAAGGCAGATCAAAATCCTGTTAAGGTCTTTTCCAGCTCTGACATTCCCTGATTTGCTTCAAGGGAAACTTCCTGTCCTGTGTGAATAGCGGGGTAGACTGTAGGTTTCTCACTTGAACTTGGGAAAATCTGGTGCTACTCTGTTTTTTCTGTCTTACATTTTCTTGGTGAAATTGCTGTGTCCGTTTCTTGCTTGCTTGGGATTTGTAGACAGGATGTTTTTGATCACCCGCTTTTAAGATGAACTATTGGGACCTAGATTCTGCTACACTCTGCTGATCAGGTAGCTTTAGAGTAAAATAACGAGGCCTCATCTTGGTGAGGGCAAAGGAGTGGGATGGGGTGGGGATATTTGAGTGTGCATACTGAATTAAATGTGGTGATAGAAAACCCTTTGAATAAATTTTAAATAAAACACAAAGTGCTATGACTAGAAAAAGCTTAGATTTTTGAAATCAGACTCAGACATTTCCTCACTTGGGCATGTTACTTAGCCTCTCCCAGGTTTGGACCATTTCCTTCTCCATAAAATTAGAATAATTCTCCTTCCTTTGCAGGGTTGTTGGAAAGATTGGAGATAATGTAGGAAAGCAGTAAGTGGTACCCGTTGTTATTAGTAGTATTAATTATACGTTGGCTTTGAATAAACAAGCTGCTTACCGGTTCTCTTTTGCTGGGCCAGTTGCTTTATCTTGCTTTTCAGTTTGTTTTGAGGATTAAGAAGAGAATGCTAACGAAGTGCTGAGCAGAGTACTGGGCTGATACTAATCACTATTATTATACTGGTATAGCTACTTAGAAATTGATAACTGAATACCCAGAGCGTCCTGAAGATTATGAAGAATAAACAGGCTCCAAATACAAATAGTCTAGTTTCGTTTCCTTTGCTTCTCATGGATGTCTACTGAGATACCAGTTCTACCTAGTATTAGTTTCCTCTTGCTGCCGTATGTAACAAATGATCACACACTTAATGGCTTAAAACAACAGAAAATTAGGGCTTCCCTGGTGGCGCAGTGGTTGAGAGTCTGCCTGCCGATGCAGGGGACATGGGTTCGTGCCCCGGTCCGGGAAGATCCCACATGCCGCGGAGCGGCCGGGCCCGTGAGCCATGGCCGCTGAGCCTGTGCTTTCGGAGCCTGTGCTCCGCAACGGGAGAGGCCACAACAGTGAGAGGTCTGCGTACCGCATTAGAAAAAAACAAAACAAAAAAACACAAAATTATTATCTTTCAGTTCTGGGGCCAGAAGTCCTAACCTAAAATGAAGGTGTCATCAGAGTTGCGTTCCTTCCAGAAATCCTAGAGGAGCCTCATCTCCTTGCCTTTTCCAGCTTCTAGAAGCCACCAGAATTCCTTGGCTTGTGACCCCTTCCTCCATCTTCAGAGCCAGCAACATAGCATCTTCAAATCTCTCTCTCTTTTCCTTCTTCTTCTTTCTCCCTCTCCCCATCTCTGATCTCTGTTTCCTTCTCTCTCTGTGCTTCTGCCATCACATCTCTCTGACTTTGCTCTTATAAGGACTCTTGTGATCTCATTGGGCCCACCCGGATAATCCAGGGTAATCTCTCCATCTCAAAACCCTTAATTTAATCACAGCTGCAAAGTCCGTTTTGCCATATAGGGTGACATAGTTACAGGCTCCGAGGATCAGGATATGAACATTTTTAGGGGGCCGTTATTCAGCTGTCACATTCCTGCATATCTGAGAAAGTTGCTCTAAAATCACAGAGATTATACATCTTTCCTTGAGCATCCTGAGGAAAAATAAAATGATTATAGTTCTTTTGCTCTGAATTCATTTATTCTAATGTCATTCTCTAAAGAGCTGAGTGATTGACTTGAAACTAAAGTCTAAGGAAGACATTTTTCATGTCATTTGTGGTGTTTCATGGAGTAACATCCAAGATGCTTGGTGCCAGGTGTTGTACTTGTTAAGCGTAGAATGCCCCTTGAACTTCAAGGTGAAGGTGTGCCTTAAAGATAATTCCTTTTTTTAAAAATTTTTTTAATTTTTATTTATTTTTGGCTGTGTTGGGTCTTTGTTGCTGCGTGCGGGCTTTCTCTAGTTGCGGCAAGTGGGGCTACTCTTCGTTGAGGTGCACGGGCTTCTCATTGCGGTGGCTTCTCTTGTTGCGGAGCACAGGCTCTAGGCGCGCGGGCTTCAGTAGTTGTGGCTCGCGGGCTCTAGAGCAGAGGCTCAGTAGTTGTGGCGCACGGGCTTAGTTGCTCCGCGGCATGTGGGATCTTCCTGGACCAGAGCTTGAACCTATGTCTCCTGCATTGGCAGGCGGATTCTTATCCACTGCGCCACCAGGGAAGCCCTTAAAGATAATTTCTCACCTAAAGGAGACACTGATGTAAGTTCCTTGGGGTCAACGGTAGAACAGGAAACTGAGAGCAAGTTCCTTGCCCCCCACAGAGGACAGGAATGGGCTCTCTCTCACTCTCAAAGATGCTTGTCAACACTTTCTCTTTTGGATCTGCTCAAAGTAGATAGAAATATCCCTAGAAAACATCCCCTCTGTGTACAACTCTTAGGAGCACAGTCTTCTGGGTAATTGTTTTAAATTCATCCTTAGAAACCTTTTATTTTAAACATCTTTTAGAGTAGTTGAGAACATATGCTCTGGAGTTAGACTGCCCAGAATCAACCTGAGCTTGGCCCTTTGCTGTGTGGCCCTAGGCAAGTTCGTAAACTTTGTGAGCTTCTGCTTCCGTGCATATAAAATGGAAATCGTGATACCTACTTCATATGGCCTTGAGGACACAGTGCAATGATGCTGGGCACTTAGTTTGTACTTCATAAATATTAGCAATTCATCAGATTTCTGCAGTGAGTTGCCTTCTAATTTAATATTTAATAAGTTCAACAGCCTTGTTATAAATATCACGTTTGTTCAGTGATTCCAATAGATCATTGACCATGATGAAATAAGAGAGGGAAATACAAAGGCAGACTTTGGTGATTAGGTGGTTGTTGGTAGTAAATTCTTA
Organism: Delphinus delphis; assembly: GCF_949987515.2. Lineage (NCBI taxonomy): Eukaryota > Metazoa > Chordata > Mammalia > Artiodactyla > Delphinidae > Delphinus > Delphinus delphis. The sequence goes on along the minus strand of NC_082688.1, from coordinate 44,072,779 downwards.
ATTTTCAGATATGTTTACATGTAATAATGTCATTCATTCATTCAACATTTATTAAGTATAAAGTGTATGTTATATGTTAATGTTGTATCACAGAAAGGGTTATAAAGAGATTTGCAAGAAGCCTTCCCTAAGGTTTAGAGACATGCTCACTGCTGCTTTGATTTCCTGAAGATCAGGGACCATTCATTCATTCATTCATTCATTCTAACGTTTATTGGGTGTGCCTGGCACTGTTAATAGGAGCTAAGTCTAATTCAGCAGTGAATAAAACAAAAATTCCTGACCTATGGAGCTAACATTCTAGTAGGGGAAGACCAGCAATAAATGGGACAAATAAAGGGAATATATAATATGTTAAGTGGTGATAAATGTGAAGGGGAAAAATAAATCAGGGAAGGGGCAGTGGGGTGTGCTGGAGACAGCAGTTTCAAATTGGGTGGTCAACTGGGTGGAAATCTTCCCTGAGAAGAGAGCATTTGAGCAAACACCTGAAAGCAGAGAGGATGTGAGTTATGGAGATTTCTAGAAGGGCATTCTGGGCAGAGGAAAAGCAGGCGCAAAGGCCCTGAAGTTGGAGTATTCTTGGTGACTTTGGGGAAAGCAATCATGGCCACCTTCTCTTTGATTCTCCTTTGAATGTTATAGAGTCTGAAATACAGAAGGCAAGTAATTACAATGGTTTTAATATTCTCAGGGAAGTACAAATGAGGCATCACAGTCAAATTTTAATGAAGGGAAATCAGTATATGCAGGCGGTGCTTCTGTAGCTTTCTGTCTGAATGGAATTTAGCAAGCAGGAGTTTCAAACTTTAACTCCTGGATGTTGGAGACTGATCGGCAAGAACAATTGTCTTGGTTCCTCCCCACCTCACCTGAGAGGGCGGGAGGAGATCTGAGCTGAAGAGCCCCAGGTCACTGGGTTCTCACGTTTCCCAATCTCTGAATCATTCTACAGATGGGAAAGAGAACCAGAGATCAGTAGAGGAGATACAACTTTTGAACTCGCCATTATTGTGGTATAATTGATATACTCCCCATCGCAGCCATTTTTGTGTAAGATTGGATGAGTGTTGACAAATGCACATACCCGGGGTTGTGCTGATAAATACGAAACAAGTGACCGATCAGGGAAAAAAGAAGCCCTAATTTGTAGCCTTTGCCAGTTTTTCCTGATGTGTTAAAAACTTCCATCATTGTTGATGTCAAGTCAGCAATGTGATGTCCCTGCAGAGGGTGTTGGGAAAAGATGCAGTTGGATCTGGCAAGCCTGCAATGAGCTGGTTCCACCATGCCGGAGCACTAACCACTGATGGAATTACCACCACAGTCATGATATAGAACATTTCCCAAACTCAAAAGTTTCTCCAGGCTTTCCCCAAGGTTATCACTCATCTGTTTGCTGTCATGATAGAGTAACTGTCCTAGAACTTCTTACCAATGGAATCATACAGTGTATCCTCTTTGTGTCAGCATACTGTTTTGACCTTCATCCACGTAGCTGCATGCATCAGAGTTTTGTTCCTTTTTATTGCTGGGTGTTCCATTCTGTAAATATACCACAATTGATTTATCCATTCACTTGTTGATAGACATTTGCATTATTTCCAGTTTGGGGCTATTATTAAGAAAGCTGCTATAAGCATTTATGTTTGAATTTTGTTTGGAAATAGGTTTTCATTTCTCTTGGGTAAATACTGTAAATGAAATGGCTGGGTCATGAGGAGGAGATATGTTTCATAAGAAATTACCAAATGATTTTTCAAAGATGTTGAACCATTTTCTACTCCCGCTAGCAATGTATGAGAGTTCCGATGCTCCGTAATCTCATTAAAAATGGGTATTGTCTACCTTTTAAATTTTAGCCATTTTGGTATGTGTATAGTGCCATTATGATTTTATTTGCATTTGAGCATCTTTTTACATGCTTATTGGCCATTTGTATATCTTTTGTGAAATGTCTGTTCAAACTTTTGCCCATTAAAAAAATTTTATCTGTAGGCTGATAGTAAATAACTTTTCGAAAAGGAGTACAGAATTTGGGGAAATCTGTAAGTTGGACAGGGCAGGAGGGAAAACAAGGCAAACAAGCAGCCTGAGAGAGCTGACAGGTTCATCGAGGTGGCCACAGTGCTTTCATTCAATGAGTTAGATAAAGCATGTAGACTAGTTCCTGGCACAGAATAACTGTTGATCTTATTATTAACTTTAAAATTATATTATTAAATATTACTATTTATTTTAACAGCAAAGGGAAGCCACTCAAGGATTTGAAGCTGGCGTATGAACTATGACAGTCAAATGTACATTTATAACCTTATGCTGGCTACTGTATAGAAAGACTTGAGAGAGGAGATTGGTATGAATGGCTGCGAGAAGCCAAGAAGCCAGTGTAGTCATCTAACCGGATGTTAGAGCAGACACAGTGGGTCATCCGTAGCCTGTGGCTCAGTGGTGCCTGTAGCCCATGACTCAAAAGGTACATACCTTTGAGGATCTCTAAGTTGTGCAAGATTGTATATATATAAAGCTGCTTTTTCAGAAATTCTCATCTGTCCAGTTTGGAATATTCAGGGGAGCCAACTACTGAATCCACTGCTTGGTCTGCTTTGGAAGGCATTCAGTATTGACTATTAAATAGCTTGGAGTATCAATCAGGAGGGCCAAGTTTTCAGAAAAGGCCCCCAAAGCCACCCCACAGCATGGGCCTCCACCAGAGCTGCTGCTTCTGCCTCAGTGAGGAAGCTGAGGAAGGAGAAAGCTACCCTATGATGCCCCTGTAGTTCTTCTAAAATCTCTTCCCAACTGACTGACAAAACAGGATGTGCAAATGAATGCCCAGAAAGCTAGCAACCAGGTACTAAGACCTTTAGCCACAGCCACCACTAGACACGAAAATGCCTCCAGGAGCATGCCTCACGATGCCACAGTCTGCCTTTGATTGGTAGAACCTTATCACATTCAGAACCCTGGCTGCATAGAATTTAGCTCTGCAGCATAGGAAGGCTCACTAGAAGGATGTCGGAATGCGTCTTGTGAGCCCGTTGACGGGATGCACCATGAAACGTAACTAAATTCACCCCGATGCTAGGCATTCGACAAAGATTTACACTTTACCAGCTCACAATACCAGCTGTGTACATTCGGGCACTACCAGAGCCTCAATAGCCTCCTTTATCAAGTTGGAGGTACTAATATTTGTCTTCAGAAGCTCTTGGGGAGGTGAAGTTAAATATAATACCATGCGGAAGAGCAGCAAGATGCTTGGCACGTGGCAGGCATTCTGTAATTGAGGCATCAGCCAATCAGTGAACACCATTCCATAACCCTATAGAGGAAACAGAATCCCTGAAAGATGGAGATTAAATAGAGTGTACTGCTAAAGAGATTTAATGGCCCCAATAGAAGTGGCCCTTGTATCAGTCCCATGGAATTGGGGGAGCGTATTTGCCCCTGGAAAAGTAGGTGGGATTTGTGTGTGTGCTATTTCACGTGTTCATTTGTATTATGTTTTCATTTTTGGTTAGTTTCATTTAAAACAATAATGCAGCCACATAAATCATGAAAAGAAAATCCCTCTTTTCCAGTTTGTCAAGTTTCCTTCTTGAAATATCCTGTGCATATAAGCACACATGTCATCTAGAGTCTTCCTTTTTTCTCCTACAAAAATTGGGTCATATTATATGCCTCTTTTGCACCTGTATTTCTTTCTTTCTTTATCCACTACCTTGGAGACAATGCATTTCAGTTCATATAGAACCAGTCACCTACTGATGCCAGCTAGTTGTTTGCATTCTCTTGCTTTTACAAAATTTGCTCTAACTAACATCCATTCTTTTACGTAAATGACTCTACCTATAGAATCAATTTTAAGAAGTGGAAAGGCTAGGTTGAAGGTTAAGTACTGTGTATAATTTTATTGATATTGCCAAATGGCTCTCCACACACTTGTACCATGGTACGCTCTTTACTGATCCTGTACGAGCTGCATTTGTGCCAACATCCTTGCCAACAGTGTATCATCAACCCTTTTGATTTTTGGCCAGTGAAATAAGGGAAGTGAAATAAGGGAGGTGATACCAGGGCAGATTAAGAGGAATCCTGCCAAGAGACAGAGGTGAGGGATTAATTAGAGGGATAGGAGGTGAGGGAAGGTAGGATTTGAATATAAACTTAGAAGGGAAACTCATAACCTTCTGCTACTTACTATGTGCTGGACAGTGACTTGACTAGGCAGTGTACCTGCTATTACATTCAATCCTTATAACCACACTAACCCATAAACACTATCATCCCCCATTAGACTCTGACGCCCAGTCTCTGTCCACTGTACCTCCTGTGTCCATATTTCACAGTTGAGGAAACCAAGGCCCAAAGAGGTTAAGTGATGTATTCAAAATCCCAGAGCAAGTTAAGTCAGGACAAGGGTTCCGCTTTCCAGCTCCATGTACACTGCATTAGGCCAGCATTCTGGTGTGTACCATTGAAGCCACAAAGGATCTGAATATTTCTTCAGGGTGTATTTCATCCACAGTTTGAGTTTAATAGTTGAGTTGAATTCAGTCATTTCCTATAGTCGAAGAGCTTCCATAATAGTTGAGTGGACATGATCTTAAACATACTGGCGCTTTTCACGTTGATAAAAAGTTCTTCCTCAGAGATTCTCTGTTCCTTTCCACAAAAACTACTGTATTTACTCGAGCATTCTTTTTTTTTTTTTTTTTTGCTGTACGCGGGCCTCTCACTGTTGTAGCTTCTCCCGTTGCGGAGCACAGGCTCCGGACGCGCAGGTTCAGCGGCCATGGCTCAGGGGCCCAGCCGCTCTGCGGCATATGGGGTCTTCCCAGACTGGGGCACGAACCCGCGTCCCCTGCATCGGCAGGCGGACTCTCAACCACTGCGCCACCAGGGAAGCCCCCAAGGAGCATTCTTGACAGAAACTATGTGAGGTGAAAGCTCTAAGCTTCTTGGGATTTTAAGATTTCTTATAGAGGATTATGCAGCCCCTCCTGAATTCTACCCCTGCTCCTCTGGAATTTTAAAGTTGGCCTGTAAAACCCTCCTTGAAACACCCGTGGAGACTGGGACTGGCACCTGTGCCCTCTTCCTCATTGTTTTCTACTGCTTCAGAGTCCAGAATCATCGAGATTAGAGGTTTCAGCTAGGATTGCCTCATTTCCTACTTGTTTTCAGAGTCCAGGATCTCTTCTGTGTACATCTGGGCAGTTCCACTTGAATCAGAAATGGGAGACTTAAGACATTCAAATTTAATGAAGATAAGAAACATTCAATTAGAGCATGAAGTCCCAGTGAGGAGATGACTCTTAACTGGCACAGAAATTTGGTTGATCATCCTTATTGGAAGGGCGGGACGATGATTGAGAATGTGATGAAAAGATGGGAATGAAAAGTAAACCTTTTATCTGAAAAAATTAAGCTGGGGCAATGACTTTTTTTTTTTTTTTTTTTATCAATTAAGAAGGCCTAACTTTTGAATTGTCCTAATTGGAAAACATCTTGATGATGGTCATTCTTTTAGGGTAGAGCAATGGTGTGCTAAATGTATTTGCCCAAGGCGAGTAAAGTGTCAGTGGTAAAGAATAGAATTTGACAGCTGTAGTGATCTGAGAAATGAACTGGCTTGAAGTCCAATTTTATAGATAATGAAACTGAGACATAGTAAGTATATGCGATTTAGTTAAGAAGACACTTCTGGTGACCGTCGGCCGAAACTAGAACCAAGCTCTCCTGCCTTAGCTCATTGTATGGTTTAATTTCCATTATGTGATCCACATTTTACAGTCTGCTGAAAGAATATGATTGTTTGGAATTGTGTTAGTTTGTTTTCTTAGAATGGACAGGGATTTATTTTTACAGCTATCCTAAACAGACCTGTTTTTAACTAAAGAAAGGGGTACATAAATGAGAAAACTAATTCGTTAAAGAAATGGTTAAGATAAAGTCGACTGAACTATTGTCACACAGGAAGCTTAGCTGATAGGTGGGACGTGTGATCTTTGTTTTGTTTTAGAAATTGCCATTCATTCCACTTTTAGTTTTGCAACACATGAATAAGAGCTATGTATTTATACTGTCTACCGAAGTCAGGAAACAAACTAAGTACTGTTTTCTTTGCGAATGATCAATTGCTTAGGACTTGTTTCAAATTAACGATATAAATAATCTAACAAGGTCTTTCATTGTACATTTCTCGGAGCAAACAAAATGCGATGTGTTTTTATAACCAGATAGCTATTTGATATTTGTTTCTCTTTCATACATTTAGATACAGATTGATATAAAATTACTTAAAATGCTGCATATAAATTAAACATTAAAAGGGAGATATGGAGAGCCCAAGCTGCCCCATTATAATCTTTAGTTCCACGGTCACCACCTCAAGGACACTCCATTTCATATCACATGTCCTTCTTTTGAAAAGTGATCACCAAGCTTCAAGTAACATTTGAGCATGGCCAGCAACTGCATAATTTATGGACCTTTTCTTTTTTTTGCTTTTGTGTTCTTATTTTAATGAAAAACCAGGAAAACAGAAGACTTTTCATACGTTAACTCTCTTATATTCTTTCCCTCCTGCCTTTGCAGATCGGGGCCCTGAAGGATTACTACCACTTCTATCACAGCAGGACGATTAAAAGGTCAGTTCTCTCAAGCAGAGGAACACACAGTTTCATTTCAATGGAACCAAAGGTAAGAAGAACCAGTTGGGTGGGGACCAAGAGGCAGAGCTTCTGCATTTTTCATTGGTAACATCACACTAGGAACTGGTGACCAGCACGAAAGCTTACATTTCAAGAGCTGTCATACTATCCTTTGGTCCAATATCTTTGCTTCCTCTTGAGACCAAAAATAGGCAGTGGCTTGATTTTTTATTGAAGTGCCCTTATCATCCCAGTTGTAGAACAGCCCAGGGGTATCAGAAGTAGGAGTTGTCATGGAGAAATGAGAAGGAGTGTATGTGGGGACAGATGGGGATGGATTCAGAAGTATTGAGGTCTTAAGAAGACCATACTATCTGCCTGTTTGCATACAGATCTGAGGTTCTATCTGAGCTCTGTAGAGGAGTCTCTTCCAGAACGCTTAGGTCAGGCCTTAGGTCACCACGAATCCTTGTAGTTTCAACGGGCATTAATAGAGCCATGCCACTGGTGGCCCAGGGCCTAGACCATGGCCTAGACCATGTCTGAGACAGGAGGGATTCTGAGCACAGAAGGGACAGAAGCTGGCTGTGCTCCTCTTGGAAGCTCAACAGGGATCTTTCTTACACATTGTCTTGACCCCAATCCTTTTGGGTTGTACAGAAAGCATACTTCTAGGAGAACCTAGCAGGAGACATGTCATGTCTAGATCCTCCCAATCCATTTTGGAGAGGCAGGACAGCTTTGAAATGGGAGATAGGAAGCTGGAGGGTGTTAGGGACAAACAGGCTAATAACTGGCAACTAAAACTCTGAGGATGAGATAACCCTCTGTCCTTATTAAGTTGGAGGAAGGGATTGACTCTGACAGAGAGCTGCTTGGCCTCCCAGATGTGACGAGTAAAGAGGGAGAGAGGACAGCAGTACCAGCCTGCCCTGGTTCCTCTGTGGATTCACTGTTTGTTATTTACTGATCAGGAAGGGTTGTCTTTTCCTCATTATGGTTTGGGTTTATCATAGGAGCTCATTTTCAAATAAATTGGTCAACAAGTCTATACCAGTGAGCATGGCAATGTCACCTAGAGATTCCTCAAAAATGGTATTCCTTATTAAAGCAAAAAGGTCCCTGTTTGAATTAATATGCAAATCAGGTTGGCTCTTTGGAGTCCTGTCCTCGGTTATGTGCCACAGTTCTTGTTTAATTTTTGTCTGGAATATTATCACACAGCGTTCATGATTGTGAAGTTGTATCTTGGTGGTTAGAAAAAGCACGTTTGTTGTAGGGCCCAATTTTCTGTGGATTATAGGAACATCCCCTGATACTTAACACTCTGGCAGCCTGTGGCTTATATGTATATTTTCCCTTTATCTCTATTCAGAATTAAATGTTACTGGAAAAGCAATCTGTTAGGATGTTCTTGAATTAGCGAAGTTTTCGAAGCAAAGTCACGTTTTTCATCTGTTAACGTTTTCCAAGCTTTCTTGAACTTTGGTAATTTAAATGATTTTAATTTCAGACCTCATGTGCATAGTCCACGTGATTTTTTTTTTTTTTTTTTTTTTTTGCGGTACGCGGGCCTCTCACTCTTGTGGCCTCTCCCGTTGCGGAGCACAGGCTCCGGACGCGCAGGCTCAGCGGCCATGGCTCACGGGCCCAGCCGCTCGGCGGCATGTGGGGTCTTCCCGGACCGGGGCACGAACCCGTGTCCCCTGCATTGGCAGGCGGACTCTCAACCACTGTGCCACCAGGGAAGCCCAGTCCACATGAATTTGAAAAACCGAGTACTAAATGGTTTGGGAGGTAAGAACAGAATTGAATACAGAGCTATTTCAAGCCTTAACGTTCTTTTGGGGAAGCTTGGCCTTCCATTCTTCTTATCTCAGTGCATCAAATAGCTCACGCAGGACCCAATGGAGACCTCAGATGCTGGGACACGTAGTGCCTGGCATGTATGTCCTCCCCCACCCCGCCCAGAGGAACAGAGCCAGTTCAGGCCAGCCCCAGGGTACATGCTCAGTTCCTCTGCCTCCTCCATATAAAGAATACCCTAGAATAGGACTGTATGTTGCTTCTCACTCCTCATTCTGATGCCACCTGCCCCTCATTGCTGCCCAGCTGTTTATACAGAAGGGCCACTGTTCTACCAACTTTGCAGATTGGGGATTGCCTGCAGTTTCTTTCAGACATTTCTTAAAGTCCGATCATTCCTTCCATTGGCCACTGCTTGAGCGTCTAATATATGCCAGGCCCTGTGTTAGGCTCTGGGGATTTGGGGATAGGGTGTTGCCCTCAGGGAACTCTCTGCAGCCTCCCACAGTAGCTTTCAGGGAAACACAAGACGTTACAGTGCTTCTCAGTGTTGGGGACGGAAGAGCAAAGGAGATGGGGGTCCACTACATTCCTCCTCCTTCTCCAGCTCCCTCCACGAAAAGCTCAGGCCGCCACTTAGGTTAAGTTTCCTTTTTAATTAAAACAACAACAACAACAACAAATGTTATTTACAGAGAAGTTGCAAAAACGTTATGAGGAATTCCTGTATTCACTTCCCAGATTCCCTAAATGTTCACGTTTACATTTTACATCTCGTCAAACTTACTTGGTCATTTTCTCTCTCTTCTCTCTACACATGCACGCACAAGCACACATAGCTATGTATATACGTTTCTTTTTGAAAATTTGGGTGCAAATTGCAGACATGATGCCCCTTTAACTCTAAATACTTCACTGTGTATTTACCAAAACAAAGGATTTTCTGTCATATAACTGGGAGTACAATGGTTAACATTTTGGTAAAATCTGGGTATTAACATTGATTCAATATTATAATCTAATCTACAGATTTTATTCAGATATTGCCAGTTGTCTCTTTTCTGGGCCAGGATCACATCAGTTGTCATATTTCCCAAATCCCCTTGGTATACTCTGTCATACTTTCATTTTCTTCCCTTCCCTCCCCTCCCCTCCCCTCCCCTCCCCTCCCCTCCCCTCCCCTCCCCTCCCCCTTCCCCGCCCCCTCCCCTCCCCTCCCCTCCCCTCCCCTTCCCTCCCCTCCCCTTCCCCTCCCCCTCCCCTCCCCTCCCCTTCCCCTCCCCCTCCCCTCCCCTTCCCCTCCCCCTTCCCCTTCCCCTCCCCTCCCCTCCCCCTCCCCCTTCCCCTTCCCCTCCCTTGCCCTTCCCCTTCTCCTTCCCTTTCCCCTTCCCCCTTCCCCTTTCCTTTCCTTTTCTTTCATGATCTAGAATTTTTTTTCAGAGTACTGGCCACTTATTTTGTAGATCTCTCAAGTTGTGTCTGTCTGTTTCTTCACGATTAGCTGCAGGTTTGGCAGGAACACCAGAGAAGTGCTATGTCCTTCCCAGTGTATCAGATCGGGAGGCGCATGACATTGACGTGTTTCATTGCTGATGATTTTAACTTTGGTCACTTGATGAAACCTGGTGTCTGCCAGGTTTCTTTATTTTAAAATACGATTTTCCCCCACCTAATTAATAGGCGTTTTGTGGGGAAATACTTTGAGATTATGTAAATTTCTACAGGCTGGCTTTTTATTTTCCACTCCCAGCAGATCTCATGGGGAGTATAAAGTACCCGCACAACTTGCTTTCTTAGGCAGGACTCCTTTTCTTTAGTCTTGGGGGGGTGTGTGTGTGTGTGTGTGTGTGGTGGGTGATTTGTGTGCCAGAGTGGAGGCACATTTGTGATTAGGGGGACGGGACCATGTGGAATGGCTTGGTGGGAAACATTGGTGACGTGTGAAGTTATTTTTGTTCCTCGTCTTCTCCAGAAAGGGAAAACACACATGGGTGAATTGCAGGGAATACACACACTCAACAGATCCTGGCATTTACTTGCTGGAGTAAATTGCATGGCTGCTTCTTCCCCCTGCTATTGTTTTTACTTAGAGGGTTCTAAAGGAGGAGATGCAAAAGTAGCAACATTGTAAGAACAACCCTCCTGGTGCTAAGAAAATGCTGTGGTCAGTTGGGGCACATGAGCCCGGAGAACAAGAATAGACTGGATTCCCATATGTTAACGGTATGTTATGATTAGCTTTTAAATGACAGGGATCCGCAGACTTCTAAGACGGCATCACTGCACGATAATAACACAGTTTGGCAAAAAGTGTTGGTACGATATTACAGCGTTAGAAGGGTGAGTCTAACAGTGTTCTTGACTCACCAGCTTCTCTCCAAGAGACCTAGGTTACATCTGAGAGACAGCAGTCTTGCATTAACGTTTTCAGAAGCCTCTCATTAATCTGCTTGGAAATCTTTGCCAGCCCTGTGGCATTTTGGTCAAAGAGGGCGATATCTACGGGAGGTCTTTGGAATGAAAGTTCTTTACGGTTCTTTAACTGCCGGTGCAGACATGGGCAGGGGTGGTGGAGGAGATATTTCTCTTTCATTCTTCTTACCCAGAACAGAAAAATCAGAATCCTACATTTTCCATTAGAGTAGGCTTTCAAAAATAAAGAACATAAACTGTCCTTCGTTTAGCCCTTATGTCCTATTCATGTGTGGTTTGATATACGAGCCCAACGTCTACCCTTGCCCATGAGGTTTTATCTTGAAGATTCTGGCCTTTTAATCTCTTATCTTTTCCAGTCGTTTTTTTTCTGTCTTCAAATATATTTAAAGATCAATTTTTATCTAAATCTAGGGTAGAATTACCTTCTGCTCTGGGCTCAGGGATGAGCAACTCTCCTGCCTTGTTTTTTCCTGAAGTTCAACTTATCAACCCGCCTCATCGCGTGGATGTGTATGGCTGTGTATCTCAAATACGGAAAAACTATTGATATAGTATTATTTATTGCAGAATCCTAGGCTCCTTAGAATTAGACTTCTCTCCTTCCTATCCAATGCTAACATACCCTCTGTCATACTCCTAAAAATATTATTTTCAGATCTGTTAAACATGCCCAGTGACAGAGAGCTCAGTACTGGACAAGGCAAACATTTCTATAATTAAAGAGATTTAACATGTTGAGCTAAAATTTGCTTGTCTGTAACTTCTATCCATTGATTGGATCTACTTCTACCTTCCAGACTTACACATAACAGCTCTTTAAATATTTGGAGCCCCTCTCTTAGTCTGCTGGAGCAGCAATTGTCCCTCTGTCAGTGTGGCCCAGAATTAAGTTCACGGCTTTAGCTCACAGAGAGATTGCTCATTTGTTACATTTATATGTAAGCCATTTCCTCTGAAGAGGATTTTAGAGCAGAGCATGCAAGCACCGTACAGGGACAGCTAAAGGGCTGTAGAAAAAGGACAGGAAGGCGGAAATGAAGTAATTGGAGGTAATTAGCGAAATCAGATAGAATCAAACCTGTGAAAGGAGAAAGGGAAGTTCAAGTTCTTGACTAATGCCTGTTGGTACCTATTGTGTCCAGAATTTGATTTTCAGGCGAATGGAGTTTCTTTTTGCCCCAAGGGTGAAGACGATGTGATGGAGTAAAGTAAGGGTGCAGGGGTACTTCACTGTACATAATGGTCCTGTTCCCAAAAAGTTGTACCAATCTACTTCTTATCAGTCAAACCTCATTTCTCCATGGATTCACTTTACAATTTCAGAATCAATTTATCTTCACTGAGGATTGATATGTCATTTTTCTGTGGAGACAACCAGCACGTTAGTTAACTCTTTTTTTTTTTTAACTCTGAGACAAACCATTTAAAAGTGGTTTCCATACACCTGATCTGCCAGGGGATCTTTGGAGGTAAAGAAACCTTATTCAGTTAGAAATAGATGCTCAGGAGTGTCTGAGCTCCATCTTGCCTGGCTCCCATGCATGAATCACAGCCATGCCTTTTCACTGACAAGATTCCTGGTGTCCTGGTGCAGCTTCAAAATTCATTCCACCCCGAGTACAAGTGCTTCCTGATCTGGCCGCTGCTGCACTTCCTCTCACCCCACCTGCCCTCATTCCAGCTGGTGCTCCCGTGGACTGTTTTCTCTGGCCGTTCAATTTTCTGCTCTTTGCTTTTAACTGTGATAATAACCTCATGGTTTGACTTTCTTCTGTGAAGTGCAGTTTTATAACAACATTCCTGGGCTTGTGCTGGGCGGCCACGTGCACAGATCCTGGGTGTGTTGAGGTGGAACGAGAGGGGCTGTGTTCTCTGGGGCAGGAACCCGAGGCTGTGTGTTCTTAGCCTGTGTCATAACCGTGATTGTTACACATTTGCTTCTCAGCATCTCACCAGTGAATAAAAGCAGTTACCATATAGCTTGAGAATGCCCTGAATTCTTCTGGAAGCAGCGTGGGCTTGGGTGTGATGATGAGTGGAGAGGATGTGGATGCAATGGTCAAGGGGCATGTTGGGGGGCTGTCTTGTTCCGGGTGACCCTCTTTTTTTTTTTTTTTTTTTTTTTTTTTTGGCGGTACACGGGCCTCTCACTGTTGTGGCCTCTCCCGTTGCAGAGCACAGGCTCCGGACGCACAGGCTCAGCGGCCATGGCTCACGGGCCCAGCCGCTCCGCGGCATGTGGGATCTTCCCGGACCGGGGCATGAACCTGTGTCCCCTGCATCGGCAGGCGGACTCCCAACCACTGCGCCACCAGAGAAGCCCCCGGGTGACCCTCTTTAACTACACTTCACCAGTTATGAAGTGCAACCGCTATGGCAGATTCCTGTCTTTGCTTTTTGATAGCATTCCTGTGCCTTTGAAAACCCCACTAGAACGTGTAGACTCCTGGGAGAAGCGTTTCAGGCATAAGTTTGCAACCTGTGATACAGGTATAATGGCAGGATGGCTAGGAGTGTAGGAGAGACGGAAGGAGTATGTGGGTGCAGATGCCACCAAGTTCTCCGCCTTCCCTTCTTTTCTGTCTTGTTTTCAGGTCTCCCAGATGTCTGGATGATCAGAAACCAGAGAGTCAGGTTGTACACTGCTGGGTTATCTGATGGGAAAGTTTGGGTCATAACCCCAATTTTTTTAGCTACTTAGGAAAAGTGGCCAAATCTTTATTAGAGAGCACTTCGCAGTGTTTCATTCTGAAAGGTTATAAACGCACATGCCCACAGTGGCGTGCAGATAAGAAGGATGAGTAAGATGGGCCAGACAGAAAATCCCTGGGCATAGGATAGAGTGTAGAGCCCTTGCTGTGTGTAAGGGAGCATCCGCAGCCCTGCGGCTTCATGTTTGCATGCTGGCTCGTGGTTGCCAGTTGAGAAGAGCCGGCAAGTCTGCACTTTCATGGGGCGTTTCCCAGTTTTAAATGTTGGCCAGTAATTCAGAAGTTTAAACATATTCGTGTGGGCCAAGGAAAATGCATCCGAGGGGCATCCCAGTTTGTGACCCCTGAGGTGGGCTGCATCGGGAAGAAGTGGGGGAGGCGTGAAAGGTAGGTGTTAGCACTTTCGTAACTTGGCCTCGGTCTTGCCCTCACCTGAACACTGGTTTCAGTCTGTCAGTCACGCTCTGCTGAGTGGCTCTAGTATAATTTTTCTCTGTGTCTTAGTCTCCAAACTGAAATGCAAAAATCTTTTTTTTTTTTGCGGTATGTGGGCCTCTCACTGTTGTGGCCTCTCCCGCCGCGCAGCACAAGCTCCGGACGCGCAGGCTCAGCGGCCATGGCTCACGGGCCCAGCCGCTCCGCGGCATGTGGGATCCTCCCAAACCGGGGCACGAGCCCGCGTCCCCCGCATCGGGAGGCGGACTCTCAACCACTGCGCCACCCGGGAAGCCCTGAAATGCGACGATCTTTTAGGTGTAAATAATTGGCTCAGAGCACTCCGGTTCTGAAGCAGACGCTGCTGCCGGTGAGGACGGAGGGTTGCCGGAGCTCGTTCTAGCTCCTCTTGTGCCTTTACCCAGTTTTCCACTGACAACAGTCTCAACAGGAAATGAAGCCTGGAGGAAATAGGATAAGTCAAAGAAAAGAACAGAAAAAGGAAGCAAATAAAGTGATGACCATGTAAAAATAGGGAGAGGAATTAGATAGGGTGGGGGAAGGGTAATTATGGATTTTGCCGCTTTAGCCACGTGAAGGAAAGGTACAAATATAAAATCTGTATTATTTTCTTAATTTATGTAGTATTTCTAAGGTGTCAGATTCTAAAGCAGCCGGTGCTAGATCTAGAAAGTGTAGGGTAATGACGACATTCTGAATTTCTCGTTAGGTCTGGTCTTAGTTCAGGTTGCTTATGACAGAATATCATAGACTAGGTGGCTTATAAACCACATACATTTACTTCTTCTAGTCCTAGAGGCTGGGAAGTCCAAGATCAAGGTGCTGGTAGATTCGGTGTCTGGTGAGACCCCACTTCCTGGTTCATAGACAGTCGTCTTCTCACCGTAATCTCACCTGGCGGAAGACACAAGGGAGCTCTCCGGGGTCTCTTTTATAATGGCACTAATCCCATTTATAGGTGACCATTAGGTCACTCCACCCTTGTGACCTAATCACCTCCCAAAGGCCCCACTGCTGAATGCCACCACGTTGAGTATTAGGTTTCAACATGTGAATTTTGCGGGAACACAAACATTCAGTCTGTAACAGGTCTTAAGAAGGGAACTTTAGAGCCACAGGTTCTGTTGAACTCTTGGGCAAGTTAGGATATAATAAGTAAGTAATCCTAGGGAATAAGCGAAAACAGCAAAAACAAACAAGCCAGCAACAACAAAACCCAAAGCCCTTTTAATTGTTTGGCTTTGAAGAGAAATCATACTGATTTACGTATTTACTTTAATGAATGCAAGAGTAAATAAGAGATCCAATTAAAACATCACCATTGAAAAGGCATGATTTGTTAAAAAGTGCTTGTGAATTTTGTTTCTGTGCTCAGTTCTACCAAATGTCAATCAATTCTTACAACATAAAAAGAGGCAATGTGGTACAACAGAAAGAACCTTTGGGTCTTTGTTCATGCTCGGATCTTTGTGGGGTGAGCACTTAACTCCTCTGTCCATCGATTTTCTCTCCTCATTTCTGTCCTCATCATTGTTCATGCCCTTACTCAGGGAAGTACATGGTATAATACGGTATAATGGTTTGTACATAAGAAAAGATCAAAAGCATAGGTTAAATTCTTATAAGAAAATAGTAAGTTCACCATTAAAATGATGTTATAAATCTATACATACTGATAAGGAAAGATCTCCAAAATAATATGTAAAGTAACAAAAAGCGGTATAAAAAGAACATATAAGATGTATTCCTATTTATGTTTTACATTTAAAAACAAACAAACAAAAAGACCTGTGTGTATTTTTGTGTAGTTATATGCAGCGTAGGTTTGGAAGGAAGCACAAACACATAAAAATAACTCTTAATAGTTACCTTTCCACATTGTATGACTTTTAAAAAACTGTTTATACTGAAACTGCCTTTGTTGATATCAACAATGATATTTGACATTTCAAATCTGGTGAGTTCATCTCTGTTCTCATCTGACTCTATCTTTCACTTAATACAGTGGTTGATCATTTGCTCCTTCTTGAAAAATGACTCTCAGTTTCTTGAGACCACGTCTCCCAGTTTTCTCCTTGCCTCTCCTGCACCTTCTGTCTCTGTGGATGGTACTTTTTCACCTCACCTATAAATTTTGGAGAGCCCAGGGCTCCCCTTTATGCTGGTGTCCTTGCTTCTAATTTATATCTCCTTCTCTCACCTACCTGACGTCTCCAATTAGATGTCTAGTAAGCATCTAAGCCATAATATGACATATACGATGCTTTTAATTTCTATCCATCACCATGGTGCTCAAACCTTTTCCTTCCCAGTAAACGGTACCATAATTTATCTAGTTGCCCAAGCCAAAAGTAAAGCAATCTATTCTTGATTCTCTCCCTTTTCCTCATTTCCCCTCATGGAACAATTAAGGGGGTCTCCCTGCTAAAATTTATCTTAAAGCTGTGAACCTGTGGGCTTTCCTCTCCGGCACTGCCACCAGCCTGGTTAATCCCACCATTGTCTTTGACTTGGACTGCGGCAATTGCCTCTACTTCCACTCTTCTTCTGTAGTCATTCTCCACAGAGAGTAAGCTTCTTAAGATGTACAAAGATCAGGTCTTTCAAAGACTTTCCATGGACTTTGGAATAAAATCCAATTTTTTCTTAATGCTCTTTAAGGACCATCATGATCTGGCCCCTTCTTACCTCCCTGAGCTAGGCTTTGAAATGCCTCCTTTTTGCTTATCACTCTCAGCCACGTTGACCTCTTTCTATAAACATCGAACTCTTTCCCTTTGCCTGGAACATATTTCCTTTGGTCTTTGCATGATGGATATCTTCTCACCCTTCACGTATCAAAGCAAATGTCACCTCCTTTGAAGGCCCTTCGACAGTCATCCTTGCTAAAATACACCCTTAATCTCATCTACCCAGCTTCTGTCTAGCTTTAACATGTTAATTTCCTCTTTGATAACGTATCTGAATCCAAAACCATATTGTTTATTTGAGTGTTATTGGATTTTCCCTTCCAGGATAAAACTCAGTAGGGGCAGGGGCCCCATCTTACTACCTGTGGTATTCCCTCATTCTGGAATAATATCTGGTACATAAAAGACCATCCATAGAAGAATAAATGAATGAATAAATATTTAAAATTAATTTGTACAGGAAAATAAATGAGAGAGGAAGTAATAAATCTAGGGGCTGAATTTCTCTTAATTGCCTTAGAACTCAAATCATTTTATGATGACATACACAGTACTATCTCATTTTAGTGCAGACGTGGGGGCAGCCAGTTGGAGAAACTGTTTTATAAAATAAAAGAGGTATTGGCTGGACTTGGGATATTTGGATTCCGGTCTCAGCTTTGCTACTAGCTCAACCTGCTATTAGCAGGTCACTCCTCACTGGGCTTATTTCACTTATAAAATCATGGAGCAGGTGAGCCATTTTCTGACATTAGTTCTGATCCATTAATTACCATCTTGAACCAGTGTCACCTGTGATTTTACTGTTGGTCCACATTGCGCATCGGATGTGCCCTTTTCATATTCCCTGTTCTAATGTCTTTCCAAACTTCCTCCTTCTCTCTTTCTCCCCAATACTTAGAATATTTCTTAGCACTTGAGCTCTTCCCCTGGACTCTGTTCTACCTGAAAGAGTGAATTTTGCAATTAGACTTGAGAATAACCTGGTTAGTCTTGAGACAGATAGACTTTACCTATTCAGCAATGCACATGATAAATGAGGAAGAAGTAACATTGCTTCTTTGTTTTCAGAGTACATGTCTCTCACTGATACAAGAGTGTGATAACGAGAATGGTAATTATCATTACTGATGCTCATGAATTGCAGAAGGCAGTTCTGAACAGCAAAACATACTTAATACAAGTGCTTCTAAGGAATTTAATACTTTATTTAGTTTTTGGAGAAACGGAACATCTTCTAAGATGACAACAACACTAGAACACATTTTTAAAAGCTTACCATGGAAATTAGAAATATATTGGGAGGGTGGTGGGTAGGAAGTAGGAAATAGAAGAAGCCAAGAATCAAGGGTGGACACAATTCATGAAAATTGTTGGTGGAATGTAGATTCTTCTTTAATCCACTGGCAAAGCTAAGCAAGTGTTTTCAGGTTTGAGTTTTCAAGCTTAGGCTGTGATTGCCCCCCGACCCACACCCCCACCGAAAAAAAAGGGCAAAAGGTGAGCAGAGTGAGTATGTGAGGAAGAGGACTGTGTCTTAGGGCAAATTTGCTAGGCCCCAGCTCAAGGGCAGCCTTCGCTCTAGACAGAATGTTCCAATAATGTCCCTCAAGATATGGACAAGCTTTTCAGACTTACTCTTTGCGCCAGCAGGAAGCCCTTTTCAAATTCATCTGTGCACGGAGAGAAAATGACAAAGATGGAGACTACTTGGAGGATTGGGAAAGAAGTGGGGTCATTCCTTAATACCGGGAAAACTGAAGTCTCCCAGGAATGAGGTAGCATGGGAGGGCTCTCTGGAGTTAGCCATTCATTCATTTGCTTTCTCCAGGGATAACTTTGAGAGCTAATTGTGTACAAGATACTGGTAGACCCCAGAGCTTTTTCCCAGTGGAGCTTACCACCTAGTAAGCCTAAAGTGCCGGCCTGAAGCTAAAAACCCCAGTTCTCAGCATCAGTTTCTATCCCCAAATGCAATTCCAACATCACTGGAAAGCTGAGACTTTTGAAGGCATCAATTAATACCGTTTTAATAGCTTTTCACTAACACATCTCAAGTTTTTATTTCTATTTAGGGCTGCCAGATAAAAGAATATATTTTTAATAAGAGCTTGTCCCAAATATTGTACGGGCCATACTTTTATTAAAATAATTTGTTTTTCACCTGAAATGCAAATTTAACTGAGTGTCCTGTGTTATTATTTGGTACGTTTGACAACCCTAACTTACACGGAAATCATTTTGAGATTACAGTTAGGAAAAACACACTGATAACGAGACATTAGTACATGTAGATGCCGTAAGGCACAGCTGAGGGTAGAGACTAACCAAAACCCCAGTCTCCCGTGACCACAGTAAATCAGGAGATTTCCCATGTTCCCTATGTCATGAAGTGTTTCTAGAAAACATTATCACTATATAAGAACCTGCTTGGAGTAACCACTATTTCTTTTACCATACATGTATGATGGGACATTAAGATTGGTTCTTCAGCTTATAGTGATATCTGTAACCCAGCCAGTAAAGTCCCCCAGCCCCCACCATGATGATTACTTCTTTGTTGTTTGGTAGAAAGACAATCTCTTTCAGCCCCTAGTAAAACATTTCATAAACTGTTCTTCTTGATTCCAAGAGACAAAGCCAATTTTCTCTGAGGCTGAGCTCTGTATACCTGACCCTTAAACCTCTGTAACAGAGGGTGTGTGTGTGTGTGTGTGTGTGTGTGTGTGTGTGTGTGTGTGTGTGTGTGTGTGTGTGTGTGTGTGTGTGTGTGTGTGTGTGGTGGGGCAGAGGTCACTGTAGTTAACCTGACACCTGCCACAACAAGGGCATTGAAATGAAAGCATCTATTTATCAGCCTTCTGATCAGCTCTCAGCTTTCACATTGTATGATTATAGGAAAAGCAACACAGTGTGCAGATTTGTAGATTTTGGAGATTTTAAAGCACTGTCACTGTAAGAGTGCCCCGTCACAGGAGAAAGTTCCAACTCCATAGACATAAGTTCTAACCAGCAGTTGTTATTAACTGATAGGAACAGGGTCAGAAGTCCAGCCTGGCACAGAACCTGAGACTGCTGAATTACCCCGAGAGGGCAAAGACTCCTGTGTGGCCCTAAACGAAGATAACACGATGAATCACTAGTACAGAGAGCTGGCCTTTTCCAATTCCATGATTCTCCAACTCCAACCTTGGGGGCATTAGAATAACATCCTTGGGAATAAAATTTAGAGCGTTTCCCCCTTTTGCACCAGTTGCAGCGTCCTGTGTTTGAGTTAATACAATGGTAGGGAATTAGGAAGCCATTCTGTAAGGGTCAGTTTTCTCTTATCATCAGTGGTAAATAAAGCCTATGTTCAGCCTTGTGTGTCTAATTCAAGTTTATAGCTGAGCAAACCCTGTGAAGTGACAGGCACAGCTCTCTGCGTTTGCGGCATAATTTACAATTTGAATCTGATATGTTACATGACTAGGATACGATAGTCATGGGAAAAACGATGCCTCACAGCTTTGTAAGAGTTAATGGGATATGTTTTTATTAAATCTTTTAAAATGCTCATTGTGTTATGTATATATTTTAATTCATTAGAATTGTTTTTTCCCCATTTCATTATGATTTTCAACATACAGCAAAATTAAAGAATTTAAAGTGACTACCACTATACTTTCTAGAATCCATCATTAACATTTATATACTTTCTTTATCACATATTTATATGCCCATCCATCTTTATTCATCTATTAGTCCATTTAATTTACATATATGTGCATCTATCATTATTCATCCATTTATCCATCTAATTTTTGATGTATTTCAAAATAAGCTGCAGACATCAGTCCATTCCCCTCCAAATACTTCAGCATGCATGTCATTAACATTTTTCTGTTTTTTTGTGTAAAATTTACATACAATGAAACTCACAAATGTTAAATGTATAGTCTTTGAGATTTGACAGATGCATACACATGTGTAACCTAAACCCCTTTCGAGATACAGATTGTTTCCATCACCCCTTGAGCCCATTCCCAGTCACTTGTCTCCCCACCCAGAGACAATCACGGTTTAATTTTTTCCTACCATAAATTAATTTTGAAGGGTTGATTTTTAAAAATTAAGGTCTAATTTATAGTGTAAAACTTGTCCTTTACAGTGTACAGTTCTGTTAGTTTTGATAAATGTAGACAGTTGTGTAACCACCGCCACAATAAAGATATAGATCAGTTCCATCACCACCAGCAATTCTCCTGGGTCCTTTATAGCCATCCCCTTCCTCCACACCTAGCTTCTGGCAACCACTGATCTGTTTTCTGTCCCTATAGTTTTGCCTTTTCTAGAATGTCATATAAATGGTATAACATAGTATGTAGCCTTTTTGAGTCTAGATTCTTTCACCTAGTATAATGCATTTGAGATTTCATGCATGAGGTTGTGTGTATCAGTGGTTTGTTCCTTTTTATTGCTGAGTAGTATTCTATTGTGTGGATAGACCACAGTTTATCCATTCACTGGTTGAAGGACATTTGGATCATATCAGGTTTGGGCAATTATGAGTAAAGCTGCTATACACTGAACGGAATACGTTTTTAAGTGTACTATGAGGTGGATTTGCCTGACCCAGGTTTTGGTGTTTATTTGTAAATTCCCAGTCCACTATCAGACACAGGACAAATGCACAATCAGTAGTTGCTAGAAGTATGAATTATACGATTTGGTAGAGAACTGTTTAGTTATTCACGCCTATGAAATTTGCAGCAGAAATCCAAGTTGTCAGTATGCATTACATGACATTTTGCATTTTGACTTTGGGAACCTGAAAAAATATCATTAACTGTTTGAATTTCATAGTTTAAAATGGGTGATTTTTTCCAAGTGGGTTTGGAGCATTTTTATGTCCTCGGCAGAACAAATATTTTGATGTTCTAGTCTCATTTCAGAAGCCAGTACGTATAATCCACCCTGATGCTCTGAGCACCAAGGGGGAAGATTTGATGGTGAAGAAGCAAGAGAAGTGAGACTGGGAAAAAAGGATATGGGCGAGGGGAGGGCGCCACGTAGCAGTAACAACCACCAATAAATATTTCATTGGGTTGCTATGTGGCAGCGGTTACACCAGGTCAAGTCGCCTAACAGTAAGTCGGCTTGATGCAGGGTTTAGTGAGCTGAGAGACTGAGGAGGCGATAAATTTCACCGTTGGATTGTGCTTTTGTTTTGGTCAGAGATCTGGTGCCAAATGTGAGAAGCTTCTGCCAGGTGCCTACTGGGATGAAACCTGCTCGTCTCTTCTTGCTTCCTGCATTTTCTGTGAAAGCAGAAACAATTTGGTCATTTTATTTACATGCGCGTGTGTGTGTGTGTGTGTGCGTGTGTGTGCATTTATCATATAGTTGGAGATAGCAAACCAAAGTACCTGCTTTTTTCATTTACTCAGTATCCCATAGAAATGTATTGAGCAGCTATCAAATCCCCACACTTTTGAAACTTTGTCAGAATAATCAGACCTTAGTAAAAGAAAAAAGATTGCTATGCAGTTTTGTCGTTATTATAAGAGTTGAGGGTAGAGATGAAATTTGACTCATCATATTTGCCTCAGTAAAGTCTTATGGGGATGATAATCTTCCCCCCCTTCTCTGAGCTAAGAATCAAGAAGGAAACAGTCTTATAGAAAGCTTTGGATTTAGCACTGCACCAAAAGGTGCTCAATGGATGAACTTCAAATAGGAATAAAAGGACATGAGGCCATCTAAAGAGGTTAATAATTGGTAATTATGTGGCTAAACAGTGCGCGGAAACAGAGAAAACCAAGTGATTTTGCAGTGTACTTGGAATTTTGTTTCTAGAAACAGGCATATGTGTCCCCCCATGTAGAGTTTGTAGATGAGTTCTGAGAGTGTCATCAGGGATGCATTTTTTCTTTATAGGCACCTCATTGTTCAGATTATGCTCATCAGTCGCTTTAACACTCAAGGAGCATCAATAATCTGTCTTGGTGTTTGTAGACCTGGATGCTGCTTATGAATTTACAAGCATACCAGTTGGTTAACGAACCTCCCGCTTATGAATTTACAAGCATACCAGTTGGTTAACGAACCTCCCGGAAGGGAGGGGAAGCACATCCTTGACTAGCTGTCTCCCCCACCTCTGTTCAAGGAAGCCGATGTAGCACCAGGAAAACACTGTGGTACTTTATCCTTATTATAACGATAGCTCTGTTACAACGTTATTGAGTTACAGTGCCTTGGCTTCTTTCAAGATCAAATTTACTCATAATTGCAGCTGTTACAATGGCAATTTGTTACACTTAAAATGCTTGGCTCTCCGGAATGTCACTATTAAGGAGAGTGAAGAGGGAGTTTGGCTGCCAGGACCAAATGGATTTAGACCTGAGGAAAACCAAAGGGAAATAAATACACGCATACCCCATGGAAGCCTCCAACCACCAAAGCCAGCCGACAGACGGGGAGCATGGCCTGAAAAGCTCCCCCGCTCTTTCACTTCTAGGGCTTTCTCAACAGGAGACTGGGTCTATGCGGCGCTTGCCAGGGAAAAAGGAAGAAATTATCAGAAAGCATGCTAATCCTTACAAGTGGTTGCCTACAGGTCTCTGAAATGCTGAACTATGAAACATCTTTCTTTTCTTGAATACGCATCTTTCTCAAAAACTGTTTTGGAAATGTTTTCAGTTTGACACTAAATATTGACTGCATCCTAATGAAAACCTCCATTTTGTGGTTCCCAATCATTCAAAAAGGATAATTTGAAAGAAAAGCTGGTACGTATCAAGCCTCTACTATATGTGGAAGCCCTGTGCTATGCAATTCATGAACGCTGTCGTTTGATGCTTTTGACAAACGTTAAAAGAAGGTGCATTTCTTTCCAGGAGAAAGACTCAGAGAAGTTAGGTGGTTTTGTCAAAGCATATACTGTTTTCACTCCACCATGCTTAACTCCTGCCTTTGACAAAGATATAAAGCAGGAGGGTAAAAAGGAGCAATTAAGAAAGATTAACATTACTTAGGCAGGGACTCCAAGGCAGACTGAAAGATCAGCTTTCCCTTCTCCCCATTCTTCAAATCCCCTTTCACCAACACACTGCTTTAAAGTCATTTTCAGTGATCTAAGTAACTTTAAATAGCTTAAAACACTTAATTTGAAATGGTAGCCTTCGATTAATTCAATTATTACATACTTAACTGGAGCCAGGATACTACCGTTACATCTAAAAATAAGGAAAAAGTCTTCATCATAAATACTGATTGCCTGCTTATCACGTGTCAGGCCCTGTTGTAGGTGCTTTATATGTGCTAACTCAGTGTTTTGCAACCATTTTTCTCATTATTGTCCTCCTAAGGAGAAAAATTAAATTAAAGTTAACTTTATTAATTTAAATTTAAATTTAATTTAATTTCTCCATAACAAGAAACATCGAACAGTAAGGAATATGTCTTTGTCAGGCAGGGTTGCGCTTGGGAGCACCACCACCATTGTAATGTCTAAGATCACCCTCCAGCGATAGCATTCTTGGTGAGAATACATTTCATGCTCTTGACAAACCTAAGAGTGGGGTCCGGTGATTAGTCTACCTGTTTTACAGATGAGAAAACAAAGACCCTGAGGGGCTTCATTACTTGCTCAAGAAGCTAGTTTCCAGGCTGAACCGTCTTAACCACTGTACTCTGTAGCCTCTGTTTAGTCATTGATACCAGTGGATGCCTTTCTGCAAATACATTTTATGCCTCAAACAGTCATCTTCGTTAGCAACATGGTCGAGCCTGTCCAAGTCTGTGGTGTCTGTTACCCCCTGGTTAACATACATTTGAATTCTGGCCTTGGCATACTTTGTAGTTCTCAGCGTGAGCCCTTTAACTCTGTCCCCTGTCTCAACCCTTTACTCTTTTATCTTCTTTAATCCTTTGAATAACCTATGGGGTGAGTAGGTGTTATTAACCTCATATTACAGAGAAGTCAGGGAGGAGCTGGGAGATTAGGAAACCTGCCCAGGGCCACAGGGCTGGTAAACTACTGACCTAGGCAAGCAGTCCAGATGGGTTATATTCCAAAGCCCATGCATGTCCTGGGTCACTTCCCAGATAATCTCCCATGGCAGCATAAACTCTGGGTGGGCTTCCAACTTCTCATCACACATTTGAAAATCTATTAATATCATCTAAATGTTTCTTTGAAATAATTCTACATTCATGGACAAAACAGAGTGAGTTAAATGTATCTTCTGCCAAACCTAAGAGATTAATAGAAAGATTTGTACATAATTTAAGGTACAGCCTAGACAGAAATATTGGAGTGATAGCTAGAAGGCACTGCTGCCTGAAGATCAATTAGAAACGAAGATAAAATATCTTGGAACTTGGGCAGGATTATAAAATGGATGTAGTTTTTCCTTGGTGGCTTGCCTCTCACTGAAGTCTTCTCTCTCTCCTGTATCTTTACATCTTTTTGTTCTCAGCATCCTCAATATTCTCTTCCTCAGCAATTCTGAGACTGACTCTCAAAGCCTTAATTCACAACAAGTTACAAAAGATCAGTTATAGCTTAAAGTATTATTCCTCCCCAGAGGATTTGTAATTTGGCACAAGTTGAAGCTTAAGGGATAAATGTTAAGGGTGACAATTTCGACTCAGGGTGGGGAAATTCATAGGAGGGCTTTACTGAGCTCCTGGCATCCTCCCAGATGGCTGTTGTCTACAGACTCACCCATAGGCCTGTTTCTCAGGTTCTAAATCAAATTGGGCTTTGGTTTCATGGGATTTCCTATATACCCACCTTTTCCAAGATGTGAACTCCGTGTCCAGCTTCTCCTGGTTATTATGTCTTGTCAGGAAACCAGATCTTGACTCGGTCCTGGCAGAAGGCTATGGACCCAATGATGAGTGAGATGGCTCCTGCTCTTGGCCCCTCCCAGTGGCCATGTGGGTGGTCTTACGTGCCTTAGTTTCTCCATCTGTTTTAGTGGAAAGGATCGTAACATTCTTGGAGATCCCAGAACGGAATGTGCTGTGTAAACACTAGGCAGTGTTGTTACAATAAATAGCAAATTAGTGACTCTAGTTTAAATTTCCTACACTTGATGACTTGTGGGTGTACCAAAGAATCAGAAATTGTCACTAGGAAAAAAAAATCTTCCTATTTTCTGACAAAAACAGAATTTTAGGATTTTGGCTACCATCTGCTGAAAAGTGCAGTTCTGCCTCTCCCAGTGGAAGGCTGGAACGGGGGCTGCAGTAGTCTGGCATCCTCCTAATTAGCTGGGTTGTTGAGTTCTGTCTCAAGGGTTCTAACCTGTGTTGCTAGCTTTTTGGTTTTCTAATTTTTACAAATCTTGTTTTTTTTTTTAACTTAAAATATTCTATTGAAATACATTGCCATATTAAGATTGACATTTCTGTTAAGCAAGAAGAGATGAGAATATCTCTATTGTAATAGTCTAGCTTGTTATGGAGACAAGCATGTACATGTAGAGAGTGATGGCTTGTTGGTGGTTGAGTGCCTTGACTGTCTCTCTTAGGTGATTCTATTTTGAGAGATTCTGTTTCCATTTTCACGTCCCCCCAAGGATCCAGAAGTAGGCAAACAGATCCTCTTTTCTCACCTGACAGTGATAGTTTATGAAACAGAGAAAAGAATATCGCCCTCGTGCCCTGAATCCCAGATCTTAGATTTGTCCCGTGCAGTATGCCATCATTTATTAGGAATAATAATATCTGCCTTGTCTATCTAACTGGGTTGCTTCGAAGCCCCGATGACATTTGAAACTGCTTTGTAAACTCAAAAAGATTCTGTGAAAGTAACACATTAGTGATAGTAAGTGTAAGGTCGAAATTGGGGTAAACCTAGTTAACTTTCTATGATGCCTGGGTGAGAACAGAGCCCTGCATCAGGCCCAGAATAAACTCAGCCTTTGACCCAGTTCAGCCTCGACCGTGGTCAGGACTTGACCTCTCTGTGCTCCTGTCCCAGTTAGGATAGAGTGGAGTTCAGGAGTGGAGAATGGAGCCAAGTTTATTAGGACATTCTACTCTGTATTTCACAGTGGTTTGCCCAGCCTGACTGTAAACAGCAGCTGGAAGACATTTTGCTTTCTGTGTCCCCGTGTGTATCCGTGGAGCTTGGAGTTCAGAGGAAAGGCTTGAACTTTAGAGGCTAAAGGAACTATGTTCAGGAAGCAGGCCACTACCTCTGTAGGATTCATGAACTTGAGACACTCTGGGACTCAGTTTATTCTGTGTGGCAGGGTTGTTTTAGAGATTAATTGAGATAATGCACATGGAAGTTTCTTTCCATGGAAGACTCTGGGCCCTTGATTTGGAGCCAGAAAAACCATTTCTGTTTTTATCTTTCATTGACAGTGAACATTTGGGCAAATGATTTTAGCTCTATGAACAAAAGTTTCCTTCTGTATAAAATGGAAATGATGGTAAGAACTCATAACGATATAAAGGTTACAGAGGTTGATTTATGCAAAAGACATGTTGTAAACTTGAAAGCAGTATATTCATTCATTTATTCATTCAATCAACACTACACATCTACTTTGAATTCTTGCCCACAAGGAGTTAGCAATCCAGAGGTAGACAGAGAAGGTGACAATTACAGCACAGTAGGGTTAGGCCTCTGATGGAAGTGTGCCCACAACATGGAGGGAACATTGAGAAAAAAAGTGTAATTACTTGAGGAATCTGGAATATCTTCCCAGAGGAGGAGAGACCCTTAAACCGGACATTATGGAATAGAAGTTGGCCTGGGGGCAAGAAAATTGATGTGGCCCAAGGAGGTTTTAAAAAGACTGGCGAGACTTTCAGGTGTGTGACAGGGAATGATGCTACCTTCATTTTGGCTGGAGCTTAGGGGTGTGTGTGTGGGGTGGGCAGGTAAGGTGGGAAGGTACAGAGGAAGAGTCTGATAAGGAGGTACCCTAGGAACCAGGTCTCGATGCACTGCTTATTCCATACCCAAGCATGTAGGCTTCAGCTTGCACGTGTTAGGGTGTCATTCCTACATGTGAAACTACAGAATACCATGTTCTTTTTATTTTATTTTTTTGCGGTACGCGGGCCTGTCACTGTTGTGGCCTCCCATTGTGGAGCACAGGCTCCGGACGCGCAGGCTCAGCGGCCATGGCTCACGGGCCCAGCTGCTCCACGGCATGTGGGATCTTCCCGGACCGGGGCACGAACCCGTGTCCCCTGCATCGGCAGGTGGACTCTCAACCACCGTGCCACCAGGGAAGCCCCGATGTTCTTATTAAATGATGATGCTCCTGAGCTACTGTGAGCCGCACGTGCAGTCTGATACTCCTCACCACCCCGCCTCCAAGATTAGAGAAGGATTTGCACTAATCCAGTGAGCTTCTTCCCTAAGCAGTCCACCACATTCCAGACTCTGGGGCTCTGGCACAAGCAGAGATATTTGCCAGGTGAAGCTTAAGAACCCTTCTGAGAGTCAGCTCACATTTGTCTCATCTGCAGCAATAAACATTCAAGTTGAAAGAGCTGACTCTCTTTATTGGGCACTGCTGTGTGCAGGGCACAGCACTGTGCTAAGTGCAGGGGAGAAATAAGGATGAGTAATGACAGTAGCTGCCTGTTGTCGAGCCCTCAGTGTGGGTCTGGCATGGTTGTATGTGCCCTACTTGTGTTAACTCATTTAAATACTCCAAAGCCCTCTGAGATGGGTGTTGTAATCCCTGTTCTTCCTAGCTCAGAACACGCAGTTTTGCGTACACACCTGGTTTGTAGAGGAGCAGGGCTTTCAGAGTCGGGTGCCCAGGACCAGAGTCCCTGCTCCAGCGCCTACTCGTGGCATATGATGGAGACAGATGTGTACATGACTAAACGAATAGAAGGTGGAGACTTGAGAGTGAAGGAGATTGTAGGAAAGAACATAGACAAGAGTTAGGGTCCTTCTTCAACTGTAAAATAAAAATAAAAGGTTTATTACAGGATAAAATAAAACAAAATAAAATAAAAGGGACAAATCTTTCTTTTGCTTACATTTCTTAAATCCTAAGTCAGAAGAATCAATCAGGGCAATTGTCAGATTCTAACAGACTCACGAATTGAAGGGGAAATGAAAGAGTGAGGAGGAATAAGGTTAGTTGCAAACAACCGGAGTTAAGGGAAACTCAGCAGGCTAGACTTTGGAAGGAGTGAGAAGTCTGAGAAAGCTTTGTGGGCAGCTAATCATTGAAAGGAAGTGGGGGTGAGGGAAGCAAAGCCATAGAAAGAAACTGTCAGAGAAAAAACTAATTTTAATATTCAGGGAAAACAGAGGGCATATGATCATGGGGAAAAAGCATGATTAAGGAAAGAGCAAAAGGAAATTTAAAACACCGAAGATTGCAAATTTGATCTTGTTAGTATAAAGTCCAGTTTATTCTTTTTATTGATCACAGGGTTGCATTTGTTTATGACTCCCCAAATCGTATGTACGGAAGAGAAGGGCAGAGGGGAGCATCGGGCATCCTCAGATTCCCGCCATGCTCTACTCATTAACATCCAACAGCTGTTTGCCAAGTGCCCGATAGGAGCTCAGTTCTCTTGAGAGGTTCCACAATGAATTCTAATCTTCCAGAGTTTTGAGAGCGAAGAGGGGTGCAGATGACACCAGGACAACAGGCTTGAACTGCAATTGTCCTGTCCAACAGGGACAACTAGTCACCCTGTTCATGACGAATAGGGCTCTCTCCAGGCTAACTTATTGACTGTCTTATAAGGCAAACTGCAGCCTGTATGCAGTCGGAATGAAAAGTGGAGTGGTAGAGTGCTGAAGGACTGGGTCAGGCGGCAAGTGCTGGAAGAAGGACAGCTTCTTGCTAATCTAACGGAAGAGCTGTGTGGCTTACTTGTGTCCCTGATTCCACCGGTTACTGTCGCCCCCAACTGGATTGAGTCTTTGTGATTGAGCTGAGCCTGAAGGTCAGGCTTCCTGATTGCATCTGGTGCCTCTACGTCGCCTTATCTCCCATGCGTGGCACAAGATGGTAGGGCTGCTGTACTCCTACAGGGAAATGATTCAGGATTGCACTGACTTGATACAAAGTGATTTAGCCTCCAGAGAAAATCCAAGAGATTTAAAGCCTTTCAATTGACTAGTGCCAACATTTTCTTTACAGCTAATTTAGCAATCAGTTGATATTTTAGAATTCATTCTCTCATTGAATCATTTAAATGAGTCTCCAGTATAGCAGCCACCAGCCACAGGGGGCCATTGTGTACTTGGCTCGTAAATTTACTTAATTTAATTAACTTTAAATTTTAAAACTTATCCTTGACCCAGTTATTAGAAATCGTTTGTGTCTGATACAGTTTGGGTATGTGAATCTGCTGTTTCAACTGTCCGTTTTATGGAAGCTAAGTACAGATTGAGTTTTTTTTTGTTTTTTTTTTTGTGGTACGCGGGCCTCTCACTGTTGTGGCCTCTCCCGTGGCGCAGCACAGGCTCCGGACACGCAGGCTCAGCGGCCATAGCTCACGGGCCCAGCCGCTCCGTGGCATGCGGGATCCTCCCGGACCGGGGCATGAACTTTCAACCACTGCGCCACCAGGGAAGCCCTGGATTGAGTATTATTGATGAAAATTTGGCATCTTAATTGAGATCTGTTCTAAGTATAAAATACATACCTGATTTTAAAGACTTAGAACCAAAAAACTGAACATATCTCATTAATATATTGAAATATCTCATTAATAATTTCTATATCACTTACATGATGAAATAATAACATTTGGAGTACTGGGTTAAAGACTTATTAAAATTTATTTCACCTGTTTCTTTTTGCTTCTTTAATGGGTGGAGTCCCTAACAAATCTAAAATGATACACGTGTGTGCTTTCTCCTTTTATTGGGTAACACTGCTTCAGGTGTTGATTCCCTGCAGTGTCTCCAGCTCTGAGCTGACCACAAACAACAGTCGTGGAGGCGGTGAGGTTCCTGCCCTGGTAGCGCATGAGGTTACTGTGGGGAGGATGGAAAATACACAGATACACACAAATAATCGGCATGAATTCAGGTTGTGGTAAGTGCTGGGAAGCAGTTACGCAGGGTGATGCTGGAGTAATTGGGGCAGGGAGGCCCCATTTAGAGAGTGTGGTCGGGGAAGGCCTCCCAGAATAAATGGTTGAGCGGAGACCTTGGAGGAGGAGAAGTTGCTGGGAGGGATCGTGGAAGGTTTCTTGGAAGAGAAGGTCTTTGATCTGAGTCCTGAAGCGTGGGTAAACTGTGCTTCCCTTAGCTCATTCAGAAAGACTTCTTGGGCTACTGGGTCAAAAGGAGGTTATAGAGAAAGCTCCTGGCTTGAGACCTGGCTTGGCAACTCGGAAGGCTCAGATCCAGCTGAGCCAGGGGCCAGGCGATCGGCCAGCACATGAGGAAAGAGTCTGTTGGCAGATTCACCCTCCTGGAGCCAGCGGGATGTTCAAGGCTAGGAATGTGACAGGGTGGCCCTTCCGTAAGCATCCAGACACTTTCAGTTTTGACAACTGGGTATTCACAGCAGAATACACAGTAGGTTTTAAAACCGTGGTGTGTGCGCCTGGCTCCGTCGTTCTGCCTAAACTTGGAGAGGGACCGAACGCACTGGGGTTGATAGTCATTGTCATCTGCTCCCGGAGGTCTCAGCAGAGATTTGGAAGTGGACTGAGAACCGGCATAACGTGCCCCGTCTGTAGAGAGTGGCTCTGTCAGTGGGTGTCATGGAACCAGTAAGACATCACCCCTGACTGGCTGGCACAGATTGAAATGGGACCAACAAAAAAGTGATGAGGGGTGACAGAGTCCCAAATGGGCATCTTCAGGGACCCAGCCCTGGTCCTGTCTTGCTTCATAAGAAACTGTGTGTGTAATGGTGAATCGAGTGGGTTCTGGAGGCAGGTCTTGTCTGAGTCCTGCTTTGCCAATTACTAGCTGTGGGAACATGGCAGAAAACTAAACCTATTTGAGTCCCAGCTTCCTCGTCCATGATAATGTCCTTTACACGATGCCAGCTGACCTTCTAGGACTGTTATGGGGATTAAACGATAAGATATATACACAGAGTCTCGCTCATAGAAAGCGCCCGATAAATTGTAGCTATTATTATTATTGGCATCATGTTCATTATTCCCTTTTTTCTTTCTTTTATTCTTTTGAAATACCATAGAAAAGCAAAGTTAAAAGATCAGCTTGGGCCATAGCTCGCTGGTTAGTATTTTGGGGATACTTGATCTGACACAATCAGAGAGAGATCACTACTAACACCGTTCTGGGGGAAAATAACATAATCTTGGCTCTTCTGGGCTGCAGACTTTGGCAAACCACAAAAATCACAGCTTTCCTCTGAAATTGCTCTCACATTTCCAGTTCCAACAATTTACAGTGAAAATCTAAGGAGCTTTTGTGTTTAAAATAAGCAACTTGGAAGAAGAAGAATTACGGGGGAGGCATCTTCACCTGAATCATTTTGTTGGCAACAACTGTCCTGCAGCATCCTGACATTTAGTTTTCGTGTGGTTCTTAGCCAACTTAGAGAGGTGTGGACTCGTGCCAGGCAAGGAAGGGCAGGTAGTGTCAGAGCATTTGTTTGAGTTCATTTTTACTCTTGGTTAAAGAATAATTGAATGATGGCTTATAGTGTAGTGGAAAAGCATGGACTTAGCTGTGGGTTTACATCCCAGCTCTGCATAGTCTCATGGGTAACCTTGGACTTTGCTTAGCTTTTTGAATATCAGTTTCTTTAGCTGGGAAATGGAGAGAACATCCAACCTTTTGTTGAGAAGATTAGAGACCGTATGGATAGAGTACCTGGGACTGACTGTGGCACTTGGTGAGCAGAGCTGATGACACTGGCAGCTGCATTGCTCTCCTGTCTCAAGAGAGCACATTTACCTGTAACAGGGTAAAAGTCCTTTGGCCAGAATACAGACAAGTCGGTGTTCTGAGAGTTCCTTGTGTCTTGGTTTTTCTTTTTCGTTTCTTACAGTGAATATTTATATTGCTTGACTAATACGTTTTAAAACTTTGAGTGTTCTCAGAACACTCTTCCTGGCATTATCTCAGTGTTCTTGAATATTTTACACACATCTTGGGTTAAAAGCAATGAAATAAAACTTGTGTTAGAACACTGTTGTAAAAAATGCCAACGGTGGAATGAGTTATGGGGTGGTCAGCGCAAGCCCACCAAAGACTGGTGGCCTTCACCAAGCAGTGCTTCCTTTGCACCTGGGATGTTTGTCCATTGTATTTGATGGTTACTAGGTGTGCACCTGGGCTGTTTTATGTATGACTGAGGGAATAAAGCCCACAAATGCCAACGCATGACTAACAGCAGCATAAGTTCGGTTTGATGAATGCCATTGTTAATTCATGCTTCATTTCAACTTCACGTATTAATTAAGTCCTCACTGCATATCTGCTGTACATGTTTACAAGGCTATTTCCTTGTAGGCTCGCATTTTAAACCCGGCAGTTCATTGTCAAACTTTAGAAAGCCAAGTTTGTTTTTAACAGCACTTTTGTCTCTTCCTGCCCATGTCGGGGGTCATTATCCATGTTGGTTCAATTTCGCTTAAAAGCCAAGCATCAAATATTAGACTGTGTAATGGTGGTCAAAGGGCAGGCCTCAGAGGAGGAAGACCTTTCTTATCACAAATAAACTGTAACCTCACTTGGATTCAAGTTCGTTCTTTGTAATATGAAAGGTTTGAGCTAGATAATCTCTAAGATCTCTGCCCCAAAGGCAAAGAATCTGCAGCAGGACATGAGAGGCTGCGAACTAAAGTGTACCGTAGGCCCTGATCCCATGTTTATTGGTGACTTTTTTGGTGAGGCTATGTCCCCCTTTCTTAGGTGTATGAAGCAAAAACGAATAGATGCAGAAAGCTAGTTTTTTGCTTTTTTAGTCCCTGATTCCAGAATAGGAGGGAATTCGTGGGGAAAACAACCTCCTGAGCTCTGGACCTGCCACATGAGGGCCACAGATTGCCAACAGCGGTGGGATTTGTAGTTAGGAAGTAGAATCCAGCCTGTGAGCTGTGGCGGGCACATTAGAGAGAGACAGCAGAGGGTGGATGACAAGCATGGTACGGTGTGCAAGTGTACAGATAAGGTCCCTGCCTGCAAGGCGGTTTGCCCTGTGATGCCATCTTGGCTGCCCTGGGCGCTAAGCCCCTGTATCAACCAGTGCATCTAGAAGTTAGTCCAGGGTTAATGCTTTGGGTGCATACCAGCTTGTACTGAGGCAGGGCTGGAAAGGGCCCTGGAGGTAGGTCAGAGAAAGGAGAAATCTCTCCAGAAGTCCTGATGGAAGTCAGTTTCAGCAGATCGCTTACCGTCTGGGATGGTTAGACTAGCGATTGGGAAACCGAAACTCTGACAGTTTCATCCTATTCTAGAGGATGTGGGGTAGCTAGAAAGTGAAAAAGGAAATCATGGTTGTCACCTGCAGTGCTTCTCTTGACAAAAGTTTTTTAATAGCTACTTATAAATAGGACATTTATTGGGTACTCCACCCAGAAAGAGAGCAACTTACCATCCCAACCTCGTGGGAATGTGCTCTTGAAAAATCTCTCTTCTTGCTATAGAGATAGTCCTGCTTTTAGTGGTTTTACCGACTTCAATTAAATTCAATCAATCGCAGGTGGACCTATCCATGTTTGAACCCCCAGTGTGTCCTGTTAACCTGTCAATAAACATATTTGATAGTTTGGCCCCAAGAGTGGTAAGGGTACTGGAAAGGAACTATTTTCTACCAAACACCTACTACGTGCCCATCACTTTGGCTCACAACACACCAGGGTAACTGATAATTAGATAGGTCAAATCACTTGGGCAAGGTTACATAGGAAGTGTTGCTTTCTAGAATTAATCTAGAGCCATCTAGTTTTGTCTGTCCGATTTCTACACAACATATACTGTGAAACCATTCAGCCCTGCACGTTACATCTTTACATAAAGGAAAACTAGTTCTGCCTGTGCATGGCTTTTTGTTCTCTCCATGCAGGGCACAATCAGCCTCAGTAAACAGAGAGCCTCCAAGCGGAAGGAGGTAACCCATTTCCACTTGAGTCTCACTGCAGATACAAGGTGACAGGTGTTAGCCAGGGCCCAAAAGGAGCTATGATGTGCTTCAGGTGCTCAGCTTTCACCTCACCCCTTTGGCTGAGGGATCCTATTTTCTCTATCGTTGGCCCACTTCACAAGACACAGCGTAGCAGGAGGAACATGCCGAAGCTTTCCAGACGTAGCAAGATACAACATTTTAGAGCAAGAAGGGACCAGGGAGAATCCTATGTTGCTAAGACATACGCCCCTTGGTGTTGTAATAACTCCACCTCCCGGGCTGTAAGTAAGCTCCTGGAGGGCAGAGACCTGCCTGATCTTAATTGCCAGCAATTAACTAAATTGTCCCCCCTGCTCCAGGAAGTCAGAGGCCTGTTGGTGGATTCACTGATAAAGCACCAGTGCCTGGCACCTGGTTGGTGCTCAGTAAAAGGGTCTCCAATCAGGTTGATTTGAAAGCTTAGCAAGGACCACCTGTATCAAACAAGTGTGAGGTCAGTCTCAGGAGCTAGGCCAGTTGAGGCAAGGCCTTGAACGCCAGTCCAAGTCCGTTACAAAGTTCTGCTCTATTCTTCGTGCATTTACAGGCAAATTCATTCATTCAGCAAATACTTACGGCACCTCCTTTGTCAGCCAGGTAACCTGCCAAGTGCCAGGGACACCGATATGGGAAGTACAATCTCTTCCTTCTAGGAAGGTAAGCTTTCATGGGGAAGCCTGACAAGCCAATAGTTCAAAGGCTTTTAATAATGGTTGTGGTAGAGATAAGCATAGGTTGCTCGGAATGCACCAGAGGAGGAAAGCAGGTGCCTTCAACCAAGAGGGTGCTGGGATAAAAGAATTGACCTACTGAGGTCGTCTGGAAGAGTTTGGAGGATGAAAGAAATGAGGGCCAAACTTTATAGAAATCCAACCAGAGAATTATTAGGGATTTCAGTGAGAAAGATATGAGAAAATCAGCGTCTCAGTTAGGGTGATGGCTGTGGAAATGCTGAAGAGTGGTCAGATCTGATCCATCCATGGTGGGGACCACTTCATATGGTTTGTGGAACCTTTCTGTGACCTTCTGTATTGTGAGCTTATTTAATTATTTATATCGTCATAGAAACTATTATGTGCATACCTACTTCCTTTTCTAAACATGGCTTTGGTAAACTCTAAGACATATGTGTTCATTAGAATTGTTCTGTGGAAGGTCCAGAAACCCACTTTAATGGAGAAACATCATGACTGCCCTTAGTGGAATTCTGTCATCAACATAGCTTTCCCTGGTTCCAGTCTTCCACCCCAGGCTATTGCTGATTACTCCATAAGATAAAAAGAGCTGGAAAGTTTATTTGCACAAAACAAACAAACAATGAGAAATCTTAATTCTCAGAGGTTAATGTAGGTTGCCCTAATGCTAGACAAAAAGCAGATCTAAACATTTTAGAGGTTCAGTAGAATTTTACTCACCACGTGGGATCTCAGAACCTTTGAGACTGTCTTTTCTGGTACGAAGCGAAATACTTTATTCAAGAGATGGCCTGGGCTCCCCTGGTGGCGCAGTGGTTGAGAGTCCGCCTGCCGATGCAGGGGACGCGGGTTCGTGCCCCAGTCCGGGAGGATCCCACATGCCGCGGAGCAGCTGGGCCCGTGAGCCTGCGCTCCGCAACGGGAGAGGCCACAACAGTGAGAGGCCTGCGTACCGCAAAAAAAAAAAGAGATGGCCTACTTTGGAGGGTGGGGAGGAGGGGACATTGATTGGCCTTACTGTTTATCCACACCTCCTTGACCGTGGAGGCAACTCTCTGAACCCCTGGGCTCGGCTCACTGCTCTGGCCTAACACCTTGAGCTTGTAGAGAGGGACATTGAAACCAAAGAGGTAACAGGGCTGGATTGTACAGATCTCCTGATTTCCAGTCCAGTGTGCCTTTGTAAAACTTTGACCTTCAGTGTCACATTCTGGTCAATTGGGACTGAACTCAAGCTTGCAGCTCTTGGGCTAATGAAAGCAGTAAACTCCTTGGTGGGCATAGTTGGCCATACCAACACGTCGCCGTGGCTGCATGGTGGACAGTCTTGTGTCAGGAACTGTGCTAAGGATCTGTCATGAATCAAGCTCCTTTAGTCTTCAGATCCAGTTGTCTGCCCCATTTGACATTCAGAGGTTAAGTAACTTGTCTGAGGTCAGTGTGCTTTTCAGTGGACAATCCAGCATTCTCAAACACAGGTTGCGTGGACTCCAGAAACCCTGCTTTTAATCAGTAACCATCATGTCTTCCTTTGTCTCATCTTGTCAATTCAGTCTAATTCAAAGCATCTGGGTAACTAAGGATTTGGTTACAATGAGGTAGTATTTTGTTTTTTTAATTTGGGAGATTTTTAGGCCTTGAACTTCCTAGGCTCTTAAATTACAAGTCAGAAGGTACCCTTGAGGGAAAAAGGATTTCTGTCATCACTGCCAAGGCTGTGCTGAGAATTCTTTTCCTGATTCACATTTTTATTTTTCATTCATCAGACAATTCTCCTGTCATTTGCAGACTTAACTGAGTGTCTTAACCCATTTTCAAATGCTTCCAGCTGAGTAATTGAACACCTCCGCAAGATTCCTTACATCGATGATAAAAGCTCCGGTGTTAAGCCATTTTGTCCTACTTTCTTTCCTCCTTCCCTCACCTTTCACCCACTAAAGCTTCTAGTTAAGTGATCAGCTTTGACTAATCTCCAGGCATAGAAATGTTATAATGACACAAAGGGGGAGGAAAAAGATGTGCTCCCTCAACCCACTCCATCAGCTGAAGAGAGATTTCAGTAAGGAGCCACTGTGTTCTGTGGAAAGAAACCCGGGCGTGGATTTACTTGTTAAGGATTCTTGTTTCAGGTCCTTTACTATCCTGTGACTTGATCAAGTCACTTAACCTCCCTGTGCCCCAGGCTCCCCACTGGTGAAAGGATGATCTTTTCATGGGACAGTTTGGTGGTGTTCGAGAAACAATAGGTAGATTTTATTTTGCACAAAACATGAAAAACATCAGTTTTACTTTCAAAAGCATTAACCAGTGATTTCTTTACCCATTGGAAATCAAAGTACTGCAAAAAAACACAGCTGCCACCACCTATACGATTTATTCCTTGGCCAAGCAACAGTGACTTCATTGGTTTATTTTGAGCCTAAATCCAGAAGCTCCTATCTGAAAATGACAGATCATTTCCCCTCTCTTTCCAGAGACTGAGAACTCCTGTCCTGCTAGAGCTTGTTTATTGGCTTTCCCTAACGCATTTGGGGCTGAAAAACAACTGGACTACCGATTATTCCTTTACTGAAAGAGTAGTTAATACAGTCATTCATTCTGTAAATCCTTACAGGGCGCTTGCTCCGGGCAAGGCGTGGCGTGGCTGCTCTGAGGGCTAGAGAGATGCTGCTTTCATCCTCCTGAACCTTCACAAATTGTAGACATCATCTTCAAGCCTGTCATTACCGTTTTTCTGCTCTGCCTTCCCTCCCCTAGATTCTGAGCTGCTAAGTGTTATACTGAACCAAGTCTAAGAAGTGGACTCGGCAGGTGCTACAATTTTTTTTTTTTTTTTTTTTTTTTGCGGTACGCGGGCCTCTCACCATTGCGGCCTCTCCCGCTGCGGAGCACAGGCTCCGGACGCGCAGGCTCAGCGGCCATGGCTCACGGGCCCAGACGCTCCGCGGCACATGGGATCCTCCCGGGCCGGGGCACGAACCCGCGTTCCCTGCATCGGCAGGCGGACTCCCAACCACTGCGCCGCCAAAGAAGCCCAGGTGCTACAATTTTGACGGCCCTTTCTCAAGTAGCCAAGACTCAGTAGGGTTGCCGGGAACCGTGGTCCAGGCCAAGCTCT
Source organism: Delphinus delphis (assembly GCF_949987515.2). NCBI lineage: Eukaryota > Metazoa > Chordata > Mammalia > Artiodactyla > Delphinidae > Delphinus > Delphinus delphis. Next base: position 44,034,119 of record NC_082688.1, on the reverse strand, counting down.
CACTCCACTGCTGAGAGCCCGAATGTGCCAGAGTGGAACTCGTTGGAGGAGGGAAAGTGATGCATTAGAATTGCTGACAGCCCCTGGGTGCAGTAAAGTTCATCACAATCCCATGAACATTGACACAACAGACTCCAGGGTAAGGCATCCAAAAGACACAGCAGGAAAGAAGGAAGCTTGAAGGGGGAGAGCTGTGGCTTCTGGGTCTCCCCACTGAAAATGTGTCAGATTTGATGACAGTGCTGAAAATGTGCTTTCTCTTTCCTTCCCTGAGCCTCAGCCCCAGGGCTCCTGTAATTGACTGTGGTGGGTATGAGTTATGAGTTCAGGGAGAGGGAGGCCCAGTGGAGTGAATTGGCACTCCTCGGTTGTGACACGGAGGCCGCCAGGAAGCTGGGAGCCAGGGCGCTGCCTGGCCTTCGCAGAGGGCAGGCGGAAGCTCCATCGGGCACGCTCACTTATCAGGCCCCGCTCCAGACTTTTATGTGCTCTGACCTGCAAGTTTGGTCAAGTACCACCTTGCTGGAAGCCTTGTCAGTGGTTTCAAGGTGAAGGAACAGCAGTGAAATTGAGAAAACATTTGGTTTGCCTCAGGCAACTGGATTTAGGTGAGAAAATGCCAATCCTTTTCCCATTGGCCCAGGGATTTTGGACAGTATTATTCCAGGAGGCTGAAAGCATGCTTCTCCCCCATCCTGACCAAAGTAGCTGTTTGCTAAATATTTCAGAGGGTGATGATGGTGTTTAAGAGCTGCCACAGTTCCAGTGTTTTTGTTGCAAAACACCCCTGCCATCTCTGCCAAGTGTAAGGTTAGAGTTCAGGAAAAAAGGGAAAGGAGTGAAAACCCAAGTCAGAGACCCTCTCCAAAGGCCCACCTTTCTCATTTCTCTCTGCGTTTTGGGGGCCCAACACGGGATCTTCATCCAGACTTCGCCGCCGCTGGTGACTTCGTACTACTTACTGACTTACACATTTTGAGCTCATTTTAGGTTTAAGAATGTCAGGTAGCCTCAAAAAAACATAGAACCCTTGTGCAGACTTCGTGCATTCACCCCTAAAGTTGCATATTTATCTTATAGCAACAGGAGGAAGAGAAGACATTGATTTTTAGCCCAACCCCATTTGATTCATAGTACTAGAACTTACTAACACAACAATTGGTAGTTTCTTGATTTCCAAGATTTGAGATCTTGACAATAAAGAGATTTACAGATGCTGGCAAGATGAAAAAACAGAAGCTATCAGAGTACTGAGAACGCCTTACATTGAAAAAAGAATAAAATGGATGAAATTAAAACTTCGGGTACCTAATTCTGAATTTAGGTACTCACCCCTCCCCCTCAAATTTTTCCACTGTGATCAAAGTCATAGCAGTAGGGTCCATGGAAATTAGAAACAAAAAGCTATTGCCATTTATATTTAAATAGCTTGGAGAATAAGACAATGTGTGCAGTGGAGCTGAATTAGTCACTGGAGAAGAGTGTTTCTCCCCCTATGAGTATAACTTTTACAATCATTGCTCGTGAGCCATGGAATTAAGTGGTACATTATATTAAGAGTAAGATGCTGATACACTTTTGGTATTTAGCAGATCACCCCATGTCCTCTGCTTGGAGAAATAATGAGAATGACTGCCCTTTCCTTTGCCAGCATTTGCCTCTTTTTATATTAATCTCAGCTGAATTGAACAATTTCTCCACTCTGTACAAAATAATGCTCGTCTTTGTATTCACTTGATATACAACTTGAGGGCATCCAGTTTTTGCAAATACAGATCTGGGAATATCTTGAATGATTTATTCACAGAGTTGCAGGATTGGTCAAAGAGAACCAAAATCTATTAAGTGATTAACACTTTGTTTTAAGGTAAAATTGTCATTTTTGCAGATATCTAAAACTTAAGCTGTATTAAGGGAAGAATGAGGTGTAACTTTAAATGCTCAGTGGATTTTATTACCTTGCCTTGGCTTTCAAATTGCTTAGAGGATGGTTATTCAAAAGACAAATACATGTAGAATGAAGTCATGCCACTGTGTTTTTAATGCAGTGATAATCTTGATCCTAGAGTGAAGCTGGAGGGAATTCTGTGCCGTCCCAATTTAATCCCTGCCTTAAGATTGCATTTAATAAAAAGTGTGAATTTAACCCAGGTGGCATTCAGACAGTAGAATTAGTTTAGGTACTTTAGAATTCCATTTCCTTTTAATACTTTTAAGCAATCAAAATTGTTTTTCGAATTTCCTCTCATTGCTTACATTAATTGTCCTAAAGTTTAAAATAGAAAAACCTGAAATCCAACTTTAAAAATGCAACATTCTTTGCCATTCAGGTATCTAATGAGTTGACATCACTGGCTTTTCCTTCTACCACTTCTATTCCATGTGCTGGGTGCATCTGTGTGCTTTCGTGTACACACACACACACACACACACACACACACACACTTTTTTTTTTTTTTTAACAGAAATCAAATTCTGTTTTACCCACTGGAAAGCATTTTGGCATGACTAGGAATAGGGAGCTATTTTTCCCCCTAGAGGACAAATTAAATTTTTTCAAAAGACAAATATATTACATTTGAAACAAGTATAAAATGTGTCATACCTTCAAGGGATTTTAAGAAAGTTAGCAAGTGACACATCAATGGGAAAATGGACCTAAAATCTTTTGAGATTATCTTTACTGGAAAGATAAAGGGAAAGCAAAATATAGATATAAATATATATAAATATATGTATTGTTATCGGACATAGGGGAACAAAACTGTTGCTTATGGGTATTATTACTAGTGGCCAGGATGTGTGAAGTCTTAAGTTTAAATGTTTGAAAATAAATGTTCCTTAAAGAAATATGCCCTAACATGTTTTTTCTTATCAGTTTGGCACCTTTTCCTGTTTTGTTTTGAGTTGGTTTCCAGTCGTTTTCTTGTTCTTATATTCTACCTCTGTAGCTGCTTTTAAAATCCTACTTCTTCTGCCATATCCTTTGCTTACGGACTAGTTGACCTTTTAAATATTGGAGATGCTCTTTATTTGTCTGGGAGAATGCATCATTTAGCACTGGGATTCATTGACTTTATTTAACCCTGGACCCTTGTAGTTTATGAAAGACTGCTGATTTCTGTGTTCATATGCCAGGTTCTTGACCTGTGTCAACCACTACTTCATCTATGTTTATCCATTTTAATTGCAGACACTGTCTTTTGTTGCTTCTCAGACTTAGTTTCGGAAAGTGGAGGAAGTGGTTCCATCTCCTAAGATAATCTGTACAGCAGTAGGTTTCAAGTCAAGGATCAAACCGAAAAGGGTTCCATGATACATTAAAAGTATAGAATTATATATAGAAAGAACCCATCCTATTCATTGCTAGTAAAGTAATAACTTGTGCTGTATCATCTTTCTGTTGTTGAAATATGAAATATCCTATTATATTTGGTAGAATTAAGCATACACCCTTTTTAGCACCCTCTCCTGTTTAAAATTTCCTGCTATTTTTTTTAATAAGTAGAAGACTTAAACATGCCTAACAGAAAATGTATTAATTCAATGTAAAAATATTGTCTAGCCCTCTATACCTATTTATTGAGGGCCTGTTGTCAAGCATTGCCCTTGATACTAGGAATACTAAAACCTAGCTTCTTTCTTTCAAGGAAGTGGCAAGAAACATGCAATTAGAATACAAGGTACTAAGTCCTGTAAGAGCCTGCATTTGTATAGCGCAATATATTTTGAGCCTCACCTCAAAAATGTCATTTTACAGGTGAGAATATAGAACGTTAAGGCTTATGTGATTTGCTCAAAGTGGACAGGCTAGTAATTGGTGGCACTCTACCAAGAACTCAGGTAGCACACTTTCCCAGTTCATTATTCTGTACTGCCTATCTGTGACATAGTCTAGTCCAGCTCTACCCCTCTGCATGTATGAAGAGCACATGCTAAATATTTTTACATATAGCTCTAGAAATAACCTCCTTGCTTTTTGAATAAACCTAATTTAATGTTAAATTGTTTTGCAAAATTTGTCCAACACAGATATTATATCCTTTTTTGTGGAGTTGCAGAGGTGGTAATTGATATGTCTGAGATGGATGGATGAAGTAACTTTGTCTTCTGATTAGTAATACAATGTTCCATACCTGCTTATACACTAAATAGCATTTTATGCCTTATTCTTTCCTTAATGCTTGAATGCTTCATACTTGGAATCCTTTCTATCCTAGAAGTCATTTTATAATTTCTCTGCTGTTTAGATGACATTGAAACTGTGATTTTTTACTACATAATTGAAAGGACAGAATCTGTATCACAGCTCCTTACTGGACCAGTTTATAGTGGCTAGCATCACACAAGTACCATTCCTAGATCTGGGCAGGAGGGTCTTCTGCCCAGGGCCTCATGCTTTAGAGGGTCTTGCTGAGCCTTTTTTTTCAGCTGAGTTTGTCCCTACCAGCTGAGGAGTTGGTGGGGCCTTGGGGACGTGCCCACCCTGAACCTGTGTGGCCTTCTAGACCATTTTCCTTGTACTCAGGAGCCCAGAATTAGTTGCCCAGATGGCTGGGAACCAGCTTCCGTGACTTGTGTGAGTCTCTTTCCTCATCCATCCACTGGAGGGCGAAATGCACTACTGGTATACCTACCCCTAGGCCTTGAGGGATCGCTGTAGGCATCTATGGCCCATGGATGAGCTGTAGACCAAATTACAGACACACGTTGTTTTAGGGCTTTTGCATTAGCTATTCACATTGCCTGTAGTATTTTCCTTGAGACATTTATATGGCTGGTTTCTTAATATTCAGGATTCTATTAAAATATCACATCTTTCAAAGAGGCCTTTCTTGACCACCTTACCTAAAATAGCCCCCTCCTCCATAATCACTCTCAACCACCTTACATGGTTTACTTTTTGCACCATTTAACACTATGAAAATCTATTATATAATCTTTTATTTATTTACATGCTTATGGTCTAACTCCCAGTGGAATGGAAACTGCCTGGAGGCAGGAAATTGGTTATTTTGCTCACTGCCATTTTGTAGCATCCAGAACAGTGCCTGCCACATAGTAGGTACTTTATAATATTTTTGGAGTGAATAGAGAAATGAAAGAAGAGGCCTTGGTGGGGGGAATAAATTTTACTGCTTTAACTGGATGTAACCGTTCATTTTTCCCTTTCATACACCATCTTAGCAGAAATGGGGAGGAAAAAAACTAGACAACACATTAGGAAATGAAATTAGAAGTGTGCAAATAATAGTGGAATAGTTTAAGGGAATAAATATAACTTTAATTCTCTAAAAGTAAGTAATACAGTTAGAACCATAATGCCATGAGTTTTTCATGATACAAAATAGAACATGATTAAATTGATGACACATTTAAAAATATAGGGTTCCCTTGGAGAAAGCCAGCTAATTATAAAATTTTAGGACAGTTAAAGTTTTTCACTGAGGCCTACATTGTCTTCTATTACCCTCTTCTAAACATATGTGCAGTATTTATTTCACAACTTTCTTCTCAGTGACCTTTCAAAATTGTAAGATTCCTCATATTCCTGACTAGATGATTCTTTAACATAAACCTCTGATGTCTGCAGTCATTAAATAGGATTCAGTGTGCCTATCTCAAGGAAGTCAAGTGAAAATTCTCCTTCAGATAAACAATAATGCTTATTTTGTTCACAAGTAGCCCTCTGAAATAAGCAGATTTCAAACAATTATGGTTTTTTTCTTCAAAAAGAGTGAGCAAATCAAATAACAATGTCAGTATTTAGTAACTCACTGATTACCAGTTAGTGAGCAAAATTTAAAGACTGTTATACCCTGAACACATACTTTTACTAGATTCTCTGATTCTCTCAATGATTACCTCTAATTTCTTGATCAGAATTTTAGAAAACTTTTGGGATATGTTGGCTTCAGATTTTAAGGTTTGGAAGTAGCTTGTCAGTGCCAAATCATCTCCATCAATCCCTTACTTCCAAAGGAAAAAATTACACGGCCGGTATGTACTTAACTAGTACTTCTTGTTTGTTTGTTTTCAAAGTCAGAGAAGAAAACAGAGGGGAGAAATCTCTTCATGCTCCTTTCCCCCATTTTGTCAAAGCTGATCAAAAAAGAATATGAAAGATGGAATCCCACATATTTTATTTGCTGGCGTCTGCTTCATCAAATCACGAAAGTAGTAATATATTTACTATGTTCCTTTCGAAATACTAATCTTGCATCTGCACAGAATGACTTAAGATCATCTGTCCACAGGAGCACCTATCTCACCTCTGTATTGTGTTTAACACAGACTTTTCATTCCCAGTCACATCAGAGAGTAGACCACATACATCGACAAAAATTTCAAAGCCAGAAGAAAGAGAGTAGAGAGCATATTTAGTCTGTCTTCTATCATTTTACAGATGAAGGAAGCCCACGAAGATTTTGCAAGGTCACACAGGTGGCTGGTGGCACATCTGAGATTATAAACCAAGTTCCCCAAATTCCAACCACGTCCCTTGGTTATTTACCCACCTTTTCTCAATACTGGCCATGTTGTAACATACTGCAAAACCATCTAAGGTACTTTTTACATACTATTTTTCTCATTATTGCTTTTAAAATATGTTGTAATTTAGGCATTTGGTCCCATTTGATACCGTTGGATTACATTAATAGTAACCAATGGAATATGTTAAATTAAAGGAAATTTAAAATTGTTTGTATAGGTGACATACTCACATAGTTCAAAAGTAACAAGGTATTAAAGGGCCTACAGTAAAAGTTTTCCTTCGTATTCCTGCATCTCAATCACCTAGTTATTTCCCCAGAAAGCAACCAGTGTTATCAGGGTTTTTTGTGTACAGCAGTTACCTCAGTTGCACCTCAGAGAGGTGCAAAAATTGTAGTATCTTTTGGAGACTGTTCGTACCTTCCTTTTTTTTTTCATTTTAGGCTACATCATGGAGACTATTCTCTGTCAATACATAAAGCCCACTTCATTATCTTTTATGGTTGCATTGTGCTCCATTATATTGATATGTCGTTGTTTGTTTAATTAATCCCTATCAGTGTATATTCAGGTTGTTTATTACTTTCAGTTATTACTAGAAGTGCTTCAATAAATAACCTTGTATATTTACATGTGTTAATAAAAATGTAGGGTAGCAGAAAGTAACACAACGTTGTAAATCAACTATACTTAAATAAAATATTTTTTGAAAATGTAGGGTAAATTTCTAAAAGTAGAATGACTTATTTTAGGAATTTTGTAGGTAATGTCCAGTTACTGTCCATAGAGTTGTATAGATTTACATTCCCATCCCCATTATATGAGGATGACTATTTTATCATTTCTCCCTAGTAGTATGGCATCAATATTTAGAATGTTTATATCTGAAAGGTGAGATGTGAAAAGCCGTGTCTTGGTGTGGTTTTAATTTGGTTTTTTGTATTTATATGCATGAGGTTAGGCATGTTTTTATATGTTTAAGAAACTTGATTTACCTTTTTGGAGATTATGGTACTCTTCTCTTTTGCCTGTTTTCCTATTGAATTTTTCTCTTACTGATTGTAGGAACTCTTTTTTTTTAAATTTTAATTATTTATTTTTTTGGCTACATTGGGTCTTCGTTGCTGCATGTGGGCTTTTTCTAGTTGCGGCAAGCAGGGGCTACTCTTCATTGCTGTGTGTGGGCTTCTCATTGTGGTGACTTCTCTTGTTGCCGAGCATGGGCTCTAGGCACGTGGGCTTCAGTAGTTGCGGCACACGGGCTCGGTAGTTGTGGCTCGTGGGCTCTAGAGCGCAGGCTCAGTAGTTGTGCCGCACGGGCTTAGTTGCCCTGTGGCATGTGGGATCTTCCCGGACCAGAGCTCAAACCCATGTCCCCTTGCATTGGCAGGTGGATTCTTAACCACTGCACCACCAGGGAAGTCCCAGGAACTCTTTATATTTGAGGGAAAGAGCCTTTGTCCATGGTAGCAGCTATAAATGTTTCTCTAGTTTGTCTTTCCTTGTTTATGAAGTAATTTTTACCATGCCAAATTTATGTTTTCTGTAGTTGAATGTATCCATTTTTCCAAATCACTTTTGTGGTTTTTATTATACTTAGACAAGCATCATCCAGTCTAAGGTTATTTTTCAAAATTTCCTTTGTTTCTCATGGGACTTATATGGGTTTATTTGTTTACTTTTACTTTTAAATATGATTCATTTGGAACTGATCCTGATTAAGATGCGGGAATGGTTTTAATTTTATTTTTTTCCCAGTTGGTTCATGTTTCAACATCATTTATAAAGTAATCTGTTTTCCCCCATTGCTTTAGGATAACAACCATATCATATACTATATTCTTACATATTTTCTGTCAGTCTCTTGACTTTCCATCCCATTCCATTGATATATCAATACCTGTAGACATTTGCTATCGGTATGTGTTTCAGTTATTAGCTTTAATATATTTTAATATCTAAAGGGCTGATTTCTCCTCACTGTGGAGATACTACATATTTTTTAAATTTCAGTTTTATTGAGGTATAATTGACATATAAAACTTGACATGTTGACGTGTACCTTGAAGTGTAGGACACTTGAAGTGTACCTCATTTTGATTTGATATATTTGATCTATTGAAAGTATCCCCCCATCTAGTTAACACATCCATCACTTCACATGTTTATCTTCTTTTTTTTTTTTTTGGTGAGAACATTTAAGTTCTACTCTCTTAGCAAATTTCAATTATACAATATAGTGTTATCAGCTATAGTCACCATGTTATTCATTAGATCCTCAGACCTTATTCATCTTACAGCTGTAAGTTTGTACCTTTTACCAACTTCTCCCTATTTCCCCCACCCCCAGCCCCTGGCAGCCACTTTTCTACCTTTTTTTATGAGTTTTGACTTTTGTTTTTAGATTCTATATATAAGTGATACCATGTCTTTCTTGTGATAGATACCATAATTGGTTTTCTGTTTATATTTATATGATAACTTATATAATGTAGATTCATAGGCTATAACATCCTCTTTTCTCTGATTGCTGACAAATTTCCTTCCCTGTGTGTATAGTGTCAGAAAGTTGGTAAATTCCAAAATCATGAGATATGAGTTCAGCTGAGACTGTGGGTAGGCTTCCCATAATCATCAATTAGCGTGCTTTGCTTGACAAATGAAACTGATGAAAGAGAACATGTTTAGACAAAGATTCTGAAGTGGCAAATGCCCACTGTTCATGTGGCCCACTGTTCATGTGGACCACGTAGGCAGGTGAGCTCTGTGAGTAGAGGGAGGGGCTGTCCTTAACACCCCGTACCACACAGGTGGCTTAACTAATGGAGGCTAGATTGATTTCAGAGGTCTAAAGGTTTTTATACTCTGGCTTAAATGTAGATCCGTAATATATAGGAAATAGAACTTTTAGAAGTTAAACCAGTGAGGGAAAGCACACAGTTTTCCTTTTTTCCTGGGCTGACCATAGTTTTATGAAAATGAATTTCTAACTGGTTTTTCTTCGTACTGGGCTTCTTGGCAAGAAGTGAAATCTGTATAATGCATTACCTCTGAGCTTCTTTTTTAAGGTCTCAAGGACAGACATATGGATAATGGTTTAAAAATATAAATATGCTCTTTCCAGTCATAGAAATCTTCAGACCCAAGGGGTACTTTTCCTGCTTTCCCAAAAATGTAGGGCTATAGACTCATACTCGTAAAGCACCAAAACAAAATACATGGTATCTGACACTAAAAAAAAACAACTGTACTTTTCTTGAGTATTGCAGCCCTGTGATCAGACAGAGTGACTTATAGTCAAATGTAGATGCCAACTTGCTGTGCCATCTTCTAGCCACTGAACCCTGTAACTAAGCATTTTTGTTTGGTAAAATTACAGAAGAGATGGTGTTTGGTGAGGTATTTTGTTCTATTTTAGTACCTGTAGTTCATCTGGGAAAATGGCTGTCACTTGGTTTTCTCACATACTTATCCCATTTGTCCATTTGTGCGTGTGTGTGTGTGTGCGCGTGCGTGCATGCACGCACACATGTAGGGAGAAGTGCATACTTACAGTGTCATTGTAGAGACGGTTATCCACCCTACCCTATCGTAGACTTGTTCTGAGCTTAAGCCGTCTCTTTATTGAGTCCACACGAGATTTGACACCTTCTGATTTGTGAACACATATATGTTGGCAGTTCAGGATTCATGGAGGCTCTCTTAGGAAAGATCACTGCCAATATATAATTAGTTTGAAAAGCATTTGGTCTAAACAGATCTGCAGCCTTCTTTTACCAAGTGTGCAAATATGAACTAGTTCCATCTTATTGGGATAAGTCTTAAGAGACAGTACTATAAGGACTGTAAATGTAATTTGCATAGTCAAAATTGTCATAAATGGTCTAATTAGTATAGTGATAGGTCCTGCATCACATGTCATTCATGAAGATAATGACATTTTTATGAAGTGGAAAATTGTAGAATAATTGCTAAATATTCCTTGATAAAATTAAGGCCATCAAAGGCGAAGATTATTCTTAGTCATCTTTAAATTCCCAGTACAGTGTCTGGTATTGAATAAGCACTTACTGCATATTGAATGAATAAATGACTTTATGAAAGTCATTCCTTAGAAAGATTGTTTGAAATAAAGAGATTAAAATGTTTTCTGGAAATAGACAAAATACATGCACGCTCATGCTTGCTGCTCCACTTTGATTGAGAAGGAAATTGATTTTGTTCTGTATTTTTAGAAACATGGTCACTTTAAAAATTACTCTTTTCATTTAAAAAAATTACACACATTTTTAATGCCCCATTAGTTTCAGTGTGATTTCTAAATAGAAGTCTCTTCGAGTAAAGAAAAAACAAGATCCTTATTAGCTTGCCTGACAGATATTGTCCAATAGTTTAAAGAAATAACATGTAATACCTTTTATCCAGTGTGCACACGTGTGTGCATGTGTGTGTGATGTAGAATGATTCAGTGCCACTGAGTCACTTGGTCTAGATTAATTAAAGCAGGAACAGAAAACTTTCATTTTCCAGTATATTATTTTTCGTTTATTGACTTTTCTCTGTACTGATAATTTTGCTTAAATTATCTAGCAGAAAATGCACATATATGATGCTTAGCTGTGGTCCAAATCATAAATAGATCTTATTTGGGAGGCTGTGTGATTCTGTTTGCCTTGTTAGTGATGTAACTAAGAATTCACTTTTTAAATTCATCTTGCATACCAGTCTTCTTGTTGAATAATATTTCCCAATATGAGAATGATAGAAATTTATTAGTTGGGCTTTTGGCCTTAGTACCTTATTTATAGCTATGCATTTTGAGCTTGTTAATTGGTCCTTTAGTATTCCTTCTCCTCCAGTAATCTTTGAAGTAGTCAAGAGAGGTTCTGAAATCTTTACTGAATGGATGGGTATGGAATCACAGATCATAGTAGTGGACCACAAAGTCTTCCTCCCCCCCACCAGTTTTTAATTCCTTTGTGGAGAGTAGAGATACATGGTGGAAACATTTTAGAGTATTACAACGGAATTAGCTGTGGCCAGAAGAAATCAAACAAAGAGAATTTAGGAACAAATGGTAGAATGCCACCGGGCTGATACTGTATCTGAGATGCTCCGTTCAAAATGAAACATGCTTATTCTTATATTGCCATAATGATTAACTGTTTTTAAAAGTACCCCCATTCATACCCATACCATTTAGGTTACAATTCTGTATTAAACTCAAAGTTCCCGGTTGCTTTTTAAAAACTAATTGTGGCTAAATGTTAAGACTTTCTCAAATGTAGAGGGTTTGAATTTTGGAGCTGACAGGGAACCTATGGCTCAGACAGTTGAGTGACTTCTCCAATTTTGTACCAGAGACGAGTCTAGGGCTTTGGTTTTCTGATTACCTGAATAGTGCTTTTTCCACCACTCTGTTACAGACAGCCATTTTTTTAAAAAAAATTTGTGATCCTAGAGCATTTGGTCCGAGGATGATTCTCTTAATTTGATGTGTAATCCCAGACCATTTAAATTTTTTGATATAAACTGTGGCCTGTGGGCCAAATCCAGCCTCCCACCTGTTTTTATACATCAAGTTTTATTGGAACATAGTCACACCCATTTGTTTATGTGCTGTCTATGGTGTTACAATGGCAGAATGAGTAGTTACAACAGAGATTGTATGACCTGCAAAGCCAAAGATATTTATTATCTGGACCTTTAGAGAAGTTTTCTAGCCCTTAGTATAAGGTCAGGATGAATAAATTAGCTTTAAAAATTAACACTATCAATTTGCAATAAGTTGGGAGTAAAATATGCTTTCTGCAAAAGCTAAAGGGGTGAGCATGTTGTTGAGAAATACGAAAGATCTGTCATAAAAGACTACAAAGCCTACCTGCATTAAAGATAAAATAGAACCAGGTTTCTAGGGCACCTCTATGCTCTGGAGATTCTGGTTGCCAGAATGAAACCTGTGACTTAAACAGAACTGACTCCAGATGTAAATGTCCCAGACTGTCATTTATGTTGTGCTAACCCTGATGGAACTTGAACACTCACCAAATGTCCTTCTTGGCAGGTGGAGTGGATCCAACAACAAGTGGTAAAAAAACGGACCAAGAGGGATTATGACTTTAGCCACGCCCAGTCCACTTACTTCAATGATCCCAAGTGGCCAAGCATGTGGTATATGGTGAGTTTGCCTGGCCTGGGGCCACGGCGTTCTGTTCTGTGTTGTGCAGGGATTGTCTGTTAGGACTGGGAGGACGCAGAAACAGCGACCAGGGACTTTGTCCTGTTTCAAGATGGAGGTTGATGGCCTGTGATGTTTTCTGGATCTTTTTTGAACTTAGCTCTCTAGGTCTAAGGAGAAAGAAGGGAGTTCTGATTCTGAAGCTATTTCTGTTTGCGATCTTACTCTGTGTAGTAGCTTGGTAAGTTTGGGCGAGAAGATAGAAAAATATACTAAGGGCAGACACCCCGAGACCTAGCAATAGTTATGTTCACCTCTGTTACTCATCTACTCCACCCTGAAACCAGCCTGGTTAATGGTACTGGGTCATGGAAATCATTGAAATGACTTTGCGAGTAGGTAACAGATTCCTGACTTTAGTTGTCTAAATGTGCCTTCTCGCTTTGGGTAACAATTTTTAAAACTAGACTAGGGAAAAAGCAGTTGAAAAGTATTTGACTTGTAGCTAGTTCATTGCTTCAAGCAAAAACTTGCAGTGAGGGAAATTTAACGTATTGGGAAGAGTGATCTAGAAATTCAGTTGATGTCGCCTCCTTTGAAAATATATTGACACTTCTCTAGTCTTAGGGTTTTATATTCATGATACCCGAGAAATTGATTAGAATATGTTACTTATTCTTAATCATGAAATTCGTATGTTACCTATTTGCTCTATAATCTGCAAAAGACCTTAACTTTTCTCTTTTTTGAAAATCTTTATTGCAAATTGTTGCCATAGTTATCTCCTCCAATCTACCTTGTTTTTTGCACTCCCTGACCCTGCTTCTCTACAAATCCATTGCATTCCACATACTTGTCTGATGCTTTTCTGCCTCCTTGCATTTCATTCCTTCTGCCCAGAGTGGTCTTTTGCCCTTCCCCACATCCTCGGTTCAGTATTGTCCATCCCTCAGAGCCCCCACCCAAGGCTGACTATTTCATGTCTCCCATGTCCTCACCTGTCCATGTTTGTCCTTCCTCTGCCACTCCTGGCATCCTTCCCTTGGCACTTTGTTTCATAGTTGTTGTATTTTTAAATCTGCTCTGTTACTTTGGGCACGGGGTCACTTATATCCTCCCATCTGAGAATCTAACCTAGCACCTAGCAACGCTAGGAATTTGTGTTTATTTGGACATGGGTGAATGTAGCTGGCGTTTCTCCCAGTTTCCCTTTTCTTAGTCTTACCTGGAAGTGGAAGGTTGTGGAAAGATTTTGGACCCCAAACAGAATTTTACACAGAGAACTCTGTGTAAGAAAGGAGCCATAAAGCTAAGTTCAAAGGGAGGTGGGACTCTAAACAGCATTTGAGTAGAAATCACCTGAGGGGACAGTAAGACATTTGACAGCTTATTAGCTCCAAGACCAAGAAAGAGTGAACCACAAGGGAAGGCATTAGAGGGAGCGTTGGCAGGAGCTAAGGAGCTTTGTCTGTGCTGACAAGATGATAAGGATGTAATGGGATTAAGAGATAGGATGCAAGCAAAATCCCCCTACACCCCTGCTTATAAGGCTGGGGGGAGTGAGACCCTCTTTGCCTTACGTATCTTTTTGCAAGAAAGAACCAAATTGCCGTCTGCACATGTCCCACTGGACAGTGGAAGTGTACAGCAGCTTCCCCCTACCCTCTCACCACTCCAGCAGGGCAGGTTGGGCTGTTTTACGAGCCATGGCCAAGGTGACGCCAAAGGTTTCAGTGCTTATAGAGTGAGATACCCTCACTCCCAGGAACCACTGCCATTTCTTTGGAAATTCTCTTTTGATGTAAGGAAAGGGTGAGAGGGAAGAGCTTCTGTTCGGCCATTTAAAATATTGGATGTTTTTCAACACATGTTTGATGGTAATAATTCAAATAGGTAACATTCGTCGAGCACTTAGCACATGCCAGGCGATGTGCTCATAATTTATTTGTGCTAATATTTTTCTAATGTAGTGTGAACAAAAGTGTGCATTAATATTGGCCCCGTGTTATAAGAGTGAGAAATCTGAGGCTCATAAAATGTAGGCCATTTGCCTAAGATCACCCAGCCTGAGAGCGGTGGAGCAGAGTTGCCAAACCAGGCCGACTGATGGGAGTCCAGGGGATTAAAGTGGCATCCTATCCCCGTCCTTCTACTATTTACAAGCACCGTCATAAGGAAGACACTACTCCAACCCTCCAGGAACTTCTAATCTATCCATGGAGAAATAGCTGAAATACAAGGCAGAATGGCGGGTGCCATGTAGGATGGGCAAAGTATCTTGGGGACAACCAAAATACTTCAAAACTTCCTATTACATACATACTGTTCCCTTGATGAAAGGGGTGGGAAATAGGTTACACACCATATGTTTATCTGTCAGGAGTGGTGACAGAATAGGAGTCAGAACTTCAAATCTGCAAACATGGATTCAAATCCCCATTATTTCACTTGCTACGCCCACGATTGAATCAGTTAAACTCTCGTCAGCTATAAAATAAGAGTATCCAGCTCTTACGTATGAGTTAGCTATTGCTGCATAATAAATTACAGAGCTTAGTTTTTAAGACAGCGATCTTCTGGGTTCTGTGGGTCAGGCATTCGGACAGGGCCCAGTGGTGACGACTTCTCTGTTCTGTGATGTCTGGGGCTTCAGCTGGAAGACTCAAAGCTATGACTAGAGCTGGAGGGTCCACTTCTAAGGTGGCCTAGTCACGTGGCTGGTTCCTCTCCACGTGGGCCTCACCGTGGGGCTGCTTGAGTGTCCACCTGGCTCCATGGCTCCGTCTTCCCCCAGCGCAAGTGATTCAAGAGGTTGTGTCAAGAAGCGGTGACGTCTTTTATGATCTAAGCTCAGAAGTCGCAGTTACTTCTGTAATCTTCTCTTGGCCACATGTGTGAACTCTGATTCAATGTGTGAGGGAACTACACAAGCATGTGTATACTACTAGGAGGGAAGGATGGTTGGGAAGCTTGTTACCATAATGAAATGAAATACTGCACAGGAAGCCTTTAGCACACTGCCTGACACTGGAAAACTCTCAGTAAATTATAATTGTTATTCTTCTTCTCTTTTTAATTACAGTACATGCTGTTTTCTTTTTATCTGTTGTTTTCATTGCTACTAGTTGAAGGGGGGTGCGATCACATGTGCAGTGGGCATCCTTCAGAGCGCTCTGGCGACATGTCAGTGACACAGTTGGGGAAGGTGCTGATTTCCTTCTTCCTTTTTCTGAGCCCTTGGCCCTGCCGCAGTGTTTCTGAGGGCTGCTTGGTGAGCCTCCATAGGGTCCTACCCTCAGCTTGTTAGCCTGGGCCTGGTCCTGTCAGTCTATATTTATCACAGGAGAACAGAGATTAAAGAATGGCATGAAGTGTGCCTGAGTGTCTCTTTTAATTAATTTAAAAGCTTTGCCCCTGTCACTCCTCCCCTTGGAAATGGTATGTGAAACCATTATGTCTAGCCTCGAGGTTTGGGCAGTATATTCAAGGAAAGGTATATGTACAAGAGTTTGTTATGGAGATGACAGCTGTCTAATTACTCCTCTGACCTGGAACACTGTGCTCAGGCTTCCGGGAGTTGGGAGGGTCTAGGGGTAGAAACAGAGCTCGCTTCTCATTGTGCTGACAGACTCTAGCATCTCCTCTTTGTCAGGATGGTGGCAAGCACTGAGGATTTAGGAAATCGTGCTTCCTAAGAAGATCAGTAACGCAGGAGAGGAATATAGAAGTGCCAATGAAAGTTTGCTGGGCCAACGACTCCTCCCTAAACGTTTCTCTGGGATCGTGTGCATACACCCAGCTCCATGGGATTTCGGTTGTAATTTTTGCTTGTAGATTTGCTTCTTCCATTAAAACGTCCTGAGTAGTTTTTAACGGATATCCAAGCTTGGGTCCCACTATCAGAGATTGTTATTTTTGGTATAGAGGAGGGCTCAGGCAGTAGGATTTCATCAGAATTCCCTGGTGATTCTAATATGTAGCCAGGAGTCGTGAGTTACTCACTGCCCGTGTCTGTGGTAAATGCTCAATAAATGCTAATCAAATAATAGATGAGTAAACTTGGACATCTGTGATCATGTAGAGAAAATAATTGATCACGTTTATTGAGTCTTTGTCAAACATTTTACCACATTTTACATGTATAATATTATCTTATTGCCAGCGTTCCAGTGAGCTGGGAACCATTATTGTCTTCATTTTACACTGAGGAATAAAGCAGAGACAAGTTAAGTAACTTGCCCAAAGTCACACTCTTCACCAGGGGCAGATCCTGGTATTCAAATCCGGTCACTCTGACTCCAGAGGCTAGACTTCCAACTTCCGAGTCCCTGGACCTCATACTAGCTGGCATCAGAATCACCTGGAGGGATTGCTGCCCACCCCTCTCACGCCCCCCAGCGGAGATTTGGGAATTTGCATTTCTAACAAGTTCCCAGTTGAGCTGATGCTGTTTGACTCTCAGGACTGCTTTGAGATCTCCGTGCTCTATCATATTTTCAACAGGAGGTTTATGTGAACACAGCTGGCCTCCATCTTCCCATTATCAGTTGGAGGAAGAAGAGCTTTTTAAAAACTTATGAGACACTTTAAAGTGCACTCGGTCGATTTAATTTGTTCCTCTTGATCTTATACCTTTTTCTTACAAAATTTTCTATTTGAGAAGCTGGCAGCTTTAATATAAAAAGATATTTTCACTTTACTTGCACTGATGGAAAAATATCCTCGGCATATATAGTCTTTGAAGATGTTCCACAGACAAAGGATATCTGATAGGAAAGGTTGTGAAGATTTGGCCAAGTCTTTGGGAACTCAGTGTAATAGACATGGATTTAATGTACCCAGCTGGTATAATGGACCATTTTGACCCCCTGAAGAAAATTCAGTTTGACTCGAGATAGCAAGCCTAAGTAAGATGCCTCCTCAAGGGTCTGCGAATGCCAATTGAGCAAATTCAGGGAGTTAATTTTTTGTAAATTGTTACAAAATATTTAAGACATACAAAAATTTGGTAGAATACCACAAATGCAGGTCCACCCACCCCCAATCTAAGGAATAGAACGTTATGTATACAGTTGAAGCCCCTTGTGAATCCTGTCCTAATAGTGTCCCTTCATCCCTTACAGAGTTACGGCAGATGCTGCATTTGAAATACAGAGGGGGGGGAGGGAGTTCCCCTTTGTTGGCAGGATGTTTCTCTTTGTGGGAGGGATTATTCAATTTATAGTAGATTTTATATTTTCTGAAGTCATCCTGAAACACATTCATACATGAAATTTGTACTCAGGCTCTTGACAAAGAGTCCCAAGAAGGCAAACTGGAAATGAAACTTGGAGGAAAATATAAGTTTAATAGAATAGCTCTTTTATTCCTTTAGTCATGTAAATATTTTATTGCCTTAGGAACGTGTTTTAGCATTGTACAGTATTTCTTGTCTAGCTGTTAAGAACTAATACTGATTTTGGAGAAGCCCATAGTAAAGAACTTAAAAATTTTTTTTTTCCTGCCTTATGGAAGGCAAGCTCAATTCCAAAGAGAAAAGCAAAGAAGGCCTTGTGCAGTCTTGCTATTTGATTCTCAGACTGTAGTTGTGAGTATGACTAGTGAGTATTCTTAACACAGAATTTTTTGTAATGAATATTGGGTGGCCTACTTAATGTGAATTTTTTAAAGCAGGTTTTAACAAATGGGCTCACTTTTTGATGCACTACCTCAAATTTCATGAAAGCTCTCTGGGTGGTTTCTTTGAGGAAAAAAAATCATATTTGTCGATCAGCAGAGTAAAAATTAGCTGAGTTCGGCTATGCGTGTGAGGTATATCTGCCAAAAACTATGAACTAGCTAGGATAGTAATTGTGAAAAATGATTGTAAGC
This sequence comes from Delphinus delphis, assembly GCF_949987515.2. Lineage (NCBI taxonomy): Eukaryota > Metazoa > Chordata > Mammalia > Artiodactyla > Delphinidae > Delphinus > Delphinus delphis. The sequence goes on along the minus strand of NC_082688.1, from coordinate 44,015,575 downwards.
CACATGGTTCTTTCTCAGCCAACTGGATGGTATTCAGTTCTCCAAGAGTGTGAGGCATTGCTGTTTCTGTGGTTGGCACACATTTTCCTAATGACTTATACTGTCACTTGACTCTAATAAAATCTGGTGGAGTTTGGGGCATTATTGTTCTGGCAGCTTGGAAATCATCCTTTTACAACACCCCATTTAGCCGTTTTAATTGAAAATGCAACATGGTGTAAATCTGCAACCATGTGGCCCGTCTTGACGTAAGTAGGAGGGCTTCCGAGAAAGGACGGACTCCAGCCAAGCAGCAAGTGATTTCCTGGTAGGAACTACTGGGGGTTGAGATGTGGTTTTGGTGGACCAGTGTTTGCTTCGAACTAGCTCTGTGTCCCGTGGAAAGGTATTTTAGCGCTCTCAACCTTAGCTCATCTGAAAAAATGAGGAATCTGGACTAGATGCTTTCTTGAGTTCATTCCTGCTTAAACCTCATCTAGGTCCACATGGCAAGTTGAACTGGAGAGTACATCTTAGAGAGACACATACCACCAGTAGGCCCAGGTCTTGAGTTCCAGCTCAGACCCACCCCGTGAGTTCCTGACTGTTGTATCCCATGCTTTTGTTTCATTAGTACTTCAATCTCAGTGTGTCCCCTTGTTGGGGTCCCCAGGGCCACCCCCAGATTTGGTGATTCACTGGGAGGAGTCACATGATTCAGCATAGAGTCATACAGCTACGATTTATTTCAGTGAAAGGATACAGTGCGAAATCAGCAAAATGAAAAGCCACATGGGGTGAAGTTCAGGGGAAAGCACGCTGAAGCTTCAAAGAGACTTCTCTCAGTGGAGTCACACAGAAAGCACTTAATTCCTCCAGCGTGAATTGTGACAACGTATGTGAAATGTTGTCTACCAGGGAGCTCGTGAGGGACTTGGTGCTCAGGGTTTTCACTGGGGGTTGGTCGTGTAGGTACCCAGTGCCTTCCTTGTACCCGAATTCCATACTCTCAGAGGCGTTCAGCACAAACCGTATTGTTTGTGTAACCAGTGTAGACACAGTGAGACATACTTATGAAGAAACGGTGAGAACCCTCCCCAAACCCAAGTTCCCAGATGCCCGCCAAGTGTATCTGGGGAGTCAAACGCATGAGTGCCTGAGATGGAATAATGCTCCTCCTTTATTAAAACTTTATGTTCACTGAATGAATAAATTAACACCAAAGAAAAATACTCATAAGTGATAATTCCAAGAAAAGGCAAACTTGAATCCTAAGTGTAAGTCCATATTTGTTTTACAGCCTGGAAAATCCCAACTGAATGAAAGTTCCTATGAGGCAAATGTTCATTCATGTATGCAATCATTCATTCATTCGTATTTAGCAGAGATTTATTTTTTCCCAGTCCTTACAATGTCTTTGACACCAAGGATAAAATAGTAAAAGGTGCTTTCTTTTTTATTTTATTTTTTTACATCTTTATTGGAGTACAATTGCTTTACAATGGTGTGTTAGTTTCTGCTTCATAACAAAGTGAATCAGTTATACATATACGTATGTCCCCATATCTCTTCCCCATATCTGCGTCTCCCTCCCTCCCACCCTCCCTATCCCACCCCTGTAGGTAGTCACAGAGCACCGAGCTGATCTCCCTGTGCTATGCGGCTGCTTCCCACTAGCTATCTATTTTACATTTGGTGGTGTATATATAAGCCCATGCCACTCTCTCACTTTGTCCCAGCTTACCCTTCCCCCTCCCCGTGTGCTCAAGTCCATTCTCTACATCTGCGTCTTTACTCCTGTCCTGCCCCTAGGTTCTTCAGAACCACTTTTTTTAGATTCCATATATATGGTATTTGTTTTTCTTTTTCTGACTTCACTCTGTATGACAGACTCTAGGTCCATCCACCTCACTACAAATAACTCAATTTCGTTTCTTTTTATGGTTGAGTAATATTCCATTGTATATATGTGCCATGTCTTCTTTATCCATTCATCTGTCGATGGACACTTAGGTTGCTTCCATGTCCTGGCTATTGTAAATAGTGCTGCAATGAATATTGTGGTACATGACTCTTTTTGAATGATGGTTTTCTCAGGGTATATGCCCAGTAGTGGGATTGCTGGGTCGTATGGTAGTTCTAGCTTTAGTTTTTTAAGGAACCTCCATACTGTTCTCCATAGTGGCTGTACCAATTGACATTCCCTAGACGGTGCTTTCTTTAATGAAGCGTAAGTGGAGCATTTTATGGGCAGAGGTTAGGGTAGTTATAGTCAGTTTGTCTACTCAGTTGATGGTAGTCCACTGAGGGTACCAGTAGCAGAACCCTAACTGGAACTTGCTAAACAGCTCACAATGATTGTGATGATTTCATGTGATTTCATTACCCCATGTGAGGTTTGTGATGGAAGTCAGTATATTAGAGGTATTAAGTTAACCTATAATTAACTAGTCAAAGTGCTTCTAAGAGGCCAGTAAAAAATCACTTCAGATAATATTCATTCTTGCCTGGTGCAAATTATTACGACCTTTATTAATTTCCTTGAGCAAGACATAACTTATTCCATACTGGTAGTTTATCTTCTTAGCTTTACTTTCAAAGAGTAAAAGTATGTCTGTATTCTGTGCCTTTGGGTCTGACTCTAACATGATGAAGGGTCTGTTAACATAAAGTTGTTCTCATCAAGCTTTTAGTGATTTTTCTTTAATTAGTAACGCATTTTCTGCTGGAGAGCAGATAGCATTGACCATTGAACTCACTTAATCTGTGGTTGTCTTCTTAACATGTTGATTCAAGTTCCTTTATCAAAGTTTCTTTGAATTCCTCATTTCTTATTTACTTTTCACCCAGTGTTGGGATTAGTTCTAGTGATCAAGGCACATTTTCGGTTGATTTTAACATATTTCTCTGCCAATGAGTAGGGTTCTCTTAGTAAGCGCTCCCTAAATGTTTATGGATATGAAGTGAGGAGCGAGTTGGTCGTTGAGACCAAATTCACAGAACTGAGTTTGGCTTTTCCTGAAAGGTGATGGTGCCTTCAAGTGTCCTGTGTTGAGAATTCAGTTCTAAAGTTATCTGAGAGGAAGGTGTCTGGAATGCTGTTTTTTCCTTAATTTTGGTTGGCAGTGAACTTGGCTGGGAAGTTAATGGAGTAAGAGCAATAATTCTTAGCAATCCAGGGATGAGAAGAATCAGAAGAAAACGCCTAAATTGCCCAGGGAGGAGAAAGTAATAATCATTTTCAAATAGAATACACATGCACCTCAATGTGATTTTTCCAGTTTCTCAAATGTTAAAAAAAAAAAAAAAAATCTTTGGTAGACGATCTCAGCCTTGGGTATGGGGTTCTAGGCTAGCGCTAGGTAATCTAATGTGCAAATGGTACGGGCACCAAGAGCTGCTCCATACCAGATGCAGTCAAATTATACTGAGGCAAGTAGAATAAAACTATAAATTCCAGAAATAGGATTTGATTACTTAATTGCATAGGTCAGAATCAAACTGGGCTCATAATACAAAGATGCTATTCTTTATGGTAGACGATGTGGACAAAGTACAAAATGCATTTACTGATTATTCTTTCCTTGATTAAAAGGAGGAGAACCCGATAAGAAACCTAATTTCTTCCTTTATGCTAGGAAAAAAAGAAAAACTAGTCTGTTTATATGGTGTCTATTCAAATATTTGGTACAAAACTTACAGAATAATCTTAAATACTACTTGGAAGAAATGTAGCTTTGTGGGGCTTTCTTTTCTGTTTTAGTTTTCTGGGGAGGTGAATTGAGTCTCTTGGTAAAAAGCCTACCAGGATAGACGTTCTGATCCAGACATACCAAATTAGCATGTCTGAAGCAAAGAAAAGAAAATTACGGCCAGGTAGCATAGGACTGTGCTCTCCTAATGATCTCTTTGCGTGGTTTCCTGAAATTTAGTTAAATTAGTGTCTTAAAAACTTGATGTTTGGGTTTGTTACCTAGCGATAGAGAAATCATCCTTATCTTTTAGTGAACTTAAAGAAATTCGGCAGGACTCTTAGCAGTAGTAGGTTAAACATAGCAGGTATACATATTTTTTAAATGTCATTCCTATTCTGTAGAAATGTTTTATATGCCCATTCTCATTTTGCTTTCATGCCTGTGCTCCGTAGCCCAGGCCCTTCTGCTTCCCATCCATGGACTGTCCAGAAAAACATGCTGTGTATGTTTCTGCAGTTAGTCCCTTGAATGTGGTCTTTAAGAAGATACTGAAAAAAAAGAAAACCCTCAAAGGCCACCAGATTGGGATGGGCCTGAAAAATAACTTAATTGAAGCCCTCAGCTCACGCGCAATACCCACCCTTTATATTTTCAGTCACCAGAAATATACGCTACTCAGACAGCCCTTTCTTTCCATAATGAGCAATTCAGCCCAAAAACACTTCCATGCAGTTTATCGGAAACTTGTATCCCTGTCACTCCACACACACCCGATGGTCTGGATTCCAGGTTGTGTATCACATCTGATCCCTATTTCACCAGCTTTCACTACAAATATTACAGAAAAGCAGGACTAGAAACATTTATAATTGTGGGAGTTTGTCCAAGAAAATGAAAGATTAAGGAGATCCGTAATGATCAAACCTGATACACTCTGGACGAGTAAAAGAAATGTGCAGTGAGCAAATCATTTAAACTAGTCATACACACTAATGAACACTGAATTAGTTCTATCCTCCCAGGAATTAAGAGCTAGGAGTTACCACAGAACGCTCAATAAAAGCATTAATTCAATGTGTAACAGGAGGGAAAATGTAGGAAAGCAACAGGGAATGTAATTCCCACAGAAAAAAGTAAATTGATAATTATTTTATTTATTCAACAACATGTATTGAACTCCTCTTCCGTATCAGGCATAAGTCAACCTGCTGGGGATACCTTTGGGACAAAGGGATTTCAAAGGAGAGCGAGTAAGAGGTAACTGAAGTGCACAGAGCATCATGGGCTCAGGAAAGGAGGTCACCCCACCCCAACAGAAATCTTGGTATGGGTGAGCATCTTTGTCATGCAGGTTCCTTGGCAGAGGGAGTGAAGGCAGCTGTTGAGAAGCCCTCACCAGAGAGCCTTAAAGAAGAGATAGCTGGCTTGCCGCCTTAGCAAGGGCAACGTGCAGTGTCTGTGGACAGGGCGGTGGGTAGTCTGTAGGCGCTGGCTTGGCGTCCTCTTGGGTCCTGGTGTGCCTAGATGGCAACTGCCTCTCCCTGGATCATCTTGAAATCTGTCATTATCTCATGAGCTCTGTGCTTTGTGCCCTTTGCGGCCTAACATTTTGATTATTATTTTTTTTAAATTTTGCCTGTCATGTTTTACCCCCAGTGTTTTGTTTTGATAAATATGAAATCTATAGACAAATGAAAAGAATAGTAGGAACATATACACATTCCATTCACCTGGATTTAACCAAAATTAATATTCTCTCTCTCTTTGCACACACACACTTTTCCCCCCTGAATTTTGAAAAGAAGTTGCAGACATGGTAAAAATACACCCCTAAATATTTCAGGATGCCTCTCCTAAGAATGGTATTTTTCTATATAACCAAGGTACCATTCTCACTTCTAAGAAAGTTAACAGTGATCTTATCCAATTTACTGTCCATATTCAGATTTCTCCAGTGGTCACAAAAATATTTTTAATAGATGTGTGCCTTTTGATCCAGAACCTAGCATCATACATTGACATTATTTGTTCTATCCTTTTATCTCCTTTAATTTGGAAGACTTGCCCTACTGGGGGTGGGGAGTGGTGAGGAGGGGTCTTTCATGTTGATGATTTTGATGAGTCCAGGTTGGTAGTTTGTGAAATAACTCACACTTTGTTATTTGAGTGTTTGTTTGATGGTTTTTCAGGACTTTAGAGGAATAAAACATTTTTGGTGTGAAAACTACCCAGATGAGATGATACCTTTTTCAGTGATTCATATTAGGAGGTAGAATGTTAGAAGTTTCATTTTTGGTGATGTTAAATTTATTTCTATGGTTGGTTGAGGTATTTGCTAGATTTCTCCATTGTAAAGGTACATTTTAGTTCTCTAATTAATAGGAAATTTGAGGGGTAATAGTTTGAGACTTGTGAATTACCTTGTTTCCTGTCAACTTTTCCCCAAGATTTTAGTACCTATTGATGATGTCCACCTAAATTAATCATTAGATCAGTGGTCACAAGATGATGATTTTCTAATTCTGTAATCCCTTCTTCACTCTGCTTACCTTTTTAATATCATTATGAGTTCATGTACTCTTTTAAAATGGAATGATTCATTGCTGACATTATTTGTTTTTTGGTTCTTAAATTGTCCCGTTTGGTTAGTGGGTAACTTTTCAAGTTGACTGAAGAGCCCTTTTGAGAAGACCCCAATCAGTTTTTTAGTGCTTAGTGCTTTCTCCTTTATGGTACAACAAAATGTTCACCTTGTATTCTCTCTGCCTCAGACCTAGGAATAGCCATTTCTCTAAGTAGATGGTTTCCTTTATTGAGGAATGATGCTTAAAAGTCCAGAGTTTGGTGGTAAGGGTGTCCTTGGTTGTAGCCTCTTTTTCAGTGGATAGAGCTGAGGGATATATATCTAGAATCCCTAGTGTTACCTTCAATTCTAATTCTAGAGCATGGCTTCTTCTTCTTCTTAGCCCATTTCATATTTCTCTCCCCTCCCCGCTTCGGTGAGAACCATGGTTCTTATCAATATCAACAAATGTACTACTGCACACACAAAAACGTATCGGAATTACTACAACAATACCACCGGCAACCACAAACCTACTTATGTAGAATTCAAGATTTCTTTTTATTCTTAGAATATATCCCACTGAGGCAATACAGTCACACTACTTGAGTCAAAAGTTGCTTTAATAAATGCTTTTTTCCTCTATGATTATGTCATTATTTATATACAGTTAGATAGTTCTGTTCAGCTTTAGAGCTCCTTCCCCCATCATTATATGTTTAATTTTATTACTTTTATTTTGGAATACTTAAAACATATATATCAAAGTGAGATACAGAGAATACTAAAAATGCATTTTTCCATTTTGCTTTTATCACTTAATATACCTGAAAATCACTCCATGTTAGTTCATAGAGATCCTTATTCTTTTTTTTTACAGCTGTGTTATGGTAGACTTACCATAATTTATTTGACTAGACATTGATGAAAGTGCAGTTAGGTTGTTTTCAATATTTTGCTTTTACAAATAACTCTGTACTGAGTAGCCTTGTGCATACGTTTTTGTGTTGTTGGAGGTGTATTTTCAGAGTAAATTCCTAGCTGTGGGATTGCTCAGTCAAAAGGTAGAAGCAGATATAGTTTTAATATTAGATCTTGCCTGAAACCCCTCAGAGGGGTCTAGGACAGTTTACATTCCCATCAGCCGTGTTTGAGAGGACCTGCTCCCTTCACCTTGCCCTGTTGTCAGTTGCTGCATTTTGGCAAGTTTGATAGGTGAGAAACAGTATTTCTGTGTATTTTAGCTGGTGTCAGAATCACAATGCCCGCTTTTACATCTTTGCATTACCATAACCCTTTATTCTTGGACATTTGAATTACTCTGTTTTAGGAGTTTGATTCTGCCTTGTGAGCCAGTTTTAATGCATTTTTCTTTCAGTGGAGACTTTTGAGCTTACTTACACTTACAGATATAACCAAAAAGTCTGAACTCTGTCATATTATTGTCATATTGTCCTATTATGATAGATATGATTTGTATTGTGTTATTTTTACTGTGTTTCATTACGTGGTCTGTTTTTGCTCTTTTAAAATAATTTCTTTTGGCTTTGGGGAAGGTTTATATTATAATATATAATATAAAATATAATAAAATAAATATAAATAAAAACTATAAAATATATAAAATAATATTTTAGTGATTGTTAAAAATAACTTACATCTCAGTTTCTCTTTTCTCACTTAGGCTTCTGTATTTGGTTTGTCAAGTTTAAACCATATCCTTTAACTCTTAAGTCTCTGACTATTCATTAGCTTATTCTATTTTAACATTTCTACTTTTACTGCCCCCCCATTTTAAGTTCATTATTTCTACTTTGTCAGAACACATAGCATGGTACTTACTCTTCTTCCATCCTTGTTTCCACCTTTGTTTTTATTCTTAGATTTACTTAGATTTACTGATTTTATCCTTAGGTATATATTTAACTATGTTTCACGCATACCCTCAGTTATTTTGCAAGTCAGATCTTGATTGGATAAAGCACATCCTCTGCTAGACTACCTAGGACGGGATTGCAAGAGCAGTATTCCCTGAGTTCTTAACTGTATAACTGTATAGGCTTGGAACTTGAAGAATACCTTGGTGGTTGACTTTTCTTTGCTTGCAAGTAACTTTTTTTTTTTTTTTTGATCTAGAGGCCCAGGAGATATTTTTCTTTAAAGCGTACTATTAAAAATTAGACAGTTATAAGCATATTAGATCTTCTTTGCCTATTTATTAGTTATTTGCTCTCGGATCCTTTTGACTTCTGCTTTGTTTTTGTTCTTTTCATACATTTATGTCTTTCCTCAGTGCTCCTGATTATATTTCCAGTTGAATCAGTTCTCTCTTGGACATTTTGTAATTCTGTTTTTATTTCTAATATAATTTGGTCTTTGATTTATTTCCAAGATTTAGTCAACTCTAGTTTCACATCTTTCTGTTTTTTTCTGTCCGTATATGTTTTAAAATGTTTTATTTGCGCTCTAGTTTCATATCTGCAGATTCTATTTTAGTGTGTTTCATTTCGATTCAGGTGTGGTGCTACAGTTCTTTTGCAGGTTTTTGAGCAGAATTTCTATAAGCTGGAATATTTTGATTCACTTTGTATTTTCTACCTGTAGAAACAATGAATGGATGTTTGTCTACTGGTTTCCATTCACTTTGAAATGTTGTATTTTCTTAGACTGTTAGTAGCAGTTGTTTGTAGAAAGCTGTGGGAGTTTGGATGACTTGCTCGTAAGTTCCATAGTTCAACAGTATGCTCGTTTGTTTTTTTTTTTGCGGTACGGGGGCCTCTCACTGCTGTGGCCTCTCCTGTTGCGGAGCACAGGCTCCGGACGCACAGGCTCAGCGGCCATGGCTCACGGGCCCAGCCACTCTGCGGCATGTGGGATCTTCCCGGACCGGGGCACGAACCCGTGTCCCCTGCATCGGCAGGCGGACTCTCAACCACTGCACCACCAGGGAAGCCCTATGCTCATATTTTGGTACAGTAAAGTTTATTTGTTTTGATCAGTGTTTTTGGAGGGAGTTGAAGGAGGGTAGTTTGTCTTCTGATTTTGAGATTCTATTTTTATTTTTTTCTTTATTTCTATTTTTCATCTCTTTCTTACCTCTCTCCATCACTTTGTCAAGGAGTACTCCTTCCAAGTTGCCCCTTTTCCTGCAGAATCTCTGCTCCTTTGCACTATGTAGTTATTTTATCTGTTCTATCACCACTGGGATTCTGCTCCCTCTTTACTTCTGCTCAGTCTCCACCTGACTTCTTTCTCTGGCGTCATCTCCAGAGCTGATTCTGCGGGATTAGAGTATTTTTCTCGTATTAATGTGTAATTTGAGGTTTATATTCTTTTTGTCCTAGTTATGATGTAGATATGTGTTATCAATATTTTAATATTTTCTTCTGTTTTGAGCTATATGTGTTTTTTGAAGAAATTGAAATTTAGGTGGTTTTCGGTACCGTATTGGAACCAGGATTAGATACTTGATAATTAGATAGGAAGGACCACAGATGCTTGGAAAACTATGTTCTAAAATATGTATGTAGTCCTGGTGTGTCTGTGGGAAGCTGCAACATTCATGTTGAATTTAATTGTGTTAACATTACTGCTTTCATTAGTGAATGGGAAAAAAAATGTGACTTGGGTTACAATAGCAGTGTTCCAGTTTACCCTGAATATGCCATTATAAGAGTTACTATAAAGAGAGTTCAGCGACCATACCCTATAAATGAAGATGTGCCACTGTGTGTGTATAACTACTTTTCTGGAATTACTCTTTTTCTGTAGCAGAAGGAATTCTGTAGGATGCTATTAAAGCAAGTTGTTTGGTTAGATTCTTTAAAGGATTCAACATTTTTTATTAATAAGAAAAACATTTGCAGTTACGCTTGCTAGTGTAGGATACAAATGACTTGGTTTTCTTGCTCATTATACTTTAGGCTCTGGAGAGAATCTCACCAGGTCGAAGAGGCAGTCTTCTCTGTAGGTTCCTTTATTGAGTAGCTAGCTAATCACATGTATTATGGAATCCTTCATCTTTTTTGAAGCATCTACACTTGCCTCAGGAGAAGAAGCACTAGACATAGTATTGGCCAGTCCAAGCAAAATGTTTCCTTGTCCTTTCCATCCACTTGGTAGATTGTATACTCGTTTACATCTTCAAGTGGACAGTGGAAGCAAAGACGTCAGGGAGATTCAGACAATCACTTTTACTCAGTCTAGAAGGAACAACATTAAAGCAGGCTTTTTAGTAGCTATCTGAGATTGATTTGCCTGGTTGTCGGAGGTGAGATTGTTTTTGCTTTGCAATATAGATTTATTTTTCTGTGGATGTGTCACAGTAATAGCATATTTCACATTCTTTATCGTTAGGGATTTTTTTGTCTTAGAAAATGTTTTGATTTAACATTTTTATTTGAAATGTGAAAATAGTTTTTGTTTTACTTTTTAAATTTTAAATGGCAATAGGTCTGGAATCTCAATTTTGCTCTAATTTGCTTTTCTGAGGCTGGGATTTATTGCCTTATACCTATAAACATCTTTTTTCAGAACGAAGTTTCTGTGTTCATTGAATAAAAGTCTGCTTAATAGTAGTAAAATTGTGAAAAACTCAAGGTATACGTTTAATAACACATTTCCCTTGTCATTGTCCAAGGTCTCTTCTTTATTTCCTTTATAATTCTTACCATAATCTCTAACTATATCGTTTGTCTCATTTGTCTATTTATTATTTATCTACTCCAACTTGAATGTAAACTTTGTGAAGGCCAGACTAAGTATTTTCTCGTTCCCTGATGTAGGCTCAAAATCTAGAAAGCATATAATTAGCATTGGAAAATTAAAAACAAACTAATAAAACATAAGTGAATGAATGAAATGTTTTGACAGTTAACAGATGTAGAGAAATGGTAATGGAACTGATATTCCTCTAGCTATTATGGGATAGAAATCATTATATAACAGATACATGTTGTACAGAAGGACTTGTAGATAACTCAACTGGGGCAAGTATGCATTAATAACTGAATCTTACACAGAAGGGTGAAAATTCTCCAGCTGTTCATGTGAATGAAGAAGCCATCTTAAACTTCCATGTCAGTCAAGTCTTCAGATGCATCTAGCCCCGGTGGACATCTGACTGCAACTACATGGGAGGCCCCAAAGGAGAACCACCCAGCTGAGCCCTGCCAACCCATAGAACTATGAGCCATAATAATAATTTTTTTTCAGATGTTAAGTTTTGGGGTCGTTCATTTGTACTATATAGGAAAAAGAAAAAGATGGTAGTATAAACCACATTTATTGATACTAAGGAATTTCTCTCTTTTTCTAAGAAGACACTTATTTTTTGGTCCGTTATAAATATCAGACCTCTTCTTTGATTATATAAAAACATAAAGACTAGATTATACCTGAAGAATTCATGTCACCAGGAAAAAGCAAAGATTCATGGGTGTCCAAGTGGGCTATTGTGTTGACAGGAAAGCAAAAGTGAACTCACATTTTGTCTGTGACCCATCATGACCATGTGAGCTTTGCCCACCCTATCTCTTCTGATATGATCACTTAATTTTAAGAATAAGAATGTTGACACACTGATAGTATTATTCCCTCTTCTCAGAGTTTCTATACCACAATTATTACAGGTTTCTTATAGAACTAATGTATTTGAGGTAATGATGTATTAGAGGGCCTGGTGAAAACCCTTCAGAACTTTCAGGAAGTTGAGTCAGTAATCTCATATATCCAGAGAGAAACAAAGTTAAAATCTGAAAAGACTGTTTGAAATTCCATATCCCGTTAATTTTTATATATCATTCTAACAGACTAACACATCTTTTTTTGTCCTTTTAAGCATATCTACTTCAGTGTCCTTTTTTGAAACAAAAATTAGGGGAACCACTGTTAATATTTAAACCAAATTTATGCTGCTCTCTATGTTAACATTAAATACATTAAATATGTTCTGTTAGGAAAGTTCAAGTAGTTCTTGTTCTGGAAAGGGATGAGCTATCTAATAGCTCTGGACATAACTTGAATATGCGCAGCTTCACTGTCATGTGGATTTGACCCTCTCTTCCTCTTCCGTCCCCCTGTATCCTCTTCCTCCTACATGTGTTTCATTTTGTGACTTGGTCTTGATTGAAAATATCCTTTGGGAGCATCTAATCTATGGGCGTTTGAGGAGTTGACTCAGGGAAGAGGAAGTGGCTTTTACTGTTCAGAAGTTCTGCAGGGTCCTGGAAAGGAACACATCCTTCAATAGAAATTTGAAAATAAAACTGAAATATAATAGGACTTGGAAGTAACCTGCATGTATTGTCTGTTTGCTTCTCTGTCCATTCATTCTTTGTTCATCCATCTGTGCTTCTGTCCATTTGTCCATTCGTCCATCCACCCATCCATCTATTTAAGAGAAAGTGATTGTGTGGTCAAAACCTGAATAGCAGAATGATTGAAGGTTTGGGAAGATCTTATATAGGTTTATTCCTATTCTTCATTATTTTTCTAACTGTAAAATGGATTTTTTTCTCACCTGAAAAATAGTTGCCTCTACTATTATGTTCCATAAGAATATTGCCATTTATGAAATAATGTAAATGAAGAAACATGACATATTAGTAAGGGTATATTCACATATCTTCAAATGATATTCAGATTCTTCCTCTTCGACCTTAAATGTCTCTAATATAACAAAAAATTGTTTTCTGTCATTTTTTTCTCAAAATTTCTTCTGTGACTTTGAAAAAATAAAAATAGTGGAGCAACTGAGTTCTGAAGTCAGTTGGTTAGGCTTATCCAAACCATACTGCATCCTACTCATTTTAAAGAAAAGGAAAAGTTCTCCAATCTGAGCTGTTCTTCCTGAGATCTTGATGAAAAAAGAAGAGACAGGAGTTTCTGAGTCAGATTTATGCCTAAAGGGGACAAGAGAGTGAAGAGTTCTATGCGAGCAGAATTTTGTAAACAATGTAAGCAAAGAAGTTACATTTTAGCAAGGAATGAAGTTTGCTTCTTGCTAATGTTTGCATAGTTATTAAATAATGCAGCTCAGTTGCTTCTCAAGTTCATTTTCATGAGCTCCAATGTAGGAATTTTTTCTTGGTTTTATAGGCACTTAAGGAAAAATTTCAATTGAGATCATCCCTAAACAAATACAACTTTTTACTAATTGCACAATTTGGGCAAAGAATAATATATTAGGAATAATGGGTGCTTGATTCATAGTCAGGAAAAGTCATTTGGTAACACAGAGTTTCTCCTCAACTCATGGAAGAATTTACTGCATGACCTACAAGGAAAGACAGTATTAAAATTGAGCCATTGACCGGATACCAGAGAAGAGTCAAGAAGTGTTTACTTCCATCATGCCCTGTATTGTTCCAAAGGAAACAGACCTGTACCCCTGAATTCCTCTCCAGCCAGGAGACATTTCCCGCCAGGCCTGTAAGGGGATAATAGTTCATGTGTCACCGTGTTGCATCTCTTTTCACATCTTCTGCCAGGAGTGTTGAGCATTATTAGCGGGGCGTTCGCATAACCAATACCCCTAAATGAATGTTCTTTTTCCTTATGTAATTATTTGGCCCCTGCACATTTCCTATGTTACTTCTTGAATCCTTTTGTTGGTAAAGTTGAATAAGCAGGTGCCCTATTATGAGCCATGAGAAGGCAAAGATTTGTAGATCTTATTTGAACCTTTTCTATTACCTGCATTTATGTCTTAACTACGTAAATTATCTTCTTCTGCATTTTATCTCAGAATTTACTTCTGCCTTCTCTCTTGAATAAATATCAATTCATTAACTGTCGAGTATTTTTACTATGAACTCTAGAGGTTATAAAGATGCATAATACAGACTTCATTATTAAAAGTGGCTTATAATTTCATTGAGAAGATAAAACCTATATACAATCAGAAATTGCTGATATGAGGGCTGGATGGGATGAGCGGGAAAACATTGGGCTTCCTATGAAGCGAATAAATCACAGGGATCTTAGAATTTGCTTTAGGATTGTGTGTTTGATACATTAAGTGTCCTTACTGCTCTCTTCCTCCTCAATTATACAGCCAATTCTTCTTCTCTTCTTGATAAGCTATTTCACCTTGATTCACTGAATTTTTTTTTTCCGGTCTTTCTGGTTTGACTTACTTCCCTCAGACTTATAACCTCATCTGTTAGTTAACTTTTGCTGTGTAAAGATCATCCCCAAGATTTTGTGGTTTAAGACAACAGCTCTTTATTAGATTTATGATTCTGCATGTCCGAAATTTGGGCTGAACTCAGCTGGCCAGTTCTCTGGTATCATGTTGGCTCGCGAATGCGTCTGTGAGCCATTCTAGGTCAGCTGGTAGCTAGCTAGTCTAGTGTGGGTTTAGCCAGGACAGTTTTATGCGTTCCACGTGATCTCCCATCTTCTAGCGGGTTACCTTGGCTTGTTCACATGGCAGCCAGGAAGGATTATAAGCAAAAGGGTGTGGGAGGTGTGGAAACGGATCACTGTTACTTCTGCTACACTGTTTTGGCCAAAGCAAGTCACCAGGTCTGCCCAGAATCAAAGGGTGAAGAAAAACCTCCTTGCTTCATGGGAAGGATTACATGTGCCGTAAGCACAGGGAGCTGTGGAGAATTGTAGCCATTTTTGCTCTCAGCCACACGTGGTCATGACCTTGAATTTGCTAAGACCATCATATTTATACACTGTATGCTACCCTTAGGGATTTTTGAACTTTGGGGCAACAAGTGGCACTAGACAGTGTATGTTCATTGCCAGATTGCGGAGCAACTTGGAGGCGAACACGTTAGTGCTTTACAGATGAGAAGAAGATTTGAGGTGGGAAATAACAGCACGATGCCAAAATTTTAGGAAGAATTCACTCATGGGTCTGGGGAGAAAGACACTTTAGATCCACATAGGCAGTCACTACAGGCAACTCCTGCTTGGATGTTATTTAAATTCCCATGTTTCTAAAACTGAGCTCAATATTTTCATTCTCCAGGCAGATTTTCTCCTCTTCCCGTGTTTCTTTTCTCAGTAAGTGACCCTATCCTCTGATCTATAGTCCAAGCCAGATATTTGATCATTCCTCATTCCTCTCTCTTCTCTCACCATACCCATTCACTGTCATTATCAACAAATACGAAGAATGCCTGCTGTGTATCAAATACTGTAGTTTCCATGGTCCCACTAATCTCGACCACTGTCATTGCTCAATCACTAGAGCTCTCTCCCAGTTAATTGGTCTCCACACTTTCCTTTATGTTCTAGGGGACCCACAATGACTTTTTAAAACCCAGTCTGTTCATTTAACTAGTATATAATTATTGAACTTCTATGTGTTAGTGTGAATACAGAAATAAATAAGGCAAAGTGATTGCCTTCACGGAGTTTACAGTCCAGTGTGGGAGACAAACAATAAAGAGACAAACTGATAGATAATATAGTAGTTATGAATTCTATGAAGGAAAGGCAATCAGAGTCAAGGGTGGAGAATGACATAGAATGCTATTTCAGATAGGTTTACTAGGAAGAGCCTCTCTTAGGAGGTGACATTTGAGCATAAGAGAGGCAGCCACGTGGATACCCAAGGAAGAACATCCTCGTGTGGCAGAATAGCAAGTGTCAAGGCCCTGAGATGACAGTGGGTTGGGATGGGACAGGATAATGGGGTGGAGTACAGTGAGCGAAAGACGAGAGGGGTGGGGCAAGAGGACAGGGAGATGGCGCCAAATCAGGTCACGAGCCCTTTGCAGGCCATGGAATGGACATGGGGTATTATTGCAAGTGTGAGGGAAAGTCATTGGGAATTATTGGGAATATTTATGGAGAATAACTCTGACATAGTTTACAATGATCACTTTTACTTCTGTATGGAAAATAGACTGTAGAGGAATAAGAGATGATAGTAGCTTGAATCGGTTCGGGGCCATGGAGATGGTGGGAAGAGGTCAGGTTCAAGAGCTGTTTGGAAGGATTCGCTGATGGGTTTATAGAGAAGGAGAGCAGCTATAGATGCTCTGGTGTGGGGGAGACTGAGAACCCTGGCCATGAGCGGCTTTGGAGGGGTCAGAGCAGGTGGAGATCAAGTGGGAATTAAGTTTGAGATGCACTTTTAGGCATCCAAACCATGCCAATCCCTATCTTAAAACCCTTACATGATTTTTCATCGAATTATGATAAAGTTCAAAATTTTTTTAAAAAAACATGGCTTATAGGAACATTCACAGTCTGGCCCCCGCCTACCTCTCCAGTCTCATCTCTTTCCATGTTTCTCATCTCCCCCCACCTCTTGCATCTGTATCCTCCAGCTGTACTGAATTTCTTTCAGTTCTTTGAACACTCCAGTCTCTCTTTGATTATTCCACACGCTTATCGAAAATAAACACATCCTCTTTATCCCCTGCTCGCCCTCTCGCTAGTCAACGTATATTTGGGAGCTTAGATGTCATTTTCTCTCGGAAGTGCTCTCAGCCTTCCCACGCTTCCCCCTGACTGGTTTCCATGTTCCCACAGTACCCTGAGAACCCCTGTTATAATACTTGTGTTTTTGTAAAAAAAAAATTTTAATAAAAATTCCTTGTGTGTCCGTCACACAGACTGGAGTTCAAGGACTTGAGCACAGTGACATTGCTCTGGCCAGTATAATAGCCAGAATATAGTAAGTGCTTGATAAAACTGTTTTAATGCCAGGAGGATAGATTGAAAGCCTAAAACTAGGTTAGAAAGATTAAAAGTAGTGGAGCAGAGCCAATGGCCTGAACTGCAAGGTGCTGTGAAAATGGAAGGAAGCAGGAGAGAAGGATATGTGGTTTCAGACCCAGATTTCCAGAACCTGACTCAGTTTTTGCATCTGAGTAATTTAAGAATGGTTAGAACTGTGGCACATGCAATGGACCATACATGTAAAGGTAAGCTTGATCTTAGTGTCTCAGAAATACCCAGTAAGTTTCAGAGACTGATTACCCTTTAGCAACATGGCTGGGTAATATAGCTGAAGCCAATTCTGCAAACACTAAGACAAGACATGTAGAGATTCCTTAAAGGAAACAAGATTTTTTTTGTTGGCTTATTGGTTTTACTTTGTTAAATGTTTTTAGGACTGAAAGTTTCTAATTCAAAATGTGCTAGGGTTGGAAAGATTCAAAGAGGATCACAAAATTTACAAATGAGAGAAATGTGGTCCACTAAACTAAATTCATAGATCATCCAGTTACCCTTTGGCTGCTCTGTGAAATTCCTTTTCTTTTAAAAGACTAATATTTTAAAGAGAAACTTTAACTTCACAGCAAAATGGAGGAGAAGGTACAGAGATTTCCCGTATACCACCTACTCCAACACATACACAGCCTCCCTCAGTATCAATATCTACCTCCAGAGTGGTCCATTTGTCACAGCTGATGAACCTACATTGACACATCATACACCCTAGATGTATAGTTTACATTAGGGTTCACTCTTACTGTTGTACATTCTGTGGGTTTGGACACATGTACAATGACGTGTATTCATCATTCTAGTTTCATACAGAGCATTTCCACTGCCCTAAAAATTCTTTGTGCTCTGCCTATTTATCCCCTGATCCTCAATCCCTGGCAACCACTTATCTTTTTACTTTCTCCATAGTTTTGCCTTTTCCAGGATGTCATATAGTTGGAATCATACAGTGTTTGGCCTTTTCAGATTGGCTTCTTTGACTTAGTCATATGCATTTAAGGTTCCGCCATGTCTTCTCCTGGCTTGTTAGAGCATTGCTTTTTAGTACTGAAGAATATTTCATTTTCTGTGGCACCACAGTTTATTTATCCACCTACTGAAGGGCATCTTGATTGCTTCCAAGTTTTGGCAGTTATGAACAAAGCTGCTATAGATATCCCTTTGCAGGATTTTGTGTGGACATAAATTTTCAACTCCTTTGGGTAAATGCCAAGGAGCACACTTGCTGGATTGTATGGTTAAGAGTATTGTTTAGTTTTGTAAGAAACTGCCAAGCAATCTTCCAAAGTGACTGAACCATTTTTTTTTTATTCCCACCAGCAATGAATGAGAGTTCCTGTTGATTCACATCCTCACCAACATTTGGTGGTGTCAGTGTTCTGGATTTTGGCCATTCTAATAGGTGTTTAAATCTACATTTCTCTGCTGACATATGATTTGGAACATCTTTTCATGTTCTTATTTACCTTCTGTATATCATCTTCTTCAGTGAGGTGTCTGTTAAGGTCACTGGCCCATTTTTTAATTGGGTTATTTTCTTATTGTTGAGTTTAAGAGTACTTTGTACATTTTGGATAACATTCCTTTATCTTTTGCAAATATTTTCTCCCATTCTGTGGCTTGTCCTCTCATTCTCTTGACATTGTCTTTCACAGAGCAGAAGTTTTAAATTTTAATGAGGTCTAGCTTTTCAGTTACTTCTTTCATGCATTATGTCTTCAGTGTCATATCTAAAAAGTCATCACCATACCCAAGATCATCTAGGTTTTCTCCTATGTTATCTTCTAGAAGTTTTTTTTAGTCTTGCATTTTATATTTAGGTCCATGAGCTATTTTGAGTTAATTCTTGTGGAAAGTGGAAGGTCTATGTCCAGATTCTTTTTTTTTTTTTTTGCATGTGGATGTCCACTTGCTACAGCACCATTTGTTGAAGGGACTATCTTAGGTCCATTATATTGCCTTTGCTCCTTTGTCAAAGATGTGTTGACTATACTGCCTCAATTTTTTGATGCTCAACTATGAGTAGAATTTTAGGAACTGGATTTATTCTCGTTATCCTCTATTTGAGTATATTCTGTACAACAGCCTTTCTTCTAATATTTTCTATTTTCTGGTGTTTCTTTGGTATTAAGTGGGACATCCTTAAAATTTTGTAAGTGAGAAATGATCTTCTGTCAAAATTATATTATGGTAGATGTGATCCGTTCTAACAAAGTTGGAATACTGGTATAAATACATAGGAGTAAAACATGGTGATTCATAGGAGGTCATTTGACCGATGTGCCAGAAAATAACTGGACACTGTTCTCTTCTCCTACACCCCATCCCTGATCTCCAACCACCAGCTGAGACCCCCAGCCACAAATGTAAAATATTCAAATCATTCTAGCTATCCTTACAAGGATGAATTGCCCTTTCAAGTTTGCCTAACCTATCTCTCCAGATAATGAAGAGAATCATCATCTCATTATTTTGTAGTAATCTATTTCACCACTTTTTTTTAACCAAGGTCATCTTCTGTAAACTGTTAGGAACACTGATGCCTCCTATGAATGTGGAGGCATCCATTTGTTACATATTTTATCTTCTTCAACCTTCATAACAATTCTCTGCATTCAAACTACAAATCAGATTTCAAGAATTTAGGTAACTAGAAAAAGTCATACAACTGGCAGGTAGCAGAGGTGGAATTTAACCTTTCCTCTGCCTGATTCACCTAGCTAGTATCCCTTACTTGCTATGCTGAGTTTGGTGGTGTTGAAACGTACTGGGCTTCCTTGGAAATTCTGGAAAGTTCATAAATTGAATAATCATTCTTGGATAAATGTACATTGGATCTATTTTGGCCAGGGATATCTTTTTTTTTTTAATGTGTGTGATAACAAAGGTTTTGAAGTCCATCAAAGTGGCCCATAAATATAGTAGTAAATGTCTGAACAAAGGTTTTGAAGTCCATCAAAGTGGCCCATAAATATAGTAGTAAATGTCTGAGAACTTCCCTAGCTTAATTTAGATCTTCTAAAATCTGTGAAAGCATCTTCAGTTTTGGGGTCACAAAATCTCTACTTCATAGATCCCAAGGAGAGCCCATCAGCTTATGGGCTCACAAAAGCTCAAAGTCCTCTTGCTTCAGGTAGCCCTGAGAACGAAAGGTTAAAAAAGATCTTCTCCAAAGAATTGCAAGAGAGAGTAACACTATTGTCTGAAACTGCAAAGGAGAGAACTAATCCTAGGTACTTCCCAGTGGTTCCCAAGTGTGGTTGACCCTTGAATAGCACAGGTTTGAACTGCACCAGTTTACTTATATGTGGAATTTTTTTCAGTAGTAAATACTATAGTACTACACAATTCGCGGTTGGTTGAATCTGTGATGGGGAAAGGCAGATACAGAGGAACCATGCATACAGGTGGCCAGCTATCAGTTATACGTGGATTTTCAACTGCGTGGAGGGTCAGCGCCTCTAACCCCTGCATGGTTCAGCTGTACTGAGAAGCAGATGGCAGACCTATGGGAAGTGATGACTTCATCAGAAATGGAGCAGGACCAACAATGGTGTGAGCTGTTCCCGGTGGTGTGCTGGGTGACCTTCCAACAGCTCGTGAAAGCTTACTGTTACACATTCAGGAATTCTGCAAGCATGGTAGCTTAAAACTGGCCATGATGTGAGTATTTACACCATGGAAATTGGCAAACACTAGAAATAAGAGATTTTCTTTTCAAAGAACTGATTTACCAGCACGTCATTGGCTTTTCAGTAAAGAAGTGAGCTCCCTGTTATTGAAACTGTTCAAATAGAAACTGATGATTTGCTAAAAGATGTGTTGCAGTAAGTGGAATAAGGAAACATTAGAAGGCCTCTAAAGTCTTACCCAACTAGGTTCCGCCTTGTCACTTGAATGTACTGATCACAGTGCTAAGACCAGTGAGATTTCTATTATTTGAATTTCTTTACTGGAGCTATACTGTCCAACATCCACTCCTAATCTGCTCCTTATCTGAGTCTGCAGTGTTTTGCCCTCCCCTGAGCCCTTTTTGTTTCAACTTCTAACAGAAGAGTTTCCATAGACCATAGGGCTGCTTGGTTTTGAATCCTAATTCTACTATTGACCAGCTGTTTGACCTTTGGAAGGTTAGCTAGGCTAAGTCTCATGTTCTTTAGCTGTTAAAAGCAAATGATAAAAGTACCTCTCTCCAGTAGTTGTTCTGACTCTTAAATGAAGCTAGTTCATATAAAGGGATTAGTACAATTCTTGGCCATACTGAGAATCTCCTACATGTCAGTTCTATGTCCACTTAAGAGGGTAATGATTCTATTTTTTTCCAATTTCTTAGAGCTTTTTGACTCCAAATTTTACAAAAAATTCCAAGTGTATTTTTACACTTAGCTAACTAGATATGTTTCTGAATTTGTCTATAAAACAGATTTTTAAATTTTTATTTTATTTATTTTTATTGAAGTATAGTTGACTTACAACGTTATGTTAGTTTCTGGTATACAGAATATATATAAATTATTTTTCAGATTCTTTTCGATTATAGGTTATTACAAGATATTGCATATTGTTCCCTGTGCTATGCAGTAGCACCTTGTTGTTTAGTTTACATAACGTAGTGTAGGGAGAACCTTCAAGGTGGTGGAATGGTAAGACGTGGAGATCACCTTCATCCCCACAAATACATCAAAAATACATCTACATGTGGAACAACTCCTACAGAACACCTACTGATTGCTGGCAGAAGACCTCAGACTTCCCAAAAGGCAAGAAACTCCCCACGTACCTGGGTAGAGCAAAAGAAAAAAAAAAAAAAACCACAGACAAAAGAATAGGGACAGGACCTGCACCTCTGGGAGGGAGCTGTGAAGGGGGAAAAGCTTCCACACACTAAGAAGCCCCTTCACTGGTGGAGACGGGGGGTGGCGTGGGGGAAGCTTCAGAGCCACAGAGGAGAGTGCAGCAACAGGGGTGCAGAGGGCAAAGCGGAGAGATTCCCGCACAGAGGATTGGTGTCGACCAGCACTCACCAGCCTGAGAGGCTTGTCTGCTCACCCGCTGGCCGGAGTGGGTGGGGGCTGGCAGCTGAGGCTCCGGCTTCGGAGGTCAGATCCCAGGGAGAGAACTGGGGTTAGCTGTGGGAAGACTGCCTGAAGGGGGCTAGTGCGCCACAGCTAGCCGGGACCTGCCTAAGAGGCAAGAGACCATTGTTTTTGGGTGCACAAGGAGAGGGGATTCAGAGCACCACCTTAACAAGCTCCAGAGACAGATGTGAGTCACGGCTATCAGCGCGGACACCAGAGTTGTGCATGAAACACTAACGCTGCTGCTGCAGCCACCAAGAAGCCTGTGTGAGAGCACAGGTCACTATCCACTCCCCTCTGGGAGCCTGTGCAGCACGCCACTGCCAGGGTCCCGTTATCCACAGAAAAGTTCCCTGGGAGAACACATGGTGTGCCTCAGGCTATTGCAACATCACACCAACCTCTGCCCCTGCAGGCTCACCCTGCATTCGTATCCCTCCCTCCCCCTGGCCTGAGCTACAGCCCCCTCAGGCGACCTACATGCAGAGGCCGGGCCAAATCCAAAGGTGAACCACAGGAGCTGTGTGAACAAAGAAGAGAAAGGGAAATTTCTCCCAGTAGCATCAGGAGCAGCGGATTAAATCTCCACAATCAACTTGATGTACCCTGCATCTGTGGAATACCTGAATAGACAGCAAATCATCCCAAAATTGAGATGGTGGATTTAGAAGCAACTGTAGACTTGGAGTTTTTTCCTGCATCTAATTTGTTTCTAGTTTATGTTTATCTTAATTTAGTATTTAGAGCTTATTATCATTGGTAGATTTGTTTATTGATTTGGTTGCTCCCTTCCTTTTTTTGTATATATATATATATATTTTTTCTCTTTTTGTGAATGTGTATGTGTATGCTTCTTTGTGTGATTTTGTCTGTATAGCTTTGATTTTACCATTTGTCCTAGGGTTCTGTCTGTTGCTTTTTTTTTTCCTAGTATAGTTTTAGCACTTGTAATCATTGGTGGATTTGTTTATTAGTTTGGTTGCTCTCTTCTTTCTTTTTCTTTTTCTTTATTACTTTTTTATTTTTAATAATTAAAAAAATTTATTTTAATAACTTTATTTTATTTATTTATTTATTTTTCTTTCTTTCCTTTTTTTTTCTCCCTTTTCTTCTGAGCTGTGTGGCTGAGAGGGTCTTGGTGCTCTGGCCGGATGTCAGGCCTGAGCCTCTTAGGTGGGAGAGCCGAGTTCAGGACATTGCTCCACCAGAGACCACCCAGCCCCACGTAATAGCAAATGGTGAAAGCTCTCCCAGAGATCTCCATCTCAAAGCTAAGACCCAGCTCCACACAACGACCAGCAAGCTACAATGCTGGACACACCATGGCAAACAACTAGCGAGACAGGAACACAACACTACCCATTAGCAGAGAGGCTGCCTAAAATCATAATAAGTTCACAGACACCCCAAAACACACCACCGGATGTGGTCCTGCCCACCAAAAAGACAAGATCCAGCCTCATCCACCAGAATACAGGCACCAGCCCATCCACCAGGAAGCATACACAACCCACTGAACAAAGCTTACCCACTGGCTGCAGACACCAAAAACAATGAGAACTACAAACCTACAGCCTGCAAAAAGGAGACCCCAAATGCAGTAAGTTAAGCAAAATGAGAAGACAGAGAAGTACACAGCAGCTGAAGGAGCAAAGTAAAAACCCACCCAACCAAACAAATGAAGAGGAAATAGGCAGTCTACCTGAAAAAGAATTCAGAATAATGATAGTAAGGATGATCCAAAATCTTGGAAATAGAATGAAGAAAATACAAGAAACATTTAACAGGACCTAGAAGAACTAAGGAGCAAACAACCAATGATGAACAACACAATAAATGAAATTGAAAATTCTCTAGAAGGAATCAATAGCAGAATAACTGAGGAAGAAGAACGGATAAGTGACCTGGAAGATAAAATAGTAGAAATAACTACCACAGAGCAGAATAAAGAAAAATGAATGAAAGGAATTGAGGACAGTCTCAGAGACCTCTGGGACAACATTAAACACACCAACATTTGAATTATAGGGGTCCCAAAGGAGAGAAAAAGAAAGGGACTGAGAAAATATTTGAAGAGATTATAGTTGAAAACTTCACTAATACGGGAAAGGAAATAGTCAATCAAGTCCAGGAAGTGCAGAGAGTCCCATACAGGATAAATCTAAGGAGAAACATGCCAAGACACATATCAATCAAATTATGAAAAATTAAATGCAAAGAAAAAATATTAAAAGCAGCAAGGGAAAAGCAACAACTGACATACAAGGGAATCCCCATAAGGTTAACAGCTGGTTTCTCAGCAGAAACTCTGCAAACCACAGGGTGTAGCAGAACATATTTAAAGTAATGAAAGCGAAAAACCTACAACCAAGATTACTCTACCCAGTAAGGATCTCATTCAAATTCGACAGAGAAATTAAAACCTTTACAGACAAGCAAAAGTTAAGAGAATTCAGCACCACCAAGCCATCTTTACAACAAATGCTAAAGGAACTTCTATAGGCAGGAAACACAAGAGAAGTAGAAGACCTACAATACCAAACCCAAAACAATTAAGAAAATGGTAATAGGAACATACATATCGATAAGTACCTTAAATGTAAATGGATTAAATGCTCCAACCAAAAGACATAGACTGGCTGAATGGATACAAAAGCAAGACCCACATATATGCTGTCTACAAGAGACCCACTTCAGACCTAGGGACACATACAGACTGAAAGTGAGGGGATGGAAAAAGATATTACACACAAATGGAAATCAAAAGAAAGCTGGAGTAGCACTTCTCATATCAGACAAAATAGACTTTAAAATAAACACTATTACAAGAGACAAAGAAGGACACTGCATAATGATCAAGGGATCAATCCAAGAAGAAGATATAACAATTGTAAATATTTATGCACCCAACATAGGAGCACCTCAATACATAAGGCAAATGCTAACAGCAATAAAAGGGGAACTCAGCAGTAACACGATACTAGATATCAATTACAGGAAAAAAACAGAAAAAAATACAAACACATGGAGACTAAACAGTACACTACGAAATAACCAAGAGATCACTGAGGAAATCAGAAAATACCTAGAAACAAATGACAATGAAAATACTACAACCCAAAACCTATGGGAGGCAGCAAAAGCAGTTCTAAGAGGGAAGTTTATAGCAATACAATCCTACCTCAAGAAACAAGAAAAATCTCAAATAAACAAGCTAACCTTACACCTAAAGCAATTAGAGAAAGAAGAACAGAAAAACACCAAAGTTAGCAGGAAAGAAATCATAAAGATCAGATCAGAAATAAGTAAAAAGAAATGAAGAAAACAATAGCAAAGATCAATAAAACTAAAGGCTGGTTATTTGAGAAGATAACCAAAATTGGTAAACCATTAGCCAGACTCATCAAGAAAAAAGGGAGAAGACTCAAATCAATAGAATTAGAAATTTAAAAAGGAGAAGTAACAACTGACACTGCAGAAATACAAAGGATCCTGAGATGTTACTACAAGCAACTATACGCCAATACAACAGACAACCTTGAAGAAATGGACAAATTCTTAGAAAAGCACAACCTTCCGAGACCGAACCAGGAAGAAGTAGAAAATATAAACGGACTAATCACAAGCACTGAAATTGTGACTGTGATTAAAAATCTTCCAACAGGGCTTCCTTGGTGGTGCAGTGGTTGACAGTCTGCCTGTCGATGCAGGGGACATGGGTTCGTGCCCCGGTCCGGGAAGATCCCACATGCCACAGAGCGGCTAGGCCCGTGAGCCTGTGCTCCGCAACGGGAGAGCCCACAACAGTGAGAGGCCTGTGTACCGCAAAAAAAAAAAAAAAAATCTTCCAACAAACAAAAGCCCAGGACCAGATGGCTTCACAGGCAAATTCTATCAAACATTTAGAGAAGAGCTAACACCTATCCTTCTCAAACTCTTCCAAAATATAGCAGAGGGAGGAACATTCCCAAACTCATGCTACGAGGCCACCATCACCCTGATACCAAAACCAGACAAAGATGTCACAAAGAAAGAAAGCTACAGGCCAACATCACTGATGAACAAAGATGCAAAAATTCTCAACAAAATACTAGCAAACAGAATCCAACAGCAGATAAAAAGGATCATACACCATGATCAAGTGGGGCTTATCCCAGGAATGCAAGGATTCTTCTAGGATTCTTCAATATATGCAAATCAATCAATGTGATAAACCAAATTAACAAACTGAAGGAGAAAAACCATATGATCATCTCAATAGGTGCAGGAAAAGCTTTTGACAAAATTCAACACCCACTTACAATAAAGACCTTCCAGAAAGTAGGCATAGAGGGAACTTACCTCAACATAATAAAGGCCATATTTGACAAATCCATAGCCAACATCGTTCTCAGTGGTGAAAAACTGAAACCATTTCCTCTAATATCAGGAACAAGACAAGGTTGTCCACTCTCACCACTGTTATTCAACATAGTGTTGGAAGTTTTAGCCACAGCAATCAGAGAAGAAAAAGAAATAAATGGAATCTGAATCAGAAAAGAAGTAGTAAAGCTGTCACTGTTTGCAGATGACATGGTACTATACATAGAGAATCCTAAAGATGCTACCAGAAAACTACTAGAGCTAATAAACAAATCTGGTAAAGTAGCAGGATACAAAATTAATGCACAGAAATCTCTTGTATTCCTATCCACTAATGATGAAAAATCTGAAAGAGAA
Source organism: Delphinus delphis (assembly GCF_949987515.2). Lineage (NCBI taxonomy): Eukaryota > Metazoa > Chordata > Mammalia > Artiodactyla > Delphinidae > Delphinus > Delphinus delphis. The sequence continues at coordinate 43,988,840 of NC_082688.1, read as the reverse complement.
ACTAAGGAAACACTACTATTTACCACTGCAACAAAATGAATAAAATACCTGGAATATACCTACTTAAGGAGACAAAAGACCTGTATGCAGAAAACTATTAGACACTGATGAAAGAAATTAAAGATGATACAAACAGATGGAAAGATATACCATATTCTTGGATTGGAAGATTCAACATTGTGAAAATGACTATACTACCCAAAGCAATCTACATATTCAATGCAATCCCTATCAAATTACCAATGGCATTTTTCACAGAAGTAGAACAAAAATTTCACAATTTGTAATGGAAACTGAATCGATCCCGAATAGCCAAAGTGATCTTGAGAAAGAAAAACGGAGCTGGAGGAATCAGGCTCCCTGACTTCAGACTATACTACAAAGCTACAGTAATCAAGACAGTATGGTACTAGCACAAAACCAGAAATATAGATAAATGGAACACGATAGAAAGTCCAGCGATAAACCCACGCACATATGGTTACCTTATCTTTGATAAAGGAGGCAAGAATTTAAAATGGAGAAAAACAGCCTCTTCCATAAGTGGTGCTGGGAAAACTGGACAGCTACATTTAAAAGAATGAAATTAGGGACTTCCTTGGTGGCACAGTGGTTAAGAATCCACCTGCCAGTGCAGAGGACATGGGTTCAAGCCCTCATCCAGGAAGATCCCACATGCTACGGAGCAACTAAGCCCTTGCGCCACAGCTACTGAGCCAGTGCTTCTAAGCCCGTGCTCCACAACAAGAGAAGCCACCGCGATGAGAAGCCCATGCACCGCAACAAAGTGTAGCCCCCACTCTTCACAACTAGAGAAAGCCTGCACGCATCAATGAACACCCAGCACAGCCAGAAGTAAATAAATAAATAAATGTATTTTAAAAAATGAATGAAATTAGAACACTCCCTAACACCATAGCCAAAAATAAACTCGAAATGGATTAAAGATCTCAGTGTGAGGCAAGACACTATAAAACCCTTAGAGGAAAACATAGGCAGAACACTCTATGACATAAATCACAGCAAGATCCTTTCTGGCCCACCTCCTAGAGGAATGGAAATAAAAACAAAAATAAACAAATGGGACCTAATGAAACTTAAAAGCTTTTGCACAGAAAAGGAAACCATAAACAAGACGAAAAGACAACCATCAGAATGGGAGAAAATATTTGCAGATGAAGCAACTGACAAAGGATTAATCTCCAAAGTATACAAGCAGCTCATGCAGCTCAATATCAAGAAAACAAACAATCCAAAAATGGTTAGAATACCTAAGTAGGCATTCCTCCAAAGAAGATATACAGATTGCCAACAAACATATGAAAGGATGCTCAACATGGCTAATCATTAGAGAAATGCAAATCAAAACTACAATGAGGTATCACCTTACAGCAGTCAGAGTGGCCATCATCAAAAAATCTACAAATGCTGGAGCGGGTGTGGAGAAAAGGGAACCCTCTTGCACTGTTGGTGGGAATGTAAATTGATACAGCCACTATGGAGAACAGTATGGTGGTTCCTTAAAAAACTAAAAGTACAACTACCATATAACCCTGCAATCCCACTACTGGGCATATAACCCTGAGAAAACCGTAATTCAGAAAGAGTCATGTACCACCACGTACATTGCAGCTCTATTTACAATAGCCAGGACATGGAAGCAACCTAAGTGTCCATCTACAGATGAATGGATAAAGATGTGGCACATACATACAATGGAATATCTCAGCCATGAAAAGAAATGAAATTGAGTTATTTGTAGTGAGTTGGATGAACCTAGAGACTGTCATACAGAGTGAAGTCAGAAAAAGAAATACCGTATGCTAACAGATATGTATGGAATCTAAAACAAAACAAAAAAAGGTTCTGAAGAACCTAGGGGCAGGACAGGAATAAAGACGCAGATGTAGAGAATGCACTTGAGGACCCGGGGAGGGGGAAGGGTAAGCTGGGACGAAGTGAGAGAGTGGCATGAACATATATACACTACCAAATGTAAAATAGATAGCTAGTGGGAAGCAGCTGCATAGCACAGGGAGATCAGTTCCATGCTTTGTGTCCAACTAGAGGGGTCTCATAGGGGAGGTGGAAGGGAGATGCAAGAGGGAGGAGATATGGGAATGTAGCTGTATATATAGCTGATTCACTTAGTTAAACAGCAGCAACTAACACACCATTGTAAAGCAGTTATACTCCAATAAAGATGTTTAAAAAAAAGAGAAGTGTGTATCTGTTAATCCCAAGCTCCTAATTTATCCCTGTCCTGCCTCCCCCCTTTAGTAACCGTAAGTTTGTTTTCTATGTCTTTGAGACTGTTTCTTAAAACAGATTTTTTGTGTATTTAATTCTGCTTTCTTATTAATGTTGTAGAGTCAGAGATGCAGTCTTATGAACCACTTTATCAATGGAAATGAGCAACAGATGTTTTCAATGTTAGCAGACTATTGGCAGCATATAAATTGGCAGTTCATTGGAGACCTTAAGAACCTGGAAAAGTTTAAAAATAATGACACTGAGGGTTCCGACCCACCCCCTAGTCTGAAGAAAATGGTGGTGAGAGCATAACAAAGGTGTTTATTTTGGGTATAAACTGTTCTTTCATTTAGCAAACATTGTGATATGTTTATAAAGACACAAGAGAAGTAGACACACCCAGAGTGGTTTATAAGCAAAAGAGCTCATAACCCTGGTATGGAAGAGGCCTTTTCTAGAACTCACAGGATAATCTCTCTAAAATTTCATTCCTGAAAAGAATAAAAGTTTTTATTGATAAGGAAATGAGAGACCTAGGTAGTAACCATTGTTTCTGTAGATATTTGCTCTTTTGTGTCCTTTCTAAATAGGTTGTCATCTGTGCCTAGACCATTATTGAAATACAGGACATTATTCAGAGCTGAAGGTGCCTATATTTACTCTAAATGTTTGTCTTACATATACAGTGCACGTATGTGGTTTTCATCAGCTTTAAGTATGCCGGAAATTTCTGACTGGCCCCTTTTGTGAATACCAGCCTCGGGACTATATGGGGTAACACAATTCCAGAAACTAGTCTTCAGAGATCTGTGCCAGAGCAAGAATTAACATGGAGGCTGAGGATGAGGAAATCATGGCTAATACGTGTTCCTTCTGCCTTTGGGTAATGCTGTAACATAGATTGCCGTCAAGTAAATAGAGCCCAGTTTAAAGAGCATTTTGATCAGGCAGTGAAGGAAATGACTAATTCCTTTTCATTTGGGCTGCACTGACTGGCATCAGTATTTTCTGTAGTTTTTGCTCTTTGGTTGCCTTGAGCTTATGAAACAAGTCTGGACTACTTGAAATGGGTATTAAAAATCTAAAGATAGGGTCCTCGTTTAAGGGTCCACTGATCTTATTACTCATTTTCCAGAAACACCCCTGGCTCTGATCATCTTTTTTTTTTTTTCTTTGACGTTTTAGCTACCTGATATATTAGATTATCCAAATGAAAGTATCAATTCGATATTTCCCCTCCTTCCCCTTCTACCAATACCATGTTGGCAGATGGAAAGAAAAAAAGTGGTGCAAAAATATTTAATGGTGAAGTCAGATTCAACAGAAGCAGAGGTGGAAGAAAGAAACCTAACTGCTCCACTTTGAACACACATGTTTTCCATACACGGTGGGTTTTCTTCAGCTTTCATAATTACAATTTCAGGCAGCATCCCTCCACTCCAGGACAGTTATCCATGTGTGGGTGACCCATTTCCTGTGCATTTCCTTCCTCCCACCCACCTCTTGGCCACATTAATGCTACTTTGTGTCACAAACGATACCACAGGTGGCCAGAGCAGGTTTTGAAAAAGAAAAAAATGAAATGGAAACCTGTGAGGGTTGCTTTGTGTTAAATTAAAATATTTGGTGAGGAGAGGCCCAAACTCTTGGCTAGAATGAGACTTCCGAAAAACATGGGCATTTTGTAAATCTACACTGTTTCTTTCATGATCTGTTAACCAAGCATTAGCTGGTTAGATATCTCTGACGAGGTTGGAGGAGCAAGCATTTGGCAGATGTGAACTTGGATGTAAAGTGGAGAATATGCCCTCCCTTCTGGTGTGTAATCGATAAGCCAATGTTGACTGAAATCCTAGATCAGACTTGGTTTAATGCATAGTCTTCTAGAGGCTTACAAAGGAGACAGAATTCACACACAAGATTCAACACTCAACCACAGTTCAGCAGAATTCAGTAAGTTGGGGTTGGACTGTGTAAAACAGAATGTGTGTTGGGTGTGTGGTGTGGTGTGTGGTGTGTGTGTGTGTGTGTGTCTGTCTCTCTTCATTCCTAAGTTCAGGGAAGGGGAAGAGCTAGCCAAGTGGGAGGCAGTAGGTCCTGAGCTGTGCTCCAAAAACTGGGGAGAGAGGGGAGAGTGGAATTGGATCAGTGTAGTAATAGATGGTGGTGCAGGGCCTCAAGTGCCAGAAAGAAGTCAAGAAAGTGACAGAAAGTTACAAATGTTCATAAAATATATAAGCCCCTATTTTCAATGAAATTGATATTATCTGTGATGAAAACTGGGTACACCATTTGTTAGAATGAATCCATAAAACTACTCAAGTGTGTTTATGATGTTCGACAAAGGTATTAGAGGTATCTGCCACTAGTTAGCATTTGATTTTGAGGGGTAAAGTTTGGAAAGAGGTGAGCTTCCATTTCGGTTGTACTTAAAATAAAAGTCAAGTCATGGCTGCAAAGCCTGGGATGACCTGACCTCTGTTGCCCGTTCTGATCTGCTACCTTTTATGCCATTTTCCTGCTCATCCACTAAGCTTCAGCTAGACCCCATCTTCTTTCTCTTTCTTCAGTGCACAAATCTGTTTCTCACCTTATGGTCATTGCATTTGCTGTGTCCTCTACCACGACAAGGTCTGAGCTCTTGGGCAAGCCAGCTCTTTCTCATCAGTCATATCTCAACTCACAATTCACTTTCTCAGAAACTGGGATCTTTTCTGTCCATCCCCCCGCAGAGAGGTGTGTACTCAAACAGCTCAGCATTGACCGCCATATTACCCTCTTTAATTCCTTTAAGACATAAGGAGTGTTCTGAATCGTCTTCCTTGTTTTCTTTATCATCTGTGTTTCCCCTTTAGAGAGGTCATGAGGACAGGGACCTCATCTTGCATGTTCACTGCCATATACCCCAGCATGTAGTAAGTGCTCAATAAAGTATGTGTTAGATGAGTCAGTGGCAGTGGGGTCTCCATTATGCTTAGAGCATACAGATCTCATGTTCTCTTGCCCTCTTGAAGTGCTGAACTGTTACAAAGCAGGAGGGAGATAGTGAATGTTGTGGACCACTGCGTTGCCATGGCAGTAGGCTACGGCACATCCCTTTTCCTTTGTTCCTCTGCTGAGCCTTAAGAACCTGGAAAACACCACTCAGAGGGATATTTCATAGAGATGGACTTTGAAGGGGTAATTGTGTGGGTTGGACGAATGCTAGTCAATTATATCGGGAAGAACTGCTGGTTTACTTTATTTATCGATGTGTTTGTAGGTTGTAGCCATTGTGGAATGAAATCACTACACCTAATGAGCTAAGATTCGATGCCTCTTCAGCCTGCCCTTCGAAGCCCTCACACACATTTTCCTGTGCCTGTCCCCTGTCTGGACCCTGCACTCTTCTCTCCCTTCTCAAAGTAGCACTGAATAAGTCTGTTGGCTCCCTACAAATTATGAGACAACACTCCTTGTTAATTTGCTGAAAGAAGTTTGAAGAAACTGTTATTTTTTCTCATTAGTGGGTTTCTCACAGCAGTGGCACACCTCTGGCTGGCACCGTACAGAAGCTGCCGAGGCTGTTTTTACAGCCAGGCTTTTCTAGGTGCCTGTTTAAGAAACGATAAGGTATATGTTCTTCAGTTATCTAGTTTGGGTTTATAAGTGAAATGCTACAGTGCCTTTTCATGTGTCATTAATACATGCTAACAATAAAATGGGTGCCCCCGTTATTCTGCTGTTGAGATATACTTTATTTGTCATGTTTTTCCAAAGGTGTTAGAACAGGGCAGAACTGGCAGGAGAGATTTCTGTCTTGCTTTCCTTCCCCACATCTCTCCTTCCTCCCTTCCCTTGTTGTCATATTGGAGATCTGCGCTTCTACTTGAACAGACAATCCGCCAAATTCCTGTTAATTTAATGCCTTGTCTTAAGAAGTAAGTGATTTTCCAGCCTCCTCACTGTTTGGTAATCTGCAACGTCCAGTTCTCCCTCTTACACCTCTAGCACTGCAGTGACAACACACATCCCTGCCAGTCAGACATGAATATCGAAGGAGCCTGGAAGAGAGGCTACACGGGAAAGAACATCGTGGTCACCATCCTGGATGACGGCATTGAGAGGACCCATCCAGACCTGATGCAGAACTACGTGAGTATTTGCTGTGGTCAGAGCAGCTTCCCTCCTGGGAAACAATGGAACTCATGTTAGGATGCTCCACAAGGGGGAAAACCACTGAAAAATGCAGCCAGCGGGTACAGTAGGCTCTGCGTGTTGCTCCCATCTTATAAAGGATGCACTCTTGGAGGACAGGAAGCAGGAGGTAAGGCTATCCCGCTGTCCGCTTTTGTGTGCCTTTGATGTTCTGATGACAAAATGCAGGTGATAAGGTAGCGGAAACCGGTTTCCAGCACCCTTCCCTTGTGCTACTGACAACATCCGCTCTTCTCAGCAATTCTTCCATGCAGCCAGATAGCACTCCTTGTTTCCTTTATGGAGAAAGCGTGCTTAGAACCCTTCTCAAGTTATTCTGCGAGTCTCTTTCTCTCTCTGCCTCTCCCTTTTTAAAGGGCAATAATGAAGAGCCTCCCAGAAGTCCTTAGGAATCAGTCAGTTCCCTTGCTTAAGAAAGGACTGAGATTCCAGGACTCAGAACATAAGGTGAGCCCAGGGTCACAGAGCAAGTGAAAGGGCTGAGACTCAGTACTTTCACTGAAAACCACAGTCTTGCTACCCAGTGTCCACTGGACACTCGGGTCGGTTTCTGTCCCTGGGGTCCCCTTTACCACTGTGATATTTCCTGCCTGGAAATAGGTCCATGACCCCTCCCTCTTCTACTCTCCAAACGCCTCCTTTCCATCAGCTTCTCCTCCCTAAGTTCGGTTAAAAATACCATAATTATCTCCCAATATGCCATTCTCTGCTCAAATTTGTTTCTCATGACACCTTGGTGTTCTCCCTGAAATATCTCTTTTGTTACTTAAGCGCCTGCAGTGACTCCTCTTATCCGCAGATGCAGCTCTCTGATTTCTGTCCGGGCTCAGCAGACACTCCTGCTGGATCCCACTCACACCAGTGCCTTCTAAGCTCTTTTCTGTAGACGACTACTTCCACCAGAGCACTGGTTTATCACCGCACACCCACTAGGACTTCAGTCACTTTGACCTGTGTCCCTCTCTGTTCCTTCATAACTCCTTTTAATCCCCAAACTTTGGTTGTAAGAGTTTTCCTATATTGTATTTCATGTTGTTATTGAAAAAAATGTCAGAGTTGGTGGTCTTCTCTCAGCTTACAAGTTTCCTCTCACAGCCTTGAAAATACAAGCAGCTCTAAATCATAATAAAGCCAGGAGTCATACTGATCCTTAAGGAGGAAAGTCAGGGGCCGGGGTGGGAAGCTTTGCTTCGTGTTTACGGAAGGTGCCCACAGAAAACCCTAGCTATAACTGGGAGGACCACACCCCCTCAGATTTTTCTCTTCTCTATTCTATATTCATCATCATTAAGGGAGCAACGTTAGGAAGCCCAGCCCATCTCACGGTGCCCTGAGTTTGTGGAGAGTTCTGAGAGGGGCCTGGCCCATAGCTTCCTGTTGCACATTAACACGAAGGACTCACGATCCTTGCAGGCCTGATGCCTTTCTCTCCTCTTTGCTCCCCGGTAACTGGTGGACACAGCAGTGGCCTACTGTCCTGGACTCACTCAGAATGGACATACTGTCCTCTTGAAATCTGCTATTTCCTGCCCCCCCCCCCCCCCCCCGCCACGTCTGTCGCCCTCTCTCTCTCTCTCCAGCATGGGAAGACATGGTTTCCCTGCACTGTGGGAATGACTCCCTGTATCTGTCTCTCTGACCATCTCTCCTCTGGCTTCTTTCTCATCTGCCGCTTCATTTAGGTAGCGATGGCCATATATGCTCTCCAGTGTTTATTTTTCATTTGCTCAGTCTCACTTATTGCATGACACTTACTTTCTCTTAGTTTTCCTTTTGGCCCTCAAACCTGAAAAGATTCTCTTGTTATCTTTGCAAATAAAATACTTCCAAGTCACTTCCTTGACACATCAGAAACTACCACTGGCTCACACAGCCACCCATATTTCTGACCTTACGAAGACCTTCACTCAGGACCACCCAATATCACCTTATACTTTTATCAACTTTAATTGCTTTGTCTCTCAGTATTCTACCCTGTTGCCCTTTTTGTTTCAAAAATTCAGCTAAGAAACTTCACAAATCAATTTTTACAATGAAATGTTGAAACAGTTTCTCCTAAATTAGATGATTTTCCCTAAGGTTGAAAAACAGCGAGAGAGAGAGGGAGAGAGAGAGAGAGAAAAGGAACTGCAAGTTCATTTAGTTCTCATTTGTACAAGACACTTGATTGGCTGCCCTTACCCTGCCTCCAAGCACACTCAGATAAACTTGTGTCTCTTCACAGAATGGAATTTTAGAGCTAAAAAGGAACTTCAGTTCAGCCTCCTCATTTGATAGGGTAGACACCGAGGCCTGAAGACTAAAGTGAGTTAGCCCAGGTCATATAAAGAACAGAACTGTGGCTGTCCACTTCCTAGCAAAGAAGTCTTTCTTATCGTATGCAATGCAGTTTTTACAGGGTGTTCCTTCTCCGCACTGCATAGAAATGCATTTGATTAAACACAAAGAGCCTTAACCTAAACGTGATTGCATTCTTTACCTTTTTCACTTTTTTCTCCCTGGAAAGAAAGTTCTCCAGAATTCACCTGTGCAATTACCAGTACTGGCGCCCTTTTGATTCCCCTAATGTTAGAGCTGGTGAAGAGTAGAGAAAAGCACATTGGATGGGGTGGCTGGGTTCCAGTCTTAATGCCATAGGCAATTCGTTTCATGCCTTTGGCCAAGTCACGTAACCTGTCTCGGGCTTCTGTTTCCTTATAAGTGAAATTGCACAGTATTATCCTTCATGCTGTAATGACTGCTGAGGTGGGCTGCTTTGTATGTTCCTTTGTACGGGAAGCAGAGACTTATCACCTTTATATGTCACGTGTGTTTTGCTTACTCCCCCCAAACATTTCAGACTCCATGTACTTTCAGTTATTTTCAGAAACAAGAGCCTTTGATAAAGACAGAAAACAAAGATAGCATTTACTTTCACTAAAACTGATAACAGAAATAAATCATCATAAAGTATCAGAAAATTCAAAACATCCTAAATTAGTTCTATCTATGATGATATAAATTTAGATGATGGAACAATCCATTAATTTTTTTTTTTTAGTAATTTGAAGATTTTTCACAATCATTTAAAAAAGCAAACAAATAAATTCAGCTTTGGTTTCAGAGAAACTTCTGCTTCATTTTGAAACTTTGAAATATAACAAAATTTTGATCATTATTTTGGTTGGGGCAAAAGACCATTTGGTGTTAGTATGAAGTCTTGAATTGTAGACCCTTTTATAGTAGATAAAACATCTGAAACCAGACAAATATTGCCTAATAGAGGTCCCAAGATACCTGATATAATAGATTTCTAATGATGATTTTTAATTGGCTTGCCAATTATTTGTGAACAATTTCTGTCTCCAAAAATCTTTGAATTGTGATAAGGAATTTGCACACTCAAGAAATGAAGTAAGGAATACAGAGAGAGTCGGCGAAGAATAAATCACTGCCTTCTGGGTGTTCTAGCAGTACTTCGCAGAGAAAGTGGTTGTCGAGGACATCTTCAAAGCACTGGGGTGAGGGGTCAGTGCTAGGTATGAGGGAAAAGTGCTGGCAGGAGTGGACTGGGCACATCTTTGGTCTGTAGAGAGTATTTCTTCACCTTCATGGGGAAAGGTAGGACACTGATTATTACAGAAAAAGGCATCCTGACACCACCGGACCGTGAGTGTGTTATTTACTCTAATTACTCTCTTGCAGAAATGTGTTTAAGGAGGCATGAGCCTTCAGGTGCGTGGCTAATTAATGAACGTCTGTCTCCTTTCTCTCTCTCCTCTGTGACCACAGGATGCTCTGGCGAGTTGTGACGTGAATGGGAACGACTTAGACCCCATGCCTCGTTATGACGCGAGCAACGAGAACAAGTAAGGCCCAAGTGGGGGTACCTGGTATGTGGCTGGCAGAGAGCTTTGTTTTCTGCTCTTGCGGAGGGAAGTACTTTTTTGATCCCTAATTTGCTCCAAGATAAACAAGTGTCTTTCTGCTCAAGCTTCTGGATATAAAAAGGCGTGGTCCACATAGTAAGAATGGTTGCAGAGAGAACTCTGGGGAATGACTTGAGGGTGCGGTTGGGGAATATTGTTCCTCAGGTGTTCATTGGACTGTGACCCATTTGTTTAGGGATAGGGGTGCTAAAGGGAGAGGCAAAACAAAGTACCCCCCAAGAGGGTTACTTTATTCTGTTAAGTTCAACGCATTTGATTGAATGCTGTGCTTGAGGTCTCTGCCAGTGCTTTCTGATTTGCTTCTTTTTCTTTTCTCCTTTGTAGCGATTGTGTTTTTTACTAATATACCTGAAATACCTATATGGTTTGCCACATATGGAACACATTACCTTTCTTATCCTCACAGTCAAGAGCCTTAGAAACCCATGTAACCACGTTTACGCTTTCCAGTTAGTACAGTAGTTTTTTTGGAAGCAAATGAAATACACATCCGTTTCTTGCTTACGATGATCCGGGTATTTTTAAAAGATTAGTAGGTGTTTCTAATCTCTAGATCACATTAACTTTTTTGCTTTTACTGCAGTTTCTCCAGGATAATGCTGTGATCTAGATACTATCATTTGAAGTTTTATTTACATGTTTTTGTTTGGAATCACAGAAGTTATAAAGAGAGGTGCTTTACCCATTTATTATGTACTATTTCTAGCCTGCATTTTTCTGTAGGGAAAAGTTCCTCAGCTGGTATTATTTAAGTAGGTCAGTAAGTTTAGATAAAACCAATGCGGCCTAGATAATTGTGACTGTACATGGGTTTTTCTTTTTTTTTTCCCCCTCTTCTTACCATTTACAAAGAAGCCTCAAAAAAGTTACTGTGAAAAATATGCTGTTTTTTAATATTAATGAGTCAATATTATAAATCAAATTCAGTGGTGAAAGCATTAATATACAAATCGATGTAGATAGAATTTTCCAGAACTTTCCAAACAAAAAGAGAAAGGGACCTAAAGTAAACTGGATCATTTTCTTTCAAGCCTGGTCATTACTGTCTAGATTACACTGTTTAAAGTTACGGTCAATTTCACACAAAGGGTTATAATTTGAGTCAATGTGAGCTAATTTATTTAACCTAATTTGCAAACTAGCATGAAACACTGAAGAAGAAACTTGAAGCTTCCATACTTAAAAGGTCACCGATAAATTTCACTCTTCAGTCCATTCTACTCTAGTGTGACACATATACTCCTAAAAATACTTGCACTCTGCAAAGTCTAAAACCACAGAGTAACAGGAAAAGCTCAGAAGCTTCATCAATGACACACAGAAAAATGATAGGGACCTATTAAAACTTATTCATGTTAACACTTTATTCATGTTAAGTGGTTAAGAAATTTATAAAACTATAATAAATGTGGCACTTAATCGTTTTTTTAATTTTTTAAATTTAAAAAAGTCCTTCTTTAAATTATCTTTTTTTTGAATTCAGCCCTTAGCTGTGAAGGAAAAAAAGGCTCAGACAGGTCAAGTGGATAAGGGTTAAACAGGTAGTAAGCAATGAAGAAGTTAGGAAACAAAGAATCAAACTCAAGTGGTTTGTTTATAAACTCTTGTTCTGCATATTATACACAAGGCCAGACCCTTATGGTAATGAAAAGGAAAATGGTCCAAGTATCTGTCATTTAAATGAGTTGTAACTAGAGATAATTGGTTTCAATAGCAGTAAATTTGAGAGGAAGAAAGGCTGAATTATTGACCAAAATATTTGGAGAATACAGAGCGCTGAGCTGACCTTTCACATCCTGTCATAAAGAAGGCTCGAGACTGCGTGCCAGTCTGATCCTTCAAAATAGTAAAGATATGATTCATAACGAGGCTGGGTTCAAAGTCCATTTCCATCAGTTTTATGCTTAATCTGTGTCTTATCATTATGAAATTAAATTCTAACTAGTATGTTTATAATACAGTTCTCTTGTGACACTGACTTCTTAAGTTGCACTGTTCTTTTTAAATTTTTTATACAGTTTATAAAGGTTACACTCCACTTACAGTTTTTACAGAATATTGGCGATATTCCCCGTGTTGTACAATACATCCTTGTAGCCTATCTTACACCCAATAGTTTGTATCTCCCACTCCCTGACACCTGTACTGCCCCTCCTAGCACTTCATCTTGAATAAGACCTGAAATTTGCTTATGGAAGTGTGTACCCATTGCATCTACTTCTACTCACATGCCTGCCACTCTGTGTGCAAGAAAAAAAAGAGGAAGAAAAAAGAGATAAAGGTGAAAACTCTGAAGAAGAACAGAGAGTAGAGAGGAAAATAACAAAATAGGCTGGGAGGAAGGGGGAAAATAAGCAGAGTGGAGGCTACCCTCCAGGATGGTTTTTGGAAGCATGGCAGCTTGCAAGTTATTCTGAAGTGGAAGGAGGGTTATCTGAGGTCAAAGAGGAAGTAACAGCACCAGATGTAGACACATGTGGACCATTGTGCTCCTAAGGTGTGCAGCTCTGTGTGTTTCGTGCATTCCTACAGTGCTCAGTGCAACTAGGTCTGTTTTCTACAGTCACCTAGAGTTTCTGGGACAAAATTGTGCATAAACAAATGCAAAGTTCACATTATACTCAAATCACTCTCTAATATATCAATGTTATTGGAAGAAATGTGTGTTTTCAAGGCAAGCATTATAGTAGAACTGATTGTACCATATCTGTTGGCTAAAGTTATCCCATCAACATTTGTGTGTATAGAGAAAAGATAAACAGGAAAGCTAGAGGAAAGTCGAGATCAAGTTAACACCCACAGTATCCTTGTACAGGGTATGAAGGGACAAGAGGGGCTGTAGGTGGAAACTGAAAATGTATTGTGCCCTGTAGCCAGTTCTGTCTGAATCTACATGTGGTGACTTTTGCATCGAAACTCAGTGGTAATGGTGACTGTTCTCCAAGGGCCTATCTGTCCTGTGACTGACAGTGCTAACTGCAAAGGCTGTGTGTGAAGACAGTTCTTTGAGTGTTCGCTTTGATGGCTTTTTACAGGCTGCCTTTTAAAAACTGTATCCTTTGTGAAGATTCCTTTCCAACTTGGCAGCTCCCCAAGACTTTTGTTTGGGAAGAGTCACTACCATCCCGCTTCCTCTGGGGTATTCTAGTGTGTCCTGCTTTGACTCATTCTAAGTACTGTTCATGGTTCATTGAGTGCAGTGTGGGTTTGAGTGTTGGAGGACACAGGCATTGTTCTGGATGCGTGCTTAGTTTGCAGCCTTGACAGTGAAATGGGGCATTTTCAGAGGGGCAACACCACCACTCCAACCTCTGTTTTATGAAAATCAGCAGTCACCTGGGGCATCATGTGTCCCTTTATCTCCTATCAGTACTGCTGCCCAATTTTTTCTTGGCCAACCACAAGCATGTATTCAGACATTTAGGGTTAAAATATCCTCTCTGCTCATTAGACCATAATTATAAATATGATTGATGGATCTGTCTTTAAGTGTGGATCCACAGATAGTTAATTCTGTTTCAATAGAAGTCGTTTGGCATCAGGAAATAAAGAGTGGTTTGTAGTTTAAGAGAGTTGACTTTTATCCTTGGTTCACCTTAATAGCTTTATGGTCTTTAGGCCTAACTATTCTGAGCTTTAGTATTTTTAAAAATATCTAAAATGAGCATAATAATACTTGCAAAGATTAGCAATAAAATATGTAAAACACCAAGCGTAGGGCTGACTATCTAATAGGCACCAGGTAATTATAGCTGGTATTATAATTATGTGTTCAATTCCTATATCCAGTTCTCGAAAAATAATCAGTTAAAAATTACAATTATCTCAAAATATGTGCATATGAACATTTCACATTTCAATTAAGACTTGGAAGTCTTTGTTTATTTCCAAGGTTAGAGGTTTAGATATGTTTTCTCCTTCTTCAGGGGCTGGGAACTGTGGCTCATTTGGTCTACAGTAAATCTGCTTTTAATTCCAATACTTAATTCCAATACTTTAATTTAATTAATTCCAATACTCTGTCTTTAATTCCAATACTTTAATTTAATTCCAATACTCTGTCTCCCTTTAGTGGACCATGAGTCCTTGAATTTGAAGTGAGTTAGTGAGGGGGAGGAATTTCTAAACATTGCCTGAATGAAAAAGTTGAGGCATATGCTGTGCAAGTACCTCCTCATTGTACAGTGTGACCAGTAGGCTTCAGAGCATATTGGAATTATTTACACCTGGGTGCATTTGTTCATTCATTCAGCAGGTGCTCATTAAGATGCTACTTTTGTGAATGGCTCTGTGCTAAATGCTTGGGGGATACAATGATGCAATAATATAGGCTACTAACTAATAGGTTGAATTAGGAGACGACTTAGTAAGAAGCCGTAACCTGAAGGGTTTTGGGTCCTATAGTTGGCTCTTCCTAACCATAGATGTGGAACCTAAGGATACGGAGGGTTAACTGAACTGTGTCATTTTGTGTAAGGGACCTGAGCTTCCACGGAGCTTGGTATCTGCAGGGGGGGCCTGGAACCAATGTCCCGTGGATACTGAGGGATGACTCTACTAAGAGACAATGCACCCTCAAAACTTTATGCAGATCACATCTCTCAGACTTACCTGATTACATTTCTAGCACTGAAGCTTTGGGGTGAAGAAAATCACCTCTGAAGTAAAAAAGTTATAAAAATCCTTCTCTTATCGCTTTTTCAAGTCCCCAGATGGTGGTGTGTCAAACCTAAATAACAGATGCTAAAGAAATAGCATTATTAGGGGAGACCATAAAACCTGCTCTCCCATTCCGCTCTGCCTCCATTCGTATTAACTTGTAGAATGAAGCTGACTGCATTATTCTAGGCTTAAAATAGAAAACGCCTCCCTATAAATGAAAGTCTCCTGGCATTTCATACTACTGCTCCCATTTCTGATAAATGAATTATTGATGTCTGAGTTAGAGTTTTCCTTCCCTAGGTTGCTCCTTTTTAAGTATTCCCTGTGCTTGAGTCATAGCAACATATTTAGTGGGAGATGAGAGCACACTGTGTATCTTGAATGTGTGATATGTGGGCCCAGAATCTAATTCCCTTTCAAAGCAAACCAACCTATAGGTTAAAGACTCATTTCCAAAAGGAATGAATTTTTCATTTTTGTTGCTTTTCTCTGTTTCCCTGAAGATTTAACCAGGGTGGATGGAAATACACTTCTGCTCGTCTTTAGTGTCCTTTTCACACATCATTTCTGGTTTTTATTTGTTTGTTTGTTTGTTTTGCGGTACGCGGGCCTCTCTCTGTTGTGGCCTCTCCCGCTGCAGAGCACAGGCTCCGGACGCGCAGGCTCAGCGGCCATGGCTCACGAGCCCAGCCGCTCCGCGGCATGTGGGATCCTCCCGGACCGGGGCACGAACCCGTGTGCCCTGCATCGACAGGCGGACTCTCAACCACTGCGCCACCAGGGAAGCCCCATTTCTGGTTTTTAGAATGTCGCCATGTTGTGTGGCCTTTTCTTTCTCATGTCTGCGGATGAGAACTGTTGTCAGGAAATAGCGTTGCAAAGCCAAGCCGATAAATGTAGGCAGTGTCGTCTACCTATACAAGAATTATTTTAACTCAATACTAGAGAGAAAACAACACTTTAAATCTACTACCTTAACAGATGGAAGCACTATTTCTTCATACCCAGCATTCAGCCAAACATGTTCAGATAAAACTATCCTATAGCTAGGTAGCTCAGACAAAACCTACCAAAAAGAAGTGAGGCCATTTTCAGAGGCTGATTTGTTTTTTCCATATATTTTTGAAAATTTTCCCCTAATCCTTTTGCAAAATAACACTACAATGTACTATATAGTAGTTACTTGATCAATGATTAGCGCGTGAATTTATATAATGCTGACTACAAATGTATGTACCAGAGGCCAAATGTGTACAAAAGAGACAATTGTGAAAAATATCTGATCCTTTTCATATACAGCTATAGATTTCATGTCCATGAAAGAACCTGCAACAAATATTGTAGAAAACTTGTCTCTATCCCATAGATTCATAATGTAATATGTTGAGATAAGTAACATTTTGGACTATCTTCTAGGTTCTGGGAAGTGGTCTTCGTCTGGGGCCTCTCAGAAAGTTGAGTAACAATAGGAAATGGCTTCTCTCGGACCAGAAGCCAGCCAGCCCGTCCCTTCCCTCACTAGCTGGTAGTCACAAGTCCTGACCATCCTCACCATTTAAATCCTTCTCTTTAATAACTCCCCAGAGACTCCCCCATTCCATCCATCCACACTAGCCTTCTGTTAGTCTAATCCCCTTCTCTCACCTTCCTCCTTGGAAAATCTCCTAGATGGTTTCCCTGTCTCCAGTCTCAACCCCATCCTGCTGCCCAAGTGATAGTTTAGAACCAAAATAAGAATATTAAAATCTTGTAATATCTTGAAATTTTGTTAAAATGCAAAACCCTTCATGACCCCACTCTTCCCTCAAGTCTGCTCTGCTCTCTGTCCACCACTTCCCCCCACTTTATCTATCTACCCTGCAGGACTTGCGGGGTTCCCCAAAGGTGCCACACTTGCTCAGCCTTCTACCATCTGCACCTGCATAATTCCTTCTTTCTCTGCCACTCATGTCTCTTCCCCTGTGAAGCCTTCTCTCACCTCCTGCATCTGAGTTGGATGCCCTCCAGTGAGTTTTCACAGCATCTGCGAACTTACTTCTTTTATAAAAACCTTCACTATTAGGGGCTTCCCTGGTGGCGCAGTGGTTGAGAGTCCACCTGCCGATGCAGGGGACATGGGTTCATTTCCCGGTCCGGGAGGATCCCACATGCTGCGGAACAGCTAGGCCCGTGAGCCATGGCCACTGAGCCTGCGCATCCGGAGCCTGTGCTCCGCAACGGGAGAGGCCACAACAGTGAGAGGCCCGCGTACCTAAAAAAAAAAAAAAAAGTTCGCTATTGTAAATGGGGTTACATATACCAAGATAGGGAATAGAGAGGCAGGGAAAGATGCTGAGAAGACGTTTTCCAGTTTAGTTTGGGTTATGAAGTGTCTGTTCAGTCATACAAAACTTACAAGAGTATCTACCTTGCCTGGCTTGTCTATATGAATTAGCGAAATGTGTCCCAAAGTAGTAACTATTAAATGGTGTTATAATGGACCTTGTGCTGGATCGCTTTATTTTTTTACCCTCTACCCTGCTCTGTACCCCAGAAAGCTGACCTCTGAGGACTGCATTAAGGGACTCCCTTGCCCTCTGGCTTCCCATTGGGTTCGGCCAATGGAACACCCAAGCAGGACATCAGTGGGATGCAGAAGGGTAAAGAAAAGGTATTTGTTCTCTGTTCCCTCCTTGCTGAGCCACTGGGGGGTAGCTGCATCCCAAAAGATCATAACTCCCCTTAGGTGGCCCTAAGGCTGACCTCCTAAGGATTGCCATTTGTGGATTCAATGACCACTTCCTCCCCAGGGCTTCTTAGACCCAAGGGCTTCCCAGTGTTGCTTGTCCAGAATGCTGCATTCTTCCTTGCATCTTCCAGGCATCTTTCCTTGCCTCTCTATTCCCTATCTTGGTACACGTGGCCCCATTTACAATAGCGAAGGTTTTTTTAAAAGAAGTAAGTTTGCAGATGCTGTGAAAACTCACTGGAGGACATCCAACTTGGGAGAGAAGGCTTCACAGGGGAAGTGACATGAGTGGCAGAGAAAGAAGGAATTATGCAGGTGCAGAAGGTGGAAGGTTGAACAAGTGTGGCACCTTTTGAGGAATCCTGCAAGTCCTGCAGGGTTCCCCAAATCCTGTCTGCTTCTCTATGTAAGTCCCTTGAATACATTTTTTAATACTAAGATATAAGTCTCTGGAATAAGTTTTTATACCCAGTATAAAAGAGCGCAGACACATCTAAGAAAGAAAATAACTATGTCCATAGGAGTTGTCTTAATGGCTGTTTATTTATTATTTAATGAGAGCTGAGTAAATACAGAAAATGGTTATCTAACCTCAAATTCCTATATACCTGACACCTGAAGTGTAAGTATTTATTTTTATAAAATACTGTATTAATTATTCCAGGGCTCATAATCATGATAATGCAGCCTTCAAGCCCTTTGTTGTTTCCTTTGTCAGTTTCAATGTGTTCTCCTCAAGGATTTGGGGACATAATCTCTTGGGGCTCACGGTACCAGTTTGGATAAAGGGTCTGATGCAATAGGTTACAGTAAGGTTTGGGTTTAATTTGTGCTAACCCACTGCACTATTGACATGAATAATTGATCGTTGCTTCAATTTAAATTTCTTATTTAAAAAACAAACTCACGAATTCCTGAGGTCTCTAAAGCAGATGGAAATTACAG
Source organism: Delphinus delphis (assembly GCF_949987515.2). NCBI lineage: Eukaryota > Metazoa > Chordata > Mammalia > Artiodactyla > Delphinidae > Delphinus > Delphinus delphis. The sequence continues at coordinate 43,970,126 of NC_082688.1, read as the reverse complement.
TAAGGGAAAGAGATAAGTATCCTTTTTAAATATGGAGTAAGCATTTGAGCAGGGTTCCAGACAGGTATACTTATTTATCTTTCTCTTTTCATCTTCTCCTCTAACTTCCACCTTGGATCCTTCTATTTTCTCATGTTTCCTTATATCCAGAAATATGTAAAATCGAAAGCACGAAGACCTTGAGAGGTCAATGCTACCAGTGTGTTATTTGTATTATTACAGAGCAGTAGAGAAGGCATCCAGGACCTTTCAAATGTGGTCAGCCAGTGTCCATAGGCTGAACAGGAAGGCAGACTGAGGAGAGAAGAACGCTTGTTTTGTTTATCTCACTCGTTGTATAGATACCAGAAGAACATGCTGAAAATATAATCAAACTGCAAACTGGTTGATGCTTCATTTCAGTATTAAGATATTATTTAGATATTGGTTGCCTTCCTATTCAAATCAAATGCCCTCTAAGATAAAGGACTGAAGTTAGAATTTTGTTTTTACAAGCTAAAGGAGATGTTATGGTTTTTACGTTTTAGCAGTACAGTTAATTACAATAGAAGTCTATTGTTCCAGTGTACTTAAGTATGTGTGTGGATAACATCTGCGGTAGCTGTGCATTTCAATTATAATCCTTAATAAAAGATGGAAAGGTAGAAAGTATGTCTTAGATCAGGACATATTTGCTTAGTTCTTATCTCATAAAATAGGTCACCAAAGAAGACAAGGTGATAGAGGAAAAAAATGTCCTGATTTTGGGTGAGACCTGGGTGCCAGTCCCAGCCTTGCTGTTCATTATATCTGTGGCCTTGGAGAAGCATTCTTATCAATGTCTCCTCCTGCCACATCAGTATCTCGATGACCCTGTTGGACTTAAACAACCAAAAAATCCATAAGTCTATGGGGTTGCTACTTGGCTGCATTTGAATGCAGTGTAAGCAGCTGCTAATATAGTGAGCACGTCAGTATGTTGTCTCATTTACCGCTCACGACAACACACAGTTGGAGAGCGAGTCTGGAGGGGTGAAGTAAAGTGGCTAATGTCACCACGTGGCAGACACACCATTTGAGCTCATTTGTTCTCACGCCATCTGTTCACCTACATAGTTAATTAACCTGTGGTCAAGTAGATGAGAAATTAATTCCTGTGTTGAGCGCATGCTTCAGTAAGTTTACTACCTGGGAAGAACTGCATTTACCAGAATGCCTTACTGCTGTATTCAGTAAATACCCAGCAGCCTGGCTTTACCAAGTGCTGGTGCTCTGAGCCCTATTTCTCCAGAGAGAGGGGATTGGTCCACAAAGGTTGTCAACACCTTATGTACACGTAACTTTGGCCAAGTAACAAAAATCCTTTATTACAGAAAATAATTGTACAGCTCTGGCTTCACAGTGGTATTTGTTCTATGGAAATCAATGAAGACCACCCAAATGACACTCTGGGCTAATTATTCGGAGTTTGCTATAGCAAGGGAGTCAGCTATTGTCACTTTAAGAGACTCAAAGGCAGGCACGTGGCCCAGAAAGCTTTATAGTGTTAAAAAAATAGGAAGACTTCAGGTATGGTCTGATCAGAGGGTGCCATGTGGAAACTGGAGCTTGGGGCTCTGTCCTTAAACAATTCTACTAGTATATATTAACAGTGTTAAAAAATTTGAATGAGTATCAGCTGGTCATCATGTTAATGCAGATAAATGTTTTGGTAAACTCTGTAAAATTGCCACAGGTATGGATGTTGCTAATCTTATTAAGGGTGATAAAGAGTAATAAGATGAAGTTTTAGTCTGATCCTCAGACGGCAGGTAGTGAATTTCTCTCTATGGAGATATGGACTGTTTGAAGTTGGAATCACATAACCTAAGAGACACTGTCCCGATGTTTTTACACTTACATGACAGCCCTTGAGAGTGCTCTGGAATTGTGGGCTGGGAAAGGAAGAATCTCTATAGGAGGAAGAAACTGAGACCCAGGAGAGCCTGTGGGAATCAGAAACCTTTTCCTGCCCTCAGACGGGTGTAGAGTCTTGAAGATGTGTCCTGCTTTGGGAAATTGTGGCGAATTATCTTGCCTATAGAACACCTAAAATAACTTGAAGGAATTGGGAGCAGTTGACTACTGGTGATTTTGCAGTGGATTTCCCTGAATCCCTGCTTTCTCTGCCTCATGTTCTCGTCACAAGATGCCATCTCACGAATTTTAGAAAAGACTGACCTTTGCTAGAAGAGTTTACCTCTTCCTATTTTTAGAGATCCTTACACCATCTGCATATGATTTACGTATGCTAGTAGATGCATTTGAATTTGCATGAATTGCAGGTAAAGTACCTGTGGTGACATCCTGGGCTGAGGGTAGCTGACTGCTACAGATTTTGTATGACCTTTTTGCTCTTGGTTGGTCATCCCTTTCTGAGATTCATTCTCACTGGATCACACCCCCTCCGACACCTGTCTGGGTTGCCGAATATAGACTCTTATATTCTCCACAACCCTCCAGCAGCCCCCTCCCACCCCTGTATCACAAATCTCTCTCTTTTTCCACTGTCCTGATACCTTGATCTTCCCATAGGCTCTAGTATTTTGTTGCCATCGTGCAGAGAAAGAGGAACACATTTGTCGCCAGTAATCACCTAGTCTTGGCACCAGTGTATATAGTTTGTACTGGGTGATCTGACTAGAACTTGAATGGTTCAGCAGCTTTAACTGTGACTTGTGTTGTTAATTTGATTGGCTATCTGACTCTTTCATAGAATTTATTTCCTTCCTAAATGAATGGCAGATCCCTTTAATGCTTTTCAGAGGAAAGAGAAAGATTTGAAACAAAAACACTTGTTTTCTTCTCTCTCTTATCCGCCCATCTCACGCAACACATAAGAAGTATTGTGGGAGGCTGGGTAATGGAGCATCTGAGAAAGAGCTGGGGTTTGGAATGAAAAAGATCAAAGAATTAGAGGACTGGATTTGGTTGAAATTTAATTCAAATGGAGGCAAAAGGGGTCAAGGGTCCCCACATCTCAGAAGCCACTCCATTAACAACCATGCATTTGCCTCATCATCCAGTTTGATGCAACCATTTATGGGACAGTAGAGGCCCCAGTTATTGTGACTATAGTTCTCCCCAATAGAGAGATGCCATAGCAACTGTGGCTTAATTTTCGACTGGTTGAATTTGTGTCAAATTGTTCAGCCTCTACAGGGAGTAATACTAGTGACGTTATAATGGTGGAACCACATTCTACAACATGGAAGTATGGGAACAAGACCTATTTTGCTGGTGTACTTGTAGGAGTGTTCATTCATATTTGTTGAAATCTTTGTAGCTCAAATGCAAATATAAGCAGTTATTCAGGTATGCCATTGCAAATTATATGGAGATTCCTTTTTCCAGATTTTATGATCATACGTGCTATTTTTCTATCAATTGATTCCATTTATCATCATCCAGTTTTATCATATGAGCTTCTGTTAAAATCCACATTGTAAAACTTATTTCAACTATAAGGTATACTATCTCCATTGAATTCATCTTGGTTGAAACAAAATGCACACAATTCCTATCTGTTACGTTTTTCCTTGTCTCTTGTCAGGGAGATGTTGTTTTCACTTATGCTCAGAAAGTCAACTTTGTTAACAGTGGTACTCATCTTAAATTCACGTGTTTTTTAATAAGATGTATAGGTTTCTGAAATCTATATGAATATAATACACATAGATTTCCCACACGTGTATTTGGAGTAAACCAGGACATTGTGAATGGGGGACGGAGGCCCAAGTAACTGTTAGATAAGTTGTTTAATAAAATTGAATGATCCTTTTCTAAACTGAGAGGATGTTTTGACCCATACCAAGCATAACTGTGCTGATACAGCGACCAACACTACATGTTGTTCATACTTGAAAAGTCATGGCTATGTCATCCAATGTACATGAGCTGCTTATGTGGTTTTCCTGTGAGCAGTTCTATAGCCTTGAGGAGCTTGGTACAGAATTTGGGCGGGAGAGCGGAGAACAACTTTGTCCCCCAAAGAAACCCTGGCTACTTTTGCCTTGGGCTATAAACTCAGCAAAGTTTAAATACAGTTCAGCAGGGTCAGTATATGTTTTCCATGAGAGATGAGAAAAAAGAGCAGGTTTTCTGGTTCCCTCGACTGGCATTAGTCTTTTCAAGCCATCTCAGATTTCACCTTCTCAAATACAGAGGAGCCATCTACCAAGGATAATAATTTATTTAGAACTTCATAGCTCACAAAGCATTTTTACATGTGTTCTTTCGACTTATAAAAATTCGTATCAGATAGGTAGTAGGTAGTTGTTTTGGTCCCCCAGTGTCTGCATTCTTTTTTTTTTTTTTTTTTTTTTTTTGCGGTACGCGGGCCTCTCACTGTTGTGGCCTCTCCTGTTGCGGAGTACAGGCCGCGCAGGCTCAGCGGCCATGGCTCACGGGCGCAGCTGCTCCGCGGCATGTGGGATCTTCCCAGACCGGGCACAAACCCGCGTCCCCTGCGTTGGCAGGTGGACTCTCAACCACTGCGCCACCAGGGGAGCCCTGCATTCTTTTTTATGTATAAGGAATGTTCTGTCTTTTGAGTCTTGGTGGAGAGCCAAGACTGCTCTCCAGTATGGCGGCTGGAATTACTAGATCCAATAGTGATTTGCTCATCCTGCACTGCTCTAGTCTCGGACATGAACCGTATGGTCTAGATTCTAAAAATCAGTAGCACATGTGCAGCCTGGTGACAGAAAGGGCCAAGTAAGCTCTCACTCACTCGCTTGTGTTCTTTCTTCCCACCCGCTCCTTCTCCCAGCAGATCCTCCCTTACAGAACAGCCAGGTGTTTTCTCAGTCCTTCACCTCCATCTTGCTAATTCTGTGTCTTCTGTGTTCCCAACCATTCGGAGCTTCCCAGTATCCTTTGAACAAAGTACTTTTCTGCTTAACTCAGTTGCAGCAAAGAACCTGAAATGAAATGCTATTGCTGTCCCCTTTTTTCCAGGGGAAGAAAATAAAATTCGAGGCAGGTTTACATAGCTCATGAAAGAGAATCTGGCTTCCAAATTCATGTTCTTTGTATCACATAGTGCACTCTAATTTGGAACATGATACTAGGTGTTCTTTTTTTGAATATAGTGTTCATAAGTAATAGATACTTTTAATTCATGGCAATAATTGTTATTTTTGAGAATTTGGTGCTTATGTTATGGCATATAGTTTCATTCAGAAAAGATTTTTTGAATACCTACTAGGAGAATAGCACTTAAAAATCAAGCTGGTGATATACTTAGAATATGTAGAAATTTAAGATTTGATCCATCATTTAACTAATACAGTTAAAACAAGCCATTAGGCAAGATGTGATTTGGAGACCATTGTTTTTCCAAAAGTGTCTCGTGGAACCTCAGAGTCTGTTGATGGATCCTACAGGCTTTCCAACTGTCACTCAGGAGGCTGTGTGAATGGGTCTAGCTCCATCTTCCTCAACTAAACTTCCCCTTTTTAAAAACCTCATTAAAATCTATTTTAGATGGTGGTATTTCTCATAAAAGAAGATTTGAACTAAAGAGTTCTGTTTATACAGAACCAAACAAACGATTGTAAACCAGTGCTACAGGCCAGAGAAATAAGGTTTAGATGAGCTGTCACTGGAGGTAGGTAGACATTTTAGGGAAGTCTTCTGTAGGTGGTGGCATTTGACCTGGGACTTGAAAAATGACTGATGGGAGGGAATAATCATTACTGAGAGAATGTCTGTAGTGGCTGGAAGTGTCTTAGTATTAGTGGGCTCCTTACAAGCTTTGGAATAAAAAGCACCTTTCTGTTTAGACATTTTGGGTTTTTCTTTTTTTTAAGGGGAGAAGCCAGAAATTTCTTATTTTCCCTAGAACCTCTTCTTTATCTAAATTTCAAGTCTGAACATGTTTTTACTCTATCTTCAAGCCCTTTATGACCAAGTCCAAACTCTTTAGATATATGCAAAGGATTCATAATATGTCCACTATTTTTTTAACTTATACTGCATCATACTCTAGTTTTAATCAATTTTTTTACAGCTCTCTGAAAATAGCATGCTTCATTTGTGTTGGAGACTGGTGTATAATAGGCATTCAATAAGTGGTTATCATTCTACCATGCTTTGCAACTGTTAACTATAACATGTAATCTTGGTATGCATTTATGCTTATTACTAACTTAACCCAATTGAAAGCTGAGTTTCAGCCTATCCCTGCTCTGTGGCAAGACCATTGCCCCTTTTTTTCCTTGAGAAACCAGGGAAGGAAAAAAGGCTAGGAAACGCAAAATACTCAGATTTTATTGGTGAAGAATTTAAAACCAGTGTCAGAAATACAAGTTTTAAGTTAATTTTAATTTGTCCTTACTCTGATATTCCAAGTTATTGTGTAAAATTGCCCTAACTGCCATTTTTGTTTGTTTGTTTCTATTTGTCTTAAATGACTATAAATAATAGTTTCAGTAACAGGAAGAAAATTTCCCTTTATACGGAATACTTGTTAGTATTTTCCTTAGCTAAAATTAAAGAGCTTCCATTTAGACTCTGAAAAACAGAGTTCAGTTTGCATGGAAAGAAAATGTTGCAAGTTACGGTGGGCTGTGTTCATTAATATCAACTGATTGTTAATTCTTAGCCATCAGAGAAGAAATTATAAATTAATTAACCTTTGATTTAGGTTTTTTTCTTTCAGATATTATGTGCTGGCCTTTCTTTAAGTAAGGAAGTAAATCAAGTAGTATAGCCTAAAAACAAATGTTTTCACTGAGTAATTTTCGTATGAAAAGGTGAAAATGGGCCATGCCCAAATACTACTGATTAATGGAACTTTTGAGATAATTCCTTTAGATATTTGAAATCTAGTGAAAATCAGTCTCCCTCTCTCTCTGTCTCGTTACACATAAATATCTTCTTATTGTATTCTCATTTATTAACTACAATGTTGATCTTAAAAATTAAGGTTAAACTTCTTACATATTTAGCATAACTTGGAAAGAAGCAAATCAAATAATTGGACCAACTTAAGGAACAATTTCAGATTTAGAATTTAGCTGAAAAATTAGAAATAATAATCATACATGAGTTCTTCATACTCAAAAAATAACAGTGCTTGAGGTCATACATTTCCATGTATATTTATCTTTTACCAAAGGAGAAGATTAGAATTAATCTAGAGATGGGAAATAGACATAGTGATATTTTTGAACTGGGAATACAAGCTGGAATTAGGGAAGGGTGTCTGAGCAGAACGACTGTGAATGTGAAAGTCTGACATGGGGAAACACACTGAACGGTTGTAGGAATAACTTAGGACAAGTCTTTTTGCCCCTGGGAGACTTAATTGTCTCCTATATATAAAATGGGGGCAAAAATAGCTTCTCGCAGTTTTCTGTGAGAATTACAGGTAACGCATTCTGAATGTTCAGGGTACTATAGGCCCTACTAGCCTATGTAACAACGCAGGGCATTAGCACTACTTTAGCAGTTTTGTCATCAGGAATGCCTAGCGACATAGCTGCAAGTGAAATGAATCATTGACACTTTTCCTCCTGTTATTTCTCCAGGGGAAATGTTTCTACTCAATTGGAATATTTAAATTCTAAATGTGCAAACAGTGGAAGTGGTATCTGGATTTGGGTGGAGCCAGGGGAGGGTGCGAGTCTGAAATTCTCTTGGAAAAGCTAAATGGATCCCAGAGCTTAGGGAGATCATCTCCACTGTAACAACTGGTTGTTTCAAGGGTCTTTTCAAAGTCAGATTTTCATAGTCGAGTTTCAAAAAATTGAATATTCCTTCTGAATTTCTTCAAGAAAACTGGTCAGAGTCCACTCGTTCTCTGGAAATTACATTTCTTTCCTCACACGTTTGCTAGGAGGACATAGAAGAAGAAGAAGATGATCGTAAGTTTTGAAAGGAGTTCTTAAGTTTCCTTGATTGCTCTAAGGTTTTCTTGATTTTAAAATAGCCCTTAAAAACTCATTTAAGGGCTTCCCTGGTGGTGCAGTGGTTGAGAGTCCGCCTGCCAATGCGGGGGACGCAGGTTCGTGCCCCAGTCCGGGAAGATCCCACATGCCGCAGAGCGGCTGGGCCCGTGAGCCATGGCCACTGAGCCTGCGTGTCCGGAGCCTGCGCTCCGCAACCGGAGAGGCCACAACGGTGAGAGGCCCACGTACCGCAAAAACAAACAAACGAACAAACAAAAAACTCATTTAATTTTGCATTTTATTATATGATTTATTTATTGGATTTATAGCAATCTGTCCTTCAAGGAATGACCCAAAACACTTATGCGAATACAATAATTATTGTGATTATGAAAAGAATTAAAAGCAGTGGTGAACACACATCTCCGTATGTTCCTGAGATTACAATATGCTCTCCATCCCAACGCAAGAGAAAAGTTTTAAAACAGTGATCATTTCAACATTCTTGTTCAAAAATTTGATCTACCTTGTTTTCACCAGTTGGTGACTGGTTTCCATGGAAATGGAAATGAAATAAGCATTCCTCATTTTAGATTCTCAGCTGCCCCATGCCAACCGAGAGCTGTAAATGCCATTTGGTTAACAGCAAGGATCCAGAATTCTGCCATTTTAAAGTGGCAGAGGGAGAGGAAAAGAAAATGTTTGCAAAGTCATTTTGCTTTTCTCCTTTTGAAAAGGACACAGTTTTATGATTGTCCGAGCTATTGACTGATGGTTATCAAACACATAATATGTCCAGCAGTGCCTCTTCTGACTACTCAGTTTAAATCTCTTTTCCACCCTTCACAAAGTTTGTTACCTCACTGAGATTTAACAAGCCTGTGATTGCCTTCCTGGTTGTCTACCTGCTGTCCCAGTGATGGTCACTGAACAGGAAAGTGGTCAAAATGTTGGAAGGAGGCAGTTTGGTGATCTCAGTGATCTGAGACTTGAAGGGAAAAAAAACCAATCTGTTGAAAAAGGGAGTGCATGGGGGGCATGTTGGAAAATGACCACTCTTGAGAGAATGTTAGTTAATTTTGCCATAAAGATTTCAAATATCTGAGATTGTCGCCTCGAACTACTACATTTTCTAGAACTGTTGCATAGGGAAGATAATGAAGAATGCTGTAAATAAATGCTTTAACCCGAAATAGTTGTCTCAATACAGTTGTTTTCTTTTATCCTGTTTTTTGGAGTCGGAAAAGTTGAATCAATCTGAATGCTAGAATAAAACGTTAGTAGCATTAACACATAATGTTTTCTTTTATATGCTAAGATGTTTAGGTACTAGGTCAACAAAGGATGAGACTCTTGTTCTTAAATATCACCCAGTGCAGTTCTATGAACACACTTCTCTTGGGACATAAAGAGTTTCTCTGTGTCCCAATGTCTAACTTTAATAAAGAACACCAGGCAGAATGACATCCAGCCATGGGCCTCCCCTGTGTCTGTAAGTGTGGCCTCACACCTAGCCAAAGCAAGTAATGTGTCAACTAAGGAAAAAAGAGCCCTATACCGGACTTAAGAAACTGCATGACTGCTTCAAAGGAAATCTTCCTGATGCTGATCATGCGACTTAGGGCCTGACATTTTCTATTATCACATTGTATTCATGGGGGAATATCCTTCTCATGATTGTTTCGGTGTAAACAGCTTGTGCATTCCAGTGACTTGAGAAAAAAGCATTTAGGATACGGAAAGGGCCTTGCATAGAATATACAGTGAAGGCCAAGATGACAAGCCATTTCTGGATGTGGCAGGGACTCAAACTCTGTGACTGCTCCTGCACTCTCAAGAGAGGGGAGCAAGTTCCTTATTCTCTCACTTAATCTACAACCTTCCCGTTTTGGAGAAGCAGTGCATAAGGGACTCATTATTGGGATAAATGGGTGTTGGGAGGAGAAAACATTAGAAACGAATCCACTTAAATTGGGGCCAGTGTCTTATAATGAACGATGCAAATCGTGTTTTATTTTAAACAATAAAGCTAAAATGATGAAAATACATGTAGTTTATTATCTAACAGAACACGCAGCTATAGCCATTCTTACATCAGACAAAAATGAATCATGTGTACAGTTGTCGTCTTTATGTAATATTATGAAATTTGAATTTTAATAGAGTCATAAACAGACTCAGTTTATAAAAATATCGGTTTTTCTAAGGGCCATTTGGAATCATTTTATTGACAAATCATTCTCATTTAAAGCCACTGTCAGGTCGCCAGACTTGTTACATTTTCACTAAATCTCGCTCTGCTGTATCCTCTTTCAACAAAAGCTTTCAGAATGATTAAAGCTATTCTCAAATATTATTTTCATTGATTATATGAAATCCTGTGTCTTTTTTTTTTTTTTTTTTTTTTTTTTTTGCGGTACGCGGGCCTCTCACTGTTGTGACCTCTCCCATTGTGGAGCACAGGCTCCGGACGCACAGGCTCCGGACGCGCAGGCTCAGCGGGCATGGCTCATGGGCCCAGCCGCTCCGCGGCATGCGGGATCTTCCCGGACCAGGGCACGAACCCGCGTCCCCCGCATCGGCAGGCGGACTCTGAACCACTGCGCCACCAGGAAAGCCCAATCCTGTGTCTTTTGAAAGTTCATTAGGCAGTTGATTTGCTTGATTTGCCTTGTATTGTTTGCACTTCATGGTACCCTGTTAAAAACAACCTATGGGCAGTGATCCAAATAGCTTCAAAGGTGCAGTTCTGAGCATTCCTCCCAGGAAGAGTCTCAAGTCATCATGACTTTATTTGGCCCTGCTGAGTATGTGTGTGCCTGAAGGTGGATGCATGTTCTTCTATAAATTGATTGTGCATTTGCTGTTGTGGAAACACTAGGACTTGGTGTCAGGAGATCTGGGTTCAAGTTCTTTTGCAGTAAACTGGCTGTATTTCCTTGGTGAAGTCACTTAACCCGTAAGAATCTCCATTACCTTTCCTATAACACGGGGATGAAAGTACATGCAGTGCAAGATTATTGGAGACATCAAATTAAATGTGAGAAGCTAGATGAGATTATTTGGCAAATAATAAATAAGTGAACCTTATTACCTTCATTGATTTGATGTGTAAACTGCAAATTGTATTAAGCATTCTTTCAAATGGAAATGATACCAGTGGATATGAATGATACATAATAATTGTTGGGATGATGAATTTACATTAAACAATATTCAGTATTAATATCAAATCATAGGAAGTGGAGGTAGAAAAGGTAGAAGCATGTGTTTTTTGGTTCCCCAAAAGACATAAATGGTTATGACTGTATTTACCCTTCATGCCTAGAAAACAGAGATTAGCAAACTGTACAATATAGGTAAATCTGCCCAGTGACTCTCTAGCTAAGAACCGTATTTACGTTTTCAAAAGATTTTTTTAAAAAGAGGAATATGTGACAGAGACTGTATGTGGCCCTACAAAGCCTGAAATATTTACTGTTTGGACCATTACAGAAAATGTTTGCCAACCCCTGCTCATAAACTCATGCAAATACCGTCATAATAAAGATACATCGCTTATGTTACTTCCAAATGAAATAGGATTTCTGTGTTAAAATGCTGAGTTGATAATTAGGGATTATGGTAAATTATATGTTTTGGAGGAAGGCTTTCCTTAATTGTTGGTTTCATACTTCCATAATGTTGAGAACCTTCCAGCGTGTGAGGAAATGGCTCTGATGAACTCCGCAGAGAGAACCAGAAATAGCTATCAAGAAATGGAAAGGCTGGCCGTTGCTTGGTGGAGCTGAGCTGAAATGATGATAGCCCAGTGAATATAAGGTGTGCAAGTTACTTATCTATACTTCAGGACTTCTTTCTCAGAGTGCAAAGGGACGCTGGGACCAAGCGCCACCCGACTTCTCAGACCCTGGAGCCGGTTTACCTACTGTATTGCAGACAAATAGGATTAGGTAATAGTCACCTATTTTAGATCATTATTCCCTGCCAAGTACACCTCAAGTCTTTAGAAGTGTTTTGACAGTTCATTTATGATATGGAAGCAGTCGCAAGCAAAGTGAAGTCAAACAGTTACAAGATCACTGTTCTCCATCAGTCAATTGTTAACAGATTTTGAGAAAAACAGATATTGTTAGGCCATTTCATGGTGTATAGGTACTGAATGGTATCTTTACATGAATATTTTAGCAAAAGCAAATAGAAGCAGGACTGTAAATAGTTTACTGCCAAATGAACAAAGGCTTGTGAATTACTGCTTATTAGTCAGGATTTCCAGGCCAATGGAATTCATTGAAAATACATTATATCATGTCTATTTTTCTCACTGTTTGAATCCTTAGTGACTAATACATTCCTTAGGATGTGTTAGGTACTCAATAAATATTTGCTGAATGATGACTCAGAAAAGTTAATTAATTATGGACCAGAACATGGGAGTAGTCTCATTACATACCCTTAACTAGATCATTATAATATTCATAAAATGAGAATTTACCTATGTACAGGAGCACAGGTAAAATTGAAACATTGATTGTCTATGTAGGGTACATTCTAGCATCCTGGTCTCTTGTTTTTGCTACTTTAGAATTATTTCTATGAGGTGGTTTTCAGTATACATTTGGAGAAGAGAAATATGTATGGAAAGAAATAGACCACAAAAATCAAAATTATAATTTGATACAGGTCATTATTTCTTTCATTATCTTTATAGATCTTTTTCTGGTCTCTTGGTATACACATTCAGTATATACCGCGTATTTCATGCTTTCATGAGTTCTAATTATGAAATTTTCTTTTAATTATGAGGATGAGAAATTACAGGAAAAATCAGCTCAGATGTAAGGAGGAGAAAGTTGTTTAGGCTGCATACCAAGCATTTTCGTACACACCAACCCCAAGTCAGAACTCTTGGAGCAGAAATTCCTGTAACACTTTGTACGAAACCTTGATTAGTGTGTACCTCAATACTTGGTAATTATTTGCATAAATCTTACAACACCCCTGTCAGTGATCTTAGGTTCAGTTGGTCAGTTGAACTCATAGAACCCATTAGGCCACAAGTGGTAATCAGATGGATAGAAATATAATGTACTAGTAAGGCAATAGCTGTATTTCTTTAGGAAGAATGCTCACCAGTTCCAGGACTATTTTCTACTCTTCCCCTGTCTCCCACCACGACCCAAGTGACACCCAAGTGACACCTCAGGTGTGCTAGAAAGAAAGGTGTGAGAGTCCCTTTGCCCTAGAAACCCCAGGCTCCTAGGAACAATATTTCTTGCAAACGCCTATGAATAGAGCTTCCAGGGCCTCACAAGGAAGGGCATACTCAATTTCCAGGGTCCACTCTCGGAAGCCCAAAACCAAGACTCCTCACCATGTGTTTATTGTTCTGGCCACAGACCTCCCTGTTCATGGTCACTCACCAACCAACTTTCATTTTTTTACCATAAGCAGGGTTGCTTGGTAGCTGACATTCCACCTTTTTCAGATACCAAGGGAAACAGAGCTAGAAAGTTAAAATCAAAGTGGTGTTTCCATAGGTAAGGAAGAAAGCTTTTGTTATCCTTGACTCAGAATCTTCCCCACCAAGACTGTGAACACCACAACTTTGGATAATTCAACTCTGTATGCCCCTTGCTTAGAAGATGCCTAGGACATAGGATGTGAATTATCTGGACTTGAGAAAGTAAGGAGGGACGGATGGAGGGAGGGAGGAAAGAAGGGCTGGAAGGGATTAATATTGATAACTAAAATATTTCCTGGTAAGTACTTTAATAATTTTCAAAAAAATAACAGCATTCCTGACAGAGTTCATTGCTTGCTTAAAAAGAAAGCGTTGTATTTCTTTTTTAAAAAAATATCTTTATTGGAGTATAATTGCTTTACAATGTTGTGTTAGTTTCTGCTGTACAACAAAGTGAATCAGCTATACGTATACATATATCCCCATATCCCCTCCCTCTTGCGTCTCCCTCCCACACTCCCTATCCCACCCCTCTAGGTGGTCACAAAGCACTGAGCTTATCTCCCTGTGCTATGCGGCTGCTTCCCACTAGCTATCTATTTTACATTTGGTAGTGTATATATGTCAGTGCTACTCTCTCACTTAATCCCAGTTTACCCTTCCCCCTCCCCGTGTCCTCAAGTCCATTCTCTACATCTGCATCGTTATTCCTGCCCTGCCACTAGGTTCATCAGTACCATTTTTTTGGATTCCATATATGTGCGTTGGCATACGGTATTTGTTTTTCTCTTTCTGACTTACTTCACTCTGTATGACAGGCTCTAGGTCCATCCACCTTGCTACAAATAACTCAATTTTGTTTCTTTTTATGGCTGAGTAATATTCCATTGTATATATGTGCCACATCTTCTTTATCCATTCATCTGTCGATGGACACTTAGGTTGCTTCCATGTCCTGGCTATTGCAAATAGAGCTGCAGTGAACATTGTGGTACGTGACTCTTTTTGAATGATGGTTTTCTCAGGGTATATGCCCAATAGTGGGATTGCTGGGTCGTATGGTAGTTCTATTTTTAGTTTTTTAAGGAACCTCCAAACTGTTCTCCATAGTGGCTGTATCAATTTACATTCCCACCAACAGTGCAAGAGGATTCCCTTTTCTCCACACCCTCTCTATCATATATTGTTTGTAGATTTTTTGATGATGGCCATTCTGACCAGTGTGAGGTGATACCTCATTGTAGCTTTAATTTGCCTTTCTCTAATGATTAGTGATGTTGAGCATTCTTTCATGTGCTTGTTGGCAATCTGTATATCTTCTTTGGAGAAATGTCTATTTAGGTCTTCTGCCCATTTTTGGATTGGGTTGTTTGGGGTTTTTTTTGATATTGAGCTGCATGAGCTGCTTGTATATTTTGGAGATTAATCCTTTGTCAGTTGCTTTGTTTGCAAATATTTTCTTCCATTCTGAGGATTGTCTTTTTATCTTGTTTATGGTTTCCTTTGCTGTGCAAAAGCTTTTAAGTTTCATTAGGTCCCATTTGTTTATTTTTGGTTTTATTTCCATTATTCTAGGAGGTGGGTCAAAAAAGATCTTGCTGTGATTTATGTCCTAGAGTGTTCTGCCTATGTTTTCCTGTAAGAGTTTTATAGTGTCTGGCCTTGCATTTAGGTCTTAAATCCATTTAGAGTTTATTTATGTGTATGGTGTTGGGAAGTGTTCTAATTTCATTCTTTTACATGTAGCTCTCCAATTTTTCCCAGAACCACTTATTGAAGGGGCTGTCTTTTCTCCATTGTGTCTTCTTGCCTCCTTTGTCAAAGATAAGGTGACCATACATGCGTGGGTTTATCTCTGGGCTTTCTATCCTGTTCCATTGATCTATATTTCTGTTTTTGTGCCAGTACAGAAAGTGTTATATTTCTATGTTCTGGAATTGTGGGTAGTAATTATCCTAACAAAGCAGACAGATGTCCAGTGGAAAAGGTGGGCATCATGTTGTCCCTCCAGTTCCAGGGAAGAGTCGGATCCTCCGGATCCACATTTAATGAACTTTGAAAACACTTGACTCCCAGCTTATTAAAAACACACCTAAAAAGAATCAGCAGGAATGACTAATTTCTGAATATTCATAGTCAAGAGGTAAAGGAGACAATTTCTCAGGCTTACGTTGGTGGTGGAATATGAGATCAAGCTGTTCCCATAGCTCTGACTACATGGAGTAAAAACCAGTAGGTCTAAGTTTCAAAGACTGAACAGAACACTGTGATAAGAGGTTAGGGAGTTGGAAGAGCAGAGTGGTGGGGCTCTTAATAGACCCAGTGGGGAAGGAATAGCATCATGGAATCACTAGGGGATATAGACAGGCATGGGCGATCTGAATTCATAGAAATAAGCTCAAGTAACATGTAGAAAACTAATCATTAAAACAAAAAGAGGAACTGAAAAGCATGGTGGGGTAAATTTAGAGTATTAACCAGGGAGCCAAGAAAAAGGGCCTCATTTCATCATCATGATTAACATATTTCATCAAAGGGATCTCTCATACCCTAGTGCCTTGACATTGTTGTTGATCCGTAAGACAAGGGTAGGAAGAGAGGTAGGCTGATAAAAAGCTGGTTACTGTCTTGGTCAGGACTATATACATAACACGTGTACATAAATGCCTGCCGTGAGCTTTTTTTTTTAATTGAAGTATAGTTGATTTACAATGTTATGTTAGCTTCAGGTGTACAGCAAAGTGACTCAGGGGTGTGTGTGTGTATATATATATATATATATATATATATATATATACACACATACTAGGTTTTTTTGTTTGTTTGTTTTGCTGTACGCAGGCCTCTCACTGTTGTGGCCTCTCCCGTTGCGGAGCACAGGCTCGGGACGCGCAGGCTCAGCGGCCATGGCTCACGGGCCCAGCCGCTCCGCGGCATGTGGGATCTTCCCGGACCAGGGCACGAACCCGTGTCCCCTGCAATGGCAGGCGGACTCTCAACCACTGCGCCACCAGGGAAGCCCTACATACTAGTTTTTATTCCATATAGTTAGAGCTTTGTGAACAGCCTGATTTCATTTTCCACCACAGTGGAGGCCTGAGAAATTGTCTCCCTTACCCCTTCTTCAGATTCTTTTCGTTTATAGGTTATTACAAAATATTGAGTATAGTTCCCTTTGCTATACAATAGGTCTTCGTTGGTTATCTCTTTTATATATAGTAGTGTGTATATGTTAACCTGCTGTGGGTTTTACTGTACTTCATCATTCCATGCAACATTATATTTGGGAAAGCAACAGAAGTGAGGTATAGAACTAGGTTTTCTGATAAATCAAGCTATTTATTCTTTCCTTTAAACGTGGGCTAGCATAGTTAACAATGAATTCATTTAATGGTGAATAAGTCATTTTACTAGGCTGGGGAGGTTAAGGAAGAGGGAAAATGGCAGAGGTGAGAAAACACTTCTAAAGCAGTTTGACCACTTGAGATTTATTTATTTTATTTTCAATATTTTGTGTTCTGACTGAAATATTCTTTTTGAATTACAACCAACATTATAAATAACTATACAAATTCTTCAAACCTACAATAATTTTAAACTTAAAAAAAAATAATCATAGACTCACAGAGAGTTTCAGAAATAGTAGAAGTCCCCCATATCCTTCACCTAAATTCTCCCAGTGGTAACAACATATGTAATTATAGTAAAGTATCAAAACTAGGAAATTGACATTAATGCAATTTACACACCTTATTCAGATTTCACCAGTTTTTACATGCACTCGTGTGTGTGGGTATATGTATGTGTGTGTCAAACTAGCAATACTTCTAACCCTCCAGAAGAAATATTCTTCAGCTTTTTTTTCATACTTGCTAGTCATTTACATATGATATTATCTGATGCTAATGCTTAGTGGTATTCTATTACTACCTAATACTCTAATACTATAATATATTTTTTCATTTTCTTTCCTTGTCTGCAGTGTATCTGTTAGACTTTGGAGCAGTTGATGAATGCTAACTTTTATTAATTTCTTTAAGTATTGTATATATTACTCCTGAGGGCCAAAGAGAGGATTCACAATGTGTATTGCTAAGTATAGAAACTGTCACAGTTTAAGTTCATGTTTAAAATTCTTTCAATATTAGGCTATCAAAAGGTCTGTGACTATAATCTTATTTTATGTATCTGTTTGTCATTGTCTTAGTTCAGATTACTCTAACAGAATACTATAGACTGGGTGGCTTAAACAACAAATATTTATTTTTCACAGTTCTGGAGGCTGGGAAGTCTAATATCAAGGTATTGGCAGATTTGGTTTTCGGCTTGTAGATGACTGCCTTCTTACATGGCAAAGAGAGAGAAGGGAAGCAAGCTCTCTTGTATCTTTTCTGATAAGGGCACTCATCCCATCATGATGGTACCACTCTCATCACTTAATTACCTCCCCAAGGCCTCATCTCCAAATATCATCACATTGGGATTAGGGTTTCAACATGTGAATTAATTAGGGGTGGGGCAGACAGAAACATTCAGTCCATAGTAGTTATTTTGAATGAATTTTCCTAGTATATTTTGAGTTTCTTGCTAGTATAATAAAAAAAATTAATATCATTGAAGCCTCAGGGACTATGTGTAATTGTAGTAACATCAGAAGCTATTGTCTTAATTATCTCACAAAAACTAATCACCAAAAAGTGGACTGTGTGATTTTTTTTCTTCTTAAAATTTTTAATTTACCTTTTTTAAAAAATACATTCCTTAAGCTTTTTGCTGAAGACAGGGTGAAAATCCATTTTCGGCTGTTTTCCATTCTTCTTAAGTTTTTTAAGATTCCCAGCATTTCCTCCTTATAACTCAAGTTGAATAAATGATCGTGGGGATTCTATAAAAGATATCGTCAAATATGCTGTCATCAATAGTAATGAGGAAATAAAGTTGCCTCTGCCTCACAAAATAAGTAGGGTAGCAGGCGAAGAAGTCAGGAAATCTTGTCAATCATTCAAAGACTTAGGAATGTGGGTCCTTGTGAGTCTTGCTGGAAGAGTGAAAAGGCTTTAGAGAAGGACCCAGGAGACCCAGATCTAGTCTTTGGCCTGTCACAGTTTATCACTGTCTTACTGACTAAATTTTCTCACTTGTAAAATAAGAGAAGTAATGTCTGTTTTGCTTACATCACAGGGTTGAAGTGAGAATCAGATGAGGTTAAAATACTTTGAGAAGTGGAGAGTGTGATATAAAGTGGTAATATTATCAAGAACGACACAAGCAGTCAGAAACAGCCACTCTGAGCGATATATTGGAGAACACCTCAAACACATCCCTATGGCTTGCTCCCCTCTCCCCTTCTAAGGGGGCTTTTGAAGTAGACTCAGATGGAAGGTTTTCACTCAGATTCAAACAGAATCAAAACATGCCAAGGAGAATGGGCACATCAGATGTCAAGAGGGAATCGAAACAGTGAGAGGGGGAGCCAGAATCCACAAACAGCTGAAGATGTTTGTTCCAGGAAAGAAATGAAATAGAAAGTAGTCTTTCTCCAACTTGCCATTGCTTGATTCCATACAAGTATAAGTTTGACTTTCAAGCAATGTCGTGGTAACTAACTGCAGACCTCTTGCATGTGTCCTGATGTCTCTGGTTCATCGCTGAGCTCATTCACATCTTGTTTTCAGACCCGTGGTAAATCTCAAATGAGTTAATATTTCAATCCCCACTGACCCATCTGAAATAAAAAAAGTTCACAAAGCAGTGTGACTAGAGGACTGGGAGAAAGCAAACGAAGGAGTAAAGGTGGTATTTTACTACCTAGCAAGATTTAGTAGACCCCACAGATTTATACTCTAGACGAACTTCGCCTAACTTGTATGTGTTCACAATATTATAGAAATGAGTTAACAGGCATTCTCTGATCTCATTTTCCATCTTTCCAATCAGATAGCCAAGGTAAAACTTGTTGAGACCTGTAATTGCAGTGGTTTCTTGTTGGGTAATGTAGCAGATGACAAAAAAAAAATTTTTTTTTCTGAGTAAGAAAAAGCCATCGAACAAAGACAGACATGATGTTTAAATCAAAATGCTCTTTAAGTCAAATGGTTTATTCAAGTAAAAATTATATAATACAACGTTTTACACTTACTAGGGGCCCTGGCAGCAATGCCCTTAAGAGATTCAGAGAAGTGATGCATTTTTAAGTCCTAGTTTGTCTACATGTGCTTTATTTTAGATGATGTCCAATTTAAGTCACTGGTTTATATATCCTTATAATTTACATAATTGGGTTATCTTCTAGAAGTCTCAGAAAATATGTGTCTTAGTAATATTGTGAACATATGCAAGAAAGCTAAACAGGTGACTCATTTCCAAGGGACATAACGTGGGACATGGCTAGTAAAGTTTGTATTTAGGTGCGTGTGGGTCAGAACATAATCTAATGAGTATATTGTTTTCTGGACTAAAATCTACTAAAATTTTCTTCTTATGCTGAAAATACTTTACATGCTCATAATCTGTCATCTCTGAAGAAAAATAAAACTGAAAAACAGACTTTTGTCTGTTTTGTGACTTTCATATTTATTGACATCATGAGTATACTTTTTGCTAACCACCCTTTTGTTCTTTAGGAAAAGGAAGAAATTGAATCATGTTCCCGTACTTGAATAGGTCATGATGATATCCATTGTTCTATGATCTATTTAAAATCCATGTCAAGACAGAGTCCAACTAGGATATAAAAATAAAAAAGATGACTAGTACTTTACTTGGAGCAATGATCATTGTCATCTAAAGAGTGGGCTGTTTAAATGTAGTTGGCAGTTTGGACCCTCAATTACAGTATGCTGCAATATATGATTTAAATGATATTAAAATATAAGTGTCAACAGTGCAGTATAACTTCCCTGTCTCCCCAAAATAGCCCATGTATTATGATGTACAGCCCTGTACAGAAATCTTTACAAGAAATGTTTTTATAAACAAAATAGTCACGCTGTTCTTCACTTACAAACGTTCACTGTACATTAACGATGCACACAATAAGTGCAAGGCTTTACTGCATTTTAGAAATACAGAACCATGTTACTTCTGTTTTTTAGTAATATGGTAGAACAGATATTCAATTAAATCTCTCCTACCACAGTATATCTAAAACTCATGGGAAAATATTAAAGAACTTTTCAGCGCATGGTTGAGCTAATGGGTTCCCAGAGTATTTCTCTGAGAAAGTGCAAATTTATCAACTACGTGGGCAACAGGTGGACACTAGGCATTTCCCAGGGTGAGCAACCAATCCCAGCCAGACTGGAGATGGAGTTTTAAAAGTCCAGAGATGGCAGGAGACAAGGCCTTGGTCCAAAGGGTGAGAGAAGCTTTCTGCATAAAACGGATCCCCTGAGGTACTATCTTCAGTGCAATAATCATAGAAAAAGAAAACCTGCACAGAGATACAGAGGATGTATTTGACTTTCTCTCCCTGGGTGATAGATAGGGCAGGACGATAAATAAATAACTACCTTGGAGAATAACTAAATTCTCTTGTGGAATTTGCACCTATAATCCATATTACTTGTATGGCCCCCATTTTTAATTTGGTGGAACAGGTCCTGGTTGGTGTAGCCCAAAATATGTGTTAGAAGTGAATTTAAATCTTCTTTAAAACAATGAGTTTTCCATACCATCCTCAAGGAATTCACAAAGGTAAAAGCCTAAACAACATGATCTCCTAATTTGACAATTCACCAACTACATGGGGGAAACATCAGCATGAACACAAGCCAATAGAAAAAACGAACAGCAAAATTAGATTCACCTATTTAGAATTATTATATATAATTCATATGCATCAAGAAATAAATATTGAAAAGCATTTTTAAGAAAAATTGATTATCCAAATTAACTGGGTGGACTTGACAAAAGAGCTTTAAAAAGTAAAACGTATAAATAACGGAAAAGAAGAATGCAGTGAATGGAGTAAATAGCAGGTTGGTCATGGCCGAAGATAGGACAAGTGAAGTATAGGACTGAGCAGGTTACACAGAACACAGCCGAGAGAGAGAGAAGGATAGGGGAAGCCTGAAGGTGAGATTGAAGATTAAGACAGTGCGCAAAGGTCTAATGTATGCTTAACGGGGATTCTGATAGGAGGAACCATAGAATGATGTAAAGGCAGTGCATCAAGGTACTAGCTTACAAAGGGACTAGCTAAGACTTCTGAAGATTTAAATATTAAACTACAGGTTTAGGAATTCCAAGAAAGAATGTTTAAAAATACATACATATAACATCTTCATGAACCTGCAGAATAGAAAAGACAAAGATCTGAAAAGCATCCAGAGAGAACTAGATTGCCAGATGACTGATTTCTCAACAGAAACAATGGAAGCTAAAAATTGGTGGAATGGCATCTTTGAAGTGCCGTTAGTCTAGGATTCTCTATCCAGTGAAATTAGTTTTTAAGAACAACGATAAAATAAAGTCATTTTCTGAGGCTACCGAAAGCCTCTCCGATGGGTACATTTATAGAATGTTCTTCAGAAAGAAATTAGTGATCCCAGAAGGAAATAACAGCTACAAAAATAAACAGAGCAAAGAATGTAAATCTAAGCAAACATTGATTGTTTAAAGTAGAACAGTAGTGGGTGATTTCTAGAGTTAAAAAATCCAATGTATAACTATAATTATGGGGGGATCATGTCAAGGGGTGGATAATCAGTTAAAACATTCTAAAGTCTGCATTGTTTGGGAAAAGGTGAAAAAAGTATTAATAACTTTAGTGTTTGTGACCTTAGCTATCTATTATCAAATATCTAGGATAACCATTAAATAATAGAATATAACATCCAAACTAGTACAGGGTAAAAAATACAGAAATGAATATGAATATATGAATACATAGACACTGTAAATGGACTGACTCTTGAGTCAAAGACAAAGATAGCCTAGCTTCAAAAAAACATAATTATAGTCTACTTATGAGGCATACTAATATGAACACAGAATATTTGAAACTAAAAGGATCAAGTGGTTTATAATTTAAATATTAACCAGATATCTTTAATTTTTATTGCAAGAACCACAGTGTTACTACATATTCATAAACAGTTTGTTTCACCAGAAAGACTTGATAATTCCTTTCTAAACACAATAAAAATTGATAGAACTGCAAAGAACATTAACAAATCCACAATATAATGAACAAGCTTGACATAATAGACTTATATGGAACAATTGGAGAATACACATCCTTTCAAGCACATGGAACATTTATAAAAGTTGATCATATGCTTCGCCATTTTATGAGCTCACAAAATTCAAATGATTGCTTCATAAAAATTATATTCTTTTATCATAAGTTAATCAAGTTATTGATCGATATAAAAAACATAACACCTGCATACGTTTGAAAAATTGAAATCATACTTCTAAATAACCCATGGGCCAAAGAACAAACCGGAGCCACATTAAAACCATAGGTCCTCATGATCCTGTAGAACTTGCATTAATTAATAATAGAGCCAATGAAGTATAAAAACAGTAGACTCATAAAGGGAATTTGACATCTGAATAAAAAGAACCTACACCATGAAGTAATATGCAGTAAGAGGCTAATGAAGATTCATAGTAAATAATTACTATGCTCAGAGGAAAATTAGTAGTTTAACTTGGGGCTTACAAAAATATTTTTTTAAAAAAAGAGATCATTTTTTCTGATGATTAAAGTGTATAACCACATATCAGAGGGCAAGGTAATTATGAGTACATCAAAATTAAATAACTATGTGTGACAACCTAAAACTGCCATAAATAAGATTGTTACGTTCCAAATAAAGCATTTGGAAATATATTTGCAACAGGTATGATGGAAAGGCAATAAGTGATATGGGCAAAAAGCATGAAGGCATTATTCAGAAAGCAAGAAATAGAAATAGCTAATAAATATTTGAAAAGATGTACAACATCAAATGTAATCAGAAAGGATAAAGAGGGAAGCAACAATGAGATAATATTTTTCAAGTCTGCTTGGTAAGGATGAAAAAGATTGAAAACTCATACATAGGGGTTTACGTACACAGGGTTTCGTCCAGATATTTTCTCCATTCTTCATATTGTCATTCAACTTGGCTTATGGCCTGTCTTTTTTTGTCACTAATTAAAATTTGGTGTTTTGTAGTACTATTTATCAGTCTTGCAGTTTTTATGAGGTTCGGTTATACTACTTTTATCTTCTGTTGACAGTGTGACAGTATATTCTGTACTCTTTGATCCAGTAATTCCACTTCTAGAAATTTGTCCCAAGGTATATAAAATTTTGTATATACAAAACTGTTCTTTGTGGCCTCATTAATACTAGTGAAAAAATGGGTAAATTTCCAGAAATAAAGATTATGATGTGTGTGTGTCTGTGTGTGTATACACACAGACACACACACATATATAGGTATATGTATATAGGTATATGTATGTAGGTATGTGCCATTTCTATATAAATATAAAAGATTATATAGAATAATAGTAACCATTTAAATGATATATAGATTAATCTTTACATAAAAAGAGATGCATGATATTACTAAGTGGAAAAAGCAGGATATATCTCTGGTGTGTGAACTGGTGTGTACCTATCAGTTGTAAGCAGCTACTTGTTTATAGTTGCATAGACAGTAGTTATATCCCATGATGAGTGTGTAGAATATGCTGTAAAATAAAAAGTACCAGAACCGAATCTGGGGTCCTGAGTTCTAGTCACTGTTGGGCTATTTTTGACAGATCTCTTTACTTCTCAGGGCCTCCTTAAGTGCCCTCCTCTCTAAAAATGTGGGAAGGGAGGTGAGCACTGACTACATTAGCATAGAAATACACCACAGTGGTTGTCACGTCCCGCTCCCGCATCCAGGGCAAGCATTAGTCGTCAGTCCTCGCGTTCTTTCTCTGGGCTTAGCCATTCCTTAGAAGTGTTCTCAGCACACACCGTATTAGGCCACCCTTTCTAAACAGACTGTCCTTTGCACTTGACGCTTCTTTGCCATCCTTGGATAAGATCTTAGAAGTCCTTTCAGCTAACTGATTTTTCTGATTAAAGAACTAAGTTATTGTGGTGAGAAATAACAGGGAATATCTTTCAGAAAAATTTTGTACTTTTCTGGCCGCCACATCTTAAAAAAGCAGTAAAAAGGTGAACACAAACAGGTAAAATAGGTTTTGATAACATATTTTATTAAGTACAATATATCAACATGTAATTGATATAAAATAACTACTAATGCATTATTTTATGTTGTCTTTTCACATAAGATCTTTGAAATCCAGTGTGTATTTACAGCAATCTAATCTTAGATGATGAATTTTCTTCATGAGATGAGATCTCATTAGATGAGATCCTTGATGTATATTTTAATTTCCTGTTTAAAAAGTAGTTTCTCATACCCATATTCTTACATTTTGTAATAAATGAACTGAGTACTCGTTTTTAAATTTAATTAAAATTAAAAGTTAAGATGTGGTCACAGTAGCCGTATTTCAAGTACCTATTAGCCATATGTGGCTGGCGTTTACCATATTGGACATCGAAAGTTCAGAGAATACAAAGGAACATACAACTTGATTTTAGCCTTCAAGGAGATTTTCTGGTTGGGAAAGCAAGATATCAAAAATAAGCATACAAGAATGTAATCCAAAACAGAATGTAATTAAGTGTAAGTGTAAAAGTTTGCCATGGACAGACTTAGTGCTACTTGGGTAAGAAGTTCCAGAAACACCTACAGCTTGCTACATTCTTCACCACTTTGAAGTCTGAGTGGTGTCGAGGATGTGTTGAGTTTGGGAGAATGAGGTGTCTTCCTTTAGAAAGTGTGTGTGTTCTCCCTGCAGGCACGGGACCCGCTGTGCTGGAGAAGTGGCCGCCGCAGCAAACAACTCTCACTGCACAGTTGGCATTGCTTTCAACGCCAGGATCGGAGGTATGGGAAACAGACACGAGTGAATGCAGAAACAAGCCAAGAGCTCTCACCCTAACTCGTTTTCAGAACCCTTTTCTGAACTGAAGACAGGCATATGTTTGCATAATGGAGTTTAACTACTGCTGACAGCAAAATGACTGTGTTAACCTGCATTATTAAGTGGCCCCCCTAAAGCGTTGCAAACACAGACATTTCTTTCTTTAAATAGGAATGAGAAAAAGTTGTCCAATAACGAAGATGGGGTCATTAGCATCTATACCAACTTGTACAATTGGTACCTGGGTCAGAAAGAACTAAGGATATAAACAGGCCATAATATCTCTATGGAAAGAAGCATTTTGAAATTCTGTCAAAGCAGAAAATATTTTTTTTCTTTCCCATAGGCTTTACAAAAAGTTCCTTTTAATTGTAATTAAAAGGTAAATAGTAAAATCTCCTTTTGTAGTCCCAGAGTATAGTAATGCTATTACCATTAATAATTGCAGGTTATATATATATACACACACACACACACACACACACACACACACACACACACACACACACACACACACACACACACACACACACACACAAGCTCAAATATACATATACTTACTACAAGGACCAACCAAAGCAGTGTAAATTCAGATATTAATAAAACAAACTCTTACTTTCCCATTTGTAATCATCTTTTTTAGTATAGCCTGGTGACACAGCCACGCACAAATGGGAAGAAAACATTGTAAGAGATGGTATAGATCCTACTGGCTTTGAAGGTGTTCCTCTAAGCATCTTCTGAAGGGTTTCATAAGATGAAGCTCCTCGAACCAGGCTGACATCCTTGTTTCCAATATACTATTTGTTTCCAAATGGTAAACAGAGTTGGATCTAAAAAATAGAAATGATAGTCCTTTCTAAGGTTAATGTAGATGTCTTATAACATGAAATAATTGGGGTATATAATGACGGTGCTAAGGAAAGGTTTTCTGAGACTGTCTTCTGTGTCATTCCATCAGTAAATTTGACTGCTTTCTTTCTTTCATTTCACCAGGATTCCTAGAGTGTGGCAGCTTATTAACCAGTAATTAGCAGTACTCTTGAGAGCATCTGCTCTGTATCAAGGGCAAGGTTCATGGAGGTGTTATGGAAAGGAAACAGACATCCTCTGAAGAATAGTGAGGGTGCTGGAGGCCCCTGCTCTCCTCAGGATAGCTGGATGACTACAGTGGCTGTCCAGTCAACCCTACTTGCTGTCCAGCACACACACACTGACATACACAGACACACACCCAGGTCCCTATCATTACTATTCAGTACTAACCCAGCACTTCTGACCTTGAGGGAGTGAAGGGATGAACTTGTGAAGTTCACAGATAAACTGCTGACCTAGCTAAACAAGACCTCTAAAAAAATGAATGAATGGCAATGCCTGACAAATGTTCTTTCATCCTAAAAGCAAAAACATTCTAAATTATAAATTTAACCCCTAGACCCAAGGCATGAAGGCTTGCAGTTAGTTAAATGAAGAAAAAGTAACCTTTCATTTTTAAACTTGAGAAAATAAAATCCTTACCAGTTTTTGGTCAGAAAATTAATATTATGCTCTAGATATGATTTTATCAAGCATGTTTTCATGGACGTCACATAAATTTCACGGTGTAGAAACTGAATTCAGGTGCTGTATAGACACTCCTGTGTTTAGACATACTGATTCGATTATTTCAGGCCTCCTTGTAGTGGTAAAATAGTTCCATTTTATGCTTTTAAATAGAAGTAAGAATATGAAATATTTCCTCTTTATTTGGTAAAAACCATGCACATGAGTTTTGAATATTCAAATGGCTGCTGAGGACCCAGTATGTGCAGAGCGTCCTGCTGGGTATTTTCCTCCCACAAAATAAACTGCTGAAAAGCTTTCTAAGTATGCTTTACATTCCATAATTTTTAAATGGACTTGTTCAGAACCTTTGTTCTCCACATCACCTGTTTCTATACATCTCCTTTAAGAATACACAAGCCTAGAAGAAAAGATAGTCAAGAGATAGAGCAGCCAAATGCAACATCTTTAGGGACGCTTTGGGGAAATTTAAGGTAGAGTGGGTGTTTGTTTCCCCCTTTTGTTGGAAAAAATATGAAAGGACAGAGTGTCATATCTGTCATGTAATTTAAAATGGTTTAGCCTAATATTTATATTTTTAGATGAAGAAAATGTGGCAAAATGTTAACAGTTGTTGAGTCCTGGCTGTATCCGGGTTCATTGTCATTTTTTCTGTTTTTCTGTGTTTGTTATTTTATAGTTAAAAGTTAAACATTTTTTTAAAAGTACAAAGAAGATATGGTTCCTTCAAGAATATTTTTATATTCCACCAGAATTCCCACCTCAAACCACATAGGCTCTAAAGCTGCCTGATTTAGGGTTTTATTATTTAATCCTCATTTATTGGTAACCAAAGAAAGTTGAAATCCTACTAGATAACGTTTTCCTAAGGAGTAAATTTGGTCTATAAGGACATAATTTTAAAATAATACAATGTCTCAGTGATGGTATTTAGCTTCAGCTTAAGGAAAGATATGTTTACTTATTAGGTGTTTTGTTGTTATTGTGTGTCTGTAAAATAAAAAGAAAGCTTTTTATTTGACAATTTTTTTTAGTATCTTAGTGTCTATTTTTGCAAATTAAGGTTAATAATAAATTCCTATCTGTCTGGTGGGAATACTTACATGAAGATTAATGACTAAACATTGCCAAAACCCTTTGAGAATTATTTGATGTGTAACATACACAGAGGGCATTCTCATTTATTATTTGACTTATAATAACTTGGCTTGGCAAAGAAGTAATACTTTAAGTTCACATCAGTATTTCAGATTAGGAAATAATATTAAATATGGAGGAAATTGGACCACTCTAACTTGGCGGCTTTCCAAATTTCTAAGACTGCTGAGGTTAGAGTGTTTTATACCAATTATGAGCACAAGGTACCTAATGAAGAGAAGTTTAGGGAAGATGGATTGCTTGAGGCTCCCTCTGTCAAGAGACAAACCTATCCCTTAAGACAGATAAAGAGAAGGGAAAGAATGTGGAAACTTAGAAAAAGAGAACAATGGCTAAAAACGTTTTTAAAGAAGTTTTGCTCTTCTACGTGGAATGTAACTTCCTTTCCCCCCAAGAAAGCTTCAGAAAAGTCTTGCACTATCCTTTTCTGAGGAACATATGCTGACTTAGTGTTGATTTAAAGGTTATTCTTTCCTTAAAAAAAAAAAAAAATGCTACGATTGAAATATATCTTGGTCTGTTTGGGTGAAGCTTCTGCTAGAGTTACTTCCCCTTTCTGTCTTACAGGAGTTCGCATGCTGGATGGAGATGTCACAGATATGGTTGAAGCAAAATCAGTTAGCTTCAACCCTCAGCATGTGCACATTTACAGTGCGAGCTGGGGCCCAGATGATGATGGCAAGACTGTGGATGGACCAGCTCCACTCACCCGGCAAGCCTTTGAAAACGGTGTTAGAATGGTAGGTGTTTTTTTTTTATTTTATTTTACTGGAGTACAGTTGATTCACAATGTTGTGTTAGTTTCAGGTGTACAGCAAAGTGATTAAGTTATACATACACATATATTCATTCTTTTTTAGATTCTTTTCTCATATAGGTTATCCCAGAATATTGAGTAGAGTTCCCTGTGCTATACAGTAGGTCCTTGTTGGTTATCTATCTTGTATATAGTAGTGAGTATGTTTATCCCAAGCTCCTGATTTATCCCTCCCGCCCACATTTCCCCTTTGGTAACCAGAAGTTTGTTTTCAGTATATGTAAGTCTGTTTCTGTTTTGTAAATAAGTTCATTTGTTTCATTTTTTAAAAAATTAGATTCTACATATGAGTGATATCATATGATATTTGTCTTTCTCTATCTGACTTACTTCACTTACTATGTTGCTGAAAATGGTATTTCATTCTTTTTGATGGCTGAGTAATATTCCATTGTATATATGTACCACATCTTCTTTATCCATTCCTTTGTCGGTGGACATTTAGATTGCTTCCATGTCTTGGCTATTGTGAATTGTGCTGCAGTGAACATTGGGGTGCATGTATCCTTTAGGATTATATTTTTCTCTGGATATATGCCCAGGAGTGGGATTGCTGGATCATATGTTAACTATTTTTAGTTTTCTGAGGAACCTCCATATTGTTTTCCATAGTGGCTGCACCAACTTACATTCCCACCAACAGTGTAGAAGGGTTCCCTTTTCTTTACACCCTCTCCAGCATTTATTATTTGTAGACTTTTTAATAGTGGCCATTCTGACTGGTGTGGGGTGATACTTCATTGTAGTTTTGATTTGCATTTCTCTGATAATTAGTGATGTTTAGCAATTTTTCATGTGCTTTTTTGGCGATCTGTATGTCTTCTTTGGAAAAATGTCTATTTAGGGCTTCCCTGGTGGCACAGTGGTTGGAGGTCCGCCTGCCGATGTGGCGGACACGGGTTCGTGTCCCGGTCTGGGAGGATCCCGCATGCCGTGGAGCGGCTGGGCCCGTGGGCCATGGCCGCTGAGCCTGTGCATCCGGAGCCTGTGCTCCACGGCGGGAGAGGCCACGGTGGTGAGAGGCCCGCGTACCGCAAAAAAAAAAAAAAAATGTCTATTTAGATCTTCTGTCCATTTTTTGATTGGGTTGTTTGTTTTTTTGACATAGAGCTGCATGAACTATTTGTATATTTGTATGTTTTAAAAGCACCTCAGCTCAAACTGTGTTGATTGGTGATGACTTTCATATGAAGCCACCTCTGAAATAGTGAGTTTCCAATCCTCCCATCTAGAGGAATGCATGGAGCTCTAGGCTGAGTCAGTAGACAGGATTGTGCATTGTATCTGTCCTGCAAGTAAGCTAAGGGCTAGAGAGTTTCCTCTGATGAGAACAGAGGTATATTTGGATGCTTAGATTTGTTGAAAAGAAATATTTATTAATTTGAATATTAACATCATTAATATTCATCAATATGTTAATTTTGGATTTGGAGATATAAATTCTTGAAACTGTGAGACTGAGAATTGGAGATATTGAAACCCTCCAATTGGTGTTGATAGGTCATCCAACAATGCCCTTCTGGGCATCTCCCTTGTGTAGTCCCTTCCCTAGCTTCACCTCTGTCCCAGGACAATATTATTTTTCTGTTCCCACATTCCCTAACCAGGCAGCTTAATTCATCATCATTTTCCTTGATTTCACTAAAAAAATTCACTGACCACTCCTCTCCCCCAAATTGACCATATAATCTAATGTAATAAAATATCTGTTTCAAATTACAGATCTTGAGAAATCCTGTCTTATTTAAATTAAATTAAAGAATAAGGGCTATACAGTTGTAATACTCCACCAGAAGCAACTCCTTTCTCTTTCTTACTCGTGAATGCACCATTGAGTGATTTAAAGCATATTTTAAAAAAGTTTTTATTGAAGTATAGTTAATATATAATATTATATAAATTACAGGTGTACAATATAGTGATTCACAGTTTTTAAAGTTTATAATCATTTATAGTTATTACAAAATATTGGCTATATTCCCTGTGTTGTACAATATATCCTTGTAGCTTATTTTATAACTAAGTTTGTCCCTCTTAATCCCTACCCCTATATTGCCCCTCCCCCTTCCCTCTCCTGACTGGTAACCACTAGTTTGTTCTCTATACCTGTGAGTCTAAAACGTACATTTTAATCATGTTCATGTTTGGCCATTGTTGATCTGGGCCTAACCTCTTTTTGCTTCCTCATCTCTTTTTTCTTTTTAGGAATGTAAGCGTACTCCACTCTTTTTTTTTTTTTTAATTGAAGTATAGTTGATTTACAATATTGCGTTAGTTTCAGGTGTACAGTAAAGTGATCCAGCTAGGTATATATTTTTCAGATTTTCTATCATAGGTTATTACAAGATATTGAATATAGCCCCCTGTGCTATGCAGTAAATCCTGTTGCTTATCTATTTTCTGTATAGTAGTTTGTATCTGTTAGTCGTCTACTCCTAGTTTATCCCTACCTCCTCCCTTTCCTCTTTGGTAGCCATAGGTTTGTTTTCTGTGTCTGTGAAGCATACTCCACTCTTACTGCCCATTGGCACATACTGCTTTCTCTACAGTATGTGGTCTTTGACTCTCTCCCATGACCTACTACTGTACAGACAAATCCTATTTGACCATCAAACTTCAGTTAAACTGCTACCTCTTCCCAGAAACCTTCTCACTGCCCAAGCTAGAATTTAGTGTACGTGATCCCTACCTTATTTTTCCTATACTTTGTATTCTTCCTGGTATGTATGGTCTTTATCATATTGTGCTCTCTGTCAGAGTTTTGCATGTATCTTCTTCACTAAATAGTAAGTTCTTGAAGAGCAGAGCTTGTACTGTACGCACCTTTATGGGCTTTGCAAAACCCATAAAGTACATTGAATTCTAGTGAGTACTCAGTGAATGTTTGTTGAATTTAATTTAATTTACTGCAAATTATGCTAACCATAGGGTTGTTATAAATTCAGCCCAGATTTGAAACAGTGGAGTGCATGCAGTTGATTAAGGTAACATTGCAGCTGGAGTACAAATAATTACGATTCTTCCACCTTTGTGGGATTGGGGTTAGGGTTTTAATCAGAAGTCTGAGCTAAGCCGTCTCCTGGTTATTCTGAAAGAGACTGGAGGGAAGACTTCTGCACTTGTTCTGTATGCACTTTCTAACTATCGTTAGGTTTGTTTCAGACTTTTCTAGCTCTGTCAATTTTCAGCTACATTAGAATGCTTTGAAACTAAGTTGTTGGGTAGAATTTTCCTTTAATCACCAGTAATCTGGTGATTTCATTACCAAAACCTTGGGCTGCACATTACTATTCTTTCTCTCTGTGTCAGCAGTACAATGGTTATTCAAGTTAAGTCACTCATGCTTAGTTCATATTTAATTTTCAACTGTATGTGTATGACTCTTAACATAATAAAGAGCAAGCTGAAATTTCTCATTAAAATGAATCTATTTATGTTAGTAGTACACATAGCCTCATGAGTATATATATAGAGAGAATGTCCTGTATTCAGTAGCTATCATTAAATCAGGTGATATGGACCAATGATTTTCAAATTTATTATTGCTAGTGAATCTTTCATTCAATGGAAATCTTAACTGGAAGTCTAATATATAAAACAAATACAAATGTGGTACGTTGGTGGAAGGAAAAAAGAGCTAATATTAGAAACAAGATGATCTGAAAAAGTTATTCAGATATATAGAAAGATTATATTCAGAAATAAATAATTTAAAAAAACTTATTCTATACTCATCATTAATTATAAAAGTAATCCATGCCTGTTACAGTAGATCATTACTATAATGATGAAATTAAAATAGATTTTCCTGTCCAACTAGATAACCATTGCTAGGAGTATGGACTACATCTTCCCATACTCCTGTGCACGTTCGTATACCAAATGGGGATCATATGTCTTTGCATGTTGCTGTTTTCACCTAACAGTGTATCATGCGTATCCTTCTGGGGCAATCCATAGGATAGGACTCATTCATTTTACTCTTTCAAAATTTTTGGAGTATGGATATCCCATAATTCATTCAACTTTCCATTGAGGATCTCTCAAGGTTTTAATCTGGGAAAACAAGGACTTTAGTTTTAAAACAGACCATTTACTTTTAGAGTTAAGGCAGTAACAAAAGAAGTAACTCTTAAAAAGAACAAATTTTTCTGACTTCTAGCATTGCACATCTAATTATAGAAAAGCAGCGGTGACTCATTTAAATGTGTTAAGATCAGCATGAGAGGGTTTTTATGTGTTTAATATACATGGGCTTGCGACTTAGTCTAGAGTTGAGTCTAGGATTTGTCATTTACTGCTCTCTGACCTGATTTAGATCAAATTACCTCTCTGCTTCCATTTCCTCATCTATAGTAGGGCAATAATAGTATTTACTTACAAAGATGTTACGAATGCTAAGTGAGATGATAATGCATATAAAGCAATTGACACAGTACCTGGAACATAATAAGTGCTCAAGAAATACCATATATACGTTTTTCTTTCTTTGGAAAAGAGATCATGTTCATACAGAAAACTTTGTATTTATTCTCAGCCCCCCATTCTTCTCTCCTATAGCATTCCACACTGTGGAGTTCTAGATGATTCCATTTAGTTACTTGTAGTGGTAGATTAAACATAATCTGATAAAAGTCAGCATAGACTTTCTGAGTTCTATAATGTCATTTATTTTGTTCTTCCTATGTCTATACTCACCTTCGATTTTACTTGCCTTATAAAAGCTCATCTTCAGTTTCATCAAGGTAACCTCTCGGTATACAAATTCATTTCAGTTATCCATGTTTGTGATTTTTGAAGCAGTATATTAGATAGCCTTTTCCAGGAAAAAGAAATCTTTCATTCTTCCACTATCAGGCATCAAATGAGTTGGTAAATTTTATATTCTTTGAGATTATTTTAATTTGTGTTCTTTGTATAATATATACTCTCAAATATATGGAAAATAATTGGATAATTACTTTATACAAAGTTAGATTATAGAACACAATAATGAAATAAATAAGTGATTTATTAGCTGAGTGATTTAAGGAATGAGGGAATAAGTGACTAAAAATAATTCCTTCAAGAAACTAGCTGAAAATTTATGTGGCAGTCTAAAGTCACCGTGACTTTAGACTGTTGCAGTTTTAACTACATCATCTAGAAACTACAGGAATTGGAATTTCTTCTTTTTATTAAGTTTAGCCAACATCCGCACTGTAGATAAAAGATGGAAGAAGACATCTAAGTTTTATACGTAATACATAAAAGTTTCCCCATTCTAGCAACAAGACGAAACAAACGTATCGTCTTGAGCTAAGGAGAAGTATTATGAATGCAATTAAACTGATGACTGGGGGGAAACAGAACTGATTTAGTTAGGGAGGACAGGGAATCATCTTTGAGGAGGTGATATGTGAATGGAGACATAAGTGATAAGAAGCCAGTTAGGTGAGGAAATGTGGAAGGAATGCTCTGTGCGGAAGAAACAGCAAGAGCTAAAAAGCCCCCTGAGTGGAGAACGATTAGGGTGTATCTCCAGAACAGAATGCTAACTTGGGCGTTGGGAGCAGCAAGAACAGAAAGTGGGCAGTAGTAGACGGCCACAGAAGTAGGCAGGGGGCTAGCTCAGCAGGGCGTCCTAAACCATGAAGGGGGTCTGCCTTTTAATCTGCTACAGAAAGCCAGTGGAGGTTTTCAGCAGAGGTAGTGGCCTGATGGAATACACAGTTTTAAAAGATCACTGCTGTGTAGAGAAGGGACTGCGTGTGGGGCGAGGGATGGGAAGGCAAGAGAGGAAGATTGAAATGGTCCAGGAAAGAGTTGATAATGAGTTGGACTTGGGTGACAGCAATGTCAAGACATCTGGAGAGATGGGTGGCAAGAGAGAGAAGCTTAAGGATCAAGAAAGCTTTCACAAAGGAAATAAATACATTTTGCTCAGGGAGTCCAAGTATAGATTGCATCCATGCCTTCTGCTTGCTAATCAAAAAATGTAGCAAATATTGAATTTCAAAGTGCTCCCCATTTGTTTACTATCAGATAAGTATTTGGCCTAGTAAAATGGAACACTGTTTTCAAAGACTTTATAACAAAATCAAAATTGATTCCATTTATAGCCCCTTTAGAATTAATGTACCAAAACTGCATTAGAGAAACTATGTTAAACAAACCATGTCACGATTGACAACTTGCTCTTTCTCTCAAAGATGGCACTATGTTTGCTGCTACAGAGCTATAAAATTAAATGCAAGAATTAGAAGTATATCATTTGGGCTGCATGAAAATAATAATAGTAATACATTTAACATTTGCGAGACTACTATACGATAGTTACTCTCCTAAGCCCTAAAATAGATAACTTTTAATCTTCACAATAATTTCATAAGATATATACTCTTCTCCCCAATTTTGTAGAAAACAGATATTCAGCATAGCTAAAGAAGTCAGAATGTGGGCTTCCACGAAATCTAATAGATTTTTTTTTCAAGTTGTCATTTCTGTTCTGTTTGGCACATCTGTCTTCCTCCCTCCATCTGTGACCACATACTCTAGCTTTTCTCCTGTTACCATGGTGAATTAATTGCTCTTCTACCTGAGTCCACTGCCTCCAATTCTTCACTTGACCCCATTCCTTCTCACCTCATCAGTGACATGGCTCAATCAGTTAGCTTCTCTTTCATCTTTAAAATTTCCCTCTCAACTGTATTATTGCCGTCCACAAACGTTCACACTGTTAATTCTCCTATCTCAAAAGAGAGAGAGGAGAATCCATCTCTGGGCTCCTATCTCCTTCCAATTACTGCCTCATTTTTTTTTTTCACTTTGAAACAAAATCCCTTGAAACTGTGGTCCATACTTGCCCTCTACAACCTCATTTGTCCTATCATCTGGGAAGCCACGGCATCAGGACTCTGCCCCATCATTCCACCGAAGCTGTTCTTATCAAGGTCACTGTGAAACCCAGTACTCTTCTCTGAGTTCTTATCTAATTTGTCCTGACAGGGACTCCTGCCTGGTTCTTTCTATCCACAATATAGCATACATGCACTCCAACCCTTCAGAACCCCCTTTTGGCAATTTTTATCCCTTCTTCTATGTATTAGATTTACTTACCTTGTTAATTGATTGTCTCCTCCATGAAGGCCCTGAGTTTGACTGTTTTGTTCTCTACTGTATCCCAAGTACCCAAAACAGTGTCTTGTACTCTGTAGGTATTTAGTGAATGAATGTATGAATGACTTCCGTGCCAATTTGCTGCATATACTGAGTTAATTTTCTTAAGGGTCACGCTTTCATTGTTTTTGTTTAATATTTTGGAAATGAGTTATTAACATACATGGAATAGTCTGGTGATTAGTGTACCCAGACTGCATTCAGACTCTTCAGTGGGTCCTAATACCTTGCCTTTTTCGAGTTAATTAGCCTCTCTGAGGATCAGTTTGTTCCTCTGTACAATGGAGCTAAATGCTAGTAATTAGTTTATAGGACTATTATGAGGATTATATGATTAATGCCTGTTAAATACTCATCAGAGTTCCTGGAACATAAGAATCTCTCATTATATTATGAATCTTAATCATTATCATCACTAAAAGGGCAAGAGTAATAAAAGTGAAATACTGATTAATCATGTAAATATTATAAAAAGTTTTTATTGTTCCAAATCTCTGGGTTTAATCAGTTTCATATTGCTGAATGGTCCTTAGGGAAGGTAAGTATATAATCTTGAGATTATTATTAAGGAATGGCCAAAATAAATGGGAGAAAATACCCAAGGTTTTCTAAAGCTTTTCCATAAAACACTAATTAATAAAATGCTAAAAACGGGGGGGATGGAGGGATTTTGCTTTCAAATGCACTTGAGAAACACCACTTATTATATGCGTCCTTTAGAAATTTAAAAGCGTATTAAAGGCTCTGAGAAGTCCTGCAGTAGAGATGTGTTTAAGTTTATTTAATCAATGTTCTAAACTTTAACCACACCAAAGCTTTTATTTTCATGACTTTTTTGAATTGCTGTTAAATTTCACTTTAAGTTCTTTAGAATTGCTTAGTGAAAATTCAGCTAAACTTATTAGAGTCAGAATGTTAGAACTGGAAATAATTTTAGTGATTGGGTTGTTTTTACCAACACTGATGTATTTATTTACTTGATGTCACTGCCATTCACCCAATCTCCCTTCCTAAAACTCATCATTTCCTCTTTTCTTCGATCTAGTCATCTAATAAGGCTTTCTTTCCTGTACTACTTCTGAAAAGTCTGTGGAATCTGCCCTCTTGTCCTCACGACTAGAACCAACATCTCTCGTATAGACTTTGGCAATAGCATAATTTCAAAACTTCCATCCTCCCAGCTTGAGCTTCAACTTTCAATTCAGCATGAACACCACAGCCACAGAAGTATTTTTACATGTAAATCTTGTCATTTGTCTTCTCTTTAAAACTCATCACTGCTCCCTGTGACCAACAAGGAACATTCTAAGCTTCTTAGGAGGGCACATAGGGTCTCTTACAATTTTGGTAGGAGTCTCAGAATCAAAATCTTGAGAAAGGATAGTTGAAAAAAAAGTTGCTCTCATTCAAACAGATACGATTTCACTTACCATGGGATCCTTTGGATTGGCTCCTCGGTATGACTGGCAAAGACTTCCCTCAGGGGAAACTCTTGGCTTCATCTGCCCACACAGTTCTAAATAAGAAAGGATTTTATAAAATGAGTGAGTTGACTGACAATGTTTCAGAGATAGGGGACCCAAGGTTTGGTGTCAGAATAAGGAGCTAATTGCCTAAAATTGTCTTTGATAGACTCTTTATTCATTCATTTATTTCTGGTTGCATTCAGGAAACACTCACTGGTGGTTATAATATTCCAGGCACTTTTCTAGGTGCTAGTGGCAGGTGAATAATACTCAGGACTTGTCTTCAGGGAGCTCACCATGTAACAATGAGTAAAGGTTCTAGACAAAGAGCCATCAGACTCCCAGATCTGGTGAACAATAAGGACAGACTAAAGTACACACGATAACAAAACGTACTGTGTGCAGTCTAGTTGCCTTGCAGTCATCTTTTTTGCCCTAGTTGGGTTATTAAACTTTAATGATGCATTTGATATTCATCAACAGGCATCTAATGCATTGACAGCATTTCACAGTTTCCTGACAAGAGTGTTTAATAATATCCTTTAGAAAACAAGTGAAAAACATAGAATTGAATCTTTTCTTTTTCCCATAATCAGAAAACCCTGTATTCGGATTACCAGTACTTCCCTGATTATTTTACTCAAAAAATATTTCTTAAGTATTCACTACATACCAAGCACTGGTTTGATGTTTAGCTTAATGTTTTATCTGGAGAAATCATGGGGCTCATTGTAGGTATTGTAGGATCATGGCTTATAGTGTTTGCTTTGCCATTTATCTGCAAGTATACTTGCAATTTCAGATTCTTTTTATTTGAGCATTTTAGGCTTTGGGGTTATCCATTAAGGCATTACAATGAATTCATGACAGAACCAGTGTCAAGGATGGGGAACAAAAGTAGGCGAAATCGGAATCGTTGGTCTCTAACTCCCTGTTGGAACAGTGGCCTTCATCCCATCCTCACTCTGCCCTTCTATTCAGGGGTCCCGGTGGAAACTAGTCTCTCATGAAGTCTCTGATTAGTATATCTCCTTTCTATCATCAATTTCCTTTTCAATTCACCAGATTTTACAACTGATTGAATATTTAGAATATTTGCTGAAAGCACAAGCATGCTTTATTTTCACACATTGTCTCATTTACACACGTGCACACACACAGTTTCTTCACCCTTAAATTAAAGGCACATGTTCACAAAAACAGGAGAGAAGAGGTATAATGAGCTTATATAATAAAGCAGTAATAATAATCATAATAAAATGAACCAATCCCACTCGGGAAGGATATGTTTTTATCTGATACACACCCAGCTGTAGCAGGCTTGGTACCCATTTGCATTTTAGTAAATGACAGATTGTTGTTAAATTAGTTGGCAAATGTTGTAAAACTTTGAAATAATATATGGGCAGGCAAAGATAGACAAGGGAGCTTTTTTTAATATCAGCTTCACTTCATGAAAATTGACTTTATTTATTTAAATTTATTTATTTATTTTTGACTGCGTTGGGTCTTCGTTGCTACGCGCAGGCTTTCTCTAGTTGCGGCGAGCGGGGGCTACTCTTCGTTGAGGTGCGCGGGCTTCTCATTGCAGTGGCTTCTCTTCTTGCAGAGCACAGGCTCTAGGCACGTGGGCTTCACTAGTTGTGTCTCGCGGGCTCCATAGTTGTGGCTTGTGGGCTCTAGAGCGCAGGCTCAGTAGTTGTGGCTCACGGTCTTAGTTGCTTTGCGGCATGTGGGATCTTCCTGGACCAGGGCTTGAACCCATGTCCCCTGCATTGGCAGGCAGATTCTTAACCACTGCGCCACCAGGGAAGTCCCCAAAATTAACTTAAACTGGAGTTTATGTTTAAAATCCTCCCTTAGAATTTAACTATGTACTGATGGAACTCTGTGTTTTTAGAACTTTAACAAAGCTAAGAAGTGACTTGCCAAATGGACCCAGTAGAACGTTATCCATTTTGGAAACAAAGAAATAGATGTTTTCATAAATACATAGGTGGTTTCGCATTCTGTAATTGAAGATTATCTGATATCCAAGTGTCAGATTTAGATTACTGTGTTATTGTGAATTGTGATGCGTTTATATGGAAAGAAGCACAAATTTGTCCTAGCCTTGTATAATGCACGTCAGGTATTTCTTGTCACCTTGTTTTTAGTTTAGAGATTTGTTATTAACACTGTGAGTGGTTTTTTTCAACTTTTGCAAATTCCATTCTAATTCCCTTTGTCCTACTCATGGATTAACCAGATATCAGTAACAGTCCTCTTTTCTTTTAGTTTGTTTTGTTCAATTTTTAGTGACTCCTGGGCCACCTGGGGATAAATGAAGTCCATATCACAGGAGTCATTCTAATATAGTCTGGATGTCCCTGTTATAGGGAAGATACAAAATCATACAGAGATTGGATTAGGTCAACTTGAGGTTCACACCAATTCTGAGTGTCTGTGATTCTAAACGTAGATTTGAAAAAGCTGATGGGGAGGACAGGTACATAAATTTCCTAAACAAAACATGGCAGCAACCAGAAAAGGAAGGCCACTGTGTAATAAACAAGGATCAATTGAACTGAGTTGATAGTATCCAGTGATTTAAACGTATATATGGCTTTTATTGCAGACTTCTTTTCGCTTGCCCTGAGCCTACATTCCTCATCTTTAAGAGGAAAACAATCACATTTAATATTCAGGATTGTAAACATTATTATGATTATTACCTCTGATAGCCTCTCGAGTTAGGCATAGGGATAATTTTCACAGGACATCCCCCAGTTTCAAGATTTGAAAACCAAGTCTTGGCAAAGTAGGTAACCTGGTCCTTAAGAAGCATGACTGTGGGTCAGACTCAGGTCTGCCTTCCAAGCCTGTGCTCCTGGCCCCCATGCTCCGTGTGATATCTGCTCTGAAGAAGTGCGTCATACAGGCCTGTCTCCGCATACTCAGCTCTCGGCCAACAGTAGTTTTAATTCTCGTCATGAAAGTGAACACGGCATCAGGGACCTTGCTCTCCTCTGGACTCCTGGGAAATTTATCATCTAGGCAAACTGATTTGGCATATCCTGAACTTCACTAGCTTCTCCCTTTTTCTTCATCCCTGGATGCAGTCTGTGATGATGTCGAAAGTATCGGCTTTAAAGTCACAAAGACCAGAGTTGAAATCTCAGTTTGGTTTCTCTCTCAGCATTTTGACCTGGAACAAGTTACTAAGTTATCAGAGCTTCCGTTTCCCTGAGACAAGGCTATGATAATACTTTATGGAGCCATCGTGAAAACTGACTGAGGTCTCACATACACAGTGCTCAGACCAATTGCTGGTCTCCCCCCGAGAGGAAGGCCACCGTTCGGCATCTTTAAGGACCCTAGAGTATCCACCACAGTCTTGTAAATAATATAAGCTTAATATCAATTGTAATTTTTTCAGAAGTGTGATTTGCTTTCATTTGAATCAGGATTATGTTTATGGGAAGAAACTGTAAGGGGCTGATTTTCTGCCTTTCAGAAATGTTATGAGCTACTCCACAAAAGGTCAAAGTCATTGCTTCATGGAGTAGAGGCCTGTGACATTCAAGCCCCAGGATGGGCTTCAGAGAGCGGCAGCTTTGCTCACCCCTTCAGAGCTGAGCTGGGAGTTGGAACCAGCCCACAGGAGGCATTCTCTACCCCAGAGCTAACTTAGAGAAGAGTATTAACTTTTCATTATTGCTGGAGTATCCATCCTTCTTTCCAAGTGCCTTTCCAAACATTTACAATAAATTCCTTTCATACCCCTATTGATAATAAATGTTTTTATTCTCTGTGAAAGGAATTTTTCAAATTCTCCTTCAATATAATTTAAAGGTGATGGTATCTTTCTGGGCAGTTCGAAAATAGGGAATTAATGTGAATATGGAAAATATCCTTCTCCATTTCATGAGTCTGGCTCTCCTGAAAGTTTGAGCATGACATTGCATTTGCTGTGCGATGATCCAACGCGGAGAAACCTTTGGGAGGTATGTCTCTTTTGCCCTCAAAATGGGAGTGCTGGGATGGTGAATGTCCAGAATACCTGCGTTGGTGCTGTTCATTCTTGTGATTATTTCAGAGGGCAGATGACATTCAAACGTACTCTTTCAGTTGCTTGGAATGAGAAATTGACAAACCCAATCTGCATGCTTCTCCCCAGGACCGGTGTTAGCCTTCCCCAGGCCCTGGGAAAACTGCTGGAACAGGACTCAGAGCTTGCAGGACTGTGGGAGTGACCAGAAGTAAATAATAACCTGAGTCTTTCTGAGGCTTCTTTGAGTCAGATGAGGAAGACAAGGGCTGAGGAAAAAAAAGGGGATGGGCATTGATCGATATGAATTGACCATAGATAAACATGAAAAGCAGACAGTTACTTGGGGATTGTTGATTTGGCAAATGAGATAAAGCAGGAAGGGAAGGGTTTTGGGGTTTGTTTCTGGTTTTTTTGTTTTTCCTCTAATGCACTATTGCTAAGCAATATTTCTCTAAACCACGTTGTTAAGCATTTTTGGGAATACCCAGTGTCAGTACTAGTCAGTGGGGATGAGCATTGGTTGAGTTGAGACTGGATTATCTGGTCCTAGCTTTTCTGCCACTGAATGGCTCTGCTCGCTTTAGTCCCTTAATTTCCTTACGTAGAAATGTAAAATTTCACTGTACGAACCTCTTATGTGTCCAGCTTTAAATA
This sequence comes from Delphinus delphis, assembly GCF_949987515.2. Taxonomy (NCBI): domain Eukaryota; kingdom Metazoa; phylum Chordata; class Mammalia; order Artiodactyla; family Delphinidae; genus Delphinus; species Delphinus delphis. Next base: position 43,927,909 of record NC_082688.1, on the reverse strand, counting down.
ACATCCATAGCACATTCTTCGCCTCCACATTTTTATTATGTGGAGTTTCTAAATGTACATCGAATCTGCAGGTTAACAGGAATAAAATTATTTGCTTGAAAGCATATTTATTTCCATTAGTAAACACACCTGGTCTTTATTTACTCCTAGATCTTCTACTATCCTTTCTCCATGAAAGACTGATTTTCTTCTTCTAATTCTACTTTAGAAATAAACAAAGTAAACGAAATCTACCCTGATGTAATACTACTCCCAGGAGCCAAGGGTTACACCATTGAGCACTTGGTGATAAGGTGGAAGAAGCTGTATTATGTGTCCAGGTCCTCTGTCAGCTCTTCTGCAGAAAGGGAAGCTCTGATGACAGGACTGATTCTACAAGCCTTCAGTGAGCTGATGCTCTATTGAATTTATATTCTGTCAGATGTGGTGCATAAGCAACTCAATTTGGGTTTTTTTCTTCTTTCTATTCACACCATAAATATAAAAGTAGCTTTTTATCAGGAACCTGAATCTGGGGTAGTTCTGTATTTGCGCTGTTGATTGATCATTCTTTACACTAGTCTTTGGCCATATGACTGCAAGTGTCCTTTTAGAAAACTGAGCTAAGGTCACCTTTGGATTCCCTGAATTCAGTGCATCATGCTTCTCCTTCATGTACTAGATCACAAAGAATATCATGGAAAGACCCTAAATGTAGATATAAGTGGCGTTTTTAAATGTGGCATTTTACCAGAAATGCTTACAACTGTTGTCACCAGCAGCTGGTCCCACAATCGTAATCAGGCTCTCTATTCCTTTAAAAGGGAAGTCGACTGCATTTGGTATGCTCCGGAAACGTATACAATCGATTTTCATTTGTGCCGGATAAAATTAATGTCATCACAAATAACTGCATCTAATATTTTTAGTGTGTTATTAAAAAGTCAACAGAACATAAAAAATTGCTGGGCTTCCCTGGTGGCGCAGTGGTTGAGAGTCCGCCTGCCGATGCGGGGGACACGGGTTCGTGCCCCGGTGCGGGAAGATCCCACATGCCGCGGAGCGGCTGGGCCCGTGAGCCATGGCCGCTGAGCCCGCGCGTCCGGAGCCTGTGCTCCGCAATAGGAGAGGCCACAACAGTGAGAGGCCCGCGTACCGCAAAAAAAAAAAAAAATTGCTTAATATATATGGCTTAGCGACCTACTGTGTACACAGCAAATCAGAATACAGAAAACCTGATGTGGGGCAGAAAAGGTGGGTGGGGTTGAGATGGAGAGGAAGAAAGAGGGGGAAACGAAGTCCTATCACTTGAGAAAAGGCAGGAAGACAAAAATGCGGAGAAATAGGTTGCCATTCACAAAAGCCTTCTTTAACTGCATTTGTATTTTCAGTCTTTTTCTTTCATCAACCATCCTTTGATAGGCTAAGTAGCATAAAATGAGATTGGTGAGGACACTCCCACAGAGTGTTTTTTGTAAGTCACTCGACCACTAGGGAAGTCCGACAGTTTGGTTTTAAAATGCTTAGAGTCATTCCTCTGTTTACCTTAGTAATTCTGAGAGCACAATAACTAAACATTCTGAGAGCAGAGCGGAATCGAGGGAAACCTGTATACTCTGCACGTCGGACATTCCGACTTGTAGAGTAGATCTTAAAAATGAGAGTCAGGTGTGCTTATTTTCCAGGTGAGGATACTTGTGTCTGGCAAAGTGAGCACTTCAGCATGGGATTGTTCCTGATAAAAGCAGCACGTAATCCCTGGATTCCTGACCCTCAGAGGCCACGTCTCCTTCTTTTACTCCTTTAAAAACGTCTCATATCTGCCTCATTCGATTCCCTTGGGCTTTGGTGGGGAGTGACCCAATTTATTTCCTGGGTCCAATTCCGTCTCATACAATTAAATTTCCCTACCCCAATCTCCATCTTGCCCAAATGCACTGATTGAAGAAGCAAGTCTTGGGCTTTAGTCTTTCCCAAAGACTTCTGATTACGTCTGTCTCATGACTACGCTCTCTTGGTGTCTTCCCAAAGAAGACTTTTTCCCACCAGGTTACACCAGTGTTGTCTCCAAGGCATCGGAAGCTGTGTGCTCCTGATTTGTTTTCAATTGTGGATTATATTTCTTTTCAGATTACTTTTCAGGTCACCTTTCAGGAGCCTTCATTTTCAAATGAATCATCTGTCCTACTGATGATCATGATTCAAAGAGTTATTAAGTATTTAAAAAGCAATATGGGGACTTCTCTGGTGGCGCAGTGGTTGAGAGTCCGCCTGCCGATGCAGGGGACACGGGTTCGTGCCCCGGTGCGGGAAGATCCCACATGCCGCAGAGCGGCTGGGCCCGTGAGCCATGGCCACTGAGCCTGCGCCGTCCGGAGCCTGTGCTCCGCAACAGGAGAGGCCACAGCAGTGAGAGGCCCGCGTACCGAAAAAAAAAAAGCAATATGTATTTTTAAATTCTGAAACAAACATCTTGGGTGAGCTACAAAAACCTTTCCAAAGTTTGTCGTTGCTCTTGTTTTGCGTTTACATCATGATTCTGGACCCAGACCTGTTTCTTTCAGTGACCCCTGCTCTGTTAAGGAACAGGATTTATTTTGTCAGAATGTTTTTGAGCTTTAAAAGATGAACAGTTCTCTCTTCACATCTCAGCTACCCAATAGTTGTAGGTGTCCTTGTCTTTCTCCAACCTCTTCCAACCTGAAGCCCCTTTATCTGTGAACCACGTATGGAAGAGCTTCCATAGAGGGCTGCGCTCGTCTCTCACTGATATACGAAGATCAGAAAAAAGCAGGGAGCAGAGCAATGAGGGGCTTTGGTAAACTGGGTATCAGGCTGTACTTGGAAGACATCACACTTAAAAGAGAGTTCCTCCTCCTACAGTTGTTTTACTGTGTCTCTTCATGTCGACACATACAGATATGTAGGTTCTGATCAGACTTACTGGTCTCCCTCTCCTGTCTCCACCCTACTCTCCTTACATGATAGTGTGCCCATTACTTAATGTTACTCAGTTTTTTTAATCTGTAGAAATGCATGTCTAATTTGCTTGACGTTAAGTAATAGATGTGAAAGCACCCAGCACAATGTCCCGTCTTTTGTATTGCAAGAAGCCTCTGGTCACTTAGTCATGTCCCTTTAAGAATACAGTTGACCCTTGAACAACACAGGTGTGAACTGCAGAGGTCCACTTTGAGGCGGATTTTTTTCTTCAGTGGTAAGTACTATAGTACTACACAGTCTGCAGTTGGTTGAGTCCACAGATATGGAGGAACGGTATATAGAGAGGGCTGACTCGAAGTTATACATAGATTTTCAACCGTGCGGAGGGTTGGCACCCCTGTCCCCCACCATTGTTTAAGGGTCAACTCTACTTTCTAAGCAATATGGAAAAGAAGTAGTATTAAAATACCAAATACAATCTAGCTGTATTGGCTGAAAAATTATCACACCGTTTTAAAGAAAGAAATTTAGTTCCATTAAAGTCTATACCTCTCTAAACCTGACTTGCAATGTATGATTTAATTGATAACGCAGCATCAAGTATCCTTTTCTGACCTGAACCACAAGAAAATCCAGTTTTTTTCTAGCCTTTAATAATAATGTTTATGGCGTATATAAATTAACTTTTGTAGGGCATACTTGAGAAGAAACACATACACAATTAGATAGATACACAATGAAAGAGAATCTTTAGAATTTGGTCAAATTGGTCCTGTGTGGGGCTTCCCTGGTGACGCAGTGGTTGAGAGTCCGCCTGCCGATGCAGAGGACGCGGGTTCGTGCCCTGGTCCAGGGGGATCCTGCATACCGTGGAGCGGCTGGGCCCGTGGGCCATGGCCGCTGAGCCTGCGCGTCCGGAGCCTGTGCTCCGCAACGGGAGAGGCCACAGCAGTGAGAGGCCCACGTACTGCAAAAAAAAAAAAAAAAAAAAAAAAAAAAAATTGGTCCTGTGTGGATTTCACAGTATATTTCGCTGTAAATTTACTAACTTTTAACTTGGCACCCAGTTAAATTAGAGGATTCTTTTCCTTTCCTCATACAAAGTTATATTAATATAACCAGCTGTAATCACAGTACTTTACCGAACTATACAATAATGTTATTTCCTACACTTCGGGAAAATACGTGTCTCAAAGATCCTTTTCTCTTTATAATATTCTGCCCACCTTCCCTTCTCCCTACATCCCACATTAAGATTTAATTCTTAAATTACTCTGAGCTTTAGAGAAATGTCCAGATTTCTTTTCACCACATATGTTTTGGTTTTCTGAATATTGCCCACTAATGAAAATTCCCTGTGCATCTGTAGTAAATAAACCTTTGAATTGCTAATTGTTTCAGATCAGCCCCCGAGATCTTTAGCAGCTGTCTTTATGGCATTTTCAGCCCACAGATTCAGTCTGTTTGTTTCTGGGATTTTAATCATCAGTCATACACACAGGCGCAAAGGTCAGGTTGCCTTGTGGACAGAGTGGTGGCAACATCTGCATGTGCTGTAGCCTCCCTCCTTTATCTCCTTCTCTCACCTTGTGTTAGTCAGCTCAGGCTGCCGTCAGAGAATGCCACAGCCTGGGTGGCTTAAACAACAACAGTGGATTTTCTCACTGTCTGGAGGCCAGACGTCTGGAAGTGCATGATCAGGGTGCGAGCAGAGTTAGGTTCTGGTGATGCCTCTCTCCTCAGCTTGCACACAGCTGCCTTCTTACAGTGTTGTCACAAGGCCTTTCCTCTGTGCACACACTTTTGTTGTCTCATCTTCTTAAAAGGACGCCAGTCCTGTCTGATTAGGGCCCCACCCTTATGATCTCATTAACCTTAATTACTTTTTAAGGGCTCTATCTTCAAACACAGTCACCCTGGGAATGTGAAGCTACATCTTCCATTCAGTCCTCCAGCTCCCTGTCTCCCCTTCTCTCCACAAGCCTCATGCTCTAGGGTACTGATCTCTATGGGATCCAGGTCCTCTGGCTTCTGCTGGGGTTCAGCCTTGGGATACATTGGCAAAAAATGGGAGAGAGGGAGGAAGAGACTGGGGTCTTGCTCAGCACACATTCCCCTGGCTTCTTCCCTGCAGGGCCGACATGGGTTGGCGAGTCCCCTGACCAGATTTCAACTCCTATTAGCCCCTCTGTCTCCCGTTTCAGTGACTCCTCTCTCCCTGGCTCCCTTTAGGCAGTTACTGACCCCATACCCTCCTTTGGAGTTTGCCTTTGCCATGCCCAGTGGAATTTAAGCTTTGGCTCTGGCCTTAGTGAGCATTTCCAATTCCCAGTTTGCTCATCTGTAAAATAATGATATAGACTTGAATTGTGCAGAATAATGTTTGTACAGTCCTTGGTACGTAGTAAGTTTCTGTAAATGTTAGCCTCTGTGGTTTTTAGTGCACAGTGAACCTTCTATGTATAAAACGCTCCTTGATTATAAAACAAAAATTATCTCTTGGGCTTCCCTGGTGGCACCATGGTTGAGAGTCCGCCTGCCGATGCGGGGGACACGGGTTCGTGCCCCGGTCCGGGAGGATCCCACATGCCGTGGAGCGGCTGGGCCCGTGAGCCATGGCCGCTGAGCCTGCGCGTCCGGAGCCTGTGCCCCGCAACGGGAGAGGCCACAACAGTGAGAGGCCCGCGTACCGCAGGAAAAAAAAAAAAAGATGTTAAAATAAATAAAGTATTATCTCTTAAGAATTAGTCCTAGGTTTTCCCTCTCAATAGAGGAATAAATGTGTTTGTTTCTGTTTATAAAAATCATACATGGTCACGGAAGGAAGGTATAAAAAGAAAATAAAATTCTTTCCTAATCTTACCGAACAGGATAAGTTCTACTACATCGTCACTTGATGGTAGCTTTAAGCGTAAAACTGTACTACACGTTAACTTCATTGCGCACACATGCACATACATTTTTTTCTAAACTGAGACTATACTGTATCATTTTGTAGCCTACATTTGTAATGATATTACAACATAAAAGTACCTTCCGAACATTGTCTTATTATTCTTTTAAAATGAAATACGTTTTTAGAGATCTTTTCAGTCATAATTTACATAGATACATGAATGAGATTGTGCCATATGTGCTTTTTCATCATTTTGTGGGTTTTAACCTATTATCTTGTTATGGTTCTGTTTAAACCAGGTAGGTTTTGTCATTATCTCATGTGTTCTGTTGACAGGTCAGGTAAAGCTCTGCTGTGACCGTGCTTCTTCCCGGTGACACAGCCCCTCAGTGTGTGATGGGGAGGGCACATTTTGGTGATGAAATGGAACCTTCTTATTCTTCCCTGGCTGCGACGTTCTGTCTCTGATGTATAGACCTGAGTCAGTCGCCAGAGTTTCTCAATCTGGCCACCCACACCATAGTGAGGAGTAATTCCCTCTGGAGAATTGGAAGCATTGGACAAAATCCTTAGTTTATGATGGGTTGGTGATTTTTGCATCCTTCTCTATGTTTCGTGAATATTTGGATGGGAAACTGAAGGATGGTAAACCAGGTCCGGCTGTCTAGTGGCAATAACATCCAGAAGTTCCTCCCCCTCTCCATGAATTTTTCCCATTCCTGTGTAATCATATTGCATTTTTCCACATTGAAGGGCAAAAAGAAATCCATGCTCAGGTCAGGTCAAATCCTGTCATAAATATTCTGTTCCCTGAGGATTCAAGGTCAGGGAGAGTTTATCAAAGATACTCCAGATTCTTTGTCATCTCTCTTTCCTTGGCTCTTTTTTCCAGAAATTCCAGGACAACACTCCAAATACTTTTTCCTCCACCTGACACCAGAAGAGCTGGGGCCTGGAAAGGAGAAAGAGGTTTAGTCATCACTAGCTTTGGGACTTTGGTTTGCACTTCCTAATTACAAAGTGATAGACTTGACCTACGTGTCCTCCAGCATGCCTTGTAGTTTTAAAATGGTAGACTTTCTGAAGGATTCAGCTGTAACTGTTCTGAGAGATGCTCTTCACTTTGGCTTATGTTTCTCTTTTCTTCTGAAGATCTCATCTTACAGAGAAAAATAGTCCATATGCTTCAATGTATCTGTGTTCTACGTTGCTTCTTCTCCTTAATTATTTTATGACCTTAGGAAAGTCTTTGAGTTTATGCCAAGTTTGGGCATAAAGCATGTAAGAAAAACTTCTTGGGTCTGGTTGAAGAAGGTATCCACAGTCAAATATGTTTGGAAATTACTTCAGATCGTGCCTCCCTCTTAGTTTTGCAATGAACCGTCACTCACTAAAGACTCTTAGAAGTTCTGCAGTAAGGGAACCTGTTTAATTTTGCTTAATTCAGAATTTCCCAAACATATTTGATCTTGAAATCCTTTTATTTCTGGTAGCATCCATAACATCCCTCATAATTAATATCCCTGCCATGCATAGAGGAAGCACAGCTCTGGAAGGAAGGCATCATCCCAAATTCTGCCCTTTATTGGTGATGTGATCTCAGAATAAATACATTACCTCTGTGCACCTCACATTGCTCATATATCAAATGCGGGTACATAATAGCGGCCACTTCATGTGGATGAAGATTTATAGGAATATAATATGACTATGGTAATTGTGACTAATAATATTCCAACTCTGAGGTCTGGCTGTCTGGGTTCAAATTTTGTCTTTCCACTTACTGGCTTGTGACCTTAAAAACATTACTTCTTTACCTCAATTCTTTATCTGTGTGATGGGGACAAAAATTGTACCATTCTCACAGAGTTGTTGGAGGAATTCAGTCTGATTCATGTAAAACATTTAGAATTGTGCTTGGCCCACGGTAGGTACCTAGTGAAATGTTAGCCCTTATGATCGTCACTGTCTGTGCTCTTGTTACTTCTATGACTGCATCAGGTGAAAGGTAATATTTTAGTTTCTTTTTTTAAATGGGATATAATTGACATTAGTTTCAAGTATACAACATTAATGGTTCAATATTTGTATATATTTGTGAAATGATCACCACTGTGAGTCTAGTTAACATCCATCACCATACATAGTTACAGTTTTTTTTCTTGTGATGAGAAATTTTAAGATCTCTCTTAGCAACTTTCAAATGTACAATACAGTAGTATTAACCATAGTCGTCATGCTGTACATTGCATCCAGATTAGTTTTGTCTTTTTTTTTTATAAATCTATTTATTTATTTTTGGGGTGCGTTGGGTCTTCGTTGCTACGCACAGGCTTTCTCTAGTTGTGGCGAGCGGGGGCTACTCTTCACGGTGGCTTCTCTTGTTGCGGAGCACGGGCTGCAGGTGCACGGGCTTTAGTAGTTGTGGCTCGTGGGCTCTAGAAAGCAGGCTCAGTATTTGTGGCACGGGGGCTTAGTTGCTCCGCGGCATGTGGCATCTTTGCGGACCAGCAATTGAACCCGTGTCCCCTGCATTGGCAGGTGGATTCTTAATCACTGCGCCACCAGGGAAGTCCTATATTAGTTTTTAAAAGCAACTCCTCTTACTTCAGAAAGCAGCTTAGATCCAGCACATTATTAATGCAGCATCGTACCCCTTCTGCAAATGCTTCATTCTGCCATGTTGATATTGATCTTGTCTTCATCTAGAGTCTGTGACCCATGTCTTCCATCATCTAAGTTTTTCTGTTTGTGTGCAGGGGCGGAGAGGCCTCGGCTCTGTTTTTGTCTGGGCATCGGGAAATGGTGGGAGGAGCAAAGACCACTGCTCCTGTGATGGCTACACCAACAGCATCTACACCATCTCCATCAGCAGCACAGCCGAAAGTGGAAAGAAGCCTTGGTACCTGGAAGAGTGTTCGTCCACGCTGGCCACAACCTACAGCAGCGGAGAGTCCTATGATAAGAAAATAGTATGTGACATTTGCATGTCTGGCATGATTGGTTTATTTATCTTTCACTTTGAAACACAAATGGAGACCATACATTTATATGCACAAGTAATATATGGAAATAGAAAGATTAGCTGATTACTCAACACAGATATTTGTAAATATTACCATTCCGTTACCAAGTCGTTGAAAAAGCCTGTCTGGGTCATTACATTCCAGCATTGAATGTGGCCTTAGACATGATTAAGCTTCAGTTTTATTGAAGACAAATGAATGGACTACATTCACCTTGTGAGTTGGTGGCAGAGAAAAGACTGGGTGGGATTCTCAGCCCAGTTCCCTATCACCCTGTCCCCGTACTGCCTTTGAACTTCAGCTTGAGTACTTTGGTTTCAAAGTAGGTACAACGAATTCAGTGCGACCTAAACCTATGTAAAAGGTGCTTCTCTAACACTGCAGCACAGAGTTTGCCTGAACGAGAAGCACAGTAGTCCTGTGTGATCTGCTTACCAACATGCTCTGCTCTCTATGCAGATGGTAAAATGGTTAAGAGTTTAGGTTTGCAGGACCAGCCGGCGTGGCTTTCGTTCACTCTGGAACTATTTACTAGCTGGGTAACTTTGGATACATAATTTTTCTGTCTCAAGATCCTCACCTGTAAAATGAGGGCATTTAGTAATACCTAGTTCATGGAGTTATTTCAGTGATTATGAGCAAGTAGATAGAAAGTGCTTTGCACACTACCTGACCCATTGGTGCTCAAAAGAGGTCTGACTTTTAGGATGCCCCACACTGTGCGACTGACTCTAAATTTCAGACACCTTTGCACTTTGCTCTTTTCCTGATCGTGGTTGTATAAAATGTCTCGGGGTTTGTCTTTCTAAAGTGGAGCTTTTTAGCATTTAGCCAACACCCTGCTTTCAGATCCTGTGATTCACGCAGGTTTGGTTCACTCTGCGATGCTCCCTCTGGCTTTATACGGCAGTGGAAATAGAGGTGATAAGATACTACCTCCTTCCTGTAATTCTTCATCCATATCTATTTGGTTCCTCTTGATTCCTGATTACTATAGGATTTTCACGTTTGATTTCTCGGCTACCTTTCACTATCCTCTTAAGTTACATTTTTCAGATTGATTTAAATAAAAACTGCCTACCCCTATGCATATCCCATCTGTGCCCATCTTTCTCTAATCCCTTCATAATAATTGGGTTAAAAATATGCACATGAGTAACCCTGGAAGTACCTCCATCATACATCAGTAAACATATTCCACAATACAAAGTGAAATATAAAAGGAGAAAATACAGAGATGACAAGTTTTGAAGTTCCATGGCTTTCTTCATGGGAAAGTGATGCTCTACGATACTTTACCATGATGATGGAAATGTTTTAATCTAGGAATGTTCCTTTGGCTTTCAAATTTGCTCATCTCTCAGAGCTCCTGGTCAAGGCCCACTAATACTGAGTGGCATCCGTCAGTTCTGCATCATGAAAATCCTGATGAAAACTCTCTGGAATAAGAATTGTCTTCCCAAACTTCTAGAGTCTGAAGGCATGTTAATGAAAACTCGCCATTGCTTCAAAGTAAATATGCCCATCTAGTGCTATTATTTCCTATGGGGCAGTTGTTGTGAGAGAGGTGTTTTTAAGTTCCATGAGTGCCTTCCTTAAGGGAAGATTATAATCCAATGGGCAAAATATCAAGGAGGAAGGAAGTGTTGCCGGGTCCCAGATGGAAGAGGACAGTGCAGATAGAGGGACCTCAAAATTGCTACCCTGAGATTTACTCCTTACACTTGACCTTCCTGGGCTTTTCATCACTACCTACTGTGATGGTGTGGTAGCTGCTATGACCCCCATTGACTGGGTGGTCATTTAGGATTCTTCCACAGACGGACAAATCGATCATTCTGTGGTGAGGGGATAGGGCTTGAGAGGAAAGATGGACGCCATGATTTAATGTCAGTATCCTTGATTCAGGTCATATTTCACTTTTCCCTTGTTGCTGCTTCTGATATCAGAACCTTTACTGACTCACTGAATATATAAAGTGACCTGTTTACCTTTTACTTGGCTCTGCCTTTTGTTTAACCTCTCCCATTTTCGTAGCAGCAATTGTACGAATTTTTCTCTAGCCAGTTCTCAGATTCTCTTGTTTTACCTGAACCTCCAGATTACCCTCAGTTGGAGAGGAATGTGGTAGCTGTTCCCAATTATAATCTCTAGCTACGGACAGACCACTCAGTGGCTAAGTAACCTCTACCGAGTCTTGGTTTCCTCCTCCGTAAAATGGAGGTGAAGCCAGAACCAGCCTCATAAATTTTCATGAAGACAGCAATATACTGAGCCTAAGGTACTTACACAACGCCTGTGGCAACGAGCCACCTAGTAAGTGGCTGGTACCCTTGTTCCCTAAGTCAGGGTAGCTTTCTGTATCGTGGGAGCTTAGGCTGGTCGTTTTTCCTCTGTTGTTAACAGAGGTGCTTGTCGCACCTTCGTTTTTCCAATCTGTAGAACCACGATCCGTTCCACCCACCCCGTAAAGAATGGCACTTTGATGGTAAACATGTTAACAGTTTGAACGTGAGGAGAGTTGGCGGCAACATCAGGCTTTTATGGTCCAGCTGCCCCTTTTCCTTCTAGATGTCAGAATGACAAATAATCCTGCTCTGCGCTTGGGACCTTTTCTTCACCACGCTTTGAACCAGATGTCTGTGGTCCCTCAGAGATGCCCGCATCCTGTTAGTGGCATCCGTGATTGAGTGTTACAGGAACAGCAGTGTCTCCCTTTGTTCTGGGGCTCCCCTCCCCAGTCCATCCATTTCCTTTTGTCATTTGCAGCTTCTTCAGAAGAGCACAGTTGTCATTCTTCATTCATAGAGCACCTTTGTGAGTTGAACTGAGGCAGATGCTGAGGATCCAGGAGAGAGGAAAGATCTCACTGCTCACTTTGGTTAAATAATTTTTTCTTGTCCTTTTCATGGTGTGCAAGTAGGAAAACCTGGCCCTGAGTTTCAGAACGTAGCCAAGTCTCCATCCCTTAGTTTCCTACCATCACTATCATACAGTTGTGGACCTTGGTATTCCACGCATGCTTTAATAGATTCGGATCAGTGATGGCCTTGAACCTTATTATAGCAAGTGAAGCAACTAAAATATCAAGATTACTATGATAAGAAGCTCCCCTATAAGGTAAATAGAAATCAGTTGAAGTGACTGGTTATTATGAAATAATGTTTTTATTAACAACACCGTATACATTTTATTCCATGCCAGACATGTAGTACATTTACAGTTATATTAACATGTCATAAATATAACATTTTTTGCCCTTCTGATGTGTGCCTGGTAGTGTGCTATGCACATTGAATGCATCCTCTCTTTGTATCCCCAAAACATTATGCAGGAAGATCAAGTATTGTCCCCACTCTACAGGTGAGAAAACTGAAGTCTGAAAGGTTAAAAGAAACACATGTAGTGAGTGGTAGAGTCTGGATTCCAACCAAAGTTGTGTTGAACCCCCAGCCCACCTTGTAACCAGTGTGCTGTCATGCCCCAGATCCTTCCCAGGGACCTCCAGCATGGGGCTGTATAAAAGAATGGTGCTTTTCTTGCCTGTTTGGGGTTCTCTTCACAGTGATTTTAAAAAAAAAAAGAAAAGTATGTGGACTATATAGGCATCCACTGTTTTTCACTGCTTGGCCCACTCGTTCTTTTTGAATATGGAAAGTAATTTTAGTTTTTAAATTTATTACCTTTACTTCCATTTACATTCTTGATGACAGTGTATTCAAATTTTATACACTCCAAATACAATGAGCAATTTGCTTTGTAGTCCTTTAGATCGGCGTTGTCCAGTAGGACTTTCTGCTAGGATGGAAAGGTTCTCCATCTGTGCTGCCAAAATGGTAGTCACTAGACACACGTGGCTGTCGAGCATGTTAAATATGGCCAGTGCGTGGAAGAACTTTAATTTTAATTCCGATTAAACTTTAACTGATTTAAATTTAAATATCCACATGGGACTATTGGTGATTGTATTGAACAGCACATTTTTATCTTTATGGCTCACTAATTTTGAATTTCATGCCATTAGACCTCTTCCTAACCCCCTCAGACGATCGGTCGGTCTTCTGGCAAAACACCTAAGCCCTTTGCCAGTCTAAGTGGCTAATTCCCGTGGCCTGGCGTTGAACTCCCCAAAGTTACCTTTTGCCTTTTGTGTGATTTCAAACCAGGGCCCTCCTGTGCGACTCGCGTCATCTGGCAGGAACACTCTTTTCCCAGAAACCACTTCATTTATGCCTCTTCTCCAATTTCCTATCAGGGAGGCTGTTCTTCCTCACCTTCCCCTGAAAGAATGGCACTCCCCTCCCCCCAAACTCTACTCTTTTATCCTGTTCAGTTTTCTTTCTGGCATCCTTAGAGCTACTTAACATGATGTTATACATTTTTTTATTGACTGTTTTCCATGCTAGAATGGAAACAACTTGAGGTTGAAGACTTTGTTCTTTCCCAGAGCCTGAGCTTGATAAATGTTCAGGAGTAACTGACATTGAGAAAGATAGAAGCCTCACAAGGCGTTTAAACAGTCACAGGAGGCAGGGAGGTACTCTCAGAGAATCTTCCTCTACTGGTAGGTTGGAGAAAGGCAGAGGGTACGTGACAATATATTTCACATAGGAAATTGCCTACAGGAATCCCGCTGTAGAAAGCTGTACATCCAACTCTCCTTAGTGTCAAGGAGCCTTAAAGATCCTGTCTTTATGTAACCCTTCACTACCTCCTGAATTTCTCCCAAGTTCTTTGATAGAGATAAAGCTCCCCTCCCTCCCCAGTCACTCCCATCATTAAATTATATTTCTTTGGGGACTTGTTCAGCCTTTGTCTTTTTTTCCTCTAGTAATTTGTCTCAGTGATTGGAATATGGGGGCCATCGTATTCCTCCTGGGTCTTGTGAGCCCGGGTTTAAATATATGCTCTGCTCAGCCCTCTTCTGATGTCATTTTATTTATTTGTGTTCAAAACAAACTTGCTGCCTGGGGTATCTCAGGGTTGGCCTGAAAGACCAGTTCCATCGGAGGAATTATCTTATTGCTTTTAATATTCCTAAGCAGCTACACATTTCCTTTTGCAGAAAGTACCCTCTGCACTAACGAATTTGTTATTCAGATGCAGTCATTGCTATCATCTCTCTGTTTCTCCTTCTGATTTGGGAAATGTCATGATTTTTCATGAGTGAAAGACTAGCAAATCCACATGTGTTTAGTTTGTATAGACGTCTGATCCATATTCTCTTGAGAATGTTAAAAAGAAGGAAGGAAAGTTTATGCCTAAAAAATTCTGATTTTTGACTGTGGCCCAAAGGAGAATGGCGATACCCACTGGTTGACGGGGGCTGGATCCCAAGGCCAGTTTCGCCATAATTGCTGGTGATGGTCTGGAACTGCCACCTTTGCTCTGATGGGTGACTCCACTCTGTAGCTCAGCTTTTTCTTTTGCTGCCATTTCAGGATTTAATACTTCACCACTTACCAGCTCTTTAGTGGCTGCACGTCCTTGGGCTCATGAATCTCTCTGAGCCTCCATTTCCTTAGTTAATAAATAGTATTGATATACCTTCCTTGCAGAGTTCTTGTGGATCCAATATAATTTTATATAAACAAATATATTTTATATACAACATACACACCTATCGCTCATTGCCTTGCTCTTTGCAAGTTGCTGGTGGTGGTGGTTTTAGAAGCAGTGCAGCTAGTGTTAGCAATAGTAGTAGGAAGAGAAATAGCTATACTTCAGCCCCTGGATTGTGTATATACACATATACACATAATTTTTGTAGGCTGCTTATAAGTTTATGTAAGTCTTATTTGGAGAATCGATAAAGAAGTAACCTTGAAGTCTTTCCTAATAAGTGGGAGAGTTTAAAACATAGAACAAAATGAGTAGAAAGGAGCTTGACACTAGTAATTCAACTTAACAAATAAATACTGTACCTCTGCTCTGTACCCAGCACTGAGCTGAACATTATAGAGACTCAAAAATAGATATAAGATGGGATCCTTCTTTGGTGATATTAACCTCACATTGATAAGCAAGACCTTACGTTTGCACTTTACAGTTACAGATTCTCATTGCAACATGGGAGTGGAATTTTGTGTGGTCTTTTGTCAGTCATAATCGAATTTTACACCAGTCTTTGTGACTTTGGTGAACACAGAAAGCGTTAGTCTTTGGTTCCTTTATATTTTGCCGTGCTTAATAAATCAGCTTCTCCTATTTTATTCGTTAACACATTTAAGATGTAGTTTCTGCCCTTATCCTCCTCCAGAGATGTGTCTGAAACAGGTTTTTTTGGGGGGGCACCTTTCTAATCCAAATCCAAATCGACACCAGAAACAAATTCAACCTGACAGACAGAATCATTTCATGTTTTAAAAATATCTGTTCAGTTGCTCTTTTAACAGATATGAGACAATATGGCACCTTCAAAATAAAACAGATCCCAAGATATCAGGGAGATAGAAACTCCTAACTGTGTAAAGATTTGTCACTCATAGCCAGCCTCAATCTGAACTGAGATTCCCTGGAGAATTACATCAACAGGCTAGAATAAAAGATCCAATCAGCCCAAGTAATCGAAATGTGAAATACTCGGAAATAAGAGCTTAGGATGAGAGAAAGGGATGGTTCTTCAACAGCAGAAGCCTGACTCGACCTGAATACCCACCCCATCTCACCAAATCAAGATGACATCCCAAACTTTGTGGAGTCCAAAAGCCCATCTGCTACCCATCCCGGGAGAGGCTGAAAATCTAATTTGCTGATCAAGACAGCTTTGATCTGGTGTGAGGCCTGGTGTCATCTCCTGTTTCCTTCACTCTGATGGGCAGAAATGATATTTTCTTGAGCAATCTGAGAAGTTCTGTGCAGAAAAATTCTGTTTCTGATTTGGGTAGTGAATTTGGGGAATTTAGAGCATGCAAGATGCGCCAGCGGGACCAAAACCAAATTCTGAGACATTCTAAAATGGAATTGAAACTTAATGCGCTTTATTGTTCTGTTTTCACATATCAACTCTCTGAATTCCCAGCCCCATGATGTGGGCCAACCGTCGAATGCAACTTTTCCTTTAAATTACACTGTCAGTTCTTGTATGCATGTGTTGTGATTAATGGGGTTACCCCATGTGGTTCCAGTTTGGGGAGCATCATTTTTCTTGAAAATTGCATGCTCCTTGGTGGTCTTTGCCTTTTCTTTCTAAAGATGGACATAAAAATGTCCTGATGCTGTGCGTTCTCTTAATGATGAAAACCTGCCTTAGATCTTCCCGGTAATTTACACCTCAATATCTCGACCACTGACAGTAACTTCCTCTTGAAATGCCCCAGCTGGAGTTTCCACTTAAAGCAGGATGAGAAGGGAGTGAGGATGTTTTTGTTTCTTTTCTCTCCATTCCTTTTAACCTCCCTCCTCTCCATCACCTTCCTGTTCCACTCCCTTTCTACCCCTACTCACTACTCAAGTTTCATTTAGTTCAAGTGATTGGAAAAAAAAAATAAAAGCACAATGATGGTGATGTGGAATTCTACAAACTTGCCTATATTAATAGCATTTAACAGTAAATTGGTGTTTATATATAAAAGTACTAAATGGCTGTTTACTTAAGTATATATCATTCGTGTATATACCTGCGGACCCTATTTGGATGGAGCATATTCCTATGGCCAATCCAACATCGTAACACTTTTATTGTTCACTGGAGGTGAGGCTGGACGTAGCTATTTATTACACTCGCAAATGCTGCACACACTTGGCGTCTCCATTCTGGATTTGTTTCTGTACATTGAAAGCGTCTGGTGCAGCTGAAGAATAAGCAAAATGAGCCAACTGAGAAAGCGTCATGAAAAATCTTGAATTCAGGCACAAGTCATTGAAAAAAGAAAAAAAACTTGGCAAAGGAATGTGACCGTGAGGGTGAGGTAAAATGAGAAAAATGCAGGCAAGGCCACCTCTCAACAACAGTATATCTGGAGACCTGGAAACAGGCTGCTGCTGGGGTATTTATACATTGACTTAGGGACCAGGCCTTTGGAAAATAAGGCTGCAAATTCACCCGTCATTTCAAATGAAATAGAAATCACTTTTTAACAATCCATCAATCCCACTTCTGAGTACATATCCAAAAGAATTGAAAACAGGATCTGAGGACTTCCCTGGTGGTGCAGCGGTTAAGAGTCTGCCTGCCAATGCAGGGGACACGAGTTTGAGCCCTGGTCCAGGAGGATCTCGCATGCCACGGAGCGGCTAAGCCCAGTGCACCGTGACTGCTGAGCCTGCGCTCTAGAGCCCGGGAGCCACAACTACTGAAGCCCACGTTCCTAGAGCCCGTGCTCCACAACAAGAGAAGCCACCGCAATGAGAAGCCCGCGCACCACAATGAAGAGTAGCCCCCGCTCGCCGCAACTAGAGAAAGCCCGCATGCAGCAACGAAGACCCAACGCTGCCATAAAGAAGGAAGGAAGGAAGGGAGGAAGGAAAAAAAAGAAGAGAGAAAAGAAAGAAAGAATTACGAAAAGGCCAGCTGTGGGTCTAAAGGAGTTGGTCTTTAAAAAAAAAAAAAAAAATTGAAAACAGGATCTGGAAGAGATATTTACACACCTATGTTTATTGCAGCGTTATTCACAATAGCCAAGAGGTGGAAGCAACCCAAATACCAATTGACAGATGAATGAATAAAGAAAATATACTATATAATACAATGGAATATTATGCAGCCTAAAAAGAAGGAAATCCTGCCGCACGCTACAACACGGATGAGCCTTGAGGACGTTATTCTAAGTGAAATAAGTCAATCACAAAAAAGACAAATGCTGCATAATTCCACTTATATGAGGTACCTAGAGCAGTGACAGTCACAGAAGCAAACAGTAGAATGGTGGTTGCCAGGGGCTGGGGAGGGGCCATGGGGAGTTGTTTAATGGGTAGAGTTTCAGTCAGGCAAGGTGAAAATGTCGTAGAGCTCTAGGATTGCACAGCCAAGTGCATATAATTAGCAATACTGTACTGTACACTTAAAAAGTTGTTAAAAGGGTAAATCTGTGTTATGTGGGGTTTTTTGCCTCGCTCCCTCCAAAAAGAAATACCTTTTTAACGTCAACAATTGAAAAATCTCAGAAGTTTCTTAATGTAGAAGTGGGTAGGGCTCTCTTTACCCAGACATCTTGCGAACATCCACCTTGGAGGCTCAGAGGATGGCTAGCTAATCACGTCTGTGAATCTAGAAACAACTTGCCCTGCTTGCCAAACACGCGGTCGGGCTCTTGCCCAGCTCTCAGTTATTCCAGAAAAGAGTGCAAGGCTTGTCTCCTCTCTCCCACCACCTATCTACATGGTTCTCTATATTTTTACTCTTTCTCCCATTTCTTTTGTATCAGTGCCTCTCTGGTATGGCTAATCTGGTAATATTAGTGGTGTCAAAAGGCATAAAGAACAGATAGTGAGCACTGATGGCCTCATGTGAAACTAAATCACCAGGATGTCAGTCTCGATTCATGACAGATAATTAAAGAGTCCCTTCAGACATCCTCATGTGACCCTGAGGAAACTTTTAGGGGAGGACTCATTTCTAAAGAGTTATGCAGTGCTTTCTTTCGGTGATGAGCGGAATTCCTTTCCAAATCAGCTAATCTGCATTCTTTTGAAGGATGCACCTTAGAAAAGCAAGGCTTTGTTTTCGCCACCTCTATCCCCCTACACCTTTCTGATGACCTTTCACCTCAGTTTTCTTATCTGTAAAATATGGGCAATATACTTGTCTTGATGACTGAGAAAGCTTTACCAATGTCTTCCAATAACTACAATGAGACTCCTAAGTTCATCTCACAAGCCTTGTAGCTTCCCAGCAGGAGGGCTATTAGTCCCAAGGGGGCAAAAAAGGATTCTTATCAGGGAGGGAGGATCTTAGATATTACAGTGGTTTGCGAAATTATATACCATAGTGCTTTATTTCTCTTGTTATGAAGATTCTGCATTTAATTTTTCTTCTTTCATGAAATGATCGTGGAACAAAGGTTGAGAAACACTGCCCTTGCTGATGGGCATGTTATTCAGCCACAGCTGAAGTGAACTAGATTCAAACCAAGAGGAAAAAATGATCTAGTTCTCACATTTTGATCTTTAAAAAATAGAAAATGGCTGATCTCCTATAATATACAAGCATGCACTTAGATCTGTTCATTTCACATCAAGTACACTGGCTTCAACCTTGTTTTTAGTATTTGTGTTAAATCTATCAGGAAGTCTTGGTTCATCCAAGTCACATTTCTGTGCATTCTAAAAATGAGTCTGTAAGCAAAGTTCCTTCTAGGACAGAATAAATCTTTTGCTTGAAACCTGCAGCTTTTCCAATGTAATAGTTCTAGGAGGGCAGGAACAAGACCCTGTGCTTTTATTCCTTATGCTAGGTGCTTAACTCAGTGTCTGGTTGTTGGATCAACATGTTTGATGATTTAAAATGTTGGAGTAATGAAAGAACTTTCGTTTTAACTAAAGCTGGGACCAGAGAGAGGCAAGTGAGGTGCCTAGGGTGTAAAATTTAAGGATACAGTTGCACAACCCGTATGTTTCGGGCCAAAGGCTCACCTCAGTCCTCACCCTGGTTGTAACACAAGTGGAATCCAATTTCCAAGCCCTCCCCTTTTCAGAGTTGATTTACACAGGCAATTTTCTGGAAGTGATACAGCCACAGGAGTGCAGGAACAAGGAATTTAAAACAACTATTTCAACACCCCTCCATTCCAGTTTTATGAGTAAATTTCTTTTTACTTGCATGTGACTCACATTGACCCCAGAGCCCTAAATTTTCCACTTCTGTCTTCTAGATCACTACGGATCTGAGGCAGCGTTGCACGGACAACCACACTGGGACATCGGCCTCAGCCCCCATGGCTGCAGGCATCATTGCACTGGCCCTGGAAGCCAAGTAAGCCTTTATCTCCATATGTCTCCACTGGCGACAGCCCCTCAGCTCAAGGACAGTTTGCCCCTTCGCTAGTATACAGTCTCGAGCACGAGCAGCCAGACTATAGTCTTCCCAATTCCACCTTTAAAACTGCAAAGATTAGTCCTTAAGAAAAGCTCCCCCTCTATTAAGGGAAAAGGCAACTTTTTTGGTCTTTATCTTCTTAAGAAATCAAACTGTGTAATTACTTTATTGTGGAGTCATAGTGCAGGCATGCCAGTTGGCTGTAACACTCTTGCCTTGTTGAGGTTTTTATTCTAGTCGGGGAATGTTCTGTGAGTCTCAGAAAGCTTAGGTCTGCCCACTTCTGGTTCCTTTCCCTGAAGGACAGCAATGCAGCTCAGAGTCCATGACAGTAGAACCGTCACAGACTCACTCTGGGGAGCAAAACACGGCAAGGTCATATGACAGGAGCCCAGGAAGAAAGACAACCCCCTTAACTGAAATCCTTCTTAATGTAGTCAAATTTGGTGTTTAAAAGATCCCTTTGAAAGGCCCCCTCAGGTTATTTTAGGTTCTTAGGTTACATTTATATGCTGGTAGGTCTCCTCTCTTCTTTCTCCAAGCACCAATAGATTACTTTGTCTTAACTCTTTGAAAACCTAATAGAGATCTACACTCCCTTACCCTCAATTTCAAAAGCCAAAATGGCCTGAAAACTGAAAGTTGTTTTTTGCACATTTGACACCAAAACTCATTTGATGGCAAAGCTTGCCCAGAACTGATTTGAAGCTATTTTCAGTCTTTATGTATTGTGAAAATTCACACATTTCACTGTAGAAGCATTAATATCTTTGATTATGAGGTGCTAGCTTGGACCCCACTGGAAGTTTTGTGTACCATATGCTGTGGACACCATAGCTGAAAAAATTTTGAATTCCGAACATATCTGGTCCAAGGATTTTATAAAAGGGATCGTGGGCCTGAACTCTGAGGCCATCCCTACAGGAGGATCATAACAAGAAGGAATTGAAGTAATTACATAAGTGTTTTTCCAAAAATAGCCTTGCATCCCTGCCCTAGGGAGGAATGGAAAGATTCTTTCATATAAACCTGATGTAGAGCCGTAGCAGGTGACAGGGAAAGAATACAAGAATCATGATGAGACTCGGGTATTAATAAGAACAGTACTGTTTCATTCCCGGTACGTATTGGCTTCCCAACATTTACAGCTGACTCTCTATAAGGCAGACAGCCTCTGTCAAGGCAGTTGGGCCTCAATGTAATATGGATTCAGTAAATTGCTAAGTCATGTGTAATTCCTTGGACTGAGACAGGCAGAAGAACACAGGCTCTGGATATGGTGGTATCTTAGCCCATTCAAGCTGCTATAACAAAATACCATAAACTGAGTAGCTTATAAACAACAAACACTTATTTCTCACAGCTCTCGAAGCTGGAAAGTCCAAGATCAAGGTGCCAGCAGACTTAGTGTCTGGCAAGGACCCACTTCCTAGTTGGCTTTACATGGTAGAAGAAAGGGGCAAGGGAGATCTCTGGATAAATGTCTCTTATGAGGGCACTGATCCCATTAAAGAGGTCTCCAGCCTTGTGACCTAATCACCTCCCAAAGGCCCTACCTCCTAATACTCTCACATTGGGTGTTAAGTTTCAACATACGAATTTTAAGGGGACACAAGTATTCAGACCATAGCAGGTACCATATCTTTTGGTGGCCTCCTGCCCCTAAGCATTGACATTGAGAGAGATTCAAGCTCCCATCAATGTTTGGATTTCTTTTGTTTTGGCAGGGTTAAATATTAAATCATTTCAACACATTTTATCTTTTAAAGTGTTAAAAGTTTAGCAAGGAGTTGGCACTTATTCTATTCTCACTTTATAACTTTTCACTGGACTGTTCTGACAGCAGATTAAGTATCTGTGTTTTTAATTTGGTGACTGTAAGTTGGATTTTGAAAAATATATCGTCTTCATTCTGAAATTCTGGGTTGTTTCTCTGGAATAGTCTCCTGTCCACAAACTACTAAAAAAAAAAAAAAAAAATCAAGAATTCTTCCTGCACCTCCCCGTTTCCCAAAAAAAAAGGATATAATCTCAAATTTGGCAACCAAGTACCATAACTGTGGCTGTACAGCACATGCTACTCAGTTCCTTGAAATACTACTATAACACTAATATTTTCAACAGTAATTCTTTTAACCACTATTTAAGCTCAAATGAAAAATCCTTAATTTTATGCCTCAAACAACACACTCAGTTGGCTAAGCTTGCTTTGGGGCTGGGGAACACACTGGAAAGCTGCCTGTTTTCTTTCCCTTTGCATTTTGAGCATTTTTTTAAGATTGATTTTTGCCAAAACTGCAATGGGTGGAAGGAAGGTCCTAGAATAGAGTTTAGAAAATCCACTGTATCCTAAGATTTTAAACAGTCTAGTCCGATCATGCGGCCAAAGTATATAGTAAACAACCAGATCAGGTGAGAAAGAATAAACCTTTCCTTGCATCCCTATCGGTTTGTTCTACAGGCCAATCTTTGCCTGTAAGTGAAGCTGAAAGTTGGGGGAAATAGGCCTGGGTACCTCAAGAGTGGGTCAGGCACGGATGTTAAACTAGCATCAATAAGCAATGGGCCTCCCACGGAAGAAAAAGGTATCTAAATAGCAAAGAGCTCAAGTAACAGTGTACCAAGGTTGCAGTTGTTCTCAACAAAGCTAAGTTTAACCCTTGGTAAGTGTACCTCACCCAGTCACCCAGCCTCCACCACTAGTACTTCTTAGCGACACTTAAACCTTGGTATTTTGAGATTCAGCCTTTGCTGTCACAAGTTGAAGAGCCTGATAGTGGTTCGCTGTTATCCACGTTCCAAGACCCCCAGTGGATGCCTTTAACCACAGATAGTACCAAGCCCCATATGTACTATGATTTTTCCTATAAGTACATACCTATAACAAAGTTGAATTTATAAATTAGGCACAGTAAGAAATGAAGAACAGTAACTAAAAATAGAACAATTATAACAATATACTGTTAAAAGTTATGTGAATGTGGTCTCTCTCAAAACATCTTATAGAACCATACTCACTCTTCTTGTGATGACGTGAGATGATCAAATGCCTCCGTGTTGAAATGAAGTGAGGTGAATGGCGTAGGCATTGTGACGTAGTGTTAGGCTACTACCGACCTTCTGATGATACGTCAGAAGGAGGGTCATCTTTGGGTAATCTGGATCATCACGCCATGGTTGGCGATCTCAGGTGGGACAGGGCTGGACAGTGTGAGATTTCATCGCACTACTCAGAATGCTGTACAACTTAAACTTACGAATTGTTTGTTTCTGGAATTTTCCATGTAATATTTTTGGACCGTGGTTGACCATGCATAAATGAAACCGCAGAAAGAGAAGACAAGGATTGGGGCGGGGAGGTGGACCACTGTACTCCCTTATAAGGAGGGAAGAGAGAAAGCCAGAGCTGGGCAGAATTCTGACCCAGGACTCTGTCCAGCACTTCAGATATTCACCCCCTGCTCAGGTCAGATGAGTCACTGGATGAGGCTGAGCGTTCAGCTGAAAAGCTGCAGGTGAGGACCGCCAGTCCCTATCCAGCTGCATATCCCAGC